>NW_027362848.1:4405000-5605000 GCF_046119375.1 Phyllobates terribilis | reverse complement strand
ATGAGGGCAAGCGCTCAGCACCCGGCTCTTGGGAACAGCGTTAACTGTACACTGATTCCCAAGCACTGGTATGTGTCACACGGATGACACACAGGTGGACACATATCTCCAGTCCCGTAAATATCAGGACATGTGAAAGAGCCTTAATATACACACGCAGATACACATACCCACAGAAATGGGGACACGTACACACGCAGGCAAGCACACACAGAAATGCACACGCAATCATGCACAGACACACTCAGACAATCACACACAAAAATGCAGACAAGCAGGGAAGCACGCACAAACGTGTGAAGACACATATACACGTAGGCATGCAGGCACTCAAATACATACACATGCTGGCATATACACACACACGCAGGCATATACACACACACATGCAGGCATATACACACACACACATGCAGGCATACATACACACACACACAAGCAGGCATATACACACACACACATATGCAGGCATATACACACACACACATGCAGGCATACACAAACACACATACATGCAGGCATATACACACACACACACATGCAGGCATATACACACACACACATGCAGGCATACATACACACACACAAGCAGGCATATACACACACACACATACATGCAGGCATATACACACACACACATGCAGGCATACACAAACACACATACATGCAGGCATATACACACACACACACATGCAGGCATATACACACACACACATGCAGGCATACATACACACACACAAGCAGGCATATACACACACACACACATGCAGGCATACACACACACACATGCAGGCATATACACACACATGCAGGTATATATACACACACACATGCAGGCATATACACACACACTGTACACACATGCAGGCATACACACACACACATGAAGGCAGGCATATACACACACTGTACACACACAGGCATATACACACACAAATGCAGGCATATACACACACACAGGAATATACACACACGCAGGCATATACACATACAGTCATGGCCAAAAGTATTGAGAATGAGACAAATAGTAATTTTTCCAAAGTTTACTGCTTCATTTTTTGTAATGGCAATTTGCATATACTCCTGAATGTCAAAGATTGATCAGCTTAACAGCAATTACTGTACTTGCAAAGTCAATATTTGCCCAGAAAATGAACTTTAACCCCCAAAACACATTTTAACATCATTGCAGTCCTGCCTTAAAAGGAGCAGCTAACATCATTTTAGTGATTGATCCATTAACTCAGGTGTGGGTGTTGATGAGGACAGGGCTGGCGATCAATCAGTCATGATTAAGTAAGAATGACATCACTGGACACTTTAAAAGGAGGCTGGTTCTTGGTATCATTGTTTCTCTTCAGTTAACCATGGTTATCTCTAAAGAAACATGTGCAGCCATCATTGCAATGCCCAAAAATGGCCTAACAGGGAAGAGTATCGCAGCTACAAAGATTGCACCTCAGTCAACAATCTATCGCATCATCAAGAACTTCAAGGAGAAGCATGTCAAAAAGGCTCCAGGGCACCCAAGAAAGACCAGCAAGCACCAGGACCGTATCTTAAAACTGTTTCAGCTGCGGGATCGGACTACCAGCAGTGCCGAGCTTGCTCAGGAATGGCAGCAGGCTGATGTGAGTGCTTCTGCACGCACTGTGAGGCGGAGACTCTTTGAGCAAGGGCTGGTTCCAAGGAGGGCAACAAAGAAGCCACTTCTCTCCAGAAAAAACATCAGGGACCGACTGATATTCTGCAAAAGGTACAGGGAGTGGACTGCTGAGGACTGGGGCAAAGTCATTTTCTCTGATGAATCCCCTTTTCGATTGTTTGGGACATCTGGAAAACAGCTTATTCGGAGAAGAAGAGGTGAGCGCTACCACCAGTCTTGTCTCATGCCAACTGTAAAGCATCCTGAAACCATTCATGTGTGGGGTTGCTTCTCAGCCAAGGGAATCGGCTCACTCACAGTCTTGCCTAAAAACACAGCCATGAATAAAGAATGGTACCAGAATGTCCTCCAAGAGCAACTTCTCCCAACCGTCCAAGAGCAGTTTGGCGCCCAAAAATGCCTTTTCCAGCATGATGGAGCACCTTGCCATAAAGCAAAGGTGATAACAAAATGGCTTATGGAACAAAACATAGAGATTTTGGGTCCATGGCCTGGAAACTCCCCAGATCTTAATCTCATTGAGAACTTGTGGTCAATCATCAAGACACGGGTGGACAAACAAAAACCAACAAATTCTGGCAAAATGCAAGCATTGATTATGCAAGAATGGACTGCTATCAGTCAGGATTTGGTCCAAAAGTTGATTGAGAGCATGCCAGGGAGAATTACAGAGGTCTTGAAGAAGAAGGGGCAACACTGCAAATATTGACTTGCTGCATTATCTCATTCTAACTGTCAATATAACCTATTTGTACTCATAATATGATTGCAATTATATTTCTGTATGTGATATAAACATCAGACAAACACTAATAAAAACCAGAGGCCAGCAGATCATGGGAAAATATAATTTTGGTGTCATTCTCAAAACTTTTGGCCATGACTGTACACACAGGCATATACACATACACAGGGATATATACACACACACACACACAGGCATATACACACACAGGCAGGCAGCATATACATAAAAATTCATACAAACACACACTATATTACACAATCTGTACAGTACAGAAGCGCTCCTAAGGCGGGAGACTGCAGTGCAGGGCGCGCTGTGACGTCACTTTCAGCAGACGTGCGGCCCTGTCTGCTAAATGTGACGCTGCAGTACAGCCCCTGCTCTGCTCTTCGGCTCTCCTGCTCCCAGGCCACTCCCGCTACTGTTCTGGGCATCGCGGCGGCGGTGAGAGTGTGTGCGCGCGCCCTTAAAGGGCCCGCGACCACTTTTTTTTTCCTTTTTTTTTTTTTAAATTCTCCTCTGCCTTCTCTGCAGGGGGCCGGGGCCCACCGGGAAATTTCCTGGCACCCCGCCAGGCCTGTCCGAGCCTGCTGACAACCCCCCACTCTCCTATCTCCCAGCCTCCCTCATCCCCGCTCCATCAGCTACTAGTTACCAAAGTGTTTTCTGCTTGGTGAGCTCAGCTGACATCAGTCTGACAGTTTCCACTAAGATATATTGCAGAAAAGGCAGCCCACCGCACAGCCTGGAATGCCGGCTGCACTTTTCAGTAAGATATCTTGCTGTTGTCCATAATAGCATGGAACATTAAAAGATAAGCTTCAAGTCACGGACCATGAGCTGGGAGTCAGAGGGAACAGACAGAGGCTGCAGTGCTGGGACGAGGCACAGGTTTTGCCTCACACACTTGTACGTGTCAGCGCCTCACCTGATTCCTTCAGCATCCTGTCACATGCGCAGAAAAAACCCAGCTCAGTCTCAGACCAAAGTCACTGGCAGGGGCTGGAGGGGATGGAGCGCTGCCTGGCCGTTTCTATTGAGAGTGCAGGAACGACGTAGCTCCTGTCTCATTGATAATTGGAAAGGAGCCCCCAACACAGCCCCCAGTGTGACCGCAACCATTATGCCCCCACTGGGGGCCCCTGAGGGAGTGGGGGCCCCAGGCATTTGCTTTGTTTGCCTCCCCATAATGTCAGCCTGCCCACATCTGATACTTCCCATTTATTCCCCCTCTTATCGCTCTCATCCTAATATGAATTACCGCAATCTCTCCTATGTAAAACCTGTGTCCTTGACGACCACCCCTCTGCTCCCTCTCTCTGGAGCACTCTGAAATGCCCACTCTGTCTGTAATAAGCTCCATGTGATTCATGACCTCCTTACCTCTCACAATTTCTCCTTCCTGGGCCTCACCGAAACATGGCTGACACCCTCCAACACTGCCTCCCTTGCTCCGCTGTGTTATGATGGCCTCCACTTTGCCCACACTCTTCTCCTTGGCAACATACATGGCGGAGGAGTGGGTCTTCTTCTTTCTACCAACTGCACCTTTAATCCAATCCCACCTCTAACCTCCCTTATCTTCTCTTTTGAAGTCCACTCTGTCCGCATCTATTCTACCTTCAAGTGGCCGTCATATACCGACCTCCGGGCCCGGCCACTACCTATATTGACTAATTCTCCACCTGGCTTCTTCACTTTCTTTCCGCTGACATTCCCACTATCATAATGGGTGACTTCAGCATCCCTACTGACACCCTCCAGTCAGCAGCCTCCAAACTCCTGTGTCTTACTTTATCTTTTGAACTTACTCAATGTTCCTCCTCAGCCACCCACACAGACGGAAATACATTAGACCTTATCTTCACCCGTCTCTGCTCCCTATCTAACTTCACAACCTCCCCTCTCCCCCTACCTCATCACCATCTACTCACTTTCTGTTAGCAGAGGATTAATCCGCGTGACATCCAGAGTTTAGAACACAGAATGTAGGTTTATTCATATCCAGCATAGGCACAGCATGGAGTCTGGTGTTACTGCAGCATGAGGAAATCAAATCAGATATATAACAACAACACAGGAAGAGAAGGAGGGGGCATCCTGTCTGTGGGAGTTTTTTTTTTTTTTTTAACTAAACTTTGTTAACAACCTCACAATATGCACAACATATGAAACAGCACAGTAGTTGTTGCAATACACATACAGATTAATATGTATTATTCCAACACCCCCACTCAACAACTACTTATCCTCTTAGTCCCATTGTGGTTCTCAATTCTTTTAACCTAGCTCGTGGCAATGGCTTTGTCATAATGTCAGCTACCATCTTATCAGTTTCACAATAGACAAAGTGAATTATCCCACGATCTATCAAATCACGTAGATGATGATGTCTGACGTCAATGTGCTTGGTTCTAGCACTGATTTTTTCACTGCATGCAAGTTTAATGCATCCTTGGTTGTCCTCATAAATCACCGTCGGCTGAGTTGTCGGTTTGCCAAGATCGTCCATCAATTGTCTTAGCCAAACAACCTCCTGGCTTGCATAGGCTGCGGACACATACTCCGCTTCTGTAGATGACAAGGCAACAGACACTTGTTTCCTACTAGACCAGGAGATTGAACTTTCTCCAACTTTAAACAAGTATCCACTTGTGGATTTATGATCACGCGAATCACCAGCCCTATCCACATCTACATAGCCGGTAAGTTCTAGATCTCCTGCTGCAGATAGTTTTAAATTTACATCTTGCGTTTCTTTCAAATATCGGAGAAGTCTCTTAACAGCATTCCAGTCTCTTTGGCGCGGTTTTTCCACATATCTGCAAAGGATTCCAACTGTTGTTGTGATATCCGGTCGAGTCATAGTTGATATGTATAGAAGTGTCCCCACTGCCTGACGATATTTCTCATTGTTAGGCAACAGGTCATCTTCTCCTTCCAGCTTCAGGTAGGATGGTTCCATTGGGGTTGATATACCTTTGACCTCCGACATTTTAAACTGATTCAGAATCAAATTAATTTTTGCACTTTGGTTTAGAAGAAAACTTCCATCTTCCTCTCTCTGGATTTGGATTCCTAGATAATATGTCACACTTCCAAGGTCTTTTGATTCAAAGTGCTGATTCAGAATTTCAGTCATTTTTCCAATTTCTGCGTCGTCTTGATGAACAACAATCACGTCGTCCACATATAAGAGAATATACATCCACTTTCCATCTGTATATTTTGTCTTCCAACAAGACTTTATTCATCTTGGTGTTCCATGCTCTTGCTGATTGCTGATTGCTCATTGGGGTTGATATACCTTTGACCTCCGACATTTTAAACTGATTCAGAATCAAATTAATTTTTGCACTTTGGTTTAGAAGAAAACTTCCATCTTCCTCTCTCTGGATTTGGATTCCTAGATAATATGTCACACTTCCAAGGTCTTTTGATTCAAAGTGCTGATTCAGAATTTCAGTCATTTTTCCAATTTCTGCGTCATCTTGATGAACAACAATCACGTCGTCCACATATAAGAGAATATACATCCACTTTCCATCTGTATATTTTGTCTTCCAACAAGACTTTATTCATCTTGGTGTTCCATGCTCTTGCTGATTGCTTAAGACCATAGAGAGATTTTTGTAGTTTGCAAACAAGATTCTCTTGACCTCTTTTTACATAACCTTCAGGTTGAGTCATGTATAAGTCCTCCTCAATGTCACCATTTAAAAAGGCAGTTTTTATATCCAAATGTCTGACATACATCTTTTGTACAGCAACTACAGCTAACAAAGCTCTGAACGTGGTCTGTTTAGTGACTGGAGCAAATGTAGCATCGTAATCTTCGCCATACTTTTGAGAATATCCTTTTGCGACCAACCTTGCTTTGAATCTGTGGACTTTACCTTCTGAGTCATATTTGGTTTTGAAGACCCACTTGCACTTGATTGCCTTTTTGCCCTGTGGTAGCTTGGTGAGTTTCCAAGTTTGGAGTTGATGAAGCGATTTGATTTCCTCATTAGCGGCATCGATCCACTTTGTTCTTTCATGGACAGGTAGTGCTTGCATTTCATCCCATGACTGCGGCTCTGACTCAGGTAGTGTCTTGACAATGTAGGATAGACGTTTAGCTGGTATACCTTTGCTTGATCTTGACGATCTCCTGATTTCAGATTCACCTGATTTTTCTGTTGTTCCTTCATTAGTTGAAGAATCCAGCCAGACCTCTACATCCTCCTTGTTGCTGTCTTGTAATTGTGACTTCAGCTGGACTACTGGCGTGATGTCACAAAACTTGGGTGATACAAAGTTCTCATCAATCACTACATCTCTACTTATTGTGATCTAGTTTGTTTCTGGGTGTAGAATCAAAATGCAGCAGCAGGGGTTTTAGAAATAACTACACAAAAAAATAAATGTAAACACAAGCAGGTGTAGTGCTATAGAAATGTAAAACTTAACATTTATTACCACTAGATAAAATATGTGCAAAATACAAGGACCTAAAAACACAGATGTACTGTCTGTGATATTAGATAGCCAAAATACTTCCATGTATTGTTGCGTCCAAAGATATAGATATATGTCATATAAGCATATTGTATCTCTGACGCAACCAAGAAAGTGTGGCAAAAAGAAAATGATGGAGCCTACGGGACACTATAACAACTTATTGTGTCTCAATATGTGAGAACGCAGAAACATTAACCCTATCAATGGTAACCATTTAACCTTGCTATATATAGAAATGGAACATCCTCACCAATTTTGATATCCGTTCCTGCTCTCAGACTTCAAGATAGCTCCATATGATGGGGGCAGACCAAGTCTCATAGGGTCACCAGCCCATCACAATATACCGCTCCCGACGCGTTTCTTTGCCTTAGCTAGTCATCAGGGGAAAAAAAGAGAAGACATGCGGTATGCACGCTGCCCACAATCGCGCAGCTCATTCACCAGACAGCGCCATTTGACACTCTGATAAGTCCTCTTTTAAATCCTAGTCACGCTATACTCGCGATCGTGTCACTTCCGGTTCCGGTCAGCTGACATCCGGTATGTGGAACGCAGGTGCCGGGCGTGACACGCAAGCGTCACATCCGGTGTGCGCATCACAGACAAGGAAAAACCGCACACTACGGAGCGACGATTAAGGGGCACACAAGGTAACCAACTGACATCTTGTGTTGGATGGTGACATGAAGCCCTCCCATCCATAAGTACCCCAGGCCAGGGCAAATGTCCAAGTTATACAGTAGCTGACACCCATCCAGGCACATACCGTATGTACCGCGGTATATACTAACCGCGTATATTCTGCCCCAATGGTTCATGAGCTGGAAATACCTCATAGGTCAAAACCGCACAGTGGTGCCACGGCCCAGGTCGAGAGCGCACTTAAAGCCCAAACAAAAAATTATTATGAAAATAAAAATGGAAATAAAGGTGAAATTATGAAAAAAAAAAAAAGGGGAATATGAAGAAATATGAAGAAATATGAAGAAAATATCTTTGGACGCAACAATACATGGAAGTATTTTGGCTATCTAATATCACAGACAGTACATCTGTGTTTTTAGGTCCTTGTATTTTGCACATATTTTATCTGGGTGTAGAATCCTATAACCTTTCTGGGTTTCGCTGTAGCCTACCAGGATACCTTCCTTAGCGTGAGATTCCCACTTAGTTCGCTTTTCTTTGGGAACATGTACAAATGCTTTACTTCCGAATATTCTTATGTGATGTAGTTTTGGCTTTCTGCTATTCCATTGCTCAAATGGAGTTTTGTCTGTAGCTTTACCTGGTAGTCTGTTCTGAAGATAGCAAGCTGTCATGATTGCTTCACCCCAATATACTGTGGGCAGATTTGCATCAAATAACATGCTTCTTCCACTTTCACATAGTGTTCGGTTCCTTCTTTCCGCGACACCATTTTGCTCTGGGTTGTACGGTACAGTGGTCTGAAATAGGATTCCATTTTTCTTTAAAATGCTCTGTGTCTCATTACTTGTATATTCAGTCCCATTATCTGCACGTAGAATCTTTGACATTCTTCCAAATTTATTATATACTTCAGCTAGGTATATTTCAAGTTTCTCTGGAACTTCCTTCTTGCTGTAAAGCAGGTGGACAACTGTATATCTTGAATGATCATCAATAAATGTGAGAAAATATCTCTTCTTCCCTGGGGTCAGAGTGCTCATTGGACCACAGACATCTGTGTGTATTAAATCTAGTGGCTGTGCTGTTGTTGTACTAATTCTCTTAGGAAAAGCTTTCCTAGACATTTTCCCTTTGATGCAGCTAGTACACTTCATTGTCTGGTTACATAGATCAATTGTAATATCCTCAGCTAGTTGCTTTTGGACTAACTTTCTTATTGCTTCTGGGTCTCTGTGTGCCAGACGCATATGCCACACATGAATACAGTTTTTATGCTCTTCTTGTTGCGCTGTATACACACACTCTTTGCATTTCAGCTGATAAAGTTCATCTGTGATGTTTCCCTCTACTAGTGTGTGACCTTCCTTTGAGATGATGCAGCTATCATGCTTAAATGTAACTTCATTTCCTTGTTTTGTGAGTTTCTTCACAGATAGTAGATTACTTTCAAGACTAGGCACATACAGCACATCCTTTACTGGGATCTTCCTGCTTTGTGTTGGTGAGATTTGACAATCAATATAACCATCTCCTATGCCTTCTGAAGTCATGTACTGACCATTAGCCATAATCAATTTCTCTGATTTACTTTGGTTAAGCTTAGAAAAGAAGTCTCTGTTATTAGTCATGTGACTAGCTGCTCCAGAGTCTATACACCATGCATGCTTTGATGTATTTGCACTGACAGTAAATGCAGTTTCAGTATTCACAGAATCATTTTCTCCAGATACAGCACTTTTAACCCTTTGATGACTGCTTTGCTTTTTCAGCTGATTCATTCTAGCTTTCCAGACTCTGCAGTCAGCTTTCAAATGTCCTGATTTCTTGCAAACAAAACATTCACGTGTTTCTTTTATGTGCTTCCTGTTATCAGTTAGGTTTTGTGTCTGTAAAGCAGATTCTGTGTTGCATGTCCTACTGTTTACACCTTCTGCCTTTCGCTTATATTCATTTATGAGCTTCCCCCTGACATAATCCAGTGTAAGCTCATCATCTGGACGCGCATCTAGTGCGGTTACAAGCGTATCATACCTCTCTGAAAGGCCACTAAGCAGTAATGCGGCCACATGAAAGTCCTTTAGATCTTCCCCAATGACTCTCAGGCGTTCTACAACTTCCAGAACACTTCTTATGTAATCCTGCATATCCTGGCCTTTCTGTAGCTTAGACTGGTACAGCTTTCTCATGAGATAGAGCTTATTGCTTAAATTTATCCTCTCATGTACCTTTTGCAACTGCTCCCACATTTCCTTTGCAGTATTACATTTACACACATGCACAATCTGGTCATCATCTATACTGAGTGATATGGTACTTTGTGCTTTCTGATCCATCTCTGTCCACTCCTGTGGCACTGGGTCAGGTTTAGGCTCCTGTGTGTATTTCCACGTACCTTCTCTTATTAGCAGCATTTTCACTTTGAATTTCCAGGATTGATAATTCTGGTTAGTGAGACTTGGCACTGTAAATTTCATGGAGCTGCTGCTGGTGGCCATCTTTGCTTCTTCTCAGTTTGCTGTCTTTCTTTCTTTTCTTTCCTCTGTGTTCTGGGGATCTGTGACTCTGGGACTCTGGTACATCTGGGCCCATAACCTGTTAGCAGAGGATTAATCCGCGTGACATCCAGAGTTTAGAACACAGAATGTAGGTTTATTTATATCCAGCACAGGCACAGCATGATGTTACTGCAGCATGAGGAAATCAAATCAGATATATAACAACAACACAGGAAGAGAAGGAGGGGGCATCCTGTCTGTGGGAGTTTTTTTTGTTTTTTTTTTAACTAAACTTTGTTAACAACCTCACAATATGCACAACATATGAAACAGCACAGTAGTTGTTGCAATACACATACAGATTAATATGTATTATTCCAACACTTTCTCATCTCTGTCCTCCTCACCTGTCACCCATGTCAGCAAATAGCACACCCCTGAAGAAACCTTGCATGTCTCCACACTCACACACTCTCTAATTCTATTCTACCACTGACATCCATATCTTCACTCCACGACACAGACAGTGTCACTGCCTTCTACAATGCCACTCTAGCATAGCACCAGCTATTGACTCGGTTACCCCTCTCATGCATGACAGAGTGTGACGAATCAATAGACAAAACTGGCACAATAGCATCACTAAAAAGCTTTGGCAAGTGTCCAGGGTCGTGCAGGGCTGCTGCTAGGAATTTCGGTGCCCCATACTGGCAAAATTTTGGGGCCCCCTTGAAACTCCACCCAGGCTTCACCCCAGCTCCGCCTCCACTCCTCAAACCTTCCACAGTCCCACCGACCACTCTTGGAAAAACTCTACTTTCTGCCACACTGTGACCACACCACATATTACCACCACATAGTGACTGAATAATACCACATACAAGAGACAAATACTGTCACACCATGACCAGATCAAGTATATGAGAGCATCGTTCAGGCTTTCAGACTTGCATTGAGAGATTGTGACATAGCTTCTGACTTCCAGTCAGTCAGAAGCTGCGTTCACAAGATGGCGCCGCAAGACCGAAGCAGTGCTGAAAATTGATGAAGACGCCAGAAGATGAGTATGACTTATGTTTAAAGGGACTCTGTCAGCACAGGATGACTGTTCAAATAAAGTCCCACCACTCGGTACTTCACGGCAGAGCCAACCCTTTAAATTCACCTGCCCACCTGTTTGTTCTCCCTCTATCTCCACACCCCCCCTTCTGGCTGGGAGTCTGCATTTCACATCCTTGAAGCCAAGTGATTGCCATTCCTGGCTCTGACACCAGCGAATCCTCACAGTGCTTACGATGTGTGGATTCACAAGTCTTCAGTCAGTGACACAGAGGGACTGCTGGCTTGTGGATTTAGACTGGACAACCCCTTTAAGGCTCCTTCAGCCATCAGTGAATATCGGTCTGTGCTCGGACCGCAATGCATGGACTTGCCGCGGGTCTCCTGACCTCAACTCAGCAGCCTCACAGCATGTATGAGCATGCGGGTCAGCATGATTGGTGCCCAGTCCAAGCACTGCAGACTGAGAGCAGAACGATTTCTCACTTCCAGTATTTACACTGTCATAATAATAAAGATGTTTCCCAATCATATACAGTGCATTGTGAAAGTATTTGGCCCCCTTGAACTTTTCTACCTTTTGCCACATTTCTGGCTTCAAACATAAAGATATAAAATTCAATTTTTTTGGAAAGAATCAACAACAAGTGGGACACAATCGTGAAGTGGAACGAAATTTATTGGATATTTTAAACTTTTTTAACAAATTAAAAACTGAAAAGTGGGGCGTGCAATATTATTCGGCCCCTTTACTTTCACTCCAGAAGTTCAGTGAGGATCTCTGAATGATCCAATGTTGTCCTAAATGACTGGTAATGATAAATAGAATCCACCTGTGTGTAATCAAGTCTCCGTATAAATGCACCTGCTCTGTGATAGTCTCAGGGTTCTGTTTCAAGTGCAGAGAGCATCATGAAGACCAAGGATCACACCAGGCAGGTCCGAGATACTGTTGTGGTGAAGTTTAAAGCCGGATTTGGATACAAAAAGATTTCCCAAGTTTTTAACATCTCGAGGAGCACTGTACAAGCGATCATATTGAAATGGAAGGATTATCAGACCACTGCAAATCTATCAAGACCCAGCCGTCCCTCTAAACTTTCATCTCGAACAAGGAGAAGACTGATCAGAGATGCAGCCAAAAGGCCCATGATCACTCTGGTTGAACTGCAGAGATCTACAGCTGAGGTGGGAGAGTCTGTCCATAGGACAACAATCAGTCATACACTGCACAAATCTGGCCTTTATGGAAGAGTGGCAAGAAGAAAGCCATTTTTCAAAGATATCCATAAAAAGTCTCATTTGAAGTTTGCCACAAGCCACCTGGGAGACACACCAAACATGTGGAATAAGGTGCTCTGGTCAGATGAAACCATTATCAAACTTTTTGGCCACAATGCAAAACGATATCTTTGGCGTAAAAGCAACACAGCTCATCACCCTCAAAACACTATCCCCACTGTCAAACATGGTGGTGGCAGCATCATGGTTTGGGCCTGCTTTTCTTCAGCAGGGACAGGGAAGATGGTTAATATTGATGGGAAGATGGACGGAGCCAAATACAGGACCATTCTGGAAGAAAACCTGTTGGAGTCTGCAAAAGACCTGAGACTGGGACGGAGATTTATCTTCCAACAAGACAATGATCCCAAACATAAAGCAAAATCTACAATAAAATGGTTCAAAAATAAACGTATCCAGGTGTTAGAATGGCAAAGTCAAAGTCCAGACCTGAATCCAATCGAGAATCTGTGGAAAGAGCTGAAAACTGCTGTTCACAAACGCCCTCCATCCAACCTCAATGAGCTCGAACTGTTTTGCAAGGAAGAATGGGCAAGAATTTCAGCCTCTCGATGTGCAAAGCTGATAGTGACATACCCCAAGCGACTTTCAGCTGTAATCGCAGCAAAAGATGGCGATTATTAACTCAAGAGGGCCGAATAATATTGCACGCCCCACTTTTCAGTTTTTAATTTGTTAAAAAAGTTTAACATTTCCAATAAATTTCGTTCCACTTCACGATTGTGTCCCACTTGTTGTTGATTCTTTCCAAAAAATTTTAATTTTATATCTTTATGTTTGAAGCCAGAAATGTGGCAAAAGGTAGAAAAGTTCAAGGGGGCCAAATACTTTCACAATGCACTGTATATGATTGGGAAACATCTTTATTATTATGACAGTGTAAATACTGGAAGTGAGAAATCGTTCTGCTCTCAGTCTGCAGTGCTTGGACTGGGCACCAATCATGCTGACCCGCATCCTCATACATGCTGTGAGGCTGCTGAGTTGAGGTCAGGAGACCCGCGGCAAGTCCATGCATTGCGGTCCGAGCACAGACCGATATTCACTGATGGCTGAAGGAGCCTTAAAGGGGTTGTCCAGTCTAAATTCACAAGCCAGCAGTCCCACAGTTTTTAATTTGTTAAAAAAGTTTAACATTTCCAATAAATTTCGTTCCACTTCACGATTGTGTCCCACTTGTTTTTGATTCTTCCCCCAAAAATAGAATTTTATATCTTTATGTTTGAAGCCAGAAATGTGGCAAAAGTTAGAAAAGTTCAAGGGGACCAAATACTTTCACAATGCACTGTATACACTTATATCAATCATTCCCTCCCCTCCCCCCTTTCAGGAGCAGAGGGAATGATTGTATCATATAATCATGTACTGAGATGGTGGACAAATTAATACATGAACTTAAAGGGGTTTTCCCACGAACAAAAGTTAATTTTAATCAATAGATCTTTGAATAATGTAATGGCTGTGTCTGACCGTGTACAGAACACGGTCTGATCATACCATGACGCGCCCTCTGGGCCGTGGGGTACCCGGTGCCGGGCCGGTAAATGCTGGGTTATGTCACAGTAGCGGTGACCCGGTCCGTGACCCAGGGGTTATTGATAGGGGATTTATGGTGATTGTATAAAGTTTGTGACGCCATCTGTGGTATGCGGCTAGGGGAGCCGCCGCTGCGGAGCAGGTCCTCTGGAGCTGATGTTACTGCAGCAGGGATAGTGTGGCTCTCCACAGGTAGAACTTAGCTCCAGGGCAGTGTAGATGTTATGGGTCATGCTGGACGTTGTAGTGCAGGGGTTGATGGCGCAGCAATAATCCACAACTCAATGGCGGTTTCCTCTTATCTTTACTGGTGGTGATTAGACAAGCCGGGACTAGGGTGCTGGCTAGAAGTGGAAGTCCGGGCATCCTGGAAGCAAGTAAAGAATCCTCCTTGCCAGGTGAAATTGGAGGCCTTCCCTTTACACTAAACTCTTTGGCCCTGCTGCTTGTAGCTGTGCGCGGCCCTCGTCCCTGAGTGCAACGTTTCTGTGCTCACCCGTATGGCAGGCAGCTCGGGCCTTGCTGGTGCGTCGCTCTCACGTGGCGGTGCTGAACCCTGCGGTGCTGCTGAGCCTTTGGGCGTCTGATGGGGCCAGGAGACCTGCAGTCTCCTGCCCTCCGGTTTCTACTGCTGGGCCTTCGGTGCCCCACAGCCTCGGACTCCGGTGTCCGGTTCTTCTGTGCTGGTTCTTCTGGGGTGAGCTGCCGCGCAGCTCCAGTCCCCCGCTCCTCTCTCCTCGATGTCCTGACTTCAACTCCTCACACACTAAGTCTCACTAACCACGCCCCCAGATCCCAGTTGCCAAGGGGAGGGACTCCCCTTGCTGGTCTGGAGCCAGGAAAGTGTTGCATGCTTAGTAAAACCTGATTAGGGGACTCCTGCTTGCTTCCAGGCATGGCATCAACTCTTGTGAGGGAGGCAATGCCACTGTGGCAACCTGACCCCTGGGGTGCCACAACCACATCTCATGCTAAGGGGAGGAAACAAAAGAGTATACAGACATTTCAGCATGGGATCCCAACTGTTTCTTTCTTTGAAGTAAAACATTGTTTAAAAACAGGCAGTGAAATGTTTTACCTCACAGAAAGAATCAGCTGTGATCCCCTGCTGTAATGTCTGTATATTCTTTTTCTTCCTCCCCTGCCCAGGAGATGTGGTATGATCAGACCATGTTCCTGCACGGTCAGACACAGCCATTACACAGTACACAGCAGGGGCACATGTATAAGATTATCTCAGCACAGGAACATTTTATTTAAACACATCCAATTGTGGAAGTTATTATTATTCCAAGGTCTATTGATCACCCTATTTGTCAACTACTCTTGTTCCTCCTACCTGTCCACAGAGGTTGGCATCATCTTGATATGCAATTGGCATATCCTTGTCGACTAGCCCTGGTCGTCCTCGCCACCGCCTCCTCAGCCTCTCGCTGCCGGTCGCAGCCTTCCCTCAGCACCAGCCTCACCCTGCCGGACGCAGCCTCCCCTCAGAAACAGGCCCCCCTCAGCACCAGCAACAGCCTCAACTCAGAACCACCAGCAGCCTCCCCTCAATACCAGCAGCAGCCTCCCCCCAGCAGCAGCCTCCCCTCACCACCACCAGCAGACTCCCCTCACCACCACTTGCAGCCTCCTCTCACCACCGCCAGCCGCCTCCCCTCATCACCACCAGCCTCCCCTCATCACAACCACCAGCAGCCTCCCCTCATCACCAGCCTCCCCTCATCACCAGCAGCAGCCTCCCCATCAGCCTCCCCTCAGCACCAGCAGTAGCCTCTCCTCGGCACCAGCCACCACTCAGCACCAACCTCCTCTCATCACCAGCAGCAGCCTCCCCTCATCACCAGCAGCAACCTCCCCTCATCACCAGCAGCCTCGTCTCACCACCACCAGTAGTCTCCCCTCACCAACATCAGCAGCCTTCCCTCACCACCTCAGCAGCCTCTCCTCAGCACCAGCAGCTGCCTCCCCTCAGCAGCTGCAGCAGCAGCCTCCCCTCATCACCAGCAGCAACCTCCCCTCTCCACCACCAGCCTTCCCTCACCTCCAGCCTCCTCTCACCACCAGCAACAGCCTCCCCTCAGCACCAGCAGCAGCCTCCCCTCAGCACCAGCATCAGCCTCACCACAAGCCTCCCCTCAGCACCAGCCGCCTCTCCTCTGCACCAGCAGCAGCCTCTCCTCGGTACCAGCAGCAGCCTCCCCTCGACACCAGCACCAGCCTCCCCTCGGCACCAGCACCAGCCTCTCCTCGGCACAAGCAGCAGCCTCCCCTCGGAACCAGCACCAGCCTCCCATCGGCACCAGCACCAGCCTCCTCCCAGCAGCAGTTTCCCCTTGGCACCAGTAGCAGCCTCCCCTCAGCACCAGCAGCAACCTCCACACAAGCCTCCCCTCAGCACCAGCAGCCTCTACTCAGCACCAGCACCAGCCTCCCCTCAGCACAAGCCTCCCCTCAGCACCAGCAGCCTCTCCTTAGCACCAGCAGCAGCCTACCCTTGGCACCAGCACCAGCCTCCCCTCAGCACAAGCCTCCCCTCAGCACCAGCAGCCTCTCCTCAGCACCAGCAGCAGCCTCCCCTTGGCAACAGCACCAGCCTCCCCTCAGCACCAGCAGCAGCTTCTCCTCAGCACCAGCAGCAGCCTCCCCTCAGAACCAGCAGCAGCCTCCCCTCACCACCAGCAGCAGCAGCCTCCCCTTGGCAATAGCACCAGCCTCCCCTCAGCACCAGCCTCCCCTCAGCACCAGCAGCAGCTTCTCCTCAGCACCAGCAGCAGCCTCCCCTCAGAACCAGCAGCAGCCTCCCCTCACCACCAGAAGCAGCAGCCTCCCCTCATCACCATTAGCAGGCCCCCCCACCGTCATCAGCAGGCCCCCCCACCACAATCAGCAGGCCCCCGCATCACCAGCAGCAGGCCGCCCATCACTAGCAGCAGGTCCTGCCATCACCAGGCCCCCCACAACCATCAGCAGGCCCCGCATAACCATCAGCAGGCCCCCTCATCACCATCAGCAGGCCCCTCTGAGCACCACCAGGCCCCACTCACCACCAAACTCAGCAGCAGCTTCCTCCTCCTGCTACTCACACACTAGCCACCGCCTCCGAGACATGCTGCTCTGCTCAGGAATGAAGATGAGCATGCAGTGTGTCAGGAGATTGGAGTCAGGACCATGATGCACCTGGCCGCTGCTTAAAGGTAAAGCACCCATTTCCGTCTGCCGGGTGCATCGGGCATTTAACTGTTACCCCTGAGGCCCGGTAAGAAGAAGCAAAGAGAGGGGCCCCAGGCTGCCAGCGTGCCTGCCCCCCCTTCTTGCTTCTTTTCACCGGGCCCCATACAGTAGTAAGGGTAGTAATGCCCTGATGGCGGCCCTGGGGTCATGGAGCGGCATTGGAAGAAAACACATTCGCAAGATGACTTCTCGGCATTCAAACAAGCAACACTCGCTTTCAAATCAGCCCTTACCTCTGCTAAACAGGCTTACTTCACAACCCTCGTATCTTCCTTATCCAGGGTCACACTGGGGTGTCTGGGGCCCACAGGGGAAATTGACCCTAGGGGCCCACCCTACAGCTATATGCACATACTTGTTAGCCGTTATCCCTGTTATTGTTAGAACCTTGCTGTTAGGTTTTTTTTTCCTTTGCTGGTCACATGACCTTGTTGGCCTATTTAATCCTGCTCCGCCCTTCTGGCTTTGCTGGACTTCATTGTATATCTACTTTCTAGCTAGCCTGTGCTCTGTATCTAACTCTGTTAGTTTGCTTGGTCTACGGACCTCTATGTTCTATCTATTTTGTTTGTTCGTCTGTCTGCTACTATTTCTGTTAGGAGGTGTCCCATATTCCTCCCAGTCCTTAGTACTTGTAGGGATTCCCTCCCCACATCTATAGGTCTCCGTACAGACTAGATTAGGACTTTAGCAGGTCTGATCGCAGGATCAGGTTCCCTGTTACATCGTAGGGATTCAGCTGAGTCCTATAGTAGGGACAGATCTCCTCTCTTTCCTTAGCTTTGGTAGCAGAACATAACAGTAAGTCCAGCCTGCAAATTCTCTAAGGAAAGAGTTTTTTTTTTTGTTCCATCATGGTGTCGGTTCAGGATTTGGCTAAACACCTGCAGGGACTCTCTCTGGAAGTGGCCGAGCTCCGTCAGCACGTGAGTAACTGTCCTGGAGCATATTTCTTGGAGCCTAAGGTATGTTTGCCGGATTTATTTTTTGGTGAACATCGAGAATTTTTTTCATTTAAAAATGCTTGCTTATTGTATTTTCGTTTGAGACCCAAGTCCTCTGGGGATGAATCCCAGCGCGTAGGGTTCATAATGTCACTTTTGCGCAAAGAGCCTCAGGAGTGGGCCTTTTCTTTGCAACCTAGTGATACATGCTTCAGATCAGTGGATAGTTTTTTTTCTACTTTAGGACTATTATATGATGATCCTGACCGTGTGGCATCAGCTGAGACTGAGTTGAGACGTTTAAAACAAGGATCAGGTAATGTGGAAAAATATTGTACTCATTTTCGTCGTTGGTCCACTCAAACAGGGTGGAACGATTCTGCTCTGAAAAGTCTATTTCTTGCTGGGCTCAGTGAAAGGGTTAAAGACCTGCTAATTGCTTATCCTACACCTGAGGATTTGCAACAGGCTATGCAATTAGCTATACGGGTGGATAGAAGACTGCGTGCTAGGGTTAATGAGAGCAAATCCTCTGCTATGTCAGTTTCTGGTTATGATAATGTGTGTACTAACAGTGGTGAACCGATGGAGATTGGATCGGTGGCACCTCGCTCTCAAGAAAAAGACCGTCGTTTTTCGGAAGGCTTGTGTTTCTATTGCGGAAAATCTGGTCATTTGATTAAAGGCTGTGAGCTTCGTATGAAGAAAGAAAAAAAAATGGTCAGTCACGCCCGTATTGCCTGTTTAAATTCCAAGGGTATATTTTTAGCTGCTTCCACGATTGCTCAGGAAAAATTAATGGAATTTCGGGTGTTTGTTGATTGCGGGTCTACACTGAATGTAATTGATGGGGGATTCGTGGAAAAACTCAATTTAAAACCTGAACCTTTATCATCCCCCATTGCTGTGGTTTCTGTGGATGGCTCCCCTTTGAAGAATATTACTCTCAAGGTCAGTGAATTTCCTCTCACTATTAATGGTGTTCACCATGAGAAATTGGATTTGGTAGTGTTGAATAACTTGCCTTCTCCAGTAATATTGGGTTTGCCCTGGTTAAAATTTCACAATCCTGTACTGGATTGGTCTACCAGTGAAATTAAATCCTGGAGCCATAAATGTTATGACAAGTGTTGTAACGGGCGTATTGCAGCTTTGGATAGGGGAGAATTGCCTGTTCCTATTCAGGATTTTTGGAGACTTTTTTCTGAGAAAGAATCGCAGGTTTTGCCTCCCCATAGAGACTATGATTGTTCTATTGAATTTGTCCCTGGAGCGACTCTTCCTAAAAGTCGTTTATTTAACCTTACTATTCCTGAGAGGAAGGCTTTGGAGGAATACATACAGACAAGTTTGGCCGCCGGTCACATTAGGTCCTCTAAGTCTCCTGTGGCGGTTGGATTTTTTTTTGTAAAAAAAAAGGACGGCGGTTTACGTCCTTGTCTGGATTTTCGTGAGATTAACAAAATTACGGTACGCAATCCTTACCCACTGCCATTGATTCCTGATCTGTTTAACCAGTTATTGGGGGCCAAGTGGTTCTCTAAAATTGACCTTAAGGGGGCATACAATCTGTTGCGCATGAAGGAGGGTGATGAATGGAAGACTGCTTTTAACACTCCTGTGGGTCATTTTGAGAATCTGGTTATGCCTTTTGGTCTTACTAATGCTCCTGCATTTTTTCAGAATCTGATTAATGACATCCTTAGACCTTTGATCGGTAAAAATGTGGTTGTGTATTTGGATGACATTTTGATTTATTCGCCAGATCTGGAGTCTCATTGGCGGAGCGTGCGTGAGGTATTACAGTTATTAATGGACAATTCGCTTTTTGCTAAGCTGGAGAAATGTGAGTTCGCTGTACAGAGAATTAGTTTTTTGGGCTACATTATCTCCAGCAAAGGTTTTGAGATGGATCCGGTTAAGGTTCAGGCTGTGCAGGAATGGCCTAGGCCTATTGGTTTGAAATCGATACAGAGGTTTTTGGGTTTCGCCAATTACTATAGAAAATTCATAAAAAATTTTTCTAGTATTGTCAAACCTCTGACTGATCTCACCAGGAAAGGTGCTGATGCGGTTCAGTGGTCTTCTGAGGCCATTGAAGCTTTTGTGTATCTCAAGGAGAGGTTCACCTCTGCTCCCATCCTTATGCAGCCTGATGTTACTAGGCCGTTTTTGGTTGAGGTTGATGCTTCCTCTGTGGGGGTTGGCGCAGTATTGTCTCAGGATAACGGGGATGGATTACATCCCTGTGCCTTTTTTTCAAAAAAATTTTCGGAGACTGAATTGAATTACGATATTGGTAATCGGGAATTATTGGCTATTAAACTCGCATTTGAACACTGGCGCCACTTCTTGGAAGGTGCGGAATTTCCCGTTCAGGTTCTTACGGATCATAAAAATCTGATATATCTTGATGCTGCCAAGCGCCTGAATGCCCGTCAGGCTAGGTGGGCACTGTTTTTCTCGCGGTTTAATTTCTCCGTTACTTACATCCCTGGTACTAAGAATGTTAAGGCGGATGCCTTGTCTCGCAGTTTTTCTCCCATAGTCGGTGCTGAGAAAGAGGAAAACATTTTACAAGAAGGTGTTGTGATAGCTGCTTTAGACTCCGTTTTGGAAGATGAGATTCTTAAAGCTCAGGAGAATGCCCCATCTAACACTCCTCATGGGAGGTTGTTTGTGCCTGGGACCTTTAGGAGAGATTTGTTTGTTGAGTGTCACGAATCTCGGTTGGCAGGTCATCCCGGAATCTCTGAGACCAAGAGACTGGTGGGTCGCAGTTTTTGGTGGCCTGGATGGCAGAAGGAAGTCATTAAGTGGGTGCGCCAATGTACTATATGTGCTAGATCTAAGTCCTCACATACTCCTGCTGCGGGGTTGCTTTGTCCTTTGGAGGTCCCCAGTGCTCCCTGGACACATTTGGCTATGGACTTTATAACTGACCTTCCCCCCTCTGAGGGTTTTACTGTCATCTGGGTGGTCGTGGACCGTTTTAGCAAGATGTGTCACTTGGTTCCCTTCGTCAAACTGCCCTGCGCTAAAACTCTCGCTAAGGCCTTTGTCAAGGAAATTGTCAGACTTCATGGCGTTCCTACTGACATTGTTTCTGATAGGGGTCCTCAGTTCGTGGCTCGTTTTTGGCGTGCCTTTTGTGACAGGTTGGGAATTCATTTGTCGTTTTCGTCCGGATATCATCCTGAATCTAATGGCCAGACAGAAAGGAAAAACCAGGATGTTGAGCAGTTCTTGCGTTGTTTTGTGGCAGACAATCAAGAGGGGTGGTCTGAGTTTCTGCCACTTGCCGAATTTGCTCTGAACAATCATACATCTTCTTCTGCTGGTTGTTCGCCTTTTTTTTGTTGTTCTGGGAGACATCCGTCGTTTGGGTCGTTCTCCAAGTTGGGATCTGCCGTGCCTGAGGAGGAGAATTTTTCTGGTGATTTGGAAAGAGTTTGGACGGATGTGCGTGGTAATCTTCAGGAGGCCAACAGAAAATCTAAAGACTACTTTGATAGGAAACGACAGGAGGTTTTGTTCGCTGTTGGTGACATGGTTTGGTTGTCCTCTAGGAATCTGCGGTTGAGGATTCCTTCTAAGAAATTGGGTCCCAAGTTTGTAGGGCCCTTTAAGGTGCTTCAGGTTGTCAACCAATCTGCTGTTAGGTTGGAGGTTCCTACCTCCTGGAGAATTAATCCGGTCTTTCATGTCTCTCTGTTAAAAAAAGCTGTTGTGTCGGATGGTGACGCCTCTGCCTCTGTTCCTCCGGTGGTGGAGGACGGGGAATATGAAATTTCTCGCATCCTTGACTCTAGACGGTATAGAGGTAGTTTGCAGTATCTTGTGGCCTGGAAAGGTTTCGGACCTGAGGATAACTCTTGGGTGAGGTCAGATGATGTTTCCGCGTCCAGACTTATCAGAGCGTTTCACAGGAGATTTCCTGATAAGCCTGGTCCTAGGGGATCCGGAGGATCCTCTTAGAAGGGGGGGTACTGTTAGAACCTTGCTGTTAGGTTTTTTTTCCTTTGCTGGTCACATGACCTTGTTGGCCTATTTAATCCTGCTCCGCCCTTCTGGCTTTGCTGGACTTCATTGTATATCTACTTTCTAGCTAGCCTGTGCTCTGTATCTAACTCTGTTAGTTTGCTTGGTCTACGGACCTCTATGTTCTATCTATTTTGTTGGTTCGTCTGTCTGCTACTATTTCTGTTAGGAGGTGTCCCATATTCCTCCCAGTCCTTAGTACTTGTAGGGATTCCCTCCCCACATCTATAGGTCTCCGTACAGACTAGATTAGGACTTTAGCAGGTCTGATCGCAGGATCAGGTTCCCTGTTACATCGTAGGGATTCAGCTGAGTCCTATAGTAGGGACAGATCTCCTCTCTTTCCTTAGCTTTGGTAGCAGAACATAACAGTTATAGTGGAGCGTCGACTGTAAATCACAGGCGGCTCCTGCACATCTACTGTGCGCCACCATAACTGGGATGTACAATTACTGTAGTCTTGACAAAGAACGCATCTTTAGCGTTCGAAACGCGTTGCCCTGGCTACACTATGTGACTATGGAATCTGTTTTTAAAGAGCTTTTGTCACAATAAAGAAACCTATTTTTTGAACTATTCTTGAAGCTGGTAATCCTTTCTCCTTATGCATTGCAAACCGCACTGATTGAAAGAATGGGGAACTTTTATCCCTGACAGGACACTTTTATCCCCATTTTAAAATGGAGCGGCATGTGGTATGTCTGACCGTAGCTCCATTCATCCTCTTTGGGGGCTTCCAGAAAAAGCCAAGTGCAGCCCCTTAGGGAATAAATGGATCAGTGGTCGAGTCGTACTTGCCGCTCCATACTAATGGGGATAAAGGTTGCACATTCTCCAGGTCACAGCATTCAATAACTTATTTATCCTTTGGCCACGTACACACGATCAGCATTTGGTCAGTATTTTACATCAGTATTTGTGAGGAACAATCAGAGGAAAAGTAAAGTAGAAAGATGTCACCACTTCTGCATTTTTCACCCACTCCTGGTTTTGTCTTACAAATACTGATGTAAAATACTGACCATATGCTGAACATGTGAACATGGCCTTAGGAGAGGTGATTACTTGTTTTCACCGTAGAACCCCTGTAAGTGCATATTTGCTACTGTGCAATAGCCACAGGACAGGGAGGCGTTAAACATCCAAGTATTTAATCTCCATTGGAAATCAAGAATCTTCCCCTTATTGATATCAAAGGGAACAAGTGACCTCCATACACAACACAATCCACTATACCAAGACCAATACCACCACATACAAGAGATAAATACCGCCACACCATGACCAGACCACATATTGACCAAATACCACATACAGGCAATTAATACAGTCACACCATGACCAGACCACATATTACCTCCACATAGTGACTGAATAATACTGTCACACCATGACCAGAGCATGTATTACTACCACATAGTGACCGAATAATACCACATACTGTACAAGGAACAAATACCTCCACACCATGACCAGATCATATATTACCACCTCAGTGACCGAATAATACAATACTGATCATTAATAAAAAACACAATACTAATAACATTAATATTACCACTGGTGACATAATACACAGGAGCTCTGTATATAGTGTCGGTGTACAGGTAATACAGTGATCACCAGAGACATTACAGCATATACAGAGTACCTATATATGCTGTAATACAGAAATATACAGGTAATACAGTGACCACCTCCATACAGAATTATGGGCCCCATGTAATGCTGCTCCATAGAGTATACTGGCCCAATGTAATGCTGCTCCATACAGTATATTTTCCCCATATGATGCTGCTCTATACAGTATATTGGCCCCATGTAATGCTGCTCCATACTGTATATTGGTGCCATATGATGCTGCTCCATACAGTGTATTGGCCCCATATGATGCTGCTCCATACAGCATATTGGCCACATGTCATGCTGCTCCATACAGTATATTGGCGCCATATCATGCTGCTCCATACAGTATATTGGCCCCATATGATGCTGCTCCATACAGTATATTGGCCCCATGTAATGCTGCTCCATACAGTATATTGGCCCCATGTAATGCTGCTCCACACAGTATATTGGCCCCATATGATGCTGCTCCATACAGTGTATTGGCCCCATATGATGCTGCTCCATACAGTATATTGGCCCCATGTCATGCTGCTCCATACAGTATATTGGCCCCATATGATGCTGTTCCATACAGTATATTGGCCCCCTGTCATGCTGCTCCATACAGTATATTGTCTCCATATGATGCTGGTCCATACAGTATATTGGCTCCATGTAATGCTGCTCCATACAGTATATTGTCTCCATATGATGCTGGTCCATACAGTATATTGGCTCCATATGATGCTGGTCCATACAGTATATTGGCTCCATATGATGCTGGTCCATACAGTATATTGGCTCCATGTAATGCTGCTCCATACAGTATATTGTCTCCATATGATGCTGGTCCATACAGTATATTGGCTCCATGTAATGCTGCTCCATACAGTATATTGGCCCCATATGATGCTGCTCCATACAGTATATTGGCCCCATATAATGCTGCTCCATACAGTATATTGGCCCCATATGATGCTGCTCCATACAGTATATTGACCCCATATAATGCTGCTCCATACAGTATATTGGCCCCATGTAATGCTGCTCCATACAGTATATTGGCCCCATGTAATGCTGCTCCATACAGTATATTGGCCCCATATGATGCTGCTCCATACAGTATATTGGCCCCATGTAATGCTGCTCCATACAGTATATTGACCCCATATAATGCTGCTCCATACAGTATATTGGCCCCATGTAATGCTGCTCCATACAGTGTATTGACCCCCATGATGCTGCTCCATACAGTATATTGGCCCCATATGATGCTGCTCCATACAGTATATTGACCCCATATAATGCTGCTCCATACAGTATATTGGCCCCATGTAATGCTGCTCCATACAGTGTATTGACCCCCATGATGCTGCTCCATACATTGTATCGGCCCCCATGATGCTGCTCCATACAGTTTGTGGGCCCCCACGATGCTGCTCCATACAGTATATTGGCCCCATGTAATGCTGCTCCATACAGTATATTGGCCCCATGTAATGCTGCTCCATACAGTATATTGGCCCCATATGATGCTGCTCCATACAGTATATTGGCCCCATGTAATGCTGCTCCATACAGTATATTGGCCCCATGTAATGCTGCTCCATACAGTGTATTGACCCCCATGATGCTGCTCCATACATTGTATCGGCCCCCATGATGCTGCTCCATACAGTTTGTGGGCCCCCATGATGCTGCTCCATACTGTATGTGGGCCCCCATGATGCTCTTCCATACAGTATACTGGCCCACATGATGCTGCTCCATACAGTATATGAAGAACAAATAAAGTAGCACACTGTAACACTGAGTATATAGATATGAAATATGAAATATGAATAACATAACTGCTGTAGAAAATAGAAATAAATGAAAAATTTTTTGAAAATTTATTTTTAGCGCATGTAAATATGAAGTATGAAAAATGAATAGCATTACTGCTGTAAGTAAATGAGAAATCTTAGCGTATAAATTGGCCAATTCATGTGTCCCTGATAGCCGCAGTAAGGCGTTTCTCGATGTCAGGACCTACCAATGTGAATACCTCTCTAAGAGACCTCTGTCTGATTATGTGTACCTCTTAGAGAGGTATTCACATTGGTAGGTCCTGACATCGAGAAACGCCTTACCGCGGCTATCAGGGACACATGAATTGGCCAATTTATGTGCTAAGATTTCTCATTTACTTACAGCAGTAATGCTATTCATTTTTCATACTTCATATTTACATGCGCTAAAAAAAAAATTTTCAAAATTTTTTTCATTTTTTTCTATTTTCTACAGCAGTTATGTTATTCATATTTCATATTTCATATCTATATACTCAGTGTTATTTGTTCATTATATATGGAGGTAGCTGCTCTTAGTAAGCACCTGTTCACACCTATTTTTTGTAGTGGAAGTGCCGTCATTTTCTTTGTTGTCCATACAGTATATGGGCCTCCATGATGCTGCTCCATACAGTATATGGGCCCCCATGATGCTGCTCTATACAATATATTGGACCCCATGATGCTGCTCCATACAGTATTTGGCCCCCATGATGCTGCTCCATACAATATATGGGCCCCCATGATGCTGCTCCTTACATTATATGGGCCCCCATGATGCTGGTACATACAGTATATGGGCCCCCATGATGCTGCTCCATACAGTATATGGGCCTCCATGATGCTGCTCCATACAGTATATGGGCCTCCATGCTGCTGCTTCATACAGTATATGGGCCTCCATGCTGCTGCTTCATACAGTATATGGGCCCCCATGATGCTGGTCCATACAGTATATGGGCCCCCATGATGCTGCTCCATACAGTATATGGGCCTCCATGATGCTGCTCCATACAGTATATGGGCCTCCATGATGCTGCTCCATACAGTATATGGGCCCACATGATGCTGCTCCATACAGTATATGGGCCCCCATGATGCTGCATACATAAAAAAAATCAAATACCTCTCCCGTTCCCTGCAGGTTTGGTGTACTCAGCACGTCGTCTTCTGACTCTGCAGTGCTCAGAGCAGAGTGCGGTAGTGATGTCACCTCGCCCTCTGCCCTGAGACGTCAGAATCAGAAGACGCTAACATCACTGGAGCTGCAGGGAACGAGGAGGATAGGTAAGTATTTGAGGAGGAGAGGTGGGGGCGGGGGCTCTCCCTCCTGAAGGGGGCGCTCCCCCTCTCCGTAGGGGGCTCTCCCTCCCCCGACTCATAGGCCCAGTAGCGTGCCGGTGTCCCTCAACCCCGGGGCCCCAACACTTACTTGGGTGCGCCTAGTGGCGGTGACGCCGGCCATGGTCATCACGGCGGGTCAGGTCTGCATGCGCGTTCTCCTGCCACCCGCACTTTTAAAAGGCCCATGTCCTTACAAAAAAAGTTTTTTTTCCTCTCCTTCTGTGGGGCCCACCTGGCATTTCACCGGCATTCCGCCAGGCCAGTCCGACCCTGTCCTTATTTTTCAAGTCCAAATGGTTATTTAATACTTTTAACTCCTTCCTCTGCCCACCACTGCCCCCTCCAACCCCCTCATCTCTGCCGAGGACAAGACAAATGGGCAAGGCACGTGGCAAGGGACGGGGAACTGGACGTGATGGTGATGGTGCATGCAGAGGCCGAGGACAAGGCCGTGGGCAAGCTGAAATTGTGCCACAACAAACACCCACATCTTCTCGCCCGACCTTACTGTCCCAACTGCTAGGGGACCGCAGCACACCACTATTGAACCCAGAGCAGTGTCAAAAGGTTGTTGGTTGGATAGCGGATAATGCTTCCAGTCACTTAGCCGCCACCACCACCCTGTCTTCCACACGGTCAAGTCTCAGTAGCCGTGAGTCTGGACCGCATATTCCTCACCCTGATCCTCCTTCCTCCCACCATGCCAAGCGCCCAGAGACAACTGATCCCACACATGGACACTCTGAAGAGCTGTTCACTTTTACATTCATAGATTCGGGCCTCTCACCCGGTCCACTTGAAGCGGGGCAAGATGCATACCAGGATGGGGGTTCAGAGGGTGCCATGCATACCAGGATGGGGGCTCAAGGGGTGCCATGCATACCAGGATGGGGGCTCAAGGGTTGCCATGCATACCAGGATGGGGGCTCAAGGGGTGTCATGCATACCAGGATGGTGTATAAAGGGGTGCCATGCATACCAGGATGGGGGATAAAGGGGTGCCATGCATACCAGGATGGGATGGGGGCCACTTATACCAGGAAGGAGAGGCCATACATACCAGGATAGAGGATATTAACAGAATTGAGGGACATTACCCCAATGCCAGTGTCACCAGCAGACCCCCTCCCCCATAACAGGGCATCAGGACCACATTTTTTGCTTACATTTTTTCTTCCTATTTTCCTCCTTTAAAACCTAGGTGCGTCTTATGGTCCGGTGCGTCTTATAGTCCGAAAAATATGGTAGTTAAAAATGCCATTGCATCTTACTGGAAAAAAACGGATGTACCTATCTTTTCAGTTATTAAAGAAAAAATGGCTCTACATAAATTATATGAATACTGATTTGCAAACTCTAATAATAACCTTAACAAATATTTCAAAAAATGAACAAAGTGGCCTGAAATATATTCCTGATTGTTACTTAAATTATTAATACATATACTTATTAGATTTAATTGGATATCTATTATATTACGACTAAGTTGTTCTATAACCAAATTTTGATTTTCATCTTAATTTACTTGTTGTAATACTATATATTCTACTGTTTATTCAATTTTGAGTTCTCCTTCCCCTTATCCATTTTCCCACACTTATCCATTACTCTCCCGTCCCCCATATATTCCTCTATTCCCTAACCATATCCCTACCCCTTGAACTGTTATAAAATATTAATAAAAATGATTGAAAACAAACATAGTGTCACAGGGACAACTGTAAATCAATGTACAAGGTAAAAAATCCTACGATGTGCCACGTCATATCCTTCACAACCCTGAAGGTTTAAATCATGTGATATCTAGCCTCCGTCAACCATTGGTACAGTGATCACTTAAAAGGTCCAGCGTCCCTCTCCTCTGACACGGCCCTGAGGAAGTGTGGACAAAATGCGCGTCGGGGAAGAGGGATGCAGGACAAACCCTGTCTCACACTCCACTGTGTAAGTGGCACAATGCTATTAGCAATACATTTTACCAGGGGCGTACATAGGATTCATGGGGCCCCATAGCAGAAGTTCAAATTGGGCCCCCCCCCAAAAAAAATGTAAATAATTGTCGGTGTCACAGAAGAGCAGATCACACAACCTTCCAGCCTTTACATAGTAATTTTCCTCCTGCTGACGTCCTAGACCCCTCTTTCATTGTCCCATGAAGTGTGATACCAACAAAAGTGTCCCCCAAACACAGTATGATACCCCCATGGTGAATTCCTCCACATGCGCAGTATAATGACCCTACTGTACCTCACCTCAACTACCAGGGCAAAGTTTGCTGACCCCAACACAGTATGATCCCCCAATTGTGAGCTCTAGAACTAGAGAGGATGGTAGGTAAAAAGGGAGGGTGTTATATATAATAAAAGATGAAACTATATAACTAAGGACGGCGCTATACATAATAAGCGAGTACACTATATACTAAGGGCGTATGCTATACATAATAAGTGATTACACTATGTACTAAGGGACTGTGCTATACATAATACGGCTATATTCCTGCATTTGTGTGCAGTGTCAGTGTGCTACCCTGTTTTACAGACGCATTGAGCATGTCCTATTGTAATCCTCAAAATCGGATCAGAACAGGACATTCTCTGATCCTCACAGATCTCATTCTCAGATCCGTGATCCGTGATCTATAAAACTCTACAAGTCCGTGGACCATTCGATAAAAAAATCTGACATTTTACACAAATGTGAGAATGCAGCCTAAGGGATTTTACATGTAACATTATCACTCCAAGTCATACAGCGCAGATACAGAATAATATTTACATCCAGGCACTTACCGCTGACGTCTCGCCTGATCAGAGTCGGTTTCTGCTGCTTCTTCTCCATCTGGTCAGACCTTCATGTCGACATCTCCCAGTCACGATTCGTCTTGTCATGATGATCTCCAGCCTAGATAATAACAAGGTCACATATATTGTATATATACATGTGTCTCTCCTGCACTGCGCCCCTGAATACAGGTCTGTTATCCCCCATTAATATACTAGGGGTAGCCACTTAGTAATCAAAATATAAAGTGATAAGCAGCACTGTGCCCCCCATTAACTATAATCTCCACCTGCCAATAATATAAATTATTCAGTCTCTGTGACTCTCCCCAATTAACTGTAAGGCTATGTGCACACGGAAAATATACAAGCGCCCCCATCATTGCTCTGTCCCAGCACCTCCATCATTGCTCTCTCCCAACACCCCCAACATTGCTCTGTCCCAGCACCCCAGTCATTGCTCTCCCAGCACCCTTGTAATTGCTCTCTCCCAGCACCCCCGTCATTGCTCTCTCCCTGCACCCCCGTCATTGCTCTCTCCCTGCACCCCATCATTGTTGTCTCCCAGCATCCCCGTCATTGCGCTCTCCGAGCACCCCCATTATTGCTCTGTCCCAGCACCACTATCATTGCTCTCTCCCAGCACCCCCATCATTGCTCTCTCCCAGCACCCCCGTCATTGCTCTCTCCCAGCACCCCCGTCATTGTTCTCTCCCTGCACCCCGTCATTGCTCTCTCCGAGCACCCCTATCATTGTTCTCTCCCAGCAACCCCCGTCATTACTCTCCCAGCACCTCCATCATTGCTCTCTCCCAGCAACCCATCATTGCTCTCCCCATCCCCGTCATTGGTCTACTAATCCCCATCATTGCTCTCCCCGCCCCATCAGTCCCATCACTGCTCTTCCCAGCCCCACCATTGCTCTCCCCAGACCCATCAGCGCTCTCCCCAGCCCCATCAGCCCCACCATTGCTCTCCCCAGCCCCACCATTGCTCTCCCCAGCCCCATCAGCCCTACCATTGCTCTCACCAGCCCCATCAGCCCCACTTTTGCTCTCTCCAGCCCAGTCATAACCATTATTGCTCTCCCCAGCGTTTCAGTAAAAATAAAAAAAAAAAACACTTACCCCTCTGCCCGTTCCCCCGCAAGCTGCATCATCACTGCTCTTCCCAGCCCCACCATTGTTATCCCCAGCCGCACCAGCCCCACCATTGCTCTACCCAGCCCCATCAGCCCCCTTATTGTGCTCTCCAGCTCCATCAGCCCCATTATTGATCTCACCAGCGTTTCAGTAAAAAAAACAAAAAAAAAAACACTTACCTCTCTGCCCCCGCAGGCTGCTGCAATTTCCTCCCTCACACAGGCCCGCGCTGCATGATGATGTCATCAAGGAGCGCGTGCCTGTGTAAGGGAGGAAGCGGCGGGCAGGAAGCAGAGGATGGATCTCTGCAGCTCCGCTGCCATTCTGTCCTGTCAGCAGCGGGGATGCAGGGATCGCTCCCTGCCCGCCACGAGCAGGGAGACGCTGCACCGGCGGGCCCCCCGGCACAGCTGCACCAGCAGCGATATGTCCGCCCCTGGACTGCTATGGGGCCCCCCAGCTCACGGGCCCCATAGCAGTCGTGTGGTCTGCCTCCATTAGTGGTACACCACTGCATTTTACCTATTTTTGATTGCATCTAGCAGGGCTTTTGTACATCAGAGGCAGTCCATGTTTTCCAGGCGTGCGGTATTGCATGTATAGCCATACATGTTGTGAGTTTCTAACAAGCATATAAACTGCTTTTCTCCTCTACGCTTTTGCTTCTGTGAACACTAAGTTATATACATGCTCTGTAGTAGCCCTGTCATTTCCAGACATTGGTGTATTATAATTCTGAGCATTATAATTCTCCATACACATGCACTTTAATATGGGTTTATTATGTATTTATCTCTTGATTGGTGACTTTGAAGCAGGGTTTATTTTGTTTTTGTTTAACCACTGGACCACCCCAATTAATGAACAATTTCCTTCTTTGACATGCACATGCACTTTGGATAGTTTCAATCCTTGGAATCGTTGGATTATGTAATGGTATAGGTTACTCTGCAGTGACTATCTCTGCTAGGTTGTTCTATGCTATTTTGTGGGGTGCACCAGGAGATAATATTCATGCATACTGGGTTGGCATTTCTTACCATCCCTCAAACAAGAGGCATCTGTTTTTATTTTATGTATGTGTTTGGTAATGTCTATGATATTGTTCAGTAAAATAATTTGTTTTTTATACACACTAACTTGAAGTGCTCACTTTTGTCTACTTGGTCTCCTTGATGTAAGGATTTTTACCTAGTGGTACAGATTGATTTACACATATTCATTATATATCTGCAAACTTTCTCATAAAATTCAAACCTGATAAATGCTTCTTGCACGAGTATTCAAACTCTACAGACTAGTATATGGCAGAGGCACATTCTGTAGCGATTCTAGCTTTATGTTTATTGAAGAAAAATAATTACAGGCACATATAAATCCCCCTATTAATAATCATTTATTACACATAAAAAAATTACAATCAGTAATATGATACCATGGGGACCCCGTGCAAGAAATATTGATAATCAAGATAAAATATAACATACTGTAGAAATGTCAGTGATTCCCATATACAGCACTAGGAATGAATGTGTGAACTGCCGTTACATTAAAGATGGGACAATTGCAGAAATACACTTGCATTTTTTTGTTGGGTGCATTTTAAGGTGTGAAAGTGAAGGCGTTATAGATTTAATTCAGTGCCCATGTTCAAAGCAATATATTGGCAGGACTCTGAGACCTCTTAAAAAAGGAGAGGAGAACAGATTAATAAGAATAGAAATTTTTTTTTGTTAAACATGCACTTTCAATCATTTCAAAACATTCCATAACAGCAATTCAAATGGCTATATCTATATACGAGTATAGGAGGAAATAATCTATCACAAATGTCCGGAGCTGAATCTAGAAAGAAATTAGGCTTTAAAACACTAGCGCCGAAAAAAGGGGAGTGGGTATTGCTGGAAGCTGCTGATAGATTAGCGGGTCCTGTGTGAAAACCCGTAAGGAAGAATGGCTACTAGATAAAGGATTGATACTATCACGCTAAACAGCGGCTGAACAGAGCAGGATGAATGAAAGGAATAACAGACATAGAAATAATGTTTCACCAAAATGAGTTGAATGTCCCCCTTTCTTGGTATGTAAATTTGTCTTAAGATTACCGGATAATGATTTGCAGCTATGAAAGTTAATAGATGATTCCCTGGGTTGCGATGATCTATGGATAATTGGTCGGGTGGTACCTAGCTTCTGGTACAGATAGAGGCAGCTAGTGATTGGACGTTTTCCATCTATATATCCTCCTCTTACCATTTTTTTTCACCCTTCCATTGACACGACAACATTATTACTGAACACATAAGCTCTATCCTTTATATATACAGTATATAATTGCAAGGGAAAATGCTTTTTAAAAAAAGGTTTTAAAAAATTAATTATTAATTTAATTTAATCTTTTTTTATTTTTTATATTCTATATATATTTACATTTTTAATGATTTATTGTACTACAGTGCTGCTCACCATTCTTGTCACGCCTTCATTTTTTCGTAGACTGTACAATATCTTCAGAAATAAATGGAAATGTACCAAAGTTATATCCTCAGGATTTGTGGTCCAAAGTAATACAACAATACAATATTGTTTTTCAACTTCAATGTTGCAATATCAAAGAAAAAACTGAATGTGCCACAATAATGGCACCCCTAATTAATACTTGGTTGCACACCCTTTGTCATTGCTGACAGCCTCCAGACATTTCTTGTAGCCATCTGTAAGCTTCTTGCACTTCTCAGCTGGAATTTTCTCCCACTCTTCCTTTGCAGTTTGTTCAAGCTCTTGAATGTTTGCAGGGTTCTTTTTCCCAATGGCAGATTTCAGCTCACCCCTAAGATTTTCAATGGGATTGAGGTCAGGACTAGTATTGAGGGATACCTTCCGATATCAGGAAATATCGGATCGGATTGGATCGGGCCGATACCCAAAAAGTATCGGATATCGCCGATTCCGATACCGGAAACCAATGCAAATCAATGGGACACAAATATCGGAATGAAAATAAACCCTTTCTTTCCTTGTAGGTTAATTCTACATGAAGGAAAACAACTAACAATAATGTAGAATGTATTGGTGGAGGTGGTTGCCCAAATCGATGGGAACAGTGCTCACAGTGAAACATGAAAAGCCGGCAATTCATCAGTGGCATACACCGGTACCCGACAATTTAGAACAGAAAGAATAGAGCTTCACACATAGATTAGATAGAAACATGTCAGTCACATATATATGAAGTACAGTGACAGTGTTGCTTACTGTACTTGTCATTTAGTGTAAAGGATTTATTTAAAAAAATATTAGTGTTTTAATGCACCGTCTCTTTAAAAAAGCCGGCCGGCAATTCAGCAGCGGTACCCGACAATTTATAACAGAAAGAAAGAGCATCACACATAGATTTGATACATAGAAACATGTCAGTCACATATATAAGAAGTGCAGTGACAGTGTTGCTTACTGTACTTGTCATTTAGTGTAAAGGATTTATTTAAAAAAATCTTAGTGTTTTCATGCACCGTCTCTTTAAAAAAGCCGGCCGGCAATTCAGCAGCGGTACCCGACAATTTACAACAGAAATAATAGAGCATCACACATAGATTAGATAGATAGAAACATGTCAGTCACATATATAATAAGTACAGTGATAGTGTTGGTTACTGTACTTGTCATTTAGTGTTAAAATAAAGGATTTATTAAAAAAAAAATTGGCGTGGGGCTCCCCGTAATTTTAGTCTCTAGCAGAGGTTAAGCAGACAGCTAGGGCAGATGTTTGAAGCCTGGGAAGAGGGTAATACCCACGGAGCTTCCCAGGCTACTAATATCAGCCCCCAGCTGAATACCTAGCCTTTACTAGCTATTAAGATGGGGGACCCCCCCCAAAAAATGACGTGGGGTCCCCCCTATTTTAATAGCTAGCAAAGGCTAGGCAGACAGCTGGGGGCTGATATTAATAGCCCAGGAAGGGTGCCATGAATATTGGCCCCCTCCCAGGCTAGAAACACCAGCCGTCAGCCACCCCAGAAATGGCGCATCCATAGGATGCGCCAATTCTGGCACTTAGCCTCGCTCTTCCCACTGCCCTGTAGCGGTGGCAGTGGGGTAATAGGGTTGGAGTTGATGTCAGCTTATAATGCCAGCTGACATCAAGCCCAGGTTAGTAATGGAGAGGCGTCTATAAGACACCCCCATTACTAACCCCATAGTCAAAGTTAAAAAAAAAACACAAACACCCAGAATAAAGTCCTTTAATTGAAATAAAGACACAATTCTTTATTGTTCTAAATTAAACCTTACTTACCATCACGCCCATTCCAGCTGAAGCCAACAATCTCCTGCAATAAAAGAAAAATAATAAAGCAACATCATCCTTACCTTTCGATGGCTCCCAGGACAGCTCCAGCTCTGCTACATGGAGATGACAGGCTGGATCGCAGCAGAAAGCTGCCATCCAGCATGTCATCCCGCAGACACTGAGAAGCACAGGCATGCTTGCGCTCCTCAGTGTCTGACTGTGACGGCATCCCGATGAGCCAACAATGAACTCAGCTCACCTCATGCACGTCACTGATAGCGTGGGAGAATTCTCCTGCGCATGCGGTGAGCGTGAGAGACTCGGCTCATCGGGATGCCGTCACAGCCTGATACTGAGGAGCGCAAGCATGCCTGCGCTTCTCAGTGTCTGCGGGATGACAGGCTGGATGGCAGCTTTCTCCTGCGGTCCAGCCTGTCATCTCGATGTAGCAGAGCTGGAGCTGTCCTGGGAACCATCGAAAGGTAAGAATGATGTTGCTTTATTATTTTTCTTTTATTGCAGGAGATCGTTGGCTTCAGCTGGAATGGGCGTGATGGTAAGTATGGTTTAATTTAGAACAATAAAGAATTGTGTCTTTATTTCAATTAAAGGACTTTATTCTGGGTGTTTGTGTTTTTTTTTAAATACTTTACTAGAAATTCATGGCGGTCATGTCTAATATTGGCGTGACCCCATGAATTTCGGGCTTAGGGCCAGCTGATAATGCCAAGCTGGCCCTAACCCCTTTATTACCCAGTGAGCCACCGCACCAGGGCCCTGGATGAGTTGGGTACAGCGCCAGAAGATGGCGCTTCTATGAACGCGCCATTTTCCGGGGTGGCTGTGGACTGCAATTTGCAGCGGGTGGGGCCCAGAAAGCTTGGGCCTCCCTGTGCTGCAGATTCCAGTCCCCAGCTGCCTAGTTGTACCTGGCTGGACACAAAAATAGGGCGAAGCCCCACGTATTTTTTTTTTAATTTTTTCATGAAATTCATGAAATAATTAAGAAAAAAAGGGCTTCCCTATATTGTTGTGTCCGGCCAGGTACAAATAGGCAGCTGGTGGTTGGGGGCAGCCCGTTGCTGCCTGCTGTACCTGGCTGGACACAAATATAGTGCGAAGCCCCACGTCAATTTTTTTTTAATTATTTCATGAAATAATTAAAAAAAAAGGGCTTCCCTATATTGTTGTGTCCGGCCAGGTACAAATAGGCAGCTGGAGGTTGGGGTCAGCCCGTTCCTGTCTGCTGTACCTGGCTGGACACAAATATAGTGCGAAACCCCACATCAATTTTTTTTTAATTATTTCATGAATTTCCTGAAATAATTAAAAAAAAATTGCCTATTTGTACCTGGCTGGACACAAAAATAGGGCGAAGCCCCACGTATTTTTCTTTTTTAAACTTATTTCATGAAATTCATGAAATAATAAAAAAAAAAGGGCTTCCCTATATTGTGTCCGGCCAGGTACAAATAGGCAGCTGGGAGTTGGGGGCAGCCCGTTCCTGGATTCTGTACCTGGCTCGCATACAAAAATATGGCAAAGCCCACGTCAAAATTTTTGGGAAAAATTAATTAAAAAATAAATATTAATTTAGGGACTGCATCTTTATTAACCCCTCAAGTGTCATTTAGTGTTAAAATAAAGGATTTATTAAAAAAAAATTGACGTGGGATCCCCCATAATTTTAGTCTCTATCGGAGGTTAAGCAGACAGCTGGGGCAGATGTTTGAAGCCTGGGAAGGGGGTAATACCCATGGAGCTTCCCCGGCTACTAATATCAGCCCCCAGCTGAATACCTAGCCTTTACTAACTATTAAAATGGGAGACCCACCCAAAAAAATGACGTGGGGTCTCCCCTATTTTAATAGCTAGCAAAGGCTGGACAGACAGCTGGGGGCTGATACTAATAGCCCAGGAAGGGTGCCATGAATATTGGCCCCCTCCCAGGCTAGAAACACCAGCCGTCAGCCACCCCAGAAATGGCGCATCCATAGGATGCGCCAATTCTGGCACTTAGCCTCGCTCTTCCACGCTGCCCTGGTGCGGTGGCAGGGGGTAATAGGGTTGGTTTTCATGTCAGCGCCAGCTGCCATGAAGCCCAGGTTAGTAATGATGGGCGTCTATAAGACACCCCCATTACTAACCTGAAACATTTAAGTGTGACAAAGATGCAAAAGAATAAGAAATCAGGAAGGGGGCAAACACTTTTTCACACCACTGTATGTGTGAAGTGTAAAGTAAATTCTACAAGGTTTTCTATATATTGAGAAAATATAAATCTGATAACTGTGACTTGCATTTGTATTTATCCCTCCGGAGTAAATAGTCTGTAGGACCACCTTTCGCTGCAATTACTGCTGCAAGTCTTTTCAGGTATGTCTCTACCAGCTTTGCATCTAGAAGTGACATTTTCTCCCATTCTTCTTTGTAAATGCTCTATCTCAGTGAGATTGGATGGAGACGTCTGTGAACAGCAATTTCAAGTCTTGCCACAGATCCTCAATGGGATTTCGGTCTGGCCTTTGGGCCATTCACACTCATGAATCTGCGGTGAGGGGTTCAGCATGAGGCTGCGGTATGTGCATTGCATTACACACATCTATTGCCTGGTACATTCTCATACTTACCACAATGCTCTTCAATTCTAGAAAATGTCAATCTGACATTTACAGAGTCACTTTTATCCCAAGTTTCAGAGCTACAACTAGAAGATGATTCCAAAAGTATAGTATCCAGAATATTAGTAATATACAGTGATCAGAAAAATAAGATTATCCCAAGATAATAGGACAAAACGCCAACATAAAGTGTCATGCAGTGCTCCATCATTAGTGGCAAATGCTGCCCATGTCAGTAATGTCATACAGAGCCCATAAGAATATATTCACCACCAATATTATAAACCCAGGTATGACAATAGTCATTATGGCACATTATACCGATACATGTGTAGGCTCCGCATGGTGCTGGAATTCAGAAGTTCAAAGTGCACATTTCTTATAGCTCCTATATTGTACATATGGCAACTATATGGCACAGTTGAATGGCATTACCCATATGGGCAGTTCATGGCACTAGTTATATTCACAGTATATGGTAACAGAATTGTATCCACCTGTATTTTATATTTAATGTGCTGTCTATAAAAGGATAGTTTTTTACATCAGTCAGATTAATTACATTATTAAAAGGCTATACGCAATTTCTTAATTGGGTAAAATTGCAAAGTGCTTGTAAAAATAGGGAACTTTGCAAATAACCCCTTTTTAAAAATTCTCTTCATTTCTCATGAGAGGAGGTATTTTGAATTCTAGAATTTGCTTGTTGCCTAGGTCAGCCACCATTCTGTCTGTCAGAGTTGACTGTTCTCCCAAACAAGGAGGACAGCGCTTACAACTTGTTTCCCATGGAGCTTGTGAGTGCTGCTGAGAAGCTGTCTAGATACCAGGATTCAGCCACCTTCAGGGTCCTTGAGCTCCTCCGATGCCTCATGCCACATCCAAGCACTGATTTTACAATACATACTGCTTATAGTATTATATATTATTATGCAAATCTGTTAGCCCAGATGAGGCTGGTGTACTTGTCAGCATATGCATAAGGATGGCTGTATAATCCTTTGTGAAACTTTTCCTTTATCACATTAAAATAAGGATAAAACGCTCCTCTTAACATCAGGATTGCACAGCCATCCTGATGTGAATTTTCAGAGTACGTACATCAGCCCCATCTGGTCCGAGATCTGATTAATAGTATTTTTACAGTTTGCTTTGTGAAACCTGGTCATATAACTGCTTGAACGTGTGAGTGCTGTTCTGTAAGAGGACGGACACCGAGACAGCTTGAGATACTGCGGAGGAGCCTTCCAGCAGGTGGTGTAAAGTTTGGAAAGTGGAAGCCCAGCGTAAATGTTTTTGCCAGTCATCTATCTGTGGTGAAGCTGTTCCCCTATTTAAGAGTATTTGTAGTTATGAAGCATGTTGGCGTCTCGGAGACTCTGTGACCAGTAAGCTTGTTGCCTCTTTTCAGTAACATTATCCTAAACTGTCACCAGTATGTGCCTGAATTACTTCTGCCGTCCTTTAGTGGTGACACCAGATACCAGTCTGCCACCAATGTCATTGTATCCTAAAGAAATGTCCTAAAGCATTCCCACCCCATAATCACACTGTGCCTTACAGGCATTTAGTGTTCATAGAGAAGGTCGTCTACTCTGGAGCAATGGACATCATGAAGCTTCACTAGAAGAGCATCTATCCCTTCTGTAGTAAGCCCAATTATTCTATGCATTACAGCTATTTAGTTACACAGCAAATATGTAATTCTACATTGAAAGCTCAGGCCAGAAGTGGCATGCTGGGTCATTTAATAAGGGTCTGTGTTATTGAAGCAAATTGTTTCCATTAAAATTGTACTAAGTATTATTTTTAAGTCAAAGTAAAATGTATAATACAAAAGCGTCAACATGATCTTTATCAAACATTCACTGTGAAAAATAATAATGTGACATAAGAAAAAAATATGAAGAACTTCCAATATACATCTAAGACAAAATGTATAATCTAGAATATAGTGAATAAGCGAATACTATTGAGAAGCGAATATCAAGTATAAGCAAATAATCCTCATTAGGGTTTAGCAAAAAATTACAAAAACATGCTAATATGCCGAGACACTAGCAATGACTAATCTAGAATTCAGCAGAAAGAACAATCTGTGTGCACCAAATATGGAATTAAATTACAAATAACTCCAGTCCATATATTGATAATACAATTTATCACAGGAAAATAGTTATATGTGAAAAAAGTATGTAGTATAGTGTAAAAAATATAACCCACCAATATTATTACTATTGGCAAATAAAATCCTTGTGTCCGGTCTAGGAGGGCTGTATTTCCCTATTTACACTAATAAAAAGCGCGATCATTGCCTTGTCATTTCCTATAGTATTAACACCAGAATGAGTATCCACAGCGGCATCTCAAGTTCAGACTTGCACTATTTTTGATGGACTAGAAGCCAAGGGCATGTTCACATGTTGCATTTTTGCCGTATTTTCAAAAGTTATTTCCGCACGTTCTTTGCATGAAAAAACGCAGTGTTTTAATGTACTAGCAAAGTCAATGAGATTTATGGAATCTCATGTACATTCTGCTTATTTTTTCCTTGCAGATTTGAAGAAGTTTCATATCTTCTGCATGTCAATTCTTGAAGCGTTTTTGCACATATTTTAGGCAGCATTTTACCCGCCAACACTCTAGTATTTCTTTTCCTCTACAAATAATAACCGTGTGCACATCCCCTAAATGCTGCAAAACAGCGTCAGAAGGAAAATGGTGGCAAAGAGCGTTCTGCAAAACAGCAAACTCACACATGTGGGTTTTCTAAGAAGCCATTATAGTAACTAGAAATTATTCTTTAGAAACCTATAGTTGTCATTACGTGTAAATATTACTATCGAGATTGCTGCAAAGTATATTCAAGTCTTAACCTGAAAATGTGAAAAAGATCTGGATATTTGAGTCTTTCTATAGGAAAAAAGGCAGCAGAAAAGCTAAAATAAACCTCTATCTGTGAGCTTGGCCTAATACTATGTGATATGATGAGAATAAAATAGAAAAACACCAATATCTGATAACTCATATATATGACTGCTTATGGTCAATTCCTATCACATGACCAGTGAGCACATTGGAATGTTGCCGGTTGGCAGTTGGAGAGTTGCGGTTGGCTTGCATGCGGATGAGGAGGAGCTGCCTTCAGCAAAGCGACATTATGGAGATTAAAGAGGAGGACTTTAGGATGAGAGGGAAGAAAAGGAGAAGAAATGTTTTGGACTCATCGGATGATGAGAAGCCGTCCATCAAGAAGAGCCATAGGAGAGGAGAGAAGAGAAATGGCTCAGAGTTGGAGATCGTCTCTCAGAAGATTGATCACCAAGGCCAGAAAGAAGAACAGGAATGTCATCAGGAGGTCCTAGCTAGAAGAAGTGGAGCCAAGAGGAGAAGACAAATCTTTGGCTCATCACATGAAAGCTCTTCAATCAAGAAAGAAGAAGAAGGGCAGAAGACCACCAAGGGCACAGGTAATACTATACATCAGCTTACCACAGGGAGCACCATGACATGTAGCTTCTCATGCCCACACTTACAGATCAGGGCAATGTTGTCACTTTACACAAGTTACACATCTTTTAAATCTGACAGGTGGAGGATGTGATACATGAGCAAGATCTGAAGCTGGAGGGTTGTAGAACTGTTCCCCAGTCCATTTATATATATGTATATATTCAGTACTTTGTTAAACCCCTACATGATCAGGCCATTTTTCCCCATTCTTGCCAAGGCACATTTTTTTCTTATTTTCATACATATGGTTTAAAAAACTGTAAAAAATTGTAATGTTTGGATATTTAAATATTTTTTTGTGAAACATCGAGTCTAAATTTTACAATATTTTAATATTATTTTATTTTTTTTCTGGTAATATCTGTAGTAAAGAAAGGATTTCTGTGCTTGTGTTATTTTTATATATTAGTTACATGGTTTTTTGTTAGGGATGGGGCTTGTAAATGCAATTTAGATAGTCATTGTTTTTTTATTTATTTTTTCCTGTTTTTTTTGCTCTTTATTTCAATGATTTTACACAGGTGTTGTCTTAACTTTTGAAACATTTGATTTTTTTCTTGCTTGAATGGATAAAAAAAATTGCAATATGGTTTCATTAAAATAAAATTGAGTCGTTTGCCTCCTATAGTCTTTGTGTTGCGCTGTCTATTGCTGGCTGCAGAATTAGTTAATGAGGTTGACCATTTTATCTTTACTTTAACAGATGTGTTGGGGACATGATTTTGTGGCATTTACTATGATATACTGTAGGTATGTCAGATTCTCCTCCTGCTCTTGTTACTGCAGCTTTCCTTACAGACTGCCCAGCTCTCTAGTCTATAATATGGCTGCTGGTGGAGGAGCAGTGACCAGACCTGTCCGTCAGTCTACTTCACTATAAAAGCATCTTTCTCATGGGAGGTTCTCAATAGGACAAGGCTGATGGAGTGGTCTGGTTACATGCTCCTCCATCAGTGACCATTGTATGGACTGGAGAGCTGTGCAGTATGTGAGGAAAGCTGAACTAACAAGTGCAGGAGGAGAACCTGCCATACTTATATAATAGTAATTGTTAATAAACCTGTGTCCCAAACACATCTGCTGGTATATTGATCCTAGTTACAGGGGACATTCAACCTACTGCCTATATAGCAGGGTTGACTGGGTCTCCTAGGACCCAGAAGCTCTTGCTCTTTCTCTACACCCGGCCATCACATGATCTCTGGGTCTGGAGCAGGAAGCGCTATCTGCGCTTACCATACTGAATACACAGCACTTGTTCAGAGCTGTGTACACAGTAATTGAAAAGGCAGAGACGGTAATAAATCCTCTCTACCTTCTCTATAGGGAGTATCCAAAAAGAAAAGAGTCGGCCCCTATAAATGCTCTTCCATAACTATATAACCCAAAAAGAGAAAAATGGAAACAGGAGCAAATCCAATAAAAGTTACATTTTTATTGCAAAAATGTAAGTAAAATCAGACATAATCAAAAGAGATAAAAAATCCAAGGGAAAGAGGTGACAACAAAGTGCCACGGAACCACAGGAATAAACCAATGTAAGGCAAGAGACAATATATCTACAGTATATATATGTATATATATATATATATGTATATATACAGTGCTGGCCAAAAGTATTGGCACCCCTGCAATTCTGTCAGATAATACTCAGTTTCTTCCTGAAAATTATTGCAATCACAAATTCTTTGGTATTATTCTCTTCATTTAATTTGCTTGCAAGGAAAAAACACAAAAGAGAATGAAGCAAAAATCAAATCCTTGATCATTTTACACAAAACTCCAAAAAAGGGCCGGACAAAAGTATTGGCACCCTCAGCCTAATACTTGGTTGCACAACCTTTAGCCAAAATAACTGCGAACAACCGTTTCTGGTAACCATCAATGAGTTTCTTACAATGCTCTGCTGGAATTGTAGACCATTCTTCTTTGGCAAACTGCTCCAGGTCCCTAATATTTGAAGGGTGTCTTCTCCAAACTGCCATTTTGAGATCTCTCCACAGGTGTTCTATGGGATTCAGGTCTGGACTCATTGCTGGCCACCATAGAAGTCTCCAGTGTTTTCTCTCAAACCATTTTATAGTGCTTTTGGAAGTGTGTTTTGGGTCATTGTCCTGCTGGAAGACCCATGACCTCTGAGGGAGACCCAGCTTTCTCACACTGGGCCCTACATTATGCTGCAAAATTTGTTGGTAGTCTTCAGACTTCATAATGCCATGCACACGGTCAAGCAGTCCAGTGCCAGAGGCAGCAAAGCGACCCCAAAACATCAGGGAACCTCCGACATGTTTGACTGTAGGGACCGTGTTCTTTTCTTTGAATGCCTCTTTTTTTTTCCTGTACACTCTATGTTGATGCTTTTTCCCAAAAAGCTCTACTTTTGTCTCATCTGACCAGAGAACATTCTTCCAAAACGTTTTAGGCTTTCTCAGGTAAGTTTTGGCAAACTCCAGCCTGGCTTTTTTATGTCTCGGGGTAAGAAGCGGGGTCTTCCTGGGTATCCTACCATACAGTCCTTTTTCATTCAGATGTCGACGGATAGTACGGGTTGACACTGTTGTACCCTCGGACTGCAGGGCAGCTTGAACTTGTTTGGATGTTAGTCGAGGTTCTTTATCCACCATCCGCACAATCTTGCGTTGAAATCTCTCGTCAATTTTTCTTTTCCGTCCACATCTAGGGAAGTTAGCCACAGTGCCATGGGTTTTAAACTTCTTGATGACACTATGCACGGAAGACACAGGAACATTCAGGTCTTTGGAGATGGACTTGTAGCCTTGAGATTGCTCATGCTTCCTCACAATTTGGTTTCTCAAGTCCTCAGACAGTTCTTTGGTCTTCTTTCTTTTCTCCATGCTCAATGTGGTACACACAAGGACACAGGACAGAGGTTGAGTCAACTTTAATCCATGTTAACTGGCTGCAAGTGTGATTTAGTTATTGCCAACACCTGTTAGGTGCCACAGGTAAGTTACAGGTGCTGTTAATTACACGAATTAGAGAAGCATCACATGATTTTTCAAAGGGTGCCAATACTTTTGTCCACCCCCTTTTTTAGGTTTGGTGTGGAATTATATACAATTTGGCTTTAGGACAATTCTTTTTGTGTTTTTTTCATTGAAGACAAATTAAATGAAGAGAATAATACCAAAGAATTTGTGATTGCAATCATTTTCAGGAAGAAACTGAGTATTACTTTTGGCCAGCACTGTATATATATATATATATATATATATATATATATATATATATAGGGTGGGCCATTTATATGGATACACCTAAGTGATATCAACTTCCTGTTTGTGGCCCATTGTTATATGGGAGGGGGAAAACTTTTCCAGATGGGTGGTGACCATAGCGGCCATTTAGAAGTCGGCCATTTTGGGTCCAACTTTATTTTTTTCAATGGGAAGAGGGTAATGTGAAACATCAAACTTATTGAGAACTTCATAAGAAAAACAATAGTGTGCTTGGTTTTAACGTAACTTTATTCTTTCATGAGTTTTTTACAAGTTTATGATCACTTATAAAATGTGTTCAAAGTGCTGCCCATTGTGTTGGATTGTCAATGCAACCCTTTTCTCCCACTCTTGACACACTGACAGCAATGCCGCAGAAGAAATGCTAGCACAGGCTTCCAGTATCCATTGTTTCAGTTGCTGCACATCTCGTATCTTTATGGTATGGTGTGGTATATGGAGTACAAAGATAGTGGGGCCATTCTTCATCAATGGAAACCTCAATGCCACTGGATATCTGAAACTGCTACATGTTGATGTGTTGCCCTCTTTATGCACTGAAGATGGCACATTCCCTGAGTTTTTCCAACAAGATGGTGCACGATCACATTATGGGTGTCAGATCAGAGCATTCCTACATGAACTGTTTCCTGGAAAGTGGATTGGTCGTCGTGGGCTAGTTGAATGGCCACCAAGGTCTCCCGATCTGACCCCCTTAGACTTTTATCTTTGGGGTCATCTGAAGGCAATTGTCTATGCTGTGAAGATATGAGATGTGCAACATCTGAAACAATGGATACTGGAAGCCTGTGCTAGCATTTCTTCTGCGTTGTTGCTATCAGTGTGTCAAGAGTGGGAGAAGAGGGTTGCATTGACAATCCAACACAATGGGCAGCACTTTGAACACATTTTATAAGTGGTCATAAACTTGTAAAAAACTCATGAAAGAATAAAGTTACGTTAAAACCAAGCACACCATTGTTTTTCTTATGAAATTGTCAATAAGTCTGATGTGTCACATGACCCTCTTCCCATTGAAAAAAATAAAGTTAGATTCAAAATGGCCGACTTCAAAATGGCCACCATGGTCACCACCCATCTGGAAACGTTTTCCCCCTCCCATATACTAATGTGCCACAAACAGGAAGTTGATGTCACCAACCATTCCCATTTAATTTAGGTGAATCCATATAAATGGCCCACCCTGTGTATACATTTATGTATATATATATATATATATAGAAAGAAAGAATATCAAGAGGCAGCACTCCAAAAATATTATAGAAAAATGGACTTTAATGAGCCCAAAGGCAACGTTTCGGTTCACAGAATCTTTCTCAAGCAGAGTTCAAGTGCATATAGTGCAATATATATAGTTACAAACAGTGATTCCATAATTATAATTAATTGATACAAAACCATGATTACATAAAAAAAGTGCAGTAGTGCATATCACAAAATATTATTCAGTTACATACATAGTGATAAAATTTTAGACAGATATATTATTATCATCAATTACAGTATCCATAACTCTCATAAAGTGATAAGTGCTTTGATTAGTATTTATCAGTGCCAGGTGTACATTATAAATCATAATATATTTGAGGTTGCGACTCACACTGCAGCAATCATGCATGACCACGTTTCTTACTTCCTCCACGCTGTCCTCGGCGTCTCAAAATCCCATCTGCGCATGTCTCCCAGGAAATCCCCATTATCTCGTCACATGATCGGGGCAAACCTGGTCCGCCCGCTTCGTGACGTCACCGGGCATGCGCATTACACTTCTATTGCTACGATCGCCATCTTTTAAATTGGCAAGCCCCACCAAAAGCTTTTCTTCAAATGTAAACAACGTATGTGCTTTAATGATTTCTCTTATCCCCTATTTACAATAAAAGCGCACTATTTCTCATTATTAGGGACAACATTCTGTTAGCAGTTTCCCAATATATTTGCATTGCAATGACAGTATTCAAATAGTGATTCCTGTGTCCATAAGGCTATGTGCCCACGATGCAGAAATGAAGCAGAAAATTTCTGCAGCATTTCTGCATCTCCCTGGCAGAAAAAACGCATGCAGATTGTACATGCAGATTGTGCATGCGTTTTTCCTGCAGAATACATGCGGATCCACATGCGGATTCACATGCGTTTCCGCATGCAGATTGACGAGCGCTTTCCAGGCGATAGCATCACTTGGAAAGTGCTTGACAACTAGGTCACACTGTATAAATCCATGCAAACAGCATGGATTTATATAGTGTGAACCGTAAAAATTAAAACAAATAAAGCTATACTCACCCCCGAGGCCCCGGTGTGGCTGCAGCGCTGCTTCCTGGCTGGTTCCCGGCTGCCAGCATATCGCGAGACAGAGCGGTGAAGGGCCTGCGGTCACATGACTGTGACGTCACCGCAGGTCCTCAAGCGATGCCGGCATTCAGAGAGAAGACGCCGGACAGGTGAATATAACTTTATTTGTTATTTTATTCTTTTTTTACAGGTACAATGGTACCCAGGTCTGGAGGAGAGTCTCCTCTCCTCCAGAACTGGGTACCATCCGCACATAGAGACGCATAGAATCCGCTTGTACAAATGTACAGTCGCGGTTTCTATGCATTTCAATGCAAGTCAATGGCGGGAGTTCCGCTGCGCTTCCGCAAAATTAAATGACATGCTGCGGATTTTTGTACGCAGCATAAACGCTGCGGAAAAATCCGCAGCATGTGCATAGAACATGCGGAATCCCCTTGGGGACCATGGGGGGCGGATTACCTAGCGTTTAACAAGCGTTTATGCTGCGGAAATTCCGCAGCATAAACGCTTGAAAAACGCTACGTGGGCACCCAGCCTCAATGAACTGAGGGATAATATTTATTACATAACCCAAACACCCTTCCATGGAATTCCCTATTCCTAGGTTCATCCATGGAGTGAGATTAATAGGTCAGAGGAGGAACCCTCAACAGGTCTCCACCTCCTTCCCAATCTCAGGTGTTTAATTGGGAATACATTACAATCCAATTCCCTCCATAAGTAGGAATACCATTTCATAATGTAAAAATATATATCTATAACTTTTTATATATATATATATATATATACATACAGTTAAGTGTCTATAAAGAAGGAATAATCAACAAGTGTTATTAAGGCATGATTCGTCCCAAGGGAGGCAGAGAAAAATCAATAAATACGTTCAATTGATTCATTAACATACTTACTGCATCCCATGCACAAAGGTTAATGATACATTAAATTAGGGATAAGACATAGAGCAACTGGAAAAGAATGTATCAGAGTCCAGATCACAAGTAAAGCATATAAAGTACGAGTGCACAGCAGGAACTAGTTATACAGTACAAGTTGCTAATATCCAAATAAGGAGAAGAATCATGCCTATGACACAGATGTCACAACATAAGTATATCTTCTAGTGAGAGTAATACACAGTGACACATATAGAAAGTTATGGTCCCACATAAAATGAGAGTACAGCCTAGTTACAACCTGTAGATGGCATGAAAGCAGCCCTGACGCGCGTTTCAAGTCCTGCTTCTCCAGGGGGCGATTGTGTATGGGTGACAGGCAGGGGGTATATATATCCAAAGTATTTTGGCACGTGTAGCGGGGGTACAGCGACGCTTCCAGTGGCGGAAGCCAGCGCCGGAAGCCAGGGAGTCAGTGTCCAACGCAGCAGGTGCCCGCCTCCCGCTAACACGTCAGTAAGGAGGGCCCGAAGTGCCGCGTCATAGGGACACATATTCATGGCAACCAGGTGCTTCTTGCCGGCTGGCAGAATGTGCACAATCATCAGGATGCCAAGAGATGCAGACATACTTAGAGGGAGAGAAAGAAATTGCGGAGAACATTACCGGCCCATACCTGGTGTAAGTTAATCATGACTTTCTATGTATATATATATACTAGCTATTGAAGCCGTTCTATGCCCAGGTGGCGAGCATTTTTATTGGTATATGGTCTCCCATGCTGGTATGTGTGGTATGTGCTGCCCCCCTCCTGGTATTTGTGCTGCCCCCATCCTGTCCGCACCATCCTATCCTGGCATGCATGGCACTCCTCATCCCTATCCTGGTATGCATGGCCCCTCATCCGAATCCCGGTATGCGTGGCACCCCTCATCCCCAATCCCGGCATGCGTGGCACCCCTCATTCCCAATCCCGGTATGCGTGGCAACCCTCATCCCCAATCCCGGTATGCGTGGCACCCCTCATCCCCAATCCCGGTATGCGTGACACCCCTCATCCCCAATCCCGGTATGCGTGGCACCCCTCATCCCCAATCCCGGTATGCGTGGCTCCCCTCATCCCCAATCCTGGTATGCGTGATACCCCTCACCCCACAATCCTGGTATATGCATGGTCCCCTCACCCCACAATCCTGATATGTGTGGCCCCCTCATCCATTTCACACTGTACACACATACAAAAAAAAATAAAGAGTTATACTCACCTTTGTTCTCTGTGCTCCAGCGCTGCTGCGTCCTCTTCTGCCGGAGGCCGGGGGAGGAGAGCAGCGCCGGGGCACTGCGCTGTCCGGCGCCATTTTGCTGAAGACACACTGTAAATGTGTCTTCAGTAAAATGGCAAAGGATAGCGCTATGTGCACGCGCCGATCCGACGCCTCACTCCTGCCCCCGGTCTCCGGCCAGAAGAGAGGTGCCGTGGCAACGCTCCTCCCGGTCAGGTAAGTATGCAAGTATGGCGCCGGAGAACGCGGTATGCGTTCAGTGTCTACGCATACCGCGATCTCCGGCGCCATACACCTCCTCTTACCTGTAACGGCTGGATGCATGATTCTGTCTGAAGCCAGACTGTGCGTCGCGCATGCGCAGTCTATCGAGGCTTCAGACAGAGGGATGCATCCCCGGTTATATTATATATATATATATATATATATATATATATATACATATATATATATATATATATATACAGGGTGGTCCGAAAGTAGGTGGACAGAAAGTGTAATAAGGTTATGAAGGGGGAGATTTATCAAACATGGTGTAAAGTAAAACTGGCTCAGTTGCCCTTAGCAACCAATCAGATTCCACTTTTCATACCTCACAGACTCTTTGAAAAAAAAAGTCTATTTTCAACAAGTTGGGGCCCCTCCACATTATTCAAGAGTAATCCGCGAGTATCCTGATGAAACATTTCCTAATAAATGGATTGGCCGAAGAGGCCCACTTGATTGGCCGGTACGTTCACCAGACTTGACCCCAATGGATTTTTTCTTTTGGGGAGTACTCAAGGACAAAGTTTATAGTCGAAAACCAAAAAGTGTCAGTGACTTGAAAAATGACATAAGAGATGCACTTCAAGAAATTAATACCCAAAGAGACTTGTGCAAAAAAGTTTGTCGAAGCGCAAGAGGCGACTTCAAAGCTGTGCAAATTGTAATGGAAAACAGTTTGAGCCCCTGCATTGATAACATTTAAGGGCTTTTGTGTTATTGTTCAGAATAAAATGTAATTGTCAATGTTATGCTTGTGTTAGTAAATATAATTTTATATATAAATCAAAATAAATGTTATTATTTTCTGTCCACCTACTTTTGGACCACTATATATATATATATATATATATATATATATATATATATATATATATAAATACACAAAGATACAAAGATGTAGATAAAAGAGGGAAAATAATATATGAAAACACACAATCAGGAATAGACATCATATTGTGAGAATTATATACAACATATGTGTATAAAGTATAATGTCCACCAAGTAATACCCAAAGTATCATTATTAAATATAAAGGAGTATATATAGAGAGAGTCATGAGACAATATAATATAATATGTACTCAATATGGTACAGAGAATATGGGAATACCATGAGTATCAACAGAACAAAGTTATAAATTGTGCATAAATGTGCAAAACTAATGGTGGTAAAAAAGAGGGGAGGGAAGGGAAAGGGAAAAGGAAGAAAAAATGAAGATGTGACAAGTGAATGAAAACATGGAAACAATAATAAACAGAGAGTGCACGAATTGTGTGAATATTTTTTATTATTATTTCGTGACCAAGCCCATGTGGTGCAGATGTCGGATGCATCCAATGGCAACCAGAATCACAGCAACGTGAAAAACCACATATGTTACGTGAAAGTGTTACACTAGTGAGTAGTGATGAGCGAGCACGTTCGTTACTCGAGATTTATGAGCATGCTCGGGTGTTTTCCGAGCATCTTCAGTGTACTTGAATATCATGTTTGAGTCACTGTGTGTGCATGATTTGCGACTGTTTGACAGCTTTAACACATGTGAGGAATGCCTGTTTGTTAGGCTTTCCTCACATGTATTAAAGCTGTCAGTCGCAAATCATGCACACACAATAACTCAAACATAACACCTCAGCACGCTGAAGATACTGGGCGAGCACCCGAGCATGCTCGCCGAAAGGGTTAACAAACCACGCTCGCCCATCACTACAAGTGAGACCAATCACAGGTAAAATAAATATAATAAATAACAATAGTATGAAGAGATAGTTAATGTCACAATACAAATGTATGTGTGCCCTTCACATACGAGTGAGCATAGACATGTGTTATATAGTAACATAGCTACTGACATCAGTATAATGGAAAATGTACAATAAAAAAATCAGAAAATTATAAGCCACAATGGGCAAGAGGAATCGAAAAAATAAAATAAAAAATATACAAGTGATAGGAATACTGACGTGTCAGTGTGACACAGGAAGTGCATCTTAAAGTGCCCTTTTTTGTGCATCCAAAATCACAGATTTAAAGCAACAATAAACAAAGAGTAAAAGCCGATGAATAACAATAGTGAGTAAAATGTTTTATAAAAAATGCTTATAGCGGATGGAATCAATTAGTGGCACACCGCACAGGAAATAGACAGGTCCGAAAAAGAGAGAGCAGCAGGGCGGGATGCTGCTGAAAGGTGAGTACATATCCATAAAAAGGGAGACGCGTGGAGCGCTGGCCCGCAAGGACGATCAGGCACCCGGTCCCCGAGGGGGGCAGAAAAAGGGAGGGAGGGAAGGGAGAAGAAGATCCTCCAAGTGAGTGGTGGTCCAGCATCTGTCTCACAGTAGAGTGTACAAAAATACTGGATACCCTGCATGTAAATAAAAAAGTGAGAAGTTATAAACAGCATAAAACATAAGTAAAACCTAAACACAATAGCACATTACAAGAAAGGGACAAAACTGAGGACCTCGTTGAGGCCTTTGGGGCATATGCAATCAATTTTCATAATCCACCAACGGTCTTTCTCCAATCCCCCCCCCCTAGTCAATTAATATCCTGTCAATACCCCGAATTTGGAGGAGGCTAGCATCACACCCATGTTTTAACTTGAAATGCCTTGGGATAGGCTTCAATACAATATCGGCAAGAGATTCTGATGCATTCTTAATATCTTGCACGTGCTCCCTCACACGCACTCTCAGTTGGCGAAAAGTAAGACCCACATAGATGAGGCCACATGGACACAAGGCGTGGTTGATTACGCCTTCTGTATTGCAAGATGTATGCTGTGTGATTTGAAACTCCTTATGACCATCACTTGATGGGAAGGATGTACACCGCACCAGATTTACACAGGCCGCACAGTTCTTGCATGGATAGAAGCCCCATCTGGGGCCTTTTGAGCTGAAGGCTTTCTCTGGTCCCGGATCTTTATGGTAACTATGTACCAGCAAGTCCCTCAGGTTCATCGCCCTTCTATAGGTGGTGGAAGGGACTGGTGTAGTACATTTGGAAAGGACTAGGTCTTGCTTCAAAATGGGCCAATATTTCCCCAATGCATTTCTAACATCTATCACAGTAATTGAAAAGCCAGAGATGGTAATAAATCCTCTCTACCTTCTCTATAGGGAGTCCGACTGTGACTACCGGTAGGCTCCCGGCTGAGGTAACTGCACAATCTGGTGCAGGTGTTATACAATGTAGTGTTGTTTTAGAACAGACCTGCACAACAAACAGCTCATGTACCGCATGCAGCCCACCAAAGTTTTGCTGCAGCCCATGGAGCCGTCCAGGATATGGAGCTCCCATCTTCTTATATTCAAATGTTTCAGACGCAAACATATTTGAACACTGTCATCGGGACTAGGGTAAAACAGCGCTCGTCAGTCCCAGCCTCGACATGCTGCTGCTCGGCACGCTGCTGACGTCATCACACTATTGTCGGCACCCAAACACCTCAGAGGAGAAGAGATGGCACAGCCAATAGTAAGTCAAGGAGCCAAAGATTAAATTAATTATATCATTGTGGATGAGGAAGGAAGGGGCTAATGTTACAGTGAGGGCACATAATGAGGGTGACAATTGTCAAAGGGGGCACAATTGTGGTGGGGGTTCCTTCATTCAATCGGGCAATGTACAGGGGAATATTTTGGAGAGGGACAGTATGTGGGCATACAGTGGGTACAGAAAGTATTCAGACCCCTTTAAATTTTTCACTCTTTGTTTCATTGCAGCCATTTGGTAAATTCTAAAAATTTCATTTTTTTTCTCATTAACGTACACTCTGCATCCCATCTTGACTGAAAAAAAACAGAAATGTAGAAATTTTTGCAAATTTATTAAAAAAAACCCCTGAAATATCACATGGTCATAAGAATTCAGACCCTTGGCTCAGTATTGAGTAGAAGCACCCTTTCTATTTCAAGTGTTTATTTCTGTTAATGTTGATGACTATGGCTTACAGCCAATGAAAACACAAAAGTCATTGTCTCAGTAAATTAGAATAATTAACAAAAAACACCTCCAAAGGCTTCCTAAGCATTTAAAAAGTCCCTTAGTCTGTTTCAGTAGGCTCCACAATCATAGGGAAGACTTCTGACTTGACAGATGTCCAGAAGGCAGTCATTGACACACCCCACAAGGTCCCAGAGTTCCAATTTTCATTTGGAAATCAAGGTCCCAGAGTCTGGAGGAAGAGTGGAGAGGCCACAATCCAAGCTGCTTGAGGTCTAGTGTGAAGTTTCCACAATCAGTGATGGTTTGGGGAGTCATGTCATCTGCTGGTGTAGGTCCATTGTGTTTTTTCCAGGCCAAAGTCAGCGCAGCCGTCTACCAGGAAATTTTAGAGCACTTCATGCTTCCCTCTGCTAACAAGTTTTTTGGAGATGGAAATTTCATTCTCCAGCAGGACTTGGCACCTGTCCACACTACCAAAAGTACCAATACCTGGTTTAAAACCAACAGTATCACTGTGCTTGATTGGCCAGTAAACTCGCCTGACCTTAACCCCATAGAGAATCTATGGGGTATTGTCAAGAGGAAGATGAGAGACACCAGACCCAACAATGCAGACGAGCTGAAGGCTGCTATCAAAGCCACCTGGGCTTCCATAACACCTCAGCAGTGCCACAGGCTGATCGCCTCCATGCCACGCCGCATTGATGCAGTAATTGATGCACGAGGAGCCCGACCAAGTATTGAGTGCATTTACTGAACATACATTTCAGTAGGCCAACATTTCAGATTTTAAAAACATTTTTCAAGCTGTTGTTATAAAGTATTCTAATTTACTGAGATAATGACGCTTGTGTTTTCATTGGCTGTTAGCCATAATCATCTACATTAACAGAAATAAACACTTGAAATAGATCACTCTGCTTGTAATGACTCTATATAATATGTGAGTTTCACTTTTTGTATTGAATAACTGAAATAAATAAACTTTTTGATAATATTCTAATTTAGTGAGATGCATGTGTATGTAGCCTCTATTTCTTTAGTGTGGTAAGTACCATTTTGAGGGTATGTACCATTATTATTCATTGTAGCAAAATGGGAAACAGAAAATCCACTACTGTTGTTGCAGATTCATGGTTTTGCATAGCATTTGCTCTCCTGCACTGATTATGGGGGCAGAAACCTCAGGGTGAAGATCTTTTATCTTGCACCATTTATACTCAAAAAACACATTTCCAACAAATGCATATAAAATTCCCCTCCTTGCTATTTTTTTTTCTTAAAGATTACAAATAGTTTATTAAATAGTAATATGTTGCAATAATCTCATTTATTTTAATGCAGTTATAGTACTTCACAATTAACATTTATTTATATTCTCTCATATACAATAAATATCCATACGCTTCAATCATCTGTTTAAGAAAAACAAAATGGAACAAATATTAACCCTTCCATATTATTCCATCATCCCTCCTCCCTTGAATCAAAACAAACCCCACCTGCACCCCCAAACTGAAGGGGAGGATACAAGGAAAACCCTTCACCCCATAACTAGCATTGCTCTACACCTGTCCATTCTTCCCAGATATGCTCATAAACAGTTGTCTGATTTTTATTATCGTAGACCACTTTCTCTTTTTTCGCTTATCAATTAATTTAATTCAGGTTGTTCTTTTACCTTCCATTTCCTCATAACTGCAAACAGAGTTTGAGACAAAATACGTATTAATAAGATCTTATTACTACTTCTTTTAAGACTCAAATATCTACATCTAATAAAGAATTTTTAGGGTCATTTTATAAATGCACTTAAACATTATTTAATACACTATTGAATTACCATACAATATCTTACTATTTGTTTTCTTAAATTCTGTGTCAGTGGCTAATCTAAGGGTTTTTGAGATGTAAATAGAGAGATATTCTCCCTTACAATTGATTATGGAAGATTCATTTATTTAAGGCAGGTTAGTTGGAGGGTGGGTGGATGTCTGGTTGAGGAGTTCTCTAAGAACTCGTTCACACTGCTGTATGACATAGTAGAGTGCTCTCTGATGTTTTATCAGACAGCACTCAGCCCAATATTATACTATGGGGCAGTGCAGATCTGAAATGTTTTTGCTCATGACGATTCGGCATGGGAAAACAATTGCAGCACGCTGAGAGTGGCTCAGCAAATCGGATCACATGCACCCATACAAGTCTATGGGTGCGTGTAAAACCTTGGCCCAGACTTGGATTTCATCCCAGTGCAGTTTGATTTATGCAGACACAGACGATGGAAAAGTTGGAGAAACGAAGTTCTCCATCTTCTCCGCACCTGTAATATGATTGTCTCAAACAAGAGAAACGGATCCCAGTAAACTGACACTCGGCTCAAACTCTGGTCAGAGCTTGAGCCTAGTGTCATTAGCATAAATGATCCAATTCTCTCACATGAGAGAATCAACACTTGTGTGACCCGGCCTAACGTGTAGTTGGGGAGCTAAGAGTGGGAGATGGTTTGAAGGGGTGAAGTGGAAGGTGGAGTGGGGGAGGTATCAGAAGAGGAGGGATATTTTAACTTAATTATTATTTTAATATGGTGAAAGTTATCTAATTTAATGTTAGAAGGGTTTAAGATAAGTTGAAATGGTATTTCTTTGCTTGGATGAGAAGAGATCTGATGTCTCTGATATGTCTTCAAAAGACACATTCAGATAGTGATTCAAGAAAGTAGCTAAAAGTGGGTTGTCAAGTACATGTATATCATGCTGTACATAATATCTACTCACGAGGGTCTTTATCCTTGTTCAAAGGGGTGTAAATATAAGTATGTATTACACAGGGTAGAAGTAAGATATATATATATATAAATATATATATATATATATATATATATATAAACTGTTGAAATGTAAAATTAACAACATAAGGTTAGAAATTGCAAACACCTGTATTCCTCTCCCATATAAATCTGAGCTTCACTATGAAGAAAGTGAAAACTTGCAATATCCGATTTTGATTGTAGGAGATTTTAATACTGTAATTGACTTTACCTGTAATAGAAAATCATGTAGACGTGCGTCAAAGTCTAGTGATACAACATCTTTTCCAATCCTCTGGAAGAATTTTTTGGGGAAGAGGCTTATTAATCCCAAGGATTATCAGGATTCATGTTACTCTAAGACTTAGCAATCCTGATTCCCTATTGATATGGTTTTTGGCAATGGAGAAATTTTGTATAAACTCCTTTAAGGGGGTTGATACTCACTCAGCAGCTTTTACGGGGATCTCCCTGGGCAACCCAGGCTTGCACCGACTTTGGAAGGGAGTGGATGAACCTGTCCATGATGACCTTTTCCACCATCTGTACTGGGGAGGAAGATTGAGGTTACAACCACTTTGAACCAAGTGTAGGAGGTCGAACATTTGGGACCTGGGAGGTTTGTCACTGCAATAGGCCCAGTGGTGCACCCGTTGCACCCTAACAGTCAGAGTCACTCCCAAGCGCGCCAAAATTTCTGTTTTTAATTTGGCGCACTCCTTTGCGTCCTGCAGGGCCAAACAAGTCATAATGGGCTTTCTGAGGCTGGCCCATTAAATATGGCACCAGCACCTCCGCCCACTGCTCTGGAGGCAATCTCTCCCGCTCCGCCACCCTCCCAAAGAACGTTAGGACCTCGACGTCATCACCCGGAGTAATCTTTTGCAATGCTCTTCTTACCGTCTTCCTGACGTGTGAATCATTACCTGGAGTTGAGGGAGGGACGGCCTCTCTGCTGCGAACTTTCCCCGCTAGAAGTTCCATCTGCCGTTGTTGCTGCTGAATCTGCTGCATCAGAAGTTTATTAGTCTCTTGCTGCATCTGTTGCTGCTCCCGGTGCTGCTGTTGCAGGCTCTGCTGGCTCTGCAAGTGCTGCCGGTGCTGCTGTTGTTGGCTTTGCAGCAGGTGTTTGAGTGGCTCTTTCATGGTGCCGGACATCTCTGGCTGGCTGGCGGCCTTTACCCAGGACATCCATCGATCTCTGTGGCAGGTACACGTTTTCCTGGAATCTTGCCCACATTCTCCACTAATTGTAACTGGGTTGGTACTCACTCAGCCACTTTTAAGATAGTCACAGGAGTCAGTTTCTTTAAAAATGTCCAAGGTGGGTTTATTCGGACTTCATAAACTGCACTCTCCAGGTAAATTAAACATTTTCTCGGTAATTATTTTGATTCTAGGCTACATATATACCGGGACACGAGGATATGTACTTTAAATGCCCCTGATGAAGCCACCGTGTGTGGCGACACGCACTGGGCACTGAGGTCCCATTTGCACCTTCCCATTTACAGGCTGATTTGATTGAGTATTTGCTTTCTATGATCATATTGTTTAATTGGCTCTACTATTATTTTTTGCTGGGGCAGCACGGGTGGCCACAATTGAGTGTATGTGATGGAGTGGTTATGGAGTAGTCATCTCCAGTGTGAGGTGAAAGGGTCTATTGGCAATCGCCAGTTTACAATTATACTGTTCTATAGACCTATTACCCTGTATACAGGGACACCATATTGATTTTCACACAGATACCTGTTGTTGCACTTTATATACATATTGTTTTTTGTGTATTCTCTATTTATATAGAATACTTTGGGCTTGTGCAATATTGACCATCATAGATATTCTATACAGCCTGTTAGAGTTCATCTATTTGACTGCACTTTATTGTATTTTCTGTCATTATAATATGGGAAGGTCTCTAAAGTAGTGGGTTCCTCAAGCAGTGGATTCCTCCACTATTTTTAATGGTGTTTTAAAATAATTTTTTTTGTGCGTATTCTTATATATGTGTCAGGAGATACTGTAATAAATTGATGTAATTTATATTCAAATATTCCGTGATTATTTCTTCAGGTGATCACCGCTTAGGTGCATGTCTTCTTTTCTTTTTGAAATTCGTATGATGTTGTATGACATGTGGCAGGTAGATCCCAGTTATTAGATGGTGCCCTCCTAAAGTAGTAGGTGCATGGGGTTATGTCCCAGCTTTTTGTCCTTTTTATGGGCACAAGACATGGATTTCCTAATCCAAGCTGCTCTTTGCCCTACTTATTGACCATATATAAGGCTATGTGCCCACGATGCAGAAATGCTCAGGATTTTTTCCTGAGCGTTTCTGCATCTCCCTGGCAGAAAAAAGCGCATGCGGATTGTACATGTGGATTGTACATGCGGATTGTACATGCGGATTGTACATGCGGATTGTACATGCGTTTTCCTGCCAGGGACATGCGGAAATGGAGCTTTATTCACTGACATTTCCGCATGCGGATTGACAAGCGCTTTCCAAGCGATTAGCATCACTTGGAAAGTGCTTGTGACAACTAGGTCACACTATATAAATTCATGCAAATTGCATGGATTTATATAGTGTGACCCGAGAGAGTGGTAAAAATAAAAAAATAAATGTATACTTACCCTCCGATGGCCCCCGGTGTCCTGCTTTACACTCCGTTCTCCCTTGCCGGCAACAGTGAATTGAAAGACCTGCCGACGTCAGCATCGCGTGACCCGTCACATGACTCTGACGTCAGCGCAGGTCCTTCAATTCATTGCAAAGTGCCGGGAAGCAAGTAGGAGCGCAGCGCGGGCCGACAGAAGGTAAGTAAGAAGGTAAGAATATTTTATTCTTTTTTTACAGATTTTTTAATGGTACCTGGGTGTGGAGGAGACTCTCCTCTCATCTACACCCGGGTACCATCTGCACATTGGAACGCGTGGATTACGCATCTACATATACAGTGATGCGTAATCCATGTGATCTAAAGCAAGTCAATGGCGGCGAAGACGCAGCACTTCTGCAAAATAATTGGTAGCGCTGCGTTTTTTTCCGCAGCGGAAATTTTCGCAGCATGTGCACAGCACATGCGGATTATCATTGGGGAACATTGCTGCCCTTCTACCATGCGTTTTTAATGCGTTTCAGCAGCTACAAAAACGCTGCGGAAACGCATTAAAAACGCATTGTGGGCACACAGCCTAAGGTTGTAAAGGAATAAGGGGTTCTCAGTTTTGGACTCAGGAGGAAATATTAGCGATGTACACAGGTGATTTGTTATTATTTTAATAAATGTAAAGGAAGATCTAAGGACAGATATTACATTGGTGAATGGATTTGGTATTTTTTCTGGATTGAAGATTAATTGGAATAAGTCAGATATCATTATTGGACAAGAATTTCCAAATTACAGATGGTGATATACTTATTATCCAAGAGGGCAACAGTTTGAAATATTTGGCATTAAATATATCACATAAGATGGTGGACTATATAGAAGTGAATGTCATACCGGTGTTGAGTCGTTTTAGCAGAATGGCAAAAATATGGAGGAACAAGGAAGAATCAATCTGATTAAAATGTATTTGTTTTTTTATGTATATTTAATAAATTCCCCTCTTTGCAACTTAGTGACTGAGTATAGGAAAAAATGTATATTAAAGCAACCTTATACCCTGAGACTGAAAAGTTACTACACTTTGTAAATATACAGTCATCCTTCCTGACGCCCTTCTTTTGCCTCCCGCTACCTCCATTGCTTAGATCTGTGTTCTGTTCCTACTACCTCCAAGATGGCCACCAGTTTGGTAAGTCTAAACCACATCTTCCCTGTCTTTTCTGTGCTGTGGGATGGGAAAGGAAAGGCAGGAGAGGTGAGGTTTAGATTTACCAGTGTACTCCATGCTGCTATGACCGTCATCTTGGAAGCAGGAGGAAAGGAACGCCTATCCCAGCAGAGGAGGCATCGGGGAGCTAATGGAGGGCTTCAGGTAGAGTGCCTATACATGCGAAACGTATACCCACTTCTCAGTCCCAGGGGAAGGGGCCCTTTAACACTGTTGCAGGACAATATTAGCGTTGAGCTGTAATTGTTTTCTAAGGCAGTACACTTAATATAGGACAATCACTGTGCTACCAGTATTATTCCGCACATAAATGATACTGATTCTCCATTTTGTAATAACATAATTAACCCTTTGTGCTAAACTGAATAGTAAATTATAGTCTGTTTTTCAATTAACAGCATAAAGCAATATGTTTACAAAGATGAATACTCCAATGCTGACCAAAACTGAATTCTCTGCTAAGGTTACAAAATAACCAACACTTTATACATGGACAGTAAATTCTTTTTCTAATTTCTCGTCTTATTTCTGTTTGCCATTTTAGGAGACAGTGGTGTGCGGCCATCTCTCCCCGGCAGCACAATCTCTGACAACATCAAGAGACTAGATTTTCATCAAGTGCTTGGCCGGGGGAGTTTTGGAAAGGTAAGAACCTATAACATTACGAGCCCAGATTGTATATTGTTTGCTATACAATATAAGATCATGAATGAAGTAGAGAATAACACTGTTAATAACCATCTTAGATCCCCAAATTCAGGTGTTTCTGACAAAGGCAGATGCAGGGCGGTTTCCAAATGTGTTGCTACCTATATATGTGTAATAGTGTTTTCTGATAGTCTACAGTGGGTTAAAGTATTTTTCTGGTGCCTCTAACTTCTGCACTAGGAAGTTGCAGGTGCTGCTGTTTTCCCCACATGCCTGCACCTTGGAATCTTGGATGGCCAGCAGATAACAACATCTATTTTTCAATACAGGTGCACGATCCTGTTGGCTGTGCAAGTGTGGGCCAGACACCTGTATAGACAACATCATGCAGAAGTGACAGCTGCCGTAGAAACTCTACATGCAAATATGTGACCAGAGCACTTTCATCCACCTTTATCCATGCTAGCTGTGTCACCCACATAGAATGTGGAAGAATGTGCTCTGGTCAGATGAGACCAATAATTTAAATTTTTTGCTAAATGAAAAACACTAAGTGTGGAGGAAAACTAACACTGCAGATCACCCTGAAAACACCATCCCCACCGTCAAACATGGTGGTGGAATCATCATGCTGTGGGGATGCTTTTCTTTAACAGGGACGCTCGTCAGAGTTGATTAGAAGATGGATGGAGCTAAATACAAGACAATCTTGTAGGAAAAACCTGTTAGAGGCTGGAAAAACTTGAAACAGAGATGAAGGTTCACCTTCCCGCAGGACAACGACTCTAAACATACTTCCAGAGCTACAATAAGATGGTTTAAATAAAAACATACTCGTGTGTTTATATAGCCCAGTTAAAGTCCAGACATAAATCTCATTGAGAATTTGTGGCAAGGCTTAAAAATTGTTGTTCACAAACGCTCTCTATCCAATCTCACAGCTAGTTTGCAAAGAAGAGTGGGCAAAAATTTCAACCTATAGTGCAAAGCTGGTAGAAAAATACCTTGCAGCAGTAATTGCAGCAAAAGGTGGTCCTACAAAGTGTTGACTCAGAGGGGCTGAATACAAATGCACGTCACAATTTTCAGATTTACATTTTTAAAATATTCAGAAAAACATGTATCATTTCCTTTACACTTCACAAATACTTGTACTCTGTGTTGGTATATCACATAAAATTCCAATAAAATACATTTAAGTTTTTGCATGTAACTTGAAAAAATGTGGAAAAGTTCACAGGATGTGAATACTTTTTCAAGGCACTACATTGTACATCTGCATGTACGTAGCTACATAAGTATGAGTAAATATATGTGTGTGTACTGAGAATGACATTTATTAAAGATATTGTCCACAGTTAAAAAGTAATAATTCAAAAAATTCCGTGTCAGCAGTGGTGACGTCTCATACATTCTCCTGATTGCTAACCAATGACTCGTCTCAATGGTTTTGTCCAATAAATAGAGACATCCTCAATGAGACCAGTGATTGTCTGCAGCAAGGTAAACAAGTGCAGGTTTGGACTACTGTGCCAGGCTCTGGAATAGCAAAGGATTTATCAGGGTAGTATCGTTTTATTTTTTTAATCATACTACTCCCTGAAGTTAGGACAAAAATGGAATTGAGGACAAGCCTCCTAATACTATTACAGACAACTCTCTGATTTTTTAGGACATTCCTGGGAAAAGGAGAGAGCTCCTTGATTACCAGAGAAGCCAGCAAATATCCCAAAGCATACTCTTCACAATATATTCACCTCTCGTGTTTTCTGCAATTCTTATAAGGCTGGGTGCCCACGTAGCGTTTTTCAAGCGTTTATGATGCGGAATTTCCGCAGCGGAAACGCTTGTGAAACACTAGGTAATCCGCACCCCATGGTCCCCAAGGGGATTCCGCATGTTCTATGCACATGCTGCGGATTTTTCCGCAGCGTTTATGCTGCGTACAAAAATCCGCAGCATGTCATTTAATTTTGCGGAAGCGCAGCGGAAGCCCCGCTATTGACTTGCATTGAGACGCATAGAATGCGCGTCTGTGCATTTCTACAAGTGAATTCTATGCGTCTCTATGTACGGATGGTACCCAGTTCAGGAGGAGAGAAGACTCTCATCCAGACCTGGGTACCATTGTACCTGTAAAAAAAGAATAAAATAATAAATAAAGTTAATACTCACCTTTCCGAAGGCTTCTCTGCATGCCGGCATCGCTGAAGGACCTTCGGTGACGTCACAGTCATGTGACCGCAGGCCCTTCACCGCTCTGTCTCACGATATGCCGGCAGCCGGGAACTAGACAGGAAGGAGCGCTGCAGCCACGCCGGGGCATCGGGGGTGAGTATAGCTTTATTTTATTTTATTTTTACGTTTCACACTGTATAAATCCATGCTGTTTGCATGGATTTATACAGTGTGACCTAGTTGTCAAGCACTTTCCAAGTGATGCTATCGCCTGGAAAGCGCTTGTCAATCTGCATGCGGAAACGCATGTGAATCCGCATGTGGATCCGCATGTATTCTGCAGGAAAAAAGCATGCACAATCTGCATGTACAATCTGCATGCGTTTTTTCTGCCAGGGAGATGCAGAAATGCTGCAGAAATTTTCTGCTTCATTTCTGCATCGTGGGCACATAGCCTAACTCCTGGCATCACTGCAACATAAAACCTGACACCAGAGGTGCTGTGGAGTGAAAAGGAGTTTAGGATCAGGACAAAGTGTCTGCAAATGTAGTCTCAGGTCTGTGCTGCAGATTAAGGTGCATTCACACTGCGCAGTTATCGGAAACCAGTGGAAACAGGCTGACGTTCGCCCGACAAACAAGCAAAGTGGTCTTTCATAGGGTAAAATGATCTTTTGTTTTGCTTAAATCTTTATCGATCTTGAAATAACCTATACAAAAAACTATGAGCAATAGCCAAGGTAGCATAAAAGGTATATATTTTATTAGTACAATTTAGACACATGATAAAATCTGATGAAAAAAGAGAAAATCAGATAAGGCTAAAAACACAGGCAAACCCCATGGTGCATAACAAAAGAATATGCAGCAATATTAAGTAATGTATACATAATAGGCTATTAGAAAAAGGTATGTTGGGTGGAAATAATTCCTACACACATATAAAGTGTAATAGACGCCAAATGTGATAAAGTATATATGCTGCACAAAATAACCCTAGTATAGATAGGCATACATTTGCAGCATGGTCTTTGATGCCAGCATCTATGTACAGCTGAGCTCTGCACCCCAACACAGTCTGTTTATATTGATTCTCATCTCAGCTTTTCATGGCTGACACAGGAATAATGCCGACCAGCTCTGGAGTTGTAGTTATTCCTGTCTCAATCATGCATGGCTAAGACTGAAGTAATCCTTTAACCTCCTAGCTTTAATGGGTAATTCTAGTGGGGTTATTTCCTAGTGCCCATGTTTATAGCTATTAGATCTCCTGTATGTAAGCTAGTAAGAAACTGTAGAAATATAAAATAATTATTAAAGAAATAGCAATGGTGTCACTTTCCTGCTCCCCTCCACACTTATTTCAATGAGTTGTTCGGCCTTAGGGTACAAGTCTGCAGTAACTATGTGACTACAGACTTGTGAGTCCTCACAGTGTGCAGTGTGTGTGCTGTTGAGGTTCTCCAGTGCCGGTGCCAGGAATGGGCAGGAGCATAACTGCAGGTATGCAATTTGCATACATGTGGTCATGTGCCGACGAGACATGTGCAGCTGTCCATGTCGCCCTGGCACTTTACAGAAAAATTGTGTGCCAGTTCAAATGTGCTGTTGCGTGTAGGGTGCGTTACACTCACTTGTAGGCCACAGGCCCCAGCTGTCTCCAGGTCTTCAACTTAAGGAGCTGCCGCACATAGATTAGGGAACACTCAGTTCGTTTCAACACACAGAAGTTTACTCGACAGTTCAATTGCATCAGATTGTAATACACAGTATCGGGCACAACATTCTCCATTTCTTATTTCCATAGTACAGAACATTTTCAGCATTTATTTACGTTCTAACTGGACTATCCCTACGTTCACTGATCCTGTCAGCCCCAGGATTTCCCAGTTGAGTTCCACAATACACCCGAGATCTGTTACATTTCCCATACACAATTGCACGTCCATCTTCCTCTGTATGTAAAGGGGTGAGGTGCTTGCCATAGCACCTGAATCGAGCCCTGATCTCCGGACATTGCAGGAATGTCTGCAGTGAATTTTTGTAAGGCCTCATATCACCCAGAACAATATGTACTCACTCTTGATATCAGCCCCAACTGCCCTTGAATTTGATCTTATATCACTCACGAACGCTCTACAAACAGGAAGCAGTCTCCTTTAACTGGCACTTTTCCCTCCCACTATGAGCTAGTCCTAAACATGAACACTTTCTTACACTATTCTCATCCTACCTATGTCAACTCCTAAGTCCTAAACTATGTCTTATCTTGCGCAATCCTATGCTGTACACTATACATTATACATATGACCATATCACACTCTATATTACAATTCACATAATATGACATACTGTAACTATGTAATTACACCATATATACTGAAAACTGCAGGACATCGTTTACACTACAATACAACACGATTGGTGTCTTCAGGGGTATGAATGCGACGGTCCAGTCAACACCCCCTTACACAGGCTCGCTCAATACAAGGGAATTGAGTGAGGCCGGATAAATGACCATCTGCTCCCATCACTGGAGAATCCTCATGAGTCTACACTCACATAAAGTGTCTGCAGACTTGTACCCCAAGGCCAGACAACACCTTTAATGAAGATCATCAACTAATGACCATTTTTTCTAGGTGGTGCTGGCGGAAGATAGATATACCCGCCAGCAATTTGCTATAAAAGTCATCACAAAGAGGAACCTGCTAGCTGAAGGAGAGGAGCGCGCGTTGGTGGAGCGGCGTGTGTTACAACTTGCATCTGGCAGCCCCTTCCTTCTTCATGGCACATTCGCCTTTCAGACCAAGGTAAAATTGTGACCTGTTCATTAATATTGGATAAAGAATAAAGTGCACTCATCTATATGCACAGGATATGTCCACGTTTATATCTGGTGTTTGTTAACATTTCAGCATTGGAAACATTTTCATGTCCTGCTCCTTGTATGTGTAGCTGTCACCTACTGTGGGAACACTGGACAAACCCTGGGAACCAGGCAATGTGCCTAGAAATATGATGCTGACGGTTAACTTTTGGGGTTTCTCTATTGAAGTCTATGGAAAGTCTTGGAGTGGTTCAACTGGCTCCCAATATCTGAAGTCATTTGTCCACCCCTATGGATGTCATTCTTAATGAGTACTTCATAATGGTGAGAAATGCAGAAGGCAACATTACAGTGAAAAGTAATGCTGTACATTTAGCACATCACATTCTACATATGTAGATATATCTTCTATATGTATATACTTAGAATAACTAATAAACACATAGTAAAAGAAGAAAGTATCATTACTGCTATTATTATGCAACTATATCTCCACGAGTAAGTGGAACAGAGATTAATCACAGAAGAAATCGCAGAAGAAATCACTGATTATTGAGTGTTAGTAAATGTATGACTGCTACAATGACTTTATCATACGACTGATTTCTACGTCTTGTCTGACAGGAGCTTGTGCTTCTTGGGATGGAGTATGTCACCTGTGGCGAATTCCACCATCTCCTGATGAGGAAGGGGTGTCTTGACATCCCCAGTGCACGGTACAGTATTCACAGTCTAAGCCATACAGCTATGTATTTTCTAAATGAGACTGACTAGATTGATTCGATTGTTAGCCCTAACGTTCACGTAAATTCATATCTCCCATTCACAGGGATGTTATTAGGGAAACACTTAGAAAAATACAGCTCTAATTTTTATTTCCAAAAATAGCACCGCACCTGTCCACAGGTTGTGTGAGGCATCGCAGTTCATCCTCATTCACATTAGTCATGTGGCGTTATTTTTTAAAGAAAGACACCATGTTTTTCTGATCCTGGATAATCCTTTAACACCATATGAATATACATTGTAATAGTAGCAATTGTGTATCCCTATAGGCAAGAAGGAACTTAAAGAGGTTATCCACTACTTTAACATTGATGTCCTATACTTAGGATGAGCAGGTCCAGGTGCCTTATAATCAATACGATATGTGCGACTGCCCTTCTAGACCATTATAATAATATAAATACTTGTATATAATAACCAGAAATATAAAATCCTGATAAGTCCTGCCTGTCTAGTCTTTTGGGCAATATATATTTCTGAGTTTCTGATTCACTAAAAACTATTTTCTCCTCTTTTCTTTCGGCCAGATTCTACGCCGCAGAACTTGTGTGTGGAATTCAACACCTGCATTCTAAGGGCATCATCCACCGGTAACTAGAAATACATCTAATCCTCCACCACCAGTGATGCCTATAACTATACACAGCAATACTGAGAATTATACAGCGGACACTGATAAGAATCCATTTGTCTTCTTCACAGAGATCTCAAGCCTTCTAACATCTTGGTGGCTGCGACGGGCCATATAAAGATTGCCGACTTCGGTCTGGCACTTGAGAACATCTATGGAGACCGGACAGCCACTGAATACGCTGGGACACCAGGCTTCATGGCTCCTGAGATGCTGGCTGCGGAGGAGTACAATGCTGGGGTAGACTGGTATGCATTTGGCATCATTTTGAACATCATGATTACCAGCAGGTCCAAATACCATCGAGGACTATTCAACGCTTCCAGCAAGGAGGCGAAGAACATCATTAAAAAGGTCAGTACATGATATAAGTTGTATTACTTTTATATTATTGTGTGATTTATTGTGATGTTAGCGGTAATTTACTATTATATTCAGCTCCATTGGTGGGAGTGGAATCTCATGTTAGGTCAAGTGTTTACGTGTTCAATATAACACGTAAACACTTGTAGGGGTGACGTGATGGTATATATTACCTGTCATGTATTATTGAAGATGTCAGAAAAAAAACACTAATATTAGGCTTTTTTTTTTCATAAATATATATAATATTTATTTATTTTAGTTAAATTTTATTTATGAAGCTGTTATATAAATATAAACATTTTTTTTTCTTCTTTTGTAGCTCCTCCGGGAAGATCCTGCCAGGCGCCTCGGAGTCCATGGTAACATCAGAGCCCATAGGTTTTTCCAGCGTATTGACTGGGACTCGGTGGAAGCCCTTAGAATGTGTCCCCCACATGTTCCTGTGCCAGTAAGTATTAGAGGAGATGTTTTATACAGACTCATTTATGAATAGTTTCACATAGCTTTAATCACTTTTTCCAAATTCGTCAGATTACTAATAACAGTGAAGGTCGCTGATTTGTCAGTGGTGAGATTGTAAGCCCCCATACATGTTAAATGATCAGCAGATAGTGACAAAATCTGCCGATCATTGGTTGACATATGTAGAGAGCCTCTAGCTTTCCTGAACTTTACTATATACTGTTCTTATGTAATCACCTTCTTGTGTTTTCTTTTTCTCTTATAGCCAAGTAACATCCAGCGCGGCTCCAGACCATTCAATCTTCAAATTCTGGAAGCAGCAGAGGCTAACAACTCAGCCCTCTCAGCAGACCACCAGGCCTTGTTCACGGGGTTTTCATTTACCAACATCAGCTGGAAAACCCCAAACCATCCACCGGCTCTTTAATATCATCAGAGCAAGCTGTCTTCCTAAACCCCAAGAAGAACATCAAAATAAGAAGATCCGGAAGGGCAAGCAGGACCTGGACAAGCAAGAAATAAGCGTGTCAGGACTCAAGCCAGGATCAGGACCCCAGAAGAACACAGAAGATATTCCTGTTCAAAAGGATGGCCATAAAGATGGATGAGGCAAGGGAGGTAAGTGCCCAGTAGGGTTATGTGTGGCATTATGGTGTGCCTGGGAATACCATGCACACTACATGCCCCTGACAATAAGAGCCTTATGATACTATATGTATAGTGTTACGCTATGTATATAGTACATAAGAGAAAAAATATTCTAGTTATATTTACCGGTGACTACCGGTGACTATAATTACAATTTTCCCCTTCCTCCATAACAACTCATTGAGCTGTCCTGGGCGACGGGGAAATAAGGTGTGAGATGGCTGGCTATTAAGGGGTGGAAGGAGGCCAGTTTTTTTTTTTTTTATAAATCATAGCATTTAAAGCTATATTGCTTTGCTATGTAAAATAATTATATTTACCGGTGACTACCGGTGACTATAGTTACACTTTTCCCCCTCCTCCATAACAACTCATTGAGCTGTCCTGGGCGACGGGGAAATAAGGTGTGAGATGGCTGGCTATTAAGGGGTGGAAGGAGGCCAGTTTTTTTTTTTTGGTTTGTTTTTTTAAATCATAGCATTGAAAGCTATATTGCTTTGCTATGTAAAATAATTATATTTACCGGTGACTACCGGTGACTATAGTTACACTTTTCCCCCTCCTCCATAACAACTCATTGAGCTGTCCTGGGCGACGGGGAAATAAGGTGTGAGATGGCTGGCTATTAAGGGGTGGAAGGAGGCCAGTTTTTTTTTTTTTTTTAATCATTGCATTTAAAGCTATATTGCTTTGCTATGTAAAATAATTATATTTACCGGTGACTACCGGTGACTATAATTACACTTTTCCCCTTCCTCCATAACAACTCATTGAGCTGTCCTGGGCGACGGGGAAATAAGGTGTGAGATGGCTGGCTATTAAGGGGTGGAAGGAGGCCAGTTTTTTTTTTTTTTTTAAATCATAGCATTTAAAGCTATATTGCTTTGCTGTGTGAAATAATTATATTTACCGGTGGCTACCGGTGACTATAGTTACACTTTTCCCCCTCCTCTATAACAACTCATTGAGCTGTCCTGGGCGACGGGGAAATAAGGTGTGTGATGGCTGGCTATTAAGGGGTGGAAGGAGGCCAGTTTTTTTTTTTTTTAAATCATAGCATTTAAAGCTATATTGCATTGCTATGTAAAAAAAATTATATTTACCGGTGACTACTGGTGACTATAGTTACACTTTTCCCCCTCCTCTATATCAACTCATTGAGCTGTCCTGGGCGACGGAGAAATAAGGTGTGTGATGGCTGGCTATTAAGGGGTGGAAGAAGGCCAGATTTTTTTTTTTAAATCATAGCATTTAAAGCTATATTGCTTTGCTATGTAAAATAATTACATTTACCTGTGACTATAGTTACACTTTTCCCCCTCCTCCATAACAACTCATTGAGCTGTACTGGGCGACGGGGGAAATAAGGTGTGTGATGGCTGGCTATTAAGGGGTGGAGGAGGCCAGGTTTTTTTTTTTTGTTAAATCATAGCATTATATCTAGCAACACTGCTAGATATAATCATAACAAAAGCATAAGGACATAAACATATGACGGTGTCCGGAGAGCCTGACGAGGCCGCAGTTGGTGAAATGCATGTCGAGGCTCACACACACCATCTGGATGCTCCTGTGCTTCTCGTGAGACATGGTACTGGTGCACATACTTTATGACTGATTATCTTCGGGCTCTCCTGATACCATCATATGTTTATGTCTTTATGCTCTTGTTATGATTATATCTACCAGGGTTAATTGGCTTCATTATTTTCACCTGCACCCCATATTGGGGATTAGCATCTACTGCGGCCATCTCGTCTTTTGACCAACTTCTGATTATTATATAGATATTGCAGGGGTATTATACAGGCAAAGTTTAAAGTTTTGCCTTCCTGCTCTCTACTATGTATTTATTTAACTGACTGCAATGCACGCCACTTATAAGACACTAGTGCTGTAGAACATCAGGGTTGCTTCACCTATATTTTGCGTACTGTTAAAACGTATTATAAACATTGAGCCTTTTTTCCGGGTTCTTATTAACCCCTTACTTACCGGGGACGTATTAGTACGCATATTTGCGTACCGCCGGTTCAGTGAGGGCTCCGGCGCTGAGCCCTCACTGAACCGAGCACATGTCAGCTGATTCTTACAGCTGACATGTGCCCGCAACAGCCGCGGGTAGAATCGCGATCCACCCGTGGCTGTTAACCAGTTAAATGCTGCTGTCAATCTCCGACAGCAGCATTTAACGCGCGCTTCCGGGTAGCGCGTCATAAGCCCCGCCCACCGGCGACCCCGTCACGTGATCGCGGGTCGCCGATGGGCGTGCATGACAACCCAGGGTCTGCAGCAGACGCCTGTGGTTGTCATGATCTTGTCGCTATGAGCGCCACCTAGTGGTCGGCGCTCATAGCACAGGACCATTTCTGCTGCATGCAGGGGACCTGCTCGTCCCCTGTATGTAGCAGAGGCGATCGGACAGTTGCTGCTTCTAGTATCCTATGGAGACTATAGAAGCATGCAAAAAGTAAAAAAAAAAAGTTTTTAAAAATATAAAAAAAAATAAAAAAATATAAAAGTTTAAATCACCCCCCTTTCGCCCCATTCAAAATAAAATATATAAAAAAAAACCCCACATACACATATTTGGTATCGCCGCATTCAGAATCGCACGATCTATCAATATAAAAAAATAATTATTCCGATCGGTAAACGGCGTAACGAGAAAAAAATTCTAAACGCCAGAATTACGTTTTTTTGTCGCTGCAAAATTGCAATAAAATGCAATAACGGGCGATCAAAACATCGGATCTACCCCCAAATAGTATAAATAAAAACGACAGCCCGGCACGCAAAAAATAAGCCCTCAACCAGCCCCAGATCCCGAAAAATGGAGACGCTACGGGTCTTAGAAAATGGCGCTATTTTTTTATTTTTTTTTTTACCAAATTTTGGAATTTTTTTTCACCACTTAAATATAAAAGAACCTATACATGTTTGGTGTCTATGAACTCGTAATGACCTGTAGAATAAGAAGAGCAGGTCAGTTTTAGCATTCAGTGAACATAGTAAAAAAAATAAATAAAAAACAACTGTGGTATTGCACTTTTTTTGCAATTTTACCGCAGTTGGAATTTTTTTCCCGTTTTCCCGTACAGGATATGATAAAACTAGTAATGGCGTTGAAAAGTACAACTCGTCCCGCAAAAAATAAGCCCTCACATGGCCATATTGACCAAAAAATAAAAACGCTATGGCTCTGGGAACAAGGGGAGCAAAAACGAAAATGCAAAAACGAAAAATGCTCCGGGGCTTAAGGGGTTAAAACTACGGCCACTCACAATTGATCAGCTAAACTCTCTGATATTTATACCTTATATAATTGTCAGTTAGCTGTGAGGTTTTAGTATTTAATTTATTTAATTATACCGGATTATATGCTTGCATATTCTACTTGTTAGTATACTTCTTTTGCAGGTATATTCATAATTTTTCCTGTTTTTTATAGACTATTCATCATATTTCTTAGTCTCGCAGTTTGCAGTAATTACTAGCCCACCTTAATTGTGTTTGCCCCTAGAACTCTAGAGCATTTTTCATCTCACAGGAGCTCCTCATTATCTGGTTCTATCCTTATATTCAGGGATTGTTTCCATCCTCCCTGTTTTTTAATTGTACTTCTCCCCCTTACCTTGTATTGTTGTATTATTGGTATTATATTTATAATTGATGTACAATAAAATGGTTTATATATTTAACAAACCTTTGTTTTCGTTTGGGTCTCCGTCTCCTCCATATTTATTAACATTATATATATTGAGCGGTATTTGACTAGGATTCCCTTCTTTTTGGTTTTGATATCTTCTTAGGGGTACAACACACTTCTCTTTAGTGATATCTCTTATGTAGGTTTACATGTGTAGATACAGGTCTGGTGACGAATTCTGTGTTGCTCTGTAAGTGTGCTGCAGTAATACAGTGGGTACGGAAAGTATTCAGACCCCTTTACATTTTTCACTCTTTGTTTCATTGCAGCCATTTGGTAAATTCTAAATAGTTCATATTTTACTCATTAAAGTACACTCTGCACACCATCTTGACTGAAAAAAACAGAAATGTAGACATTTTTGCAAGTTTATTAAAAAAGAAAAACTGAAATATCACATGGTCATAAGTATTCAGAATCTTTGCTCAGTACTGAGTAGAAGCACCCTTTTGAATTAGTACAGCCATGAGTCTTCTTCGGAATGGTGCAACAAGTTTTTCACTCCTGGATTTGGGGATCCTCTGCCATTCTTCCTTGCAGATCCTCTCAAGTTCCGTCAGGTTGGATGCTGAACGTTGGTGGACAGCCATTTTCAGGTCTTTCCAGAGACGCTCAATTGGGTTTAGGTTAGGGCTCTGACTGGGCTAGTCAAGAATGGTCACAGAGTGGTTCTCAAACCCCTCCTTTGTTATTTTAGCTGTGTGCTTAGGGTCATTGTCTTGTTGGAAGGTGAACCTTTGGCCAAGTCTGAGGTCAAGAGCACTCTGGAAGAGGTTTTCATCCAGGATATCTCTGTACTTGGCCACATTCATGTTTCCTTCAATTGCAACCAGTCATCCTGTCCCTGCAGCTGAAAAACACCCCCATAGCAATGCTGCCACCACCATGTTTCACTGTTGGGATTGTATTGGGCAGGTAATGAGCAGTGCCTGGTTTTCTCCACAAATACTGCTTAGAATTATCACCAAAAAGTTCTATCTTCATCTCATCAAACCAGAGAATCTTATTTCTCATAGTCTGGGAGTCCTTGACTGGTGGAGGACTGCAGTGATAGTTGACTTTATGGAACTTTCTCCCATCTCCCTACTGCATCTCTGGAGCTCAGCCACAGTGATCTTGGGGTTCTTCTTTACCTCTCTCACCAAGTCTCTTCTCCCATGATTGCTCAGTTTGGCTGGATGGCCAGGTCTAGGAAGACTTCTGGTGGTCCCAAACTTCTTCCATTTAAGGATTATGGAGGCCACTGTGCCTTTAGGAACATTGAGTAATACAGAAATTCTTTTGTAACCTTGGCCAGATCTGTGCCTTGCCACAATTTTGTCTCTGAGCTCCTTGGGCAGTTCCTTTGATTCTCATTTGGTCTGACAAGCACTGTGAGCTGTTAGGTCTTATATAGACAGGGGTGTGCCTTTACAAATCAAGTCTTATCAGTTAATTAAACACAGCTGGACTCCAATGAAGGAGTAGAACCATCTCAAGGAGGATTACAAGGAAATGGACAGCATGTGACTTTAATATGAGTGTCTGAGCAAAGGGTCTGAATACTTATGACCATGTGATATTTAAATTTTTCTTTTTAATAAATTTGCAAAAATTTCTATATTTCTGTTTTTTTTTCAGTCAAGATGGGGTGCAGAGTGTACTCTAATGAGTAAAATATGAACTATTTAGAATTTACCAAATGGCTGCAATGAAACAAAGAGTGAAAAATTTAAAGGGGTCTGAATACTTTCCGTACCCACTGTATACCAGGAATAAACCAGAAGGGAACAGTAAGCACTGCTTATTACATGTACCTAGCTTTTCTTTTAACCTACTCCTACTCCTTCAACATGCTTACATATGCTCACAGTTTTGGCTCCACTAATCCTCAGTCTCCTTCGCTATCCCCAAACCTCAGTACCCTCTAACCAAATAATTATCTCTCCTTCCCTCTTATCTCCACACCTGTCCTCATCTGCCATACTGCTCTTCAACCTCAGATCTATCCTACTAAAACATGAAAAAACAGTCACTCTCCTTCTCCCACCTGCTCTACCTCTCTCTGCTTCTCCTCACTGCAGGCGACATATCTTCCAATCCTGTTCCCCCCACATCCAGGGCCGGTTTTAGCCAAAGTGGGGCCCTGGGCAAAAGTTTAAAGTGGGGCACCAAACGCTCATATATTGTACCATCACACAGAAACATTTCAGTTGCATTTACATGCACAGAGTTCAGGCCGTTAAGCGAGTGCAATTGTCAAGTCGTTCTGTGCTTGATTTTGGCGTCTTTAGACAGGCTGACTAACAATGATGAGCGCATGATGAACAGTGATGAACAATTACTAGTGATGTGCTGCTGAGAATAATGATTTTTGTTCTGCCATAAACAATCCAATCACCCGATGAATGAGCAGCATTTTGCTCATTCATTGGGCAATTGCCAATCTTTACACTTATTAACTTTTGTCTGTGCTGCCGGGATTTATAACTGTGGATGCTACATACACATAGTTCAGTTTTTCTATTATATCAAATACTTATTTCAAGCAATAATATACAAATTAATTATGTAAAAATGTAAAAATCATACAGTCTGATTTTCTAGATTACTTTTTATATTCTGTCTCTCACAGTTGAAGTGTACCCGCGATAAAAATTACAGACCTCTTCATTCTTTGTAGGTGGGAAAACTTGCAAAATCAGCAATGTATCAAATACTTATTTTCCCCACTGTATATATGAGCACATAGATATAGACTTGTGTTTATATATATATATATATATTTATTAAGCACATATATATACAGTACAGACCAAAAGTTTGGAAACACCTTCTCATTTAAAGATTTTTCTGTATTTTCATGACTATGAAAATTGTCCATTCACACTGAAGGCATCAAAACTATGAATTAACACATGTGGAATTATATACTTAACAAAAAGTGTGAAACAACTGAAAATATGTCTTATATTCCAGGTTCTTCAAAGTAGCCACCTTTTGCTTTGATGACTGCTTTACACACTCTTGGCATTCTCTTGATGAGCTTCAAGAGGTTATCACTGGAAATGGTCTTCCAACAATGGTTTTCACTTCACAGGTGTGCCCTGTCAGGTTTAATAAGTGGGATTTCTTGCCTTATGATTGTGGTTGGGACCATCAGTTGTGTTGTGCAGAAGTCTGGTGGATACACAGCTGATAATCCTACTGAATAGACTGTTAGAATTTGTATTATGGCAAGAAAAAAGCAGCTATGTAAAGAAAAACGAGTTGCCATCATTACTTTAAGAAATGAAGGTTAGTCAGTGCGAAAAATTGGGAAAACTTTGAAAGTGTCCCCAAGTGCAGTTGCAAAAACCATCAAGTGCTACAAAGAAACTGGCTCACATGAGGACCGCCCCAGGAAAGGAAGACCAAGAGTCACCTCTGCTTCTGAGGATAAGTTTATCCGAGTCACCAGCCTCAGAAATCGCAGGTTAACAGCAGCTCAGATTAGAGACCAGGTCAGTGCCACACACAGTTCTAGCAGCAGACACATCGTTTCCACAACTATTAAGAGGAGACTTTGTGCAGCAGGCCTTCATGGTAAAATAGCTGCTAGGAAACCACTGCTAAGGACAGGCAACAAGCAGAATAGACTTGTTTGGGCTAAAGAACAGACGAAATGGACATTAGACCAGTGGAAATCTGTGCTTTGCTCTGATGAGTCCAAATTTAAGATCTTTGGTTCCAACCACCGTGTCTTTGTGCGACGCAGAAAAGGTGAACGGATGGACTCTACATGCCTGGTTTCCACCGTGAAGCATGGAGGAGGAGGTGTGATGGTGTGGGGGTGCTTTGCTGATGACACTGTTGGGGATTTATTCAAAATTGAAGGCATACTGAACCAGTATGGCTACCACAGCATCTTGCAGCGGCATGCTTTTTCATCCGGTTTGCGTTTAGTTGGACCATCACTTATTTTTCAACAGGACAATGACCCCAAACACACCTCCAGGCTGTGTAAGGGCTATTTGACCAAGATGGAGAGTGATGGGGTGCTACGCCAGATAACCTAGCCTCCACAGTCACTAGACCTGAACCCAATCGAGATTGTTTGGGGTGAGCTGGACCGCAGAGTGAAGGCAAAAGGGCCAACAAGTGCTAAGCATCTCTGGGAACTCCTTCAAGATTGTTGGAAGACCATTTCCGGTGACTACCTCTTGAAGCTCATCAAGAGAATGCCAAGAGTGTGCAAAGCAGTCATCAAAGCAAAAGGTGGCTGCTTTGAAGAACCTAGAATATAAGACATATTTTCAGTTGTTTCACACTTTTTTGTTAAGTATATAATTCCATATGTGTTAATTCATAGTTTTGATGCCTTCAGTGTGAATGTACAATTTTCATAGTCATGAAAATACAGAAAAATCTTTAAATGAGAAGGTGTGTCCAAACTTTTGGTCTGTACTGTATATATGCACAATACTTACCAGTCTGTCTCTTCCTCTTCACTTCTTCTAAACTCCTGCACAGTACAGGACCTGTGATGATATCATGGTTACGACTGTGGTGTCATCAAAGATCCTTAAGCAGTCCCAACAACTGTATTGATAACGCAGAGCTATTATGTAGTTTTTGCGGTAGATGTTTGGTGTCAGTGGTGTAACTTGGGCTGCTCTGTTGCCAGGATGTGACTGTCAACATCATGCTAATTGAGAGACGGCTCCCCGCAATGAGGCAGCGAGGAGCTGGCTGTCAGCATGACATCAGCAGTTACACCCTGGCTACAGAGCGGAAGAGAAGCTGTTGCGACAATGTGACGTCAGCGGAAGTCTCAGAATGATCGTCAGGAATGGTCTGTGACCACTCTGTGCTAGGAGAGATCTGCGCTGGGTAGAATAGGCAGGTAGTTAGTAACCACCTGCCTGTCAGCACTTATGCCCATAGTAAAAAATTAATATAATTCTAGATAAACCCTTTGAGAGGGGGTTCCCTAGTAGTTGACAACCCCTTTAAATCCATTACCTGAGGTTGAATATGACACAACAAAATACTAAACTTTTCTTTGTGCACCTTTGAGAAATGCTGCCAATGGCTGGTCTCCTTTCTGCACAGTGGTTCTGCGCTCCTCCCCTCACCCTCTAGAGCAACTATTGGTTGCTCAAGTCAAGTCAGCTGGGTATTGTAAAGAGAGCCTGTCACCAGAAAAAAACACTATTAATCTGCAGATATAGGCTTAATCTGCAGGTTAATAGCGTTACTAACCTGCCCGGTGCCCACACATATCAGAACGCTATGGGGAGAAAATGTCCTTTATTCACTCCAGCAACGTTCAGTTTCAGTCATGGGGGCACAGGATCAGTCACCGATCTGAGTTTACGGTACCGTGCCCCTGGCCTTGACTGACAGCCGGCCCCAATGCAGAGCGACTGTCAGTCAGGGCCGGGGGCGCAGTTACAGCCACTGCTCTGTATTTTCAGACCGGTGACTGAAACCGCGCCGGCACCGCCCCGTGACTGAAACTGGAACACTGCTGGAAGGAATGAAGTTCATTTTCTCCTCGCAGCGTTCAGCTAAGTGCAGGTGACGCGCCCCTGGGCCTGTGTCGCGCTGCGCTGCGCATGCGGGAGCTTACCCGGAGCCGGATCTGTGGAGGGTTGTAGTCTCGTGGCGGTGACCCGGTCCGTGCCCAGGGAGTCAAACTAGACGGCAGTCCATTAGTAGTAAATGGTTGATGACTACGCCACCCGTTGAGTGCAGCCAGGGGGCTGCTGCTGCAGGGCAGACCGCTGAGGCCGATGGTGGGATTGTGCAGCGTGATAATATAACCCCCAACGGGAGGAGTATGGCCTCAGGGCAGCCGACGTGGATGATAGGGGTAGCAGGAACCACTCAGAGACGGTACGGTGTAGTTCAGGGTCTTTACTGGTAACAACAAAAGACCCTCCCGGAGTACTTGCTAGCGGATGGGGCCTGGTCAGTCCTTGAGCAGATGGGATCTCCCCTGGCCAGGCGTAGTTGTAGGCCTCCCAAACTGACTGTACTCTTCTGGCTACCTTGCTAGGAGCTGATGTAAGTAGCCCACGTCCCTGAGTGTACCGTGTGGTGCTCACCCGTATGGCCGGTGACTCGGGGCCTTCTAATGGCTTCCGCTCCACGATGGCGGTGCTGGTCCCACGCGTGTGACCGTGCCTTCGGGCTTCTGGGCCAGAGGACCTGAAATCCCCTGCCTGACGGATTCTGCTGCTGGGCAGGAATTAGTCCCCACAGCCTCGGACTCCGGGTCCGGTAAAAAGTCTTCTTAGTCAGGGCGAACTCTGCAGCTGCCAGCCCCTGACTCCTTGTAACTGCTGTTTCTTCCTATGCTGTCTCTACTTCTTCTCTTCTTCTACTCACTCACCCTGCCTCAGCCCCAGGTTTATACAGGGGAAGTTCTTCCCCTCCCAAGACTGGGCAGGAGGTGTGGCATGCACAGGATCCCTGACTAAAGGACCTCCCACCTGCTCTCAGACATAACATTACGTTACTGTGGCAACCAGACCCCTGGGGTGTCACATTCCCCCCTAGTAAAATTTAGTACTCCGGGACTAAACACATTTAGAAAACATAACAAGGCAAAACATTAATAATACAATAAGAAAACACATAAAGATGGTTACGGCGTGTCCGCAACCGGGTGCAGTCTCTGAAGAAAGCAAGGTGTCCATTTCACCAACACAGGGAGACGTAACCAGGTAGGGATCTGTTCTACCCCGAGTCCTTGACAGTCTTTAGTCCATCCTGGGTTACGCTCCAACTATATACAAGGATTCCCGGTAAATCCACCAAGGATTCCTAAAAACAACTAGAAATACAAAATTACACACAAGCAACTATAGACAGGTAAACATTATAAAATAGCTTAAACATTTAGATCCTCCAACGTGCGGGTAACTGGCCTCTAGTGGCCCTAGTGGACCTACGGAGCTGACTGTCTGGCCCTGAACTACAGGGTGTAGGAGGTGTCAAGGGTAAACTGGGCAGCTGTCTACCGGCTCTTTGTCTCACTAGGGGTACGGCAGGCTCACTATAAGCAGAGGGTTGATTCTCCTGTTCTACTTGTGTGGAGTCTTCTGCCTCCTGGACCGGCTGTTCTTCCAGCTCTACCCATTGCTCCGTAGGTTCTTGGGATGATGGTTGGAGGAAGGTGAGTACGGGTACCACAACTGCACCATTGACTTGAGTCCAAGACCGAGGGAAGTCCCCGAGCACGGTACTAACCATATCTTCCCTTTCTCCCACGGGTCGATGGTCTTCTTGTTCCTCTTCAGGGTTCCTCAGTTGTTCGGGACACTTCTTCAGGTGGTCCCGGGATACAATGGCTGTGGTTTCCCCTCCGTCTTTACTGATGGTACAGACCTTCGGGTTCTCGTGGCTTGAGGGCAGTACGGTGTACGGGTCCTTCTCCCACTGGTCATCCAACTTGTGGAGCCGTCTTTTCCTCTTCAAGACCTGCTCTCCGGGTACCAGGGGAACAGCGGGAGCATACTGGTTGTAAGTCTTCTCTTGTCTTTCCCTAGCCTGACAGAGACTTCGCTCCACGCTCTCCTGTACTCTCCGGTACTGCTGCTGCCTCTCTGTGTCCCAGTCTGTTTCTGGTGAAGTGTCCTCAGGTGTCAGGACTCCCATTTCCAGGTCAACAGGTAACTTACCAGGTCTCGCCCTCATTAGGTAAGCCGGGGTACAGTTGGTGGAACCTACCGGGATGTGGTTGTATAGGTCCACCAGATCGGGCAACTTCTCAGGCCACAGACTGCGTTCTTCCAGGGGCAATGTTTTTAGAAGATCCATTACCACCTGGTTCATTTTTTCACAAAGTCCATTAGTTTGCGGATGGTAGGGTGTCGTCCTTATTTTCCGGCAGCCATACAGATTGCAGAATTCCTGGAAGACCTCCGCTTCAAAGGCAGGTCCCTGGTCCGTCAGCACTTGGTCCGGGTACCCGTGTGGACGGCAGAAGTGCTGCTGGAAGGCCCTAGCTGCTGTTTGAGCCGTTAAGTCCTTGACGGGGACGACAACCAAGAACCGGGAGTAATGATCCACGATGGTTAACGCGTAGACGTAGCCACTTCTGCTTGGGGTCAGTTTTACATGATCCAAGGCTACCAGTTCCAACGGTTGCCGGGTGACGATGGACTGCAGGGGAGTCTTCTGGCTGGCCCGGTCCTTCCTTCTCAGATTGCACGGGCCACAGTCTCTGCACCACTTCTCGATGGTTCCCCTCATGCCTACCCAGTGGAACCGCTCGCGCAGCAGGAACTCCAGCTTTTTCCACCCGAAGTGTCCAGCTCCGTCGTGGTATGCCTCCATCACCATGGCTGCGTCTCTTCGGGGCACCACTACTTGCCAGAGTAGTTCATGCGTCCGGGAGTTGACCATTCTGCGGCACAACTTCCCCTTGTAAAGGAATAGTCGACTCTTCTCCGCCCATAGTTGTTTGGCTTCCTCCGGAGCGTCTGGTTCAAGGCGAGCCTCCGGCCGAGTCAGCATCTCCTTCACCAGTCGGACGGCAGGGTCGCTGTCTTGCGTTTCCGCCCAGTTGTAGTGGGGTAAGGGGTTCAACGTAGCAGCCTGCTTACCCCTTACCCAGTGGGAATACTGGATAGTCTCATGACGGTGGAACGCAGGGAGTTCAACTTCTTCCAGTCCCTCCGGATCTTCTCCTTCGTCCGGCAGGTTGGGCATCCTGGACAGGGCGTCCGCGTTAGTATTGGAGCGTCCTGCCCGGTATTTGATTGTGAACTCGTAGTTGGACAGACGGGCCATCCACCTCTGCTCCAGGGCACCGAGTCTTGCCGTGTCCAGGTGTGTCAACGGGTTGTTATCCGTGTATACGGTGAACCGGGAAGAAGCGAGGTAATGCCTAAAGCGCTCGGTGACTGCCCATACCACGGCCAGGAACTCTAGCTTAAATGAGCTGTAATTTTCGGGGTTCCTTTCGGTGGGTCGCAGTTTTCGGCTGGCATAGGAGATTACTCGTTCTCTCCCCTGCTGAATCTGGGACAGTACGGCTCCTAGCCCGATGTTACTGGCGTCGGTGTAGAGGATGAAGGGCTGGCTATAGTCCGGGTACGCCAAGATTTCATCCCCCGTGAGGGCCATCTTCAGCTGGCGGAAGGACTCTTCCTCTAGCTTTTCCCATTTGAAGGGCGGCTTCTGGTTCTTGGCCTTCCGGGACTGGCCTATCAGGAGGTCCTGCATAGGTGCTGCCTTTTTGGTGAAACCGGGAATAAACCTTCGGTAGTAGCCTACCAACCCTAGGAACTGCCGCACTTCTTTTACGCTGGAGGGGCTTGGCCATCCCTTAATTGCGGTGATCTTATCGGGGTCGGGAGCCACTCCGTCAGCGCTCACCACGTGTCCCAGGTATTGCACCTTTGGTTTCAGGAGGTGACACTTGGAGGGTTTCACCTTTAGGCCGTAACTCGCCAGAGCTTCGAACACCTCCGCCAGGTGTTTCAGGTGGTCCTCATAAGTTTTAGAGTATACGATGACATCGTCCAGGTACAACAGGACCGTCTCGAAGTTTCTGTGGCCCAGACAGCACTCCATTAATCGTTGGAAGGTTCCTGGGGCGTTGCAGAGTCCGAACGGCATGCAGGTGAACTCGCTAAGTCCCATCGGGGTGGTGAATGCGGTCTTCTCCCGGTCCGCCTCTGCTACAGGAACCTGCCAGTACCCGCTAGTGAGATCCAAGGTAGAGAAGAAGTTAGCAGATCTTAAAGCAGCCAATGACTCCTCTATCCTTGGTAAGGGGTACGCATCCTTGTGTGTGATACGGTTGATTTTCCGGTAATCTACACACATCCTCATGGTGTTGTCTTTCTTTTTGACTAAAACTAGTGGGGCTGCCCAGGGGCTACAGCTATCCCGGATTACCCCAGCCTCCTTCATGTCTCTAAGCATCCCCTTGGCGTGTTGGTAATGTGCAGGGGGTACGGGTCGATACCTCTCTTTTATGGGAGGATGATCTCCCGTGGGGATGCGGTGTTCTACCCCCTTGACTCGCCCGAAGTCTAACGGGTGTTTACTAAACACTCTCTCATACTCTTGAACCACCCGATAGACTCCTTGTTTCTGATGTGAGGGAGTGGAGTCAGTACCCAGATGTAGTTGCTGACACCAGTCCTCCATGTCTTTCTTAGAGCCGTTACCTTCCTCCGGGTGAGATGGAGGCAAGGGTTCCACAGATTGTATAGAATTTTGATTAGTGGTATATAATTTGGCTAGCGTGGCATACCGGGGCAGGTACACTTCCCTCTCCCCGATATTTATTATGCGAACGGGCACCCTCCCATGGCGTACATTGACCACCCCCCGTGCTGTCAAAATGGTGGGCCTACTGTCTGAGTAAACTGGTTCTACCATTGCCTGGTAATCTCTACCTCTCAGACCAATAGCTGCCCGGCACCAAATCATCATTTCACTTTTTGGGGGCATGGCAATAGGAAAAGGGTCACACATTCTTACGCTACCAATCTCACCGCCGGAGAGTTCCACTTGTTGCCGTTGCATCAGTGCCCGGATCTCTTTCTGGAGCACCCGCTGCTCGCCGGAGCTGGCGTTCTTGGCAACCTGCTGTAAAAGGAAAATCACCTCTGCAAGACAATTTTCAATTACGTTAGTTCCTAGAGTTATTTTTGGGTGACTCTCATGTTTATCAATATCTACAATGATCAGTCCCTGTGCGGCCAGTTCGACTCTACCGATTTTGAGGGTCACCTCTTTAAATCCGATCTGTGGCACGGGCTGGCCATTGCTGGCGATGATACTCAAGTCGTCGTCAGGGTAGCGGGTAATATCCGAGTCATTCCAGTACTGCTTGAAGAGCACGTACGGGATGGTGGTGACCTGTGACCCGGTATCCAGTAGGGCACTCATGGGAATGCCATCCAGTACCACAGGCAAGACTGGACGTCCTCCCACATATCTGTCGCGCCAGTTCGATGGGCCTGGTGATCTTTTTCCTGGGGGTTGGCCCTCTACCCCAGGTTGTGCCCGTTTAAAGAACAGTACCTTTCCATATGTCCGGGTTGATTGCAGCGGCGGCAGATGGGTCGTCCGTCCTCGCTGTATCGGTCACTGGGTCTTCCTCTGGCCGGTGGGGTCCTCCTTGGTCGACGCCACGGGATGTCCTCCGGTCCGGATGCCAGCTGGATCTTCCCTGGGGTGGAAACCTGTAAAGACTGCACAGTTCGGGTTAGCGCAGCAACGCTCTTAACTAGCTCTTGGACCTGATGGTGTAGGTCTGGAGCCGGGTCATTGTCCAAAGCCTGCGCATGAGCTCCCACAGGCCCTGTCGACAAGGGCGCCGCCTCCTGGTGGTAAGTGATAGCTGGGCGCCTGTGGGTCACAACGCCACCCGGTGCTGGTTCTCGGAGCACCCGGATAGCTCTATCCTTGAACTGTGCAAAGTCCAGATGGGGATCCTGTAAGGCCATTGCCCGCAACTGGGTTCGGTGGGCATTGCAATATAAACCCTCTATAAATTGTTCAGTCAACAGCCTGTCCTCGTTTCCCACCCCATCAGGGTCGGTCTGCTTTATGGCCCTCAGGGCCTCTTGTAGGTTTAGTGCATAGTCCCTTATACTCTCATGCGCTCGCTGCTTGCACCCGTAGAATCTAAGCTTGATCTCGGCTGAGGTGCGGGTATCGAAGGTGTCCCTCAGCCGGGTTAGTATCTCTGCGACAGTCCTCCTCCCAGGTGGCCAAGATTTTACTTCTCTTTTGGCTGCCCCGGTTAGTTGGGCCACCAGGATGCACACTTTTTGCTCTTCTGTGAGGGGGTACACCTGGAAGAGGCTATCCAGCTTTTCTCTAAAGTCATGCAGGGTATGTGACTCCCCTGAGTACTGGGGTAGCCAAGCTGCTCCCGGGATATAGGGCATGGTGAAGGGCATAACTGCAGCAGCGGTAGCACTGGCGGGGGTTGAGGCAGTGAAGCTCTCCTCCGTATCCGACATCTTCCTCCCCCCTAGTGGACCGTGGCCTACCTTGCGATGATCCTCTTCCGTAGGCCGCGGCTCCGCAGTGGATCGTCAGGGTTGAGGACCTTCCGTCGCGCTCCTGTGACGTCGGCGTCTGCTGGGCTCCTTCCAGGACCTTACGCAACGTCCGGACGTGAGGCGGGGCTTCAGTTCTCGCGCGCTTTCGGAGTCCACGCCCCTCTTCTTCCCGCGCGGCGTCCTCAAGATGGCGTCCAATGGCGGGAAAACTCCACGGATGGCGGGAAGAAGGTCGAAGATGGCGCCGGATGGCGGGAAAACTTCGCGGATGGCGGGAAGAAGGTAGAAGATGGCGCCGGATGGCAGGAAACCTCCACGGATAGCGGGAATCTTCACCACTGGTAAGTTTGAACAGTCTTTGCTTTTCAGGCACGCAGTACCCGGTGGTTGCGGGCACGAGATCCTGCCGACTACGCCAAAGTTGACGCGCCCCTGGGCCTGTGTCGCGCTGCGCTGCGCATGCGGGAGCTTACCCGGAGCCGGATCTGTGGAGGGTTGTAGTCTCGTGGCGGTGACCCGGTCCGTGCCCAGGGAGTCAAACTAGACGGCAGTCCATTAGTAGTAAATGGTTGATGACTACGCCACCCGTTGAGTGCAGCCAGGGGGCTGCTGCTGCAGGGCAGACCGCTGAGGCCGATGGTGGGATTGTGCAGCGTGATAATATAACCCCCAACGGGAGGGGTATGGCCTCAGGGCAGCCGACGTGGATGATAGGGGTAGCAGGAACCACTCAGAGACGGTACGGTGTAGTTCAGGGTCTTTACTGGTAACAACAAAAGACCCTCCCGGAGTACTTGCTAGCGGATGGGGCCTGGTCAGTCCTTGAGCAGATGGGATCTCCCCTGGCCAGGCGTAGTTGTAGGCCTCCCAAACTGACTGTACTCTTCTGGCTACCTTGCTAGGAGCTGATGTAAGTAGCCCACGTCCCTGAGTGTACCGTGTGGTGCTCACCCGTATGGCCGGTGACTCGGGGCCTTCTAATGGCTTCCGCTCCACGATGGCGGTGCTGGTCCCACGCGTGTGACCGTGCCTTCGGGCTTCTGGGCCAGAGGACCTGAAATCCCCTGCCTGACGGATTCTGCTGCTGGGCAGGAATTAGTCCCCACAGCCTCGGACTCCGGGTCCGGTAAAAAGTCTTCTTAGTCAGGGCGAACTCTGCAGCTGCCAGCCCCTGACTCCTTGTAACTGCTGTTTCTTCCTATGCTGTCTCTACTTCTTCTCTTCTTCTACTCACTCACCCTGCCTCAGCCCCAGGTTTATACAGGGGAAGTTCTTCCCCTCCCAAGACTGGGCAGGAGGTGTGGCATGCACAGGATCCCTGACTAAAGGACCTCCCACCTGCTCTCAGACATAACATTACGTTACTGTGGCAACCAGACCCCTGGGGTGTCACACAGGCACCAGGCAGGTTAGTAACGCTATTACCCTGATGATTGACCCCATATCTGCAGGTTAATAGTGCTTTTTCTGGTGACAGGTTCCCTTTAAAGCTCCCGCCCAGGACTTATCAAATCTTCTTATTGTGTAATAAGCACAGTAAACAGGACCTCTTCAACAAATTTGAACTGCTCCAGATGCTCCCCCTGTCATCACACACTTGATGTGATTCTGCAGGCTGACAACCAGGGTCGGACTGGGGTGGCTAGGGCCCACCAGGGGAACTGACTCTAGGGGCCCACACTACAGCCCACCATAAACGGTTTTATTACTTGTTATGCTTTTCTATAATGTTCTATAATTACATGATTGGCCGCGCTGTGGAGCACCAAGTTGCAGGACTATATTCGAACAGTCATTCCGTACTGCCAGAGTCCCTTTAATGGTAACTTGTCACCTTGAAAAACGCTATTTATCTGCAGATAAAAGGGTAATCTGCAGGTAAATAGGGTGTAAAGCCTGGTTAGACGGCTTATTGGAAAAGCATTGGCTACACAGAGAAAATTACATTTTATTCTCCCTGCCGCCACTCGCTTCCTGTTATTGGGTCGGTGCAAGGAGGGAGACATTACAGTCACCACGAACTACAAAGTGAGGGTGCTGCAATAACGTCCGGCACCTTGATTGTGACATCTTCTATGGAGCCCAACCTCAGGCTGAGCTTCATTGAATGACTAACATGGCAGCAACACCTGGCAACTAGTGCTGAGTGAGTGTGGTCGGATAAGGTGTGATCCCAGCATGTTCAAGTGTTATCTGAGTATCTTGTAGTGCTCTGCTAATATGCTCGAGTCCCCGGGGTAGCATGTTTTGCGGCAGTAGACAGACGCAAAACATGCAGGAATTGCCTGTTTGTTAGGTAATCCCTGCATGTGTTGCTTCTGTCTACCGCCGCAAAACATGCTACCCCGGGGACTCGAGCATATTAGCAGAGCACTACAAGATACTCAGATAACACTTGAGCATGCTGAGATCACACCTTATCCAACCACACTCACTCAGCACTAGTTGCCAGGTGTTGCTGCCATGTTAGTCATTCAATAACGCTCAGCCTGAGGTTGGGCTCCATGGAAGTGTCACAATTAAGGTGCCTGACGTTATTGCAGCACTTTGTAGCTCGCGGTGACTGTAATGTCTCTTATCCGACCACGCGCACTCAGCACTACTGGCAACCCATCAGCAACCTGCAACTGCGTCACAGGGGGCTGAAGGGAACAGGTGACTGCATGCACCGGCCATTGTGCTATCTAACTGCCGCTGTCAGTGATTGACAAGGGCACTTAAATACTCAAAACAGCAGCAATCAAGGCGAGCTCTGATCACTGCTGTTACAGGCAGACGCCGGCTATGTAACACAGCCGACATCTGCCCAGTATGGAGCAGGCTCAGCTCCTGAACCCGTGTCCATACAAGCACATCCCTATGGTGACAGTTTTGTCAGGGTTAGCATATTTCACTTGTCTGTTCCTAAATGTGGAAAGACAAATGGAATTCCCTAACACATGTGAGTGAGTCCTAACAGATTTAGTAAAGGTGCCGCAAGCATATGAATGTTATTACACACCACAATGCACAGTTACATACACGCATCTTACAAAATACATATTATTCCAGATACGCAGACGCGCACAAACACGCAGACGCGCACAAACACATCAGTACACGAATACATCATCTGAACCACCATCAATTGTAATGTCAGGTCAGACCCATATATCTTTGTATCGCATAAACCTACAACTCCCAGTATGTAATTAACAATAGAGATACTGGGAGTTATCAGTCATCATCAGACTGCAGACCATACAGGAACCACATTACTGATGAGACACAGGCAGGATCACAAATGAACATTTACATGCAGGTATCTTACCTGAGACGGCTTCTCTGATTAGAGTCGTTCTCTCTATTTTCTTTTCCCTCTTGTCCAGTCTCCATGATGACTTTTCTCATCCACAGCTCGTCTCTGCAGACTTCCATCTTCTCCGGTCTTCTGCAGCACATCCCCACATGATGCCCTTAAAGATAGCAGTGTCATTATGATGCTCCTGAATAAAAATATCTACACTGAGCCCCTAAATAAACCTAACTCTTACAATGCTCCCTGCACAAAATATGACATACACTCTACAACTCTTATGGTACCTGCTCTCCACACTGTCCTCTCCTTACCATACTGGGCCCCCTCTTCACACTGTCCTCTCACACTGTGTCCCCCCTATACTACCCAGTCTCTATACTGTGCCCCTTCATCACACTCCACCTCCTCAGCATACTGTTACCTCCTTTCTGTGCCCTCACACTGTTTCCCCCATACTGCCGCATCTCTATACCTTCCCCCTCACTACCTAGTCTCTGTGCTGTGTCACATCACACTTTTCTCTCTCCATACTGTCTCCTCACACTATTCCCCCACTCTCCATACTGTTTCCTTATACATCCCCCTTCCCCATTCTGTTCCTGCACTCATTCCCACCCCTCCTCTAGTTCACCATACCGTTTCTTCACACATCTCCCCATTTTGTCTCCTAAAATTTCTCTCCCCAAATATAATAAATCATCGGAAGACCACACAGACATGCAGAAGCGCGCTTACACACACGAAAACAAGCGCACACAGACACATACTAAGGGCTCTTTCACACGTCAGTACATGCGGTGACAGTTTCCTCATGTACCACAGACACTGGTACACGTAGACCCATTCAAATGAATGTGCACACGTCAGTGTGTTTCCACTTTCCACAGACCATGTGGTGTCCATGGGCAAAACACGCTGACATGTCTGTTTTTTACCTGCTGCACAGGCCGCAAAACGTCCCGCACACTGATGACAGTTAGTGCTCTTCCCAAGCACTGGGTGCTGAGCGCTGCCCTCATCATAGATCCCTGCTGGCGCTGCGATCAGCAGCAGCAGGGTCAATGATGAGAGTAGTAGTCTACTCCAGCAGTGTCCAACTGTAAAAATAGGAATAAAATAAAAAAAATCCTTATACTCACCTCTCCTAAGAGTCACCCGCTGTAATCCGTGCGAGCACTCACGCCGAGGAGAATGACTCCTGCAGCGAGTGGACCCCGGAGCTGCGCTCAACAAGCGGTGCCTTGTCAATCACTGAGTGCAGCTCCGAGGCCCGCTCGCTGCAGAAGTCATTCTCTTCGGCATGAGCGCTCGCACAGATTACAGCGGGTGACACTTAGGAGAGGTGAGTACAAGGATTTTTTAATTTTATTCCTATTTTTACAGTTGGACACGGCGGGAGTTGACTACTACTCTCATCATTGACCCTGCTGCTGCTGATCGCAGTGCCGGCAGGGATCCATGATGAGGGCAAGCGCTCAGCACCCGGCTCTTGGGAACAGCGTTAACTGTACACTGATTCCCAAGCACTGGTATGTGTCACACGGATGACACACAGGTGGACACATATCTCCAGTCCCGTAAATATCAGGACATGTGAAAGAGCCCTAATATACACACGCAGATACACATACCCACAGAAATGGGGACACGTACACACGCAGGCAAGCACACACAGAAATGCACACGCAATCATGCACAGACACACTCAGACAATCACACACAAAAATGCAGACAAGCAGGGAAGCACGCACAAACGTGTGAAGACACATATACGTAGGCATGCAGGCACTCAAATACATACACATGCTGGCATATACACACACACGCAGGCATATACACACACACATGCAGGCATATACACACACACACATGCAGGCATACATACACACACACACAAGCAGGCATATACACACACACACACACACATATGCAGGCATATACACACACACACATGCAGGCATACACAAACACACATACATGCAGGCATATACACACACACACACATGCAGGCATATACACACACACACATGCAGGCATACATACACACACACAAGCAGGCATATACACACACACACACATGCAGGCATACACACACACACACATGCAGGCATATACACACATGCAGGTATATATACACACACACATGCAGGCATATACACACACACACATGCAGGCATACATACACACACACACACATAGACACACACACACACATACATACACACACACATATACACGCACACATACATACACACACACATACACACACACATACATACACACACACATATACACGCACACACACACACACCTGCCCACAAACACACACACACACCTGCCCACACACACACACACATATACACACACACACCTGCCCACAAACACACACACACACCTGCCCACACACACACACCTGCCCACACACAAACACACCTACACACACACACCTGCCCACACAGACACCTGCCCACAAACACACACACACCTGCCCACACACACACCTGCCCACACACACACACACACCTGCCCACACACACATACACCTGCCCACGCACAAACACACCTGCCCACACACACACACACACACCTGCCCACACACAAACACACCTGCCCACACACACACACATATACACACACACACACCTGCCCACACACACACACACACACCTGCCCACACAGACAGCTGCCCACAAACACACACACACCTGCCCACACACACATATGCCCGCCCACACACACACTCACCATCCCCCGGCTCCATTCCTCCTGCCTGCTCTGTCTCTTTTCCGGTGCAGCACTGCAGGCTGGGGCGCACTGCGTGACGTCACAGCTAGGAGACACAGCCGCGCACAGGGCCATGTCTCCTAGCAGTGACGCGGCCGGGCCAGCACAGGGAAGTTAACTGCTGCAGTGCTGGCCCGGCCGAAGAAGAAGTAGCAGCGACCGCTGCTGGGGGAGCGGTACGGGGCCCCCCCTCCCGCCACTGCTACCGCTATGTGCCGCGGCGGCCCGCACATATAATGAGGGCAATCCGGCATTAGACACCCCGCCTGGAGCCGCGGGCCCCCTGCCGGCTCGGGGCCCCGGGCGGTCACCCGGATTGCCCTCATTATAATCCGCCTATGTATCCATGCCCTGTTTCATCTCCATAGAAAGGCAAAATCATGATAGAAAACATGACCATGATATTTCCCGCCCGAGACCTCCATGGGCGAAGATATCCTGAAAGTTGGGGATCTCATAAACTTCTAAAAGATCTAGCACACCTATGACAAGTCCTCATATGAGCTCACCAATAGAAGGTATGTGGGTGTAACCGTGATCTTATTAAATCAGAGCTTGGATTTTGGTCATTGGTCAGTCCTGGAAGGTACAGCTTGCTGTAGTTGTATCTGTTTTCCTAAGGAGTTCTTCTAAGGAGTGCTTCCTTGCGCTAAGCTCTGAGCTATTTCTCTGACACAGGTTTAGCACTTTTCTTTTATTATCTTTTTGATTTTATGTTAATGTATATATCATATTGTTTGTATCATCTTTGTGTATTTTTTATACACACTGCCTACTTTTCAAGATTAGATCACTTGTTTTTATTCTGTTATTCCCACACCCTATCATTTCCTTACTTAGAAAATTGGGCGTGGGGAACGATCAACACGCCCATATGATGGCGCGGTCGAGCATGTAAATTGTAACTCCCTACATGTATTTCTATAGCAGGACGAAGAACGTTTGGCGTTCGAAACGTGTAGGTTTCACAGAGGTCTCCACCTTTATTTATTTTATTTTTGCAATGTGTATATCTTTTTAATGGATTAACAATAAAATCATAATTTTATCTGCAATTGGATCTGGAAGCTGGCGCCTCACAATGTCGGTGGATATGCACCTTCTCTTTTTGGTTGAGGAGAAGGTGACTCCTACAGGGTGAGATAGAAAAATGCAATGGGCCTAAGAACTATCAGGCAGGTAATTGCTTATTACGTGCTTGTTCTACCCTGTGGTGGCTCAGATTGCTCCTGGACCGCTCCTAACAGCGATTCTGCTGCTTCACGTCAACAGAACAGCTCTTCCTCTTCCCGACTGCTCTGTCAAAGAGGCGTGACTGCCAACTTTATGCTGATAGGCAGCAGGGAGCAAGCTGTCAATCAGCATGACACCGGCAGTCACACCCCATCAACAGATCAGAGCGGGAGCTGAAAAATCACTGTCAGGAGCGCTCCATGACCACTCTGAACCAGCAAATATCGGCGCCTGGCACAACAGGCACATAGTTAGCAAATACTTGCCTGTTAGTTCTTAGGTCCATGGTAAAAAAAAAAAAAAAAAAGTCCCGGACAACCCCTTTTAATATTAAGGAACAGGAATTCTCCGCATGATGCTATAATCAAGAAAACATGAAATTCTCTCCTGCCCAGTCAGTCTGCCCGATCTGTTACACCATGATTACCAAAACTTCGACTCATTCCACTGCCCACTTGTATTACCACTTACCCGGCTCTGCTTGACCCCTGTTACCAGGCCATTGGCTTGTCTGACTGCAAGTGCACACTTCTGAACCGGGAGTCCCTGTGGATTTTCACATCCCCTCAATTTGACATAATGAATTTCAGTGACACAGAGGATTGTTCGGCTAGACCAGGGGACTCAAACTCGGCTGGGTATATGGGCCGCACATGGAAAAAATTTGAATTTGGGGGCCGCATTCTTTGTTCAATGTGACATTTTTAGTGATACCATTTTTTTTGTATACACCTTTTGAACATTTTTGCCGTGTTTATTTTTTTATGGCTTGGGTCGTTATGGATGTGGCGATAATAAACGTGCACTTTTTTGTGTTTACTTTAGTTTACATATAAAACAGCATTTTTAGTGCCCAATATTTTTTCATGCTTTATTTTATTTTTTATTTTTTTTACAATTTTATTTCCCCCAATTGGCCACATACAGTAATATTGTCTTACAATTAGCATCATATAGTAATAATGGAAAACATCTTGTAGTAATGTTCCCCATCCAAGTCCCCATCTTGTACTAATGTGCCCCATCCAGGTCCCCATCCTGTGGCAACGTTCCCCATCCTGACGCCCATCTTGTACTAATGTGCCTCATCCAGGTGCCCATCCTGTGGCTATGTGCCCCATCCAGGTCCCCATCCTGTGGCAATGTTCCCCATCGAGGTCCCCATCTTGTGGCTCTGGTCCCCATCTTGTGGCTCTGTGCCCCATCTAGGTCCCCATCTTGTGGCTCTGTGCCCCATCCAGGTCCCCATCCTGTGGCAACGTTCCCCATCCTGGCGCCCATCTTGTACTAATGTGCCTCATCCAGGTCCCCATCCTGTGGCAATGTTCCCCATCCAGGTCCCCATCTTGTGGCTATGTGCCCCATCCAGGTCCCCATCTTGTGGCTATGTGCCCCATCCAGGTCCCCATCTTGTGGCTATGTGCCCCATCCAGGTCCCCATCTTGTGGCTCTGGTCCCCATCTTGTGGCTCTGTGCCCCATCCAGGTCCCCATCTTGAGGCTATGTGCCCCATCCAGGTCCACATCTTGAGGCTCTGTGCCCCATCCAGGTCCCCGTCCTGTGGCTATGTGCCCCATCCATGTTCCCGTCCTGTGGCTATGTGCCCCATCCAGGTCCCCGTCCTGTGGCTATGTGCCCCATCCAGGTCCCCTCTTGTGGCTATGTGCCTCATCCAGGTCCCCATCTTGTGGCTATGTGCCCCATCCAGGTCCCCTCTTGTGGCTATGTGCCCCATCCAGGTCCCCGTCCTGTGGCTATGTGCCCCATCCAGGTCCCCGTCCTGTGGCTATGTGCCCCATCCAGGTCCCCTCTTGTGACTATGTGCCTCATCCAGGTCCCCATCTTGTGGCTATGTGCCCCATCCAGGTCCCCTCTTGTGGCTATGTGCCCCATCCAGGTCCCCGTCCTGTGGCTATGTGCTTCATCCAGGTCCCCATCCTGTGGCTATGTGCCCCATCCAGGTCCCCTCTTGTGGCTATGTGCCCCATCCAGGTCCCCGTCCTGTGGCTATGTGCCCCATCCAGGTCCCCATCTTGTGGCTATGTGCCCCATCCAGGTCCCCTCTTGTGGCTATGTGCCCCCTGTGCTGTTCTTCACACACATAAAATAGAAAAAAAAAAAGATGATTCTCACCTGTCCTCCGTTCCCTCGGCGGCCTTCCTGCAGATGTGGCCCGCAGGCACCACAGAGTCAGACCCCTTGACGATCCCGACCTGGTCCAGGAGGAGCCGCCGACAGCAGCGCTGCATTGCCGCACAGAGACCGTCTCCCAGCACTGCATTTCCAATGTCAGCCGCCGGCCAATCAGAGGCCAGCAGCTGACATCTGCATATGGCAATGACGTCATACTCGCTGCGCCGACACGCAGATGTCAGCTGCTGGCCTCTGATTGGCCGGCGGCTGACATTGGAAATGCAGTGCTGGGAAACAGTCTCTGTGTGGCAATTCAGTGCTGCTGTCGGCGGCTCCTCCTGGACCAGGTCGGGATCGTCAAGGGGTCTGTGCCTGCGGGCCGCATAAAGCCGCCTCAGGGGCCGCATGCGGCCCGCGGGCCGCGTGTTTGAGACCCCTGGGCTAGACTGAACAAACTAGCATCTATTTTTGATAATAAACCGTCAGTGGTGACAACAGAACCGGATGAATTTAAAGATCTCATGTTCCAGATGGAAAACAAAATGACCAGAGAACTTAAAGTTTGGTGGGATCTCACAACCTTGGACACATATATAAAAAAGGAAATGATCCCTAGAGGTCTGCGTTTAAAAAAAAGTCGCCACCACTATATACAATGACGGTTTTCAAGAAGATCAGAATGCGATTCTTAGTCAATGTTCACTGAATCTTATGCACCTCATAATCAAACATGAGGAACTGGAACTGACTTAAATTAAATTGGATATTAAAAATATACAATCGTCTTTGGGGAAATATGTGCAACTAAAAGAATTTAATATTTGTAATGACAAACTGAAATCTAATTTGGCCAAGTTGGAGAACACCATTATGGATATAAAAAGATCCAAGTTCAAAATGGACAGTGAGGACTATGCGCAGAACAAGATTTATAGTTGGAATAAACAATTACCATCCATCTTAAAAAAACGCTCCCACAAACGTTTTCAGAGATCTGGAAGAGGGAGTTTTAAGGAGCATGATGATGTTACGGATAATTCTTTTGCTGCCACCTCTGATGTTTACTCAGATTCATCTATGAGTTCAATGGGAGAAATGCAACAATTGTATTTTATCAAAAATAAATTATCCAGTGCTGGTGGAGCGATTACAAAAAACGGAGGAAGAGGGCGTGGCGCCCCTGAGGGTTCGGTCGCCACAGGGGGGTACTGCATCTTGTGAAAGAGGTGTGGTATCTCCTCTCCCAGGTTAGGATGGAGCACCTGTCAGGACCCCACCTCATCACTCAACACTACACACTCCTGTCCTATGGGGGGCTAGTATGCACTAGGGTGCTGCCCCAGCAGGATAATGGAGATGAGGGAACCAAAGATAGGGGAAACCATGTAGTGGGTGAGGGTGGAGGACGCACTTTTAGGTTACACTTGTAGATACAGTCCATATTTAACAGCCAGCCATCTTAAGTTCAAGGTTGTTTGATTGTGGTCTTCACAGCTGGCAGTGGCCTTGTGTAGGAGCCTGCAGCGTGCTGGAGATGCACGGTCCTCGTGCTCTGGCCTTGAGACGAGGAGCAGGATAGAGTTAACGGAGGTCTCTACCCGGTCAAGGTCCCTGCTTAAGAAGGCCTGGAGGGGAGCTGAGGAGGAGAGCTCCGCAGGCAAAAGGATCCCAGGGAATACGGATGGAGCGGCATACGCCACCTGTACTCTCCATTCTGGCCTAGTCAGAGGGACTCCTGCTGCAAGAGGGGTACCAGCCCCCGATATCTGACTTTGTTACTTCACGTCTCAGTCGGAAAAGCCCGGAGGCTAAGTGGTTCCCACCGGGTAACAGACGGAGCGGAGTCGCCACCCGTGCCCTTGTTCTGTGTATAGCCAGAGGGAGACCCAGCCTTGCAACACGCACTGCACACGGACAGGAGAGGCCCAAGGGGGAGATTTCTAGGAACACGCTGGTGCTGGGGGTCCTGATAGACGCACCTGAACTACCGGGGTGTGCCGAACCCCCTTCTCTGGTGGCCACAGCACGCCATGAGGAGCAAGGAGAAGCCTTGCAGCTGACCTCTAACAACGTGAGTAAAGCTTGGAAGACTACATCCATTGCCTCCGATCCATTATTGCAGCGCGACACCACACCGCACCACTGTACCTACTACGACTCCCCTCATCCTCCTTTTTCCTCTGCCCTGAGGCCCTGCTCCGCCTGTGGGGAGTAGTACTACCATCGGCTGCCACAACATCCCCCCTCAGAGGACTGCAGCAGCGCTGGTGGCGCATCACCAGACACCACAGGTGGTGTAGTCGTTTATCCACTCATAATTGCCACTCATCAACTGGCCCCTATTTTTAATGTGTGCGCCCTGGGCACGGACCGGGCCGAGGCCGCGACTGCATCCCCATTCTACCAACTGGGCCCGCCGTCCGAGTACACCCCTTTCCCAGGGAGGGTTAGGCGCTACTGAAACAGCTAGTGGCGGGTCACACAAGGGCGGGACGTAAGCGTAAATGCAAACAAGTACCCGACACAGAGCAAAAAACGCCATTATTAGAGTCACCTGTTTGGAATCTCTCTAGCTACATCTTATCTGAGAGTCAAATTTCTCTCCTGGCTAAAGGCCTGAGCTTTTCACCTTCTAACGAATTCGACATTTTCAGAACAATTCTGGATGTTAACAAACTAGCACGTAACCTCACCATCCGATGTCATTTTATGGACATGAAAAATCCACAGAATACAGCTTCAGAAGAAGTTTCTCCTAGGACAAGCCAGGATTCCATGTTATTATTCACAGAACAACAGTCTTTATTACAAATGAAACAATTCGAGACGGAATCTTTAATTCCAAATGTAAATTTAAATGACGACTTTCGGGCTGGCAATCCTTTCTTTTACCCACTTCAGTCCAGACCATTGGTTCTGGATCAGTTCCAGGACTTAATTGAAAAAGAACTAGTGGAATTAAAGAATGAATTATCTTCTACTAATCATTTGGACTCTAATCTGACATATAGAGAAAAAGACGCTCTGAAAAAATTAAAGGATAATTCAGACATACTAGTCCGCTCAGCGGATAAAGGTGGCACTATAGTACTGAATGCAGGATTGTATAAAAAATTGAATTTGATGGATTTAGAAAATAGGGATGTTTATTTGGAGTTAGCTAGAGATCCTACTGTTGAGTTTAATGCTGCTATGTATAATCTATTAAACGAAGGTTTGCACTGAGGGGCCCTAAAAAAAAAATTAATGGAATATTTATACGTAGATCACCCAATTGTTCCAGTTTACCATTCGCCTCCAAAAATACATAAAAATATTTTTCCACTACCTTTAACCCCTTTACTACCCAAGGTGGTTTGCACATTAACCCCTTAAGCCCCGCGGGTGGTTTGCACGTTAATGACCGGGCCAATTTTTACAATTCTGACCACTGTCACTTTATGAGGTAATTACTCTCGAACGCTTCAACGGATCCCCCTGATTCTGAGATTGTTTTTTCGTGACATATTGTACTTCATGATTGTGGAAAAATTTCTTCGATATCACTTGCGTTTATTTGTGAAAAAAACGGAAATTTGGCGAAAATTTTGAAAATTTCGCAATTTTCAAAATTTGAATTTTTAAGCCCTGAAATCAGAGCGATATGTCACACAAAATAGTTAATAAATAACATTTCCCACATGTCTACTTTACATCAGCACAATTTTGGAACCAAAATTTTTTTTTGTTAGGGAGCTATAAGGGTTAAAAGTTGACCAGCGATTTCTCATTTTTCCAACAAAATTTACAAAACCATTTTTTTAGGGACCACATCACATTTGAAGTCACTTTGAGAGGTCTTTATGACAGAAAATACCCAAAAGTGACACCATTCTAAAAACTGCACCCCTCAAGGTGCTCAAAACCACATTCAAGAACTTTATTAACCCTTCAGGTGCTTCACAGGAATTTTTTGAATGTGGAAGAAAAAAATGAACATTTAACTTTTTTCACAAAAATGTTAATTTAGACCCAATTTTTTTTATTTTCACAGGGGTAACAAGAAAAAATGGACCCCAAAATTTGTTGTGCAATTTCCCCTGGGCACGCAGATACCCAATATTTGGGGAAAAAATACTGTTTGGGCGCACGGCAGGGCTCGGAAGGGAAGGAGCGCTATTTGACTTTTTGATTGTAAAATTTGCTTGAATAATTAGCGGACGCCATGTTGTGTTTGGAGAGCCCATGTGTGCCCAAACTTTGGAGCTCCCCCACAAGTGACCCCATTTTGGAAACTAGACCCCCCAAGGCACCTTTCTAGATGCATAGTGAGCACTTGGAACCCCCAGGTGCTTCACAAATTGATTTGTAACAATGAAAAAGTGAAAAAAAAAAACACTTTTTCATTTTTATGAATCAATTTGTGAAGCACCTGAGTGTTCCAAGTGCTCACAATGCATCTAGATAGGTGCCTTGGGGGGTCTAGTTTCCAAAATGGGGTCACTTGTGGGGGAGCTCCAATGTTTGGGCACACAGCGGCTCTCCAAACGCAACATGGTGTCGCTAACAATTTGAGCCGATTTTCCGTTAAATTTGTTAGAGGACACCATGTTGCATTTAGAGAGTCCCTGTGTGCCCAAACATTGGAGCTCCCCCACAAGTGACCCCATTTTGGAAACTAGACCCCCCAAGGCACCTATCTAGATGCATAGTGAGCACTTGGAACCCCCAGGTGCTTCACAAATTGATTCGTAACAATGAAAAAGTGAAAAAAAAAAACACTTTTTCATTTTTATGAATCAATTTGTGAAGCACCTGAGTGTTCCAAGTGCTCACAATGCATCTAGATAGGTGCCTTGGGGGGTCTAGTTTCCAAAATGGGGTCACTTGTGGGGGAGCTCCAATGTTTGGGCACACAGCGGCTCTCCAAACGCAACATGGTGTCGCTAACAATTTGAGCCGATTTTCCGTTAAATTTGTTAGAGGACACCATGTTGCATTTAGAGAGTCCCTGTGTGCCCAAACATTGGAGCTCCCCCACAAGTGACCCCATTTTGGAAACTAGACCCCCCAAGGCACCTATCTAGATGCATAGTGAGCACTTGGAACCCCCAGGTGCTTCACAAATTGATTCGTAACAATGAAAAAGTGAAAAAAAAAAACACTTTTTCATTTTTATGAATCAATTTGTGAAGCACCTGAGTGTTCCAAGTGCTCACAATGCATCTAGATAGGTGCCTTGGGGGGTCTAGTTTCCAAAATGGGGTCACTTGTGGGGGAGCTCCAATGTTTGGGCACACAGCGGCTCTCCAAACACAACATGGTGTCGCTAACAATTTGAGCCGATTTTCCGTTAAATTTGTTAGAGGACACCATGTTGCATTTAGAGAGTCCCTGTGTGCCCAAACTTTGGAGCTCCCCCACAAGTGACCCCATTTTGGAAACTAGACCCCCCAAGGCACCTATCTAGATGCATAGTGAGCACTTGGAACCCCCAGGTGCTTCACAAATTGATTCGTAACAATGAAAAAGTGAAAAAAAAAACACTTTTTCATTTGTATGAATCAATTTGTGAAGCACCTGAGGGTTCCAAGTGCTCACTATGCATCTAGATAGGTGCCTTGGGTGGTCTAGTTTCCAAAATGGGGTCACTTGTGGGGGAGCTCCAATATTTGGGCACACAGCGGCTCTCTAAATGCAACATGGTGTCCGCTAACAAATTTAACGCAAAATTGGCTCAAATTGTTAGCGACACCATGTTGCGTTTGGAGAGTTGCTGTGTGCCCAAACATTGGAGCTCCCCCACAAGTGACCCCATTTTGGAAACTAGACCCCCCAAGGCACCTATCTAGATGCATAGTGAGCACTTGGAACCCCCAGGTGCTTCACAAATTGATTCGTAACAATGAAAAAGTGAAAAAAAAAACACTTTTTCATTTTTATGAATCAATTTGTGAAGCACCTGGGGGTTCCAACTGCTCACTATGCATCTAGATAGGTGCCTTGGGGGGTCTAGTTTCCAAAATGGGGTCACTTGTGGGAGAGCTCCAATGTTTGGGCACACAGGGACTCTCTAAATGCAACATGGTATCCGCTAACAAATTGAATGGAAAATCGGCTCAAATTGTTAGCGGACACCACATTGCGTTTGGAGAGCTTCTCTGTGCCCAAACTTTGGAGCTCCCCCACAAGTGACCCCATTTTGGAAACTAGACCCCCCAAGGCACCTTTCTAGATGCATAGTGAGCACTTGGAACCCCCAGGTGCTTCACAAATTGATTCGTAATAATGAAAAAGTGAAAAAAAAAAACACTTTTTCATTTTTACGAATCAATTTGTGAAGCACCTAGGGGTTCCAAGTGCTCACTATGCATCTAGATAGGTGCCTTGGGGGGTCTAGTTTCCAAAATGGGGTCACTTGTGGGGGAGCTCCAATGTTTGGGCACACAGGGACTCTCTAAATGCAACATGGTATCCGCTAAAGAATTGAATGGAAAATCGGCTCAAATTGTTAGCGGACGCCACATTGCGTTTGGAGAGCCCCTCTGTGCCCAAACTTTGGAGCTCCCCCACAAGTGACCCCATTTTGGAAACTAGACCCCCCAAGGCACCTTTCTAGATGCATAGTGAGCACTTGGAACCCCCAGGTGCTTCACAAATTGATTCGTAATAATGAAAAAGTGAAAAAAAAAACACTTTTTCATTTTTACGAATTAATTTGTGAAGCACCTAGGGGTTCCAAGTGCTCACTATGCATCTAGATAGGTGCCTTGGGGGGTCTAGTTTCCAAAATGGGGTCACTTGTGGAGGAGCTCCAATGTTTGGGCACACAGGGACTCTCCAAATGCAACATGATATCCGCTAACAATTTGAGCCGACAATTTGTTAGCGGATATCATGTTGCATTTGGAGAGTCCCTGTGTGCCCAAACATTGGAGCTCCCCCACAAGTGACCCCATTTTGGAAACTAGACCCCCCAAGGCACCTATCTAGATTCATAGTGAGCACTTGGAACCCCAGGTTCTTCACAAATTGATTCATAAAAATGAAAAAGTGTTTTTTTTTTCACTTTTTCATTTTTACGAATCAATTTGTGAAGCACCTGGGGGTTCTAAGTGCTCACTATGCATCTAGATAGGTGCCTTGGGGGGTCTAGTTTCCAAAATGGGGTCACTTGTGGGGGAGCTCCAAAGTTTGGGCACAGAGGGGCTCTCCAAACGCAATGTGGTGTCCGCTAACAATTTGAGCCGATTTTCCATTCAATTTGTTAGCGGATACCATGTTGCATTTAGAGAGTCCCTGTGTGCCCAAACATTGGAGCTCCCCCACAAGTGACCCCATTTTGGAAACTAGACCCCCCAAGGCACCTATCTAGATTCATAGTGAGCACTTGGAACCCCAGGTGCTTCACAAATTGATTCATAAAAATGAAAAAGTGTTTTTTTTTTCACTTTTTCATTTTTACGAATCAATTTGTGAAGCACCTGGGGGTTCTAAGTGCTCACTATGCATCTAGATAGGTGCCTTGGGGGGTCTAGTTTCCAAAATGGGGTCACTTGTGGGGGAGCTCCAATGTTTGGACACACAGGGGCTCTCCAAACGCAACATGGCGTCCGCTAACAATTTGAGTCGATTTTCCATTCAATTTGTTAGCAGACACCATGTCGCGTTTGGAGAGCCCGTGATGTGCCTAAACAGTGGAGCTCCCCCACAAGTGTCCCCATTTTGGAAACTATACCCCTCAAAGATTTTATTAAGGTGTATAGTGAACATTTTGAACCCAGAGGTACGGCACATTATTTGTTTACATTAGGTCATCATATTGAATAAGTTTTCATTATTCTTGAGCGCAAGTGCTCGCTACTTGAGTTTGCATCGGGTACTCAGGTATGCACCATGTACAGCGTGTGCTCGAGTGACATGCTCGAGTCCCTGCTCCGCATGTTTCACGGTTATTAGACACCCAAAAAAAAACATGCGGGGATCGCTCGTGCATGGCAGGCAATCCCCGTAAAGTTTTTTGGCCGCGAAGCATATGGGGCAGAGACTCGAGCATGTCACTCAAATACCCACGATACTAAATGCATACCAGAGCACCCGATGCAAACTCAAGTAGCGAGCACTTGCTCTCAACACTAGTCGCCATATCGTCATCTTTTTTTCTTACTTTTGAAAAAAATCCCAACCCCAGCCCTAACCCTAGCACAACCCTAGCCCCAGCACAACCCTAGCCCCAGCACAACCCTAGCCCCAGCACAACCCTAGCCCCAAACTCAGCCCTAACCCTAGCCCAATCCTAACTCAAGAGTTTATTTTTGACGCCGTTCCTTGTGCGGTATAAGTGATTAGACGACTTTATTCTTCGGGTCGGTGTGATTACAGCAATGCCAGAATCATATGGGGTTTTTATGACTGACAGCTGTCACACACTAAAAGACGCATTTTTTGTAAAATCTAGTTTTTGCATCGCCATATTTTGAGAGCTATAATTTTTCCAGATTTTGGCAGACAGTCATGTGACGGCTCGTTTTTTGCGGGATGACTTGACGTTGTTATTGGTGCCATTTTCAGGCACGTGACATTTTTTGATCACTTTCTATTCCGATTTTTGGGAGGTAGAATAAACAAAAACCAACAATTCAGGAATTGTTTTTTTTTGTTTTTTTTTATTCTGTTCCGCGTGTGGTAAAATTGATGAGGCAGCTTTACTCTTCGGGTCAGTACGTTTACAGCGGTACCACATTTGTATCATTTTTCTATGTTTTGGTGCTTATACACAATAAAAGCTATTTTATAGAAAAAAATATTTTTTAGTATCGCTTTATTCTGAGAGCTATAACTTTTTTATTTTTTGACTGATGGAGCTATATGGCGGCTTGTTTTTTGCGGGACGAGATGACGTTTTCAGCGATATCATTTTTATTTATATGCGTCTTTTTGATCGCGTGTTATTCCACTTTTTGTTTGGCGGTATGGTGATAAAGCATTGTTTTTTGCTTGTTTTTTTTTTTTTTTTTTTTACCGTGTTCACTGAAGGGGTTAACTAGTGGGACAGTTTTATAGGTCAGGTTGTTCCGGACGCGGCGATACCAAATATGTGTACTTTTATTGTTTTTTTTTTATTTTTTTTATAATAATATTTATTGATGGGTACATTATATTTTTATTTTTGGTGTATTATTTTTTTTATTTTTTTATAATATTTTTGCACATTTTTTTTTTTTTTTTTTCCACTTTCACACAGTTTATACACTTTATTACTTTGTCCCACTCTGGGACTTTCACTTTTTTTTTCTGATCGCCTGCATGGCATAGGAATGGAGCACCATCCCTATGCCATGAAGGCTGTCAGAAGTGCACAGTGTGAAGATTGCTTGGAGATGCACTGCGCATGTCCAAGCAATCTTCCTGCTCTCTGGTGACCCGGATGTTGTCATGACGACATCGGGTCGTCATGGCAACACCCGGGAAGCCTTTGCAGACTGCGCTGGAAGCCGGAAGAGGAGGTGAGTATCGCCGATCACCTCCCCTTGCCCCCGCAATGCCGCGATCGACTTCGATCGACTTCGATCGCAGCATCGTGGGGGTTAATGTGCTGGGAGCGGTGCGTGACCGCTCCCTGCACATAGTACCGGGTGTCAGCTGTGACAATCAGCTGACACCCGGCGGCGATCGCGCCCGCACAGCCAGTGTGCGGGCGCGATCGCGATGACGTACTAATACGGGTCTGGCTCTTAAGTCCCAGGGCACAGACGCGTATTAGTACGTCAGATGTTATTAAGGGGTTAATGACCAGGCCAATTTTTACAATTCTGACCACTGTCACTTTATGAGGTAATTACTCTGGAACGCTTCAACGGATCCCCCTGATTCTGAGATTGTTTTTTCGTGGCATATTGTACTTCATGACTGTGGTAAAATTTCTCCGATATCACTTGCATTTATTTGTGACAAAAACTGAAATTTGGCCAAAATTTTTGAAAATTTAGAAATTTTCAAAATTTGAATTTTTATGCCCTTAAATCAGAGAGATATGTCACACAAAATAGTTAATAAATAACATTTACCACATATCTTCTTTACATCAGCACAATTTTTAACCAAATTTTTTTTTTATTAGAGAGCTATAAGGGTTAAAAGTTGACCAGAGATTTCTCATTTTTCCAACAAAATTTACAAAACCATTTTTTTAGGGACCACATCACATTTGAAGTCACTTTGAGGGGTCTTTATGACAGAAAATACCCAAAAGTAACACCACTCTAAAATCTGCACCCCCAAGGTGCTCAAAATCACATTCAAAAAATGTATTAACCCTTCAAGTGCTTCACAAAAATTTTTGGAATGCGGAAGAAAAAAATTAACATTTAACTTTTTTCACAAAAATGTTACTTTAGACCCAATTTTTTTATTTTCACAGGGTTAACAGGAAAAAATTGACCCCAAAATTTGTTGTTCAATTTTCCCTGACCACACAGATACCCCATATGTGGGGAAAAAACACTGTTTAGGCGTACGGCAGGGTTCGGAAGGGAAGGAGCGCCATTTGACTTTTTGAAAGTAAAATTTGCTTGAATAATTAGCGGACGCCATGTTGTGTTTGGGGAGCCCCTTATGTGCCTAAACAGTGGAAACCCCTCACAAGTGACACCATTTTGTAAACTAGACCCCTCAGAGAACCTTTACAGAAGTTTAAACATGGAGCCATGACAATAAATAATCAAACTTTTTCCACAAAAATTATGTTTTAGCCCCATTTTTTTATTTTCACAAGGGTAAGAGGAGAAAATGGCCCCAAAAACTTTTTGCAATTTCTCCTGAGTACGCCAATACCCTATATGTGGGGAAAATACAGTGTATGGGTGCACGGCAGAGTTCAGAAGGGAAGGAGCACTGTGTGACTTTTTGAACGCAAAATTGGCTGGAATTGAGGGCGGACGCCATGTCACGTTTGAAGAACCCCTGATGCGCCTAAATAGTTGAAACCCCCCACAAGTGACCCCATTTTGGAAACTACACCCCTCAAGGATTTTATCAAGGGGTATAATGAACATTTTGAACCCGGTACGACACATAATTTGATAACATTAGGTCATCATATTGAATAAGTTGTCATTAGTCTTGAGCACAAGTGCTCGCTACTTGAGTTTGCATCGTGTACTCGGGTATGCACTATGTATCGCACGTGCTCGAGTGACATGCTCGAGTCCTGCCCACATGTTTCACAGTTATTAGACACCCAAAACAAACATGCAGGGATTGCTGGTGCATGGCAGGCAATCCCCGCACGTTTTTTTTGACTGTGAAGCATATGGGGCAGAGACTCGAGCACCCGTGATACTCAATGCATACCCGAGCACCCGATGCAAACTCAAGTAGCGAGCACTTGTGCTCAACACTAGTCGCCATATCGTCATCTTTTTTTTTTTGCTTTTGAAAAAAATCCCAACCCTAGCACAACCCTAACCCTAGAGTTTATTTTTTACACCGTTCCTTGTGCAGTATAAGTGATTAGACGACTTTATTCTTTGGGTCGGTGAGATTACAGCGATACCAGAATCCTATCGGGTTTTTATGATTGACAGCTGTCTCACACTAAAAGACGCATTTTTTTGCAAAATCTAGTTTTTGCATCGCCATATTTTGAGAGCTATAATTTTTCCATATTTTGGCCGACAGAGTCATTTGACAACTTGTTTTTTGCGGGATGAGTTGACGTTTTTATTGGTACCATTTTCAGGCACGTGACATTTTTTGATCGCTTTCTATTCCGATTTTTGGGAGGCAGAATAAGCAAAAACAAACAATTCAGGAATTGTTTTTTTTAATTTTTTAATGCTGTTCCGCGTGTGGTAAAATTGATGAGGTAGCTTTATTCTTTGGGTCTGTACGTTTACAGTGGTACCACATTTATATCTTTTTTTATGTTTTGGCGCTTCTACACAATAAAAGCTATTTTCTAGAAAAAATTATTTTTTTGCATCACTTTATTCTGACAGCTATAACTTTTTTATTTTTCAGCTGATTGAGCTGTATGGCGGCTTGTTTTTGTGGAACAAGATGACGTTTTCAGTGATACCATTTTTATTTATATTCATCTTTTTGATCGCGTTTAATTCCATTTTTTGTTTGGCGGTATGATGATAAAGCATCGTTTTTTGCTTTGTTTTTTATTTAAATTTTTTACCGTGTTCACTAAAGGAGTTAACTTGTGAGACAGTTTTATAGGTCAGGTCGTTCCGGACGTGGCGATACCAAATATGTGTACTTTTATTGTTTTGTTTGTTTTTTTTCATTATAATATTTATTGATGGGTACATTATATTTTTATTTTTGGTGAATTTTTTTTTTTTTTACATTTTTTTACCACTTTTTTTTACTTTTATACTTTGTCCCACTATGGGACTTTCACTTTTTATACTCTGATCGCCTGTATAACATAGGGATGGAGCACCATCCCTGTGCTATACAGGCTGTCAGCGCTGTAGATGCAGAAGATACTTTGGTCATGCACTGTGCATGATCAAAGTATCTTTCTGCTGTCTGGTGACCCGGATGTTGTCATGATGACATCTGGGTTACCATGACAACCACGGAAGCCAGCCTCAGACAGCGCGCGACAGCGGGGAAGAGGTGAGTATGCAGTACTTACCTCCGCAATGCTGTGATCGACTTCGATCGCAGCATTGCGGGGGTTAATGTGCTGGGAGCCGTGCATGACCGCTCCCAGCACATAGCAAAAATCAGCTCACACCCGGCGGCGATCGCGCCCGCACAGCCTGTGTGTGGCCGAAATCAACAGGGCGTACTAATACGTACCTGGCGCTTAAAGCCCAGGGCGCAGGTACAGTACGTATTAGTAAGCCCTTGGCTGTAAAGGGGTTAAGACCCATAGTGGTGGGGATTGGTTCCAATGGTGAAAAATTAAGTGCCTGGATGGATTTTTACCTACAGCCTCTGGTTCAGGAAACTCCGAGTTACATTAGGGATTCAAAATTCATAGTGACCATTTTTGATAAATTTGAATGGCCAAAAAACTTTGGATGATTGTCCTGTGATGTGGTGGCATTATACCCCCTCAATTCCACACCATATTGCTTTAGCATGTTTAACCTACCACCTTGACACATACAGTTCGTACACTATAGAAATAAAAGAATTTCTGGTCATAGCAGTACAGTTCCTCTTAGAACGTAATTATTTTAGCTTTGATAAAAGTTTTTTTTTTACAGAAAAGAGGAGTCAGCATGGGCAGTAAATTTTCTCCTTCGCTAGTGAACATAGTGATGTGTAGGTGGAAGGAGCTTTTCATTTATCATAATGATAACACATATAGTGGACACATTGTGTGGTACGGTAGGTTTATTGATGACCTCCTCCTGGTGTGGGGGGCACACAGGAGGAGGTGGTACAATTTGTACAGTACATCAACTGCAATAATTTTAATCTTAAATTCACTTAGTTCTACCATTCATCCAAAATTACTTTGTTGGATCTCGAACTTGAGGCTACCAAGGAGAAAGAATTGGTCAAAATTAATCCCCACAGAAAATCTACAGCCTCAAATTCTATTCTATCAGCTAAATGTTGTCATCCGCCACATATTAAGAGAAATATCCCTTACGGTGAGCTAATACGAACAATACGAAATTGTTCAGATAACATCACTTTTCAGAAGGAATCAGAAAAAAATTGTAACAGACTATCCAATAGGTGCTATCCCGAGTGGTCTTTAAGAAAAGCGAGTAGAATTGTCTCCAATATAAATCGGAAAGATATACTCCGAAATAAACAGAAAAATAACATTAACACATTGGATACTAGGGTAACGTTTTCTACCACCTATAGTCCTCAGTATAATAAAATTACATCTAGAATTAAAAAGTATAACCCTATTATATATCAGAGCAAGAAACTAAAAAACCTACTTTCTAATGCCATCGGCTTTGTAGCCAGGAAAGCGCCCGCTCTGGGAACCATCCTTTCTCCTAGCTTATACACCAGTGAGACTAATACTGTACAACCAAATTGGCTCAGCACAAAAGGTTTCTTCAGATGTGGAGCCAATCGGTGCAAAGCGTGTCTACACGCGGTTAAAACAGATAGTTTTATGTCCTTAAGTAATGATAGAGAATATAAAATTCATGATTTCCTCAATTGTAATTCATCAGGGGTTATATACCTTATAGAATGCACCTTGTGTAAGGTCCACTATGTGGGTTGTACCACAGGTGCGCTGAAAGTCCGTATGAGAAGACATCTTTCTGATGCGATTAATTTGGAAGCCATAAATACATCAGCAGTATCGAGGCATTTTGCGAGAGTTCATAAAGGTGACACCTCATTCTTTAAATATATGGAGATAGAGAAGGTATATAGATCCACACGAGGGGGGGATCATAAGTGCAAACTTCTGAACCGGGAGTCCCTGTGGATTTTCACATTGGATACCACAGGGGTTAAATTCAAGACAGGATCTGATACTGCAGTATTAAGAAATATAATTCTGCATTTATTTCCATGCATGTACACTGGGTACGGAAAGTATTCAGACCCCTTTACATTTTTCACTCTTTGTTTCATTGCAGCCATTTGGTAAATTCTAAAAAGTTCATTTTTTTCTCATTAAAGTCCACTCTGCACCCCATCTTGTCTGAAAGAAAACAGAAATGTAGAAATTTTTGCAAATTTAATAAAAAAGAAAAACTGAAATATCACATTGGCATAAGTATTCAGACCCTTTGCTCAGAATTGAGTAGAAGCACCCTTTTGGGCTAGTACAGCCATGAGTCTTCTTGGAAATGATGCAACAAGTTTTTCACACCTGCATTTTGGGATCCTCTGCCATTCTTCCTTGCAGATCCTCTCCAGTTCCGTCAGGATGAATGGTAAACGTTGGTGGACAGCCATTTTCAGGTCTCTCCAAAGATGCTCAATTGGGTTTAGGTCAGGGCTCTGGCTGGGCCAGTCAAGAATGGTCACATAGTTGTTCTGAAGCCACTCCTTTGTTATTTTAGCTGTGTGCTTAGGGTCATTGTCTTGTTGGAAGGTGAACCTTTGGCCAAGTCTGAGGTGCAGAGCACTCTGGAAGAGGTTTTCATCCAGGATATCTCTGTACTTGGCCGCATTCATGTTTCCTTCAATTGCAACCAGTCGTCCTGTCCCTGCAGCTGAAAAACACACCCATAGCATGATACTGCTGTTATGATCTGCTACAAGAACTAAGGAAAGAGAGGAAATCTGTCCATACAATAGGACTAAGCTGATTCCCTACGATGCAGCGGACAGCCTGTTCCTTGTGAACAGACCCACCTTCGTCCGCGGCTAGTCTGAACGCAGACCTATAGATTAAAGGGAGGGGTCCCTAAAAGAACTAAGGACTGGGACAAAATTGGACAGCTCCTGGCAGAAGTAGTAGCAGAAGAAGACAAACAGACAAAAGTACTTAGTGGTCCAAGGACCAAACAAACTAGAGAGATACAGTAGGTACAAAGCACCTGGCTAGATTAAGAATCAAAGTAACACTAAAGTCCAGCAAAGCCTGAAGGGTGGAGCTGGAATAAATAGGCAGAAGGTCACGTGACCACAAAATAGAAAAAACTAACAGGAGCGTTCTAACAACTGCCACCACCATGTTTCACTGTTGGGATTGTATTAGGCAGGTGATGAGCAGTGCCTGGTTTTCTCCACACATACCACTTAGAATTATCACCAAAAAGTTCTATCTTCGTCTCATCAGACCAGAGAATCTTATTTCTCATAGTCTGGGAGTCCTTCATGTGTTTTTGAGCAAACTCTATGCGGGCTTTCATATGAGGAGAGGCTTCCGTCTGGCCACTCTGCCATAAAGGCCCAACTGGGGGAGGGCTGCAGTGATAGTTGACTTTGTGGAACTTTCTCCCATCTCCCTACTGCATCTCTGGAGCTCAGCCACAGTGATCTTGGGGTTCTTCTTTACCTCTCTCACCAAGGCTCTTCTCCCACGATTGCTCAGTTTGGCTGGACGGCCAGGTCTAGGAAGACTTCTGGTGGCCCCAAACTTCTTCCATTTAAGGTTTATGGAGGCCACTGTGCTCTTATGAACCTTGAGTAATGCAGAAATTCTTTTATAGCCTTGGCTAGATCTGTGCCTTGCCAGAATTCGGTCTCTGAGCTCCTTGGGCAGTTCCTTTGAGCTCATGATTCTCATTTGGTCTGACATGCTCTGTGAGCTGTGGGGTCTTATATAGACAGGTGTGTGCCTTTCCAAATCAAGTCCTATCAGTTTAATTAAACACATTTGGACTCCATTTAAGGAGTAGAACCATCTCAAGGAGGATCACAAGGAAATGGACAGCATGTGACTTAAATATGAGTGTCTGAGCAAAGGATCTGAATACTTATAACCATGTGATATTTCAGTTTTTCTTTTTTAATAAATTTGCAAAAAAATTCTACATTGCTGTTTTTTTTCAGTCAAGATGGGGTTCAGAGTGTACTTTAATGAGAAAAAAATGAACTTTTTAGAATTTATCAAATGGCTGCAATGAAACAAAGAGTGAAAAATTTAAAGGAGTCTGAATACTTTCCGTACTCACTGTATGTATCTATATACACTGCTCCAAAAATAAAGGGAACACTTAAAACAACAGAATATAACTCCAAGTAAATAAACTTCTGTGAAATCAAACTGTCCACTTAGGAAGCAACACTGATTGACAATCAATTTCACATGCTGATGTGCAAATGGAATAGACGATAGATGGAAATTATTGGCAATTATCAAGACACCCTCAATAAAGGAGTGATTCTGCAGGTGGGGACCACAGACCACATCTCAGTACCAATGCTTTCTGGCTGATGTTTTGGTCACTTTGTAATGTTGGTTGTGCTTTCACACTCGTGGTAGCATGAGACAGACTCTACAACCCACAGAAGTTGCTCAGATAGTGCAGCTCATCCAGGATGGCACATCAATGCGAGCTGTGGCAAGAAGGTTGGCTGTGTCCAGAGGCTGGAGGCGCTAGCAGGAGACAGGCCAGTACACCAGGAGATGTGGAGGGGGCCGTAGGAGGACAACAACCCAGCAGCAGAACCGCTACCTCTGCCTTTGTGCAAGGAGGAACAGGAGGAGCACTGCTAGAGCCCTGCAAAATGACCTCCAGCAGGCCACAAATGTGCATGTGTCTGCACAAACGGTTAGATACCTACTCCATGAGGGTGGTATGAGGACCCGACGTCCACAGATAGGGGTTGTGCTCACAGCCCAACACCATGCAGGACGCTTGGCATTTGCCACAGAACACCAGGATTGGCAAAGTCGCCACTCGCGCCCTGTGCTCTTCACAGATGAAAGCAGGTTCACACTGAGCACATGTGACAGACGTGACAGAGTCTGGAGTCGCCGTGGAGAGCGACATCCTTCAGCATGACCGGTTTGGCAGTGGGTGAGTAATGGTGTGGGGTGGCATTTCTTTGGAGGGCCACACAGCCCTCCATGTGCTCGCCAGAGGTAGCCTGACTTCCATTAGGTACCGAGATGAGATCCTCAGACCCCTTGTGAGACCATATGCTGGTGGGGTTGGCCCTGGGTTCCTCCTAATGCAGGACAATGCCAGACCTCATGTGGCTGGAGTGTGTCAGCAGTTCCTGCAAGATGAAGGCATTGAAGCTATGGACTGGCCCGCCCGTTCCCCAGACCTGAATCCGATTGAGCACATCTGGGACATCATGTCTCGCTCCATCCCCCAACGTCACGTTGCACCACAGACTGTCCAGGTGTTGGCGGATGCTTTAATCCAGGTCTGGGAGGAGATCCGACAGGAGACCATCCGCAACCTCATCAGGAGCATGCCCAGGCATTGTAGGGAGGTCATACAGGCACGTGGATATATATATATATACTGTACCTTTTTGTCATTCTAGTAATAGGGCCATAATTAAGACATGATTTGTTGAAACGCGTAGGTCTGTAAGCTATGATAGTTGCACATTTGCTGTATTCTTTGTGGAGCAGTGTTTTATATGGCTAATAAAAGCTACGTTTTAATATTTTTTCTACTAAACAAACCTTTACACTGGATCATTTGCACTTTTCCCTTGTCTGACTACACTTACGCTTCACCCTGGTGCCACTTATCTGCATCTCCAGAAGTTTCCCATTTCTCTATTATACTCTTCAAATTACATTTTGAGACTTTCTCCTCCTGCTGTTGCACATATTTTTTTCCCTTCATCTGCACAGGTATCATTAATCTAATCTATCAACTATAATGGCCGTACCAGGTCCTGCAGGTCCTGCATCCCGTACACATGACGTGGGCAGTGCATGGCATGCCGCTAGTTTTTATTCTTAGTGCTCTTATATACGGTGTTAGTTTTACACAATGTTGAGCCTGTGATTTGCAGAGTGAAATGTCTGACTGCTAGAACAGAAGTGTACGGCAGATTCTGCAGCATGGATACATAAAGGACGTCCTGGGGGAATATACCTCCCTCCAACACTCGTCCAGTCCCTGCCTCACACTAGAGACATTTATAATAACTCCAGGACTATGGAGCTGGTCATTTTCTCATAATCTGTGGCCATTATTAGTGATCTCGCATTGTATGGTAATATCACCCTGGAGGTTGTGATGTATTTAGTGTAATAGCGCCATCTAGAATATACAGTATATATCAGGCGATACCATGCTTTCTATAGTTAGTCGTCTTATGTGCCCTCTATAGCTATATATTATAATTTATATTTCTTTATAATAATTTATAATAAATTACTCGATAGTTTTTCAGCTTTATGATGTTTATTAATCTGCTGTAATTATAAAAGAAAGTCCAACCTTACAGTGGACACAGGTGGAAGTGTCCTCCATGATGGTGTAGGCTGAGGTGGAGCAAGTATATAGTCAGTGGGGGATCAAGATGACCAGTATTCCTCAGGGTTCCTTGTTATCAGGGAGGGACCCGGTGTATGCAATCAAAAGATCTTATCCTCTGACCGGCTGTGTGCCATCAACAGGTAATGATCCTCTGTCCGGCTGTGTGCCATCAACAGGTAATGACCATCCGGCAGTGCGACATCAACTGGTCATCACCCTCCAGCTGTGTGCCATCAACAGGTAATGACCATCCGGCAGTGCGCCATCAACAGGTAATGACCCTCTGGCTATGGCCATCAATAGGTCATCACCCTCCGGCTGTGTGCCATCAACCGGTAATGACCATCCCGCAGTGTGCCATGAACAGGTACTGACCATCCGGCTGTGTGCCATCAACAGGTAATGATCCTCTGTCCGGCTGTGTGCCATCAACAGGTAATGACCCTCTGGCTATGGCCATCAATAGGTCCTCACCCTCCATCCGTGTGCCATCAAGAGGTAATGACCATCCAGCAGTGCGCCATGAACAGGTAATGACCATCCGGCTGTGTGCCATCAACAGGTAATGATCCTCTGTCCGGCTGTGTGCCATCAACAGGTAATGACCCTCTGGCTATGGCCATCAATAGGTCATCACCCTCCGGCTGTGTGCCGTCAAATGTTTTTATCTTCTGTCCAGTTTTGTGTCATCAAGAGGTAATGACCCTCCAGCTGTGGGCCATCAACAGGTCATCACCCTTCGGCATTTAGGCTTCTTGTCTTCTGTAAGATGCGATTCTTGAGTCTCCTGATGATAAAAAATATTTAAAAAATCACCGATTAAACTAATAATCTATCTAGTACATAAGCATCACAATTTATAATCTATCTAGTGCATAAGTATGACAATTTAGCTCACAGAACATACGCTATGCTAAAACATTAGACCCTACAAGCAGAAATTTGCTAAACTAACATATATATAACTGACAAATCAGTAGAAAAATCGCTACCAATGGCACAGCTCTCTTCACATCAACCGGTAACCATAGTAGATAAGAAATAGAGGACAATGCTCATAGTCAGTTATCAACAATTCGGCATGGGACATCCCACCAGAGACATTATAATATCTAGTAGATTATAGATGGCAATAGAATTTACCAACAAGCACATAGTACGCCAAACTCAAGTACATAGTATGCCAAACCTCGACACTTTTTCCTAAAATAGGTTCATCAGAAGCACATACTAGACAGTGATACTTAGCAAAGCGTTCATAGATATATGCGCCATATGATAAGGTGCTAAAGTGCAAGTGTGTGACAAAATATCCATTTGATTTCAGGTGCAATGCTGCATTGTATGTAGTAAGATGGTGCCCATCAGACAGCATGTATAGGACTAACCTGTGCTGAAAACACGAGCAATGGGAAAGTTCAAGCAGTTGCCTTCTCAATCTTCCTCGCCTCTAAGACATCTAAGGAAACATCTTCTCCTCTTGATTTTGGGTGGAGGTGTTGTAGGCATTTCAGGCTCTGGCATTCTAGGTTCTGACATACTAGGTTCTGACATGGTAGGTTCTGGTGTTCTAGGTTCTGGTGCTCTTGGCTCTGGAATTCTGGGTTGTTGGCTTCTCTGAAAAATCAGTAATCTCTCTTTATGCTCCGTGGAACTTCGAGCTCTTCTTCCTATATTGTTGTGAGGGATCGTTCTGACCCAGACAATATCACTGAACGCCACTTTATAGTTGCAACTAGGAACCTTTTTCGCATCCTGCGGTGCAGGAGCCATGGATGGAGTAGAGCATTTGCCATTGGGCAGGACAGGTGCTCTCCTGGAGTCTTGCTCCTGAAGCTGAGGGATGCAAATCGGCTCCTTACAAGCACTTTGTTCCTTCAGAATGGTTTTGTTCTCAGGAGTTTTCTGATTGTTTCACCAGGTTCAGACATTGCCCACTTGCTCCTGGACAAGACTTAAGGCCAAATACTCTAGTATTGTCAGTAGTGTCATCACCGCAACAAAAACTGCGCCACGGAAGAGCCAAAGAGGAAGATTGATGGAAGCTTGATAGGTGCTTCTCCTGAGATCCACGGGTAGTGGGTCATCCTATAATAAAGAAAAAAAACATAATAAAGTCCTGTATATTTATACCCAATCTAGTCAAACAGAGAGCCCTTGTTATTATACAGTGATGGATACATTATCAAGCAACTTTCAGAAATATCCCATTGAGAAGATCAAGAAGAAGTTTGGGATTCACCTCCAGGGTCCATGGAATATTATTTACAGTTGGACTTTCATATGACGGACGGTCACGTGTCCAGTATGAGAAGTCCTGCAAGAGGCGATATTCTCATTAGCTGATCCTTGTGACCTCCATATTGATGAGAACATACTCGCCCTCAGTGTACTGTAATGTGGGGGGTAGAGCAACGTAAAGCACAGAAATGATAGGGTGATACTCATCATCTCCAGAGGTCTCTCAGCACCAAGGTATGGTCAATGAGATACAAGCTGCAGATGGGCCGAGGCTTCTAATATACCCAGGGGTGACATCACAAAGCCCTCTGTGACATCATTGCACAGTTCTATCCATCATGTCACTGATACTTTGGACCTAACTAAATGTCTAAAAGAGAACCCTTCCACATGATTTCCAATCACGGAGCAGCTTCAGTTTTTCAAGAAAAGTTTAAAAAATATAATCTGTGCTGTGATTGGTCACAATGGCACATGAAGCAGAACGTCTTTAGATCTTTTAAAGGGAAAGTGTCAGCAATTTTTTTACAATTGTAAAATTGTAAAGTATTTATATTTATATATAAATACACATACATATTTAAAAAGGTTTTAATGGTATAAAATCTGAAAAAAATATTTTAACTGTTTTGATGTTTTCATCTTGTAAACACTAGGGGGAGCAGCTGCTGACATTTCCATGAAAACAAAATACAGCTAGCTCGCATTACGACTGCAGTAAAAGTGGGCGGGATCTGCTCACATGGGTGTGATGTCACTCCTCCCCTTCTGGGCGTTTGCAAAAAGGTAAATGAGACTGTAGTTTAGGATCACAGTGCGGAGCGATCACTGGTGACTGCAAAGTGATATATAAGGGACAACACCAAAGTCATTAATCACTACAAGGACAAGGCAGGAATGTGGGAGTCAGAGGGGTCACCCCACACTTATATCCCCTCTGACTGTCACTTCCTAAGCTCCTTTCCCTGCCATAACCTCTTATTCCCGCAGGTAAATTCTTACAGGACCCCCCTCCCCATCCCCTTCCCCTGCCGCAGCTGATTCTAAACGTCCTCCATATGTAATAATAGACAGGTACTCACCGGCAGCCTATGGTAATTCACAGGGTAGAACAGGGTACAGCACAGAAACAATATGGCGGTCCTCATTGTCTCCAGGGGGTATCTCAGCACCAAGATATGGCCAATGAGATATGAGCTCCAGGTGGATGGAGCCCCCTTATATACCCCAAGGGTGACATCACAACGCCCTCTGTGACATCATCACCCACAACATTTCGTCACATGACATCACCCAGCACCAGCATCATGTGACCCAGCATAAATAGAAAGTCCTTGTTGCCTATAGCAACTATTCCAAACTAAGTTTAAACTTTTCCAACAGCTAAAGGCGGCTCTGTGATGGCAGTTTCTTCTTGTGGACGGTTGTGATAAATCTGCAGAACATCTACATAACGCGACATGTAGAAAATCCTGTCTTTTCCCGTCTGTTCTTCCTCTGGTGCTACAGAGACGGATAGAAGGAGCTTTTCCAGACCTTACAGTGCACAATATGGGACCTAATCACTGATATCCCAGATCTCCTCAGTACAAGCATACCGCCAACCTATGAGGACTAGAAAGAGGGCGAAACCATGCGGCACGCGTAGTCTGACCACGCCCCTATCCACACCCCAAGCCACGCCCTTTTTATACCTTGGCAGGAGGAGATGTCTGTACAAAGCGCAAGTTATCAAAAGGCTGAAGGAACACTTTATCAACATGAATGAAGGTTTTGAAGGGCATCCACTGTCCCGGCACTACCGGAAGTTCCACAACCAATCTTATAAGGACACTAAGTTTTGTGGGATCCGATTAGTCCCCAGAAAATGGAGGGGAGGTGATTACCTGAGATTAATGTGGAATCCAAATGGATCTTCACATTAAATAGCTTGGCTCTGAAGGGCCTTAATCACGAGAGTCAGCTTTATGCCTTTAACTCGCAGCGGTATATACTGTATGTATTTTTTATCCCAGTACCAATTGAACATTTACATTGCACTTTTATGAACCTCCTTATATTTTATCAATATAATATGTCTTTTGGATATATTCCTTTGAATCCACCTATTTTATATATGTATTTGTTTCTATATATTGATACTCCTATTGGAGATACAATATAATGTTTTTATTTTTCTCCTTCATTTTTTCCTTTTTATCTCTGGATGGTACTAAGTGCCGAATTTATACTATCCTGGTAATATACACTGATTAACAGACTGTTTTTTATAGCCATCAGAAATATAAGTATATAATTTTTATTCATTTTTAACTAATTGTGAAAGTTTGAACAAAGTCTTTTTTATTATTATTTTTTTCACACACAGTCTATTCTTATTGGAATTGTATCTTAGTTCTATTGCACCTCCATATGTCCTTTTGCACTGTCTTGATAGTATTGGATCGTCCACCATTTCTTTGGTTGTATTATCTTTGTGGGGGACGTTTGGACTTTATTAGGTTACCAGTTTGACTACCAGCGAGAAGCTGACGAAGAGGAACTGTGAGTCCTCGAAACGCGTAGTTTTTTTTGGCCTATACAGGACATCGAAGGAGAAGGAGAGAGTCAATGCACAGGGATAAGTCCTCCTGATATCCAGAAGATATATATAACCATATCATATTATTGATACAAAATATAAATGCACAGAGTCAATAAAATCACTTAAAAACACCAAACCCCATCCTTACTTTGCAGGATACCTATTCCAAAGGTGTATCTAGGTTTTCTGGCACCCGGTGCAGCAGGGGCTGGCTGGCACATTTTAGCCTGGGGGGCAAGCACACAGCAGTGGCCCATGAGTAGCGGCCCATTCTTAACATGTTTATTACCAGATGCATCATAAGCCTATATTCACACGACCGTATTGTCTAAGTGTTGCCCGTGAAAAAAGCTGACAGCACTTGGACCAGTTCAGATGAGTGTTTGTAGTGGTCAGACATAGTACATATTATTCTTATGTATTACTATTTTTAAAGCAGATATACCTTTTTAGAGATGTAGTACCAGGGGCGGACCTACCGCCCGTGCAGCCGGTTCATTGAACGGGGACCCTGGAGAGAGAGGGGGCCCCTCCAGCCTCCAGCAGGGCTGCCATCATGGCATGACTGCCCTGACTCCAGCATGGGGCCCGGTCGGTCAGGGCCCCCCTCAGAACCCCCCTCTTGTGCGTCTCCTCATGGGCCCCCCCCCGCAGGACCCCCCGCCGTCACATGACCGGAGATGTGCCTGCGCTCAGCATGGGCCCCATGCTGAGCGCAGGGACATCTCCGGTCATGTGACGGCGCCGGCACAATATTTACCCCTCCCCGTGCCTCCGCAGCGTCTGCCGCGTCCTCTGACTGTGACGTCTCAGGTCAGAGGGCGCGGTGACGTCTTTACACCGCGCGCTCTCTCCTGAGCTGTCACATCACAGAGCGGGAAGACGCGCGCAATGCTGGAGTCCAGATCAGCAGCAGGTAAGAAGTGAGGTGAGTATTTTTTTTTTTTTTTTTATGTATGGGGGCATGGGGCATTTAATGGTGGGGGGAGAGTGGGTGTGACATCCTGCATGGGGCATTATATGGGTGGGTGGTGTGACATCCTGCATGGGGCATTATATAGGGGGGTGATTGGCATCCTGAATGGGGCATTATATGGGGGAGGGTGGAATTGACATCCTGCATGGGGCATTATAAGAGGGGAAGGGGGAAGTGACATCCTGCATGGGGCATTATAAGAGGGGAAGGGGGGAAGTGACATCCTGCATGGGGCATTATAAGAGGGGAAGGGGGGAAGTGACATCCTGCATGGAAGTGCATTGAGGTGAAGGGTACATTGCTGGAAAAGGAAGAAAAAAAAACAAACAAAAAAAACTCTTTAAATCTCTTAGTTTGCGAGTGTGAACAAGCTGCGTGTGTCCGGAGCGTAAGTGCGAACGAAAGTAAGTGTGTGACTTGTTTTTCAGTGACTTTGGATTCAGGGAGTTTGGAAGGGAGGATTTAGGACTAAATTGCTGACTGTATTTCATTCTTTCTTTACTTTACTTTTTACTTAATTAATCCACCTGACCTACTTATCTGATTCCCCCGTCCATACTTGATACTTAACTGATCCCCCGTCCATACTTAACTGATCCCCCGCCGATATCTAATTGATACACTTGCACATCCCTAATTGATCCCCGTCCATACACCTATATATAAATAATTGTGTTTTGTACTTGTATATATATACTGACTGTATCCCCATATTTAGAATGACGTCCATGTTGGCCGGAGCCGTGCAGTGTACATCTTGCGCAATGTATGCATTCCGTGAGCAACTGCTCGAGGATCCATACTGCTGCGAGAGATGTGAGCATATCGTGCACTTGGAAGCCCAAATTCTGGATCTAAGTGCTCAGATAGCGGTACTGAGGAGCATCGACAACATGGAACGGAGTTTGCTGCTCACCGAGCAGACACTCAATGGGTCAATACTGGGGGTGGAGCATAGAGGGGAAGTGCAGGCTGAACAGGCAGGGAGCTGGATAACAGTTAGGAGGGATAGAGGGAAGAAGTATAGGAAGGCTGGTTCAGAGCTGGCATTATTGGAGCACGACAGATCCTCTGACCGCCGGGGGAGTGTATGCTCCAGTAATGAGGGGGAGGGGGAAGTGTAGGGCAGGCAAGACAGGTTCTGGTAGTGGGTGACTCTATTATTAGGGGGACAGACAGGGCAATCTGTCACAAAGACCGGGATCGCCGAACGGTGTGCTGCCTCCCTGGCGCTCGAGTCCGGCACATCGCGGATCGGGTTGACAGGTTACTGGGTGGGGCTGGCGAAGACCCAGCGGTCATGGTCCACATCGGCACCAATGACAAAGTGAGTGGTAGATGGAGGGTCCTTAAAAATGATTTCAGGGACCTAGGTAGGAAGCTTAGGGCAAGGACCTCCAAGGTAGTTTTCTCAGAAATACTACCAATCCCGCGAGCCACACAGGAGCGCCAACGGGAAGTTAGGGAGGTGAATAAGTGGCTAAAGAGTTGGTGCAAGGCAGAAGGGTTTGGGTTCATGGAGAACTGGGCCGACTTCGCGGTCGGCTACAGGCTCTACAGTAGGGACGGGCTGCACCTCAATGGGGAGGGTGCAGCGGTGCTGGGGAAGAAGATGGCTAATAGGTTGGAGGACTTTTTAAACTAGAGACGGGGGGGGGGAACCAAGGAAATAGGTGGGATGTGAGGCAAGCAAGGGGGAAGGGGAGAAGTGAATATAATGAGGGTGGAGAGGAGGGTGGGGATAGTACAGTTAGAACGTTAGAGAAGAATAGGATGCTAAATAACCCCAAAGTTTTATCTTGCATGCTGACCAACGCAAGAAGCCTGACCAATAAGGCGGATGAGCTGCGGGCGCTTATATCGGAGGAGAGGTATGAAATCGTAGGTATAACAGAGACTTGGCTAGACGATAGCTACGACTGGGCGGTAAATTTATTATATTATAGTTTATTTAGAAGGGACCGGAAACAGGGGAAAGGCGGAGGAGTCTGCTTATATGTAAAGTCATGTCTAAAACCCAGACTAAGGGAAGATATAGGAGAGGGAGAAGAGGGGGTCGAGTCCATGTGGGTAGAGATAGAGGGGACAAAAAATAATAATAAAATATTACTGGGGGTCTGCTATAAGCCACCAAATATAACAGAGGAGAATGAGAATCTGCTATTAGGACAAATAGACAAAGTAGCAAAACATAATGAGGTGATTGTAATGGGGGATTTCAACTACCCGGATATTGACTGGGAAACAGAAACCTGTAGATCTCAGAAAGGAAAAAGATTCTTGACAAATATTAAGGATAATTATCTCTCCCAACTAGTGCAGGAACCAACGAGAGGGACGGCCGTGTTGGACTTAATATTGACTAATAGGCCTGATAGAATAACTGAGGTACAGATAGGGGGGCACCTAGGTAATAGCGACCATAATATTATCGACTTCAAAATGCCCTTCAGTAGGGTTATCAATAAGGGAACAGCAAAAACATTAAACTTTAGGAGGGCGAAGTTTGATCAGCTGATAGAAAACCTTCAACTTATTGACTGGGACAAAGTTCTTAATCAAAGGAATACGAATGGTAAATGGGAAACTTTCAAAAGAATTCTGAATACTCAGTGTGAGAGGTATATACCGTATGGGAATAAAAGGGCCAGAAATAAGAGGAAACCAATATGGTTGAACAAGAACGTAAAAGGGGCGTTAAATAGCAAAAAAGAGGCATTTAAGAGATTAAAACAGGAAAACAGTAAGGAGGCACTAATGTGTTACAAGGAAAAAACGAGAACCTGCAAAAAACAAATAAAAATAGCGAAGGAGGAAACAGAGAGACGTATTGCTAGGGAAAGTAGATCAAATCCCAAACTGTTCTTTACGTATATAAATAGTAAAAGGATTAAATCGGATAATATTGGACCGATAAAAAGTGAGGAAGGCAAAAACATAGAGAAAGATGAGGATAAAGCTAATCTATTAAATAATTTTTTTTCGACAACTTTCACAAAGGAAATAGAACTAACAGGAGAAATGAGAAGTGACAAACTTAATCCTCCACTAAGTATGACAAATCTAACCCAAGCTGGGGTACAGAAACGCCTCAGTAACATTAAAATAAACAAATCACCAGGACCTGATGGCATACACCCACGGGTACTAAGGGAACTAAGTAATGTGATAGACAGACCGTTATATCTTATATTTAAGGACTCTGTTGAGACTGGGTCTGTACCACTTGATTGGCGACAGGCGAATGTAGTGCCAATATTCAAAAAGGGAGCGAAAAGTGACGCCGGAAACTATCGGCCGGTGAGTCTGACGTCTGTTGTGGGTAAAATTTTTGAAAGCTTCATTAAAGAGGCAATTACGGAGCATCTTGATGCTAATAATCTTTTAATCCCGAACCAACATGGATTCATGAGGAATCGCTCCTGCCGAACAAACCTGATTGACTTCTATGAGGAGGTTAGCTCTCGAGTAGATCAGGGGGAACCAGTGGATGTCGTGTATCTCGACTTCTCAAAAGCGTTCGATAGCGTGCCACATAATAGGTTGGTATACAAAATGAGAATGATGGGGCTGGGGGAAAATGTCTGCAAGTGGGTAGCTAACTGGCTAAAGGATAGAAGGCAGAGGGTGGTTATAAATGGAATATACTCAGATTGGGTAAGCGTCACTAGTGGGGTACCACAGGGGTCTGTACTAGGCCCAATGTTATTTAATATCTTTATTAACGACATAGTCAACGGGATAAATAGTAAAATATCAATATTTGCAGATGACACAAAGTTATGTAAAACAATTAATACAAAAGAGGACAGTGCAGACCTACAGAGGGATTTGGATAAGCTGGGTATGTGGAGCATTAAATGGCAAATGAGGTTTAACGAGGAGAAATGTAAGGTCATACATATGGGAAGGAAAAATGGAAGTCACCAGTACTCACTGAATGGGAAATCATTGGGGAATTCAGAGATGGAGAAGGACTTGGGCATCTTGATTGATAGCAAACTAAATTGGAGTGCCCAAAGTCAGGCCGCTGCTGTAAGGGCAAACAGGGTAATGGGATGTATCAGAAGAGGTATAGCTGCAAAGGAGGAGAACATTGTTCTTCCACTGTACAAAGCACTGGTCAGACCACACTTGGAATACTGTGCTCAGTTATGGGCCCCAATATATAGAAAGGATATAAATGAGCTGGAAAAGGTACAAAGGAGGGCAACAAAATTAATAAAGGGAATGGAGGGACTGCAATATCCAGAGAGGTTGGCAAAACTAGGACTATTCAGCCTGGAAAAGAGAAGGTTGAGGGGGGACATAATAAATGTGTACAAATATGTTAGGGGACAGTATAGAGATCTTGCCCGGGATTTGTTCAAAAGGAGGGATATTACGGTAACAAGAGGGCATTCACTAAGACTGGAAGAGAAAAGGTTTCAGCACCAGCATAGGAAGGGGTTCTTTACGGTAAGAGCAGTGAGAATATGGAATTCACTGAGTGAGGAGACGGTAATGTCGGATTCACTACACCAGTTCAAGCGGGGACTGGATGCATTTCTAGATACCAGACAGATTTCAGCATATACTTAAAAATAAAATAAAATAGTAGGTTGATACAGGGATTTATTCTGACTGCTGGTTTCAGAGTCGGGAGGGAATTTTTCCTCAGGTGAAGATTGGCTAAATCATTTGGGGTTTTTGCCCTCCTCTGGATCAACTTTAGCAATTACAGAACTAACAGGTCGAACTTGATGGACACAAGTCTTTATTCGGCTTTACAAACTATGTTACTATATGTTACTATGTTGATGCGCTTCAAGTGGTAGTCACCGGAAATGGTCTTCCAACAATCTTGAAGGAGTTCCCGGAGATGCTTAGCACTTGTTGGCCCTTTTACCTTCACTCGGCGGTCCAGCTCACCCCAAACCATCTCGATTGGGTTCAGGTTTGGTGACTGTGGAGGCCAGGTCATCTGGCGTAGCACCCCATCACTCGCCTTCTTGGTCAAATAGCCCTTACACAGCCTGGAGGTGTGTTTGGGGTCATTGTCCTTTTGAAAAATAAATGATGGTCCAACTAAACGCAAACCGGATGGAATAGCATGCTGCTGCAAGATGCTGTGGTAGCCATGCTGGTTCAGTATGCCTTCAATTTTGAATAAATCTCCAACAGTGTCACCAGCAAAGCACCCCCACACCATCACTCCTCCTCCTCCATGCTTCACTGTGTGAACCAGGCATGTAGAGTCCATCCGTTCACCTTTTCTGCGTCGCACAAAGACACAGTGGTTGGAACCAAAGATCTCAAATTTGGACTCATCAGACCAAAGCACAGATTTCCACTGGTCTAATGTCCATTCCTTGTGTTCTTTAGCCCAAACAAGTCTCTTCTGCTTGTTGCTTGTCCTTAGCAGTGGTTTCCTAGCAGCTATTTTACCATGAAGGCCTGCTGCACAAAGTCTCCTCTTAACAGTTGTTGAAGAGATGTTTCTGCTGCTAGAACTCTGTGTGGCATTGACCTGGTCTCTAATCTGAGCTGCTGTTAACCTGCGATTTCTGAGGCTGGTGACTTGGATAAACTTATCCTCAGAAGCAGAGGTGACTCTTGGTCTTCCTTTCCTGGGGCAGTCCTCATGTGAGACTGTTTCTTTGTAGCGCTTGATGGTTTTTGCAACTGCACTTGTGGACACTTTCAAAGTTTTCAAAATTTTTCGAACTGACTGACCTTCATTTCTTAAAGTAATGATGGCCACTCGCTTTTCTTTACTTAGCTGCTTTTTTCTTGCCATAATACAAATTCTAACAGTCTATTCAGTAGGACTATCAGCTGTGTATCCACCAGACTTCTGCACAACACAACTGATGGTCCCATCCCCATTTATAAGGCAAGAAATCCCACTTATTAAACCTGACTGGGCACACCTGTGAAGTGAAAACCATTTCCGGTGACTACCTCTTGAAGCTCATCAAGAGAATGCCAAGAGTGTGCAAAGCAGCCATCAAAGCAAAAGGTGGCTACTTTGAAGAACCTAGAATATAAGACATATTTTCAGTTGTTTCACACTTTTTTGTTAAGTATATAATTCCACATGTGTTAATTCATAGTTTTGATGCCTTCAGTGTGAATGTACAATTTTCTTAGTCATGAAAATACAGATAAATCTTTAAATGAGAAGGTGTGTCCACTTTTTGGTCTGTACTGTATATATACACTGCTCAAAAAAATAAAGGGAACACTTAAACAACAGAATATAACTCCAAGTAGATCAAACTGTCCACTTAGGAAACGACACTGATTGACAATCAATTTCACATGCTGTTGTGCAAATGGAATAGACAATAGATGGAAATTATTGGCAATTATCAAGACACCCTCAAAGGAGTGATTCTGCAGGTGGGGACCACAGACCACATCTCAGTACCAATGCTTTCTGGCAGATGTTTTGGTCACTTTTGAATGTTGGTTATGCTTTCACACTCGTGGTAGCATGAGACGGACTCTACAACCCACAGAAGTTGCTCAGGTAGTGCAGCTCATCCAGGATGGCACATCAGTGCGAGCAGTGGCAAGAAGGTTTGCTGTGTCTGTCAGCGTAGTGTCCAGAGGCTGGAGGTGCTACCAGGAGACAGGCCAGTACACCAGGAGACAAGGAGGGGGCCGTAGGAGGGCAACAACCCAGCAGCAGTACCGCTACCTCCGCCTTTGTGCAAGGAGGAACAGGGGGAGCACTGACAGAGCCCTGCAAAATGACCTCCAGCCGGCCACAAATGTTCATGTGTCTGCACAAACAGTTAGAAACTGACTCCATGAGGGTGGTATGAAGGCCCGACGTCCACAGATGGGGGTTGTGATCACATCCCAACATTGTGCAGGACGCTTGGCATTTGCCACAGAACACCAGGATTGGCAAAGTCGCCACTGGCGCCCTGTGCTCTTCACAGATGAAAGCAGGTTCACACTGAGCACATGTGACAGACATGACAGAGTCTGGAGACGCCGCGGAGAGCGATCTGCTGCCTGCAACATCCTTCACCATGACCGGTTTGGCAGTGGGTCAGTAATGGTGTGGAGTGGCATTTCTTTGGAGGGCCACACAACCCTCCATGTGCTCGCCAGAAGTAACCTGACTGCCATTAGATACCGAGATGAGATCCTCAGACCCCTTGTGAGACCATATGCTGGTGCGGTTGGCCCTGGGTTCCTCTTAATGTAGGACAATGCCAGACCTCATGTGGCTGGAGTGTGTCAGCAGTTCCTGCAAGATGAAGGCATTGAAGCTATGGACTGTCCCGCCCGTTCCCCAGACCTGAATCCGATTGAGCACATCTGGGACATCATGTCTCGCTCCATCCACCACAGACTGTCCAGAAGTTGGCGGATGCTTTAGTCCAGGTCTGGGAGGAGATCGCACAGGAGACCATCCGCAACCTCATCAGGAGCATGCCCAGGCGTTGTAGGGAGGTCATACAGGCACGTTGAGGCCGCACACAATACTGAACCTCATTTTGACTTGTTTTAAGGACATTACATCAAAGTTGGATCAGCCTGTAGTGTGTTTTTCCACTTTAATTTTGGGGGTGGCTCCAAATCCAGGCCTCCATTAGTTAATAAATTTGATTTCCATTGATGATTTTTATGTGATTTTGTTGTCAGCACATTCAGTTTTGTACAGAACAAAGTATTCAATGAAAATATTTCATTCATTCAGATCTAGGATGTGTTATTTGAGTGTTCCCTTTATTTTTTTGAGCAGTGTATGTATATGTGTGTGTATATATATAATTTTTTAAAAAATTTTTTCAATACATATTTCACTTTGGAGCTGACATAAGTCATGGACATGGGCTCTGTATCATGATATGTCTCCAATTTAGCAAATCTAGATCATGAAAGTAACTCTGTGACCTGCCATGTTGTCACCTTGAGTAATATGCTATAGGTATCATTACTGAGTCATATAGTGATGAAGTGATTGACAGTTGCTCCTGCTCTCTCTCTCGAGCGTCTCTCCTGCTTTCTATTGAGCGTCTCTCCTGCTGTCTCTCTCGAGCGTCTCTCCTGCTCTCTCTCTCGAGCTTCTCTCCTGCTCTTTCTCTCGAGCGTCTCTCCTGCTCTCTCTCTCTCGAGCGTCTCTCCTGCTCTCTCTCTCGAGTGTCTCTCCTGCTCTCTCTCTCTTGAGCGTCTCTCCTGCTCTCTCTCTCGAGCGTCTCTCATGCTCTCTCTCTCTCAAGCGTCTCTCCTGCTCTCTCTCTCGAGCGTCTCTCCTGCTCTCTCTCTCTAGCTTCTCTCCTGCTCTTTCTCTCGAGCGTCTCTCCTGCTCTCTCTCTCGAGCGTCTCTCCTGCTCTCTCTCTTGAGCGTCTCTCCTGCTCTCTCTCTCTCAAGCGTCTCTCCTGCTCTCTCTCTCGAGCGTCTCTCCTGCTCTCTCTCTCTAGCTTCTCTCCTGCTCTTTCTCTCGAGCGTCTCTCCTGCTCTCTCTCTCGAGCGTCTCTCCTGCTCTCTCTCTCTAGCTTCTCTCCTGCTCTTTCTCTCGAGCGTCTCTCCTGCTCTCTCTCTCTCAAGCGTCTCTCCTGCTCTCTCTCTCTCAAGCGTCTCTCCTGCTCTCTCTCTCTCGAGCGTCTCTCCTGCTCTCTCTCTCGAGCGTCTCTCCTGCTCTCTCTCTCGAGCGTCTCTCCTGCTCTCTCTCGAGCGTCTCTCCTGCTCTCTCTCTCTCGAGCGTCTCTCCTGCTCTCTCTCTCGAGCGTCTCTCCTGATCTTGAGCGTCTCTCCTGCTCTCTCTCTCTCGAGCGTCTCTCCTGCTCTCTCTCTCTCGAGCGTCTCTCCTGCTCTCTCTCTCGAGCGTCTCTCCTGCTCTCTCTCTCTCGAGCGTCTCTCCTGCTCTCTCTCTCTCGAGCGTCTCTCCTGCTCTCTCTCTCTCGAGCGTCTCTCTCTCTCTCGAGCGTCTCTCCTGCTCTCTCTCTCTCGAGCGTCTCTCCTGCTCTCTCTCTCGAGCGTCTTTCTAGCGTCTCTCCTGATCTTGAGCGTCTCTCCTGCTCTCTCTCTCTCGAGCGTCTCTCCTGCTCTCTCTCTCTCGAGCGTCTCTCCTGCTCTCTCTCTCTCGAGCGTCTCTCCTGCTCTCTCTCTCTAGCTTCTCTCCTGCTCTTTCTCTCGAGCGTCTCTCCTGCTCTCTCTCTCTCGAGCATCTCTCCTGCTCTCTCTCTCTCAAGCGTCTCTCCTGCTCTCTCTCTCGAGCGTCTCTCCTGCTCTCTCTCTCTCGAGCGTCTCTCCTGCTCTCCCTCTCTCGAGCGTCTCTCCTGCTCTCTCTCTCGAGCGTCTCTCCTGCTCTCTCTCGAGCATCTCTCCTGCTCTCTCTCTCGAGCATCTCTCCTGCTCTCTCTCTCGAGCGTCTCTCCTGCTCTCTCTCTCTCGAGCGTCTCTCCTGCTCTCTCTCTCGAGCGTCTCTCCTGCTCTCTCTCTCTCGAGCGTCTCTCCTGCTCTCTCTCTCGAGCGTCTCTCCTGCTCTCTCTCTCTCGAGCGTCTCTCCTGCTCTCTCTCTCTCGAGCGTCTCTCCTGCTCTCTCTCTCTTGAGCGTCTCTCCTGCTCTCTCTCTCTTGAGCGTCTCTCCTGCTCTCTCTCTTGAGCGTCTCTCCTGCTCTCTCTCTCTTGAGCGTCTCTCCTGCTCTCTCTCTTGAGCGTCTCTCCTGCTCTCTCTCTCTCGAGCGTCTCTCCTGCTCTCTCTCTCTCGAGCGTCTCTCCTGCTCTCTCTCGAGCGTCTCTCCTGCTCTCTCTCTCTCGAGCGTCTCTCCTGCTCTCTCTCTCTCGAGCGTCTTTCTAGCGTCTCTCCTGCTCTCTCTCTCTCGAGCGTCTTTCTAGCGTCTCTCCTGCTCTCTCTCTCTCGAGCGTCTCTCCTGCTCTCTCTCTCTCGAGCGTCTCTCCTGCTCTCTCTCGAGCGTCTCTCCTGCTCTCACTCTCTCGAGCGTCTCTCCTGATCTTGAGCGTCTCTCCTGCTCTCTCTCTCTCTCTCGAGCGTCTCTCCTGCTCTCTCTCTCTCTCGAGCGTCTCTCCTGATCTTGAGCGTCTCTCCTGCTCTCTCTCTCTCGAGCGCCTCTCCTGCTCTCTCTCTCTCGAGCGTCTTTCTAGCGTCTCTCCTGCTCTCTCTCGAGCGTCTCTCCTGCTCTCTCTCTCTCGAGCGTCTTTCTAGCGTCTCTCCTGCTCTCTCTCTCGAGCGTCTCTCCTGCTCTCTCTCTTGAGCGTCTCTCCTGCTCTCTCTCTCTCGAGCGTCTCTCCTGCTCTCTCTCTCTCGAGCGTCTCTCCTGCTCTCTCTCGAGCGTCTCTCCTGATCTTGAGCTTCTCTCCTGCTCTCTCTCTCTCGAGCGTCTCTCCTGCTCTCTCTCTCTCGAGGGTCTTTCTAGCGTCTCTCCTGCTCTCTCCAGCCCTTGTCTGCTTGATCGCTGATACTGCCATACTTTGTGGTCTGTATACACTGTGTTCCAAATTATTATGCAAATAATATTTTCTCAGATTTTCCCAGATTACCTATATGAATTGCAGTCATTGTAATTTTCCAGTCAAATAACTATTAGAGTACAATTGAAAGGTTTTTGTACAAACTGCCTATGATAACAGTATATTTAAAAAAAAAATAAAAAAAAATATATATATAATAATATAATATATATAATATACCGCCATCTTGTCTGCATGTTTATATACACCATCCATACCATACTATGCACCGCTATAGGTACGATAATATACCGCCATCTTGTCTGCATGTTTATATACACCATCCATACTATGCACCACTATAGGTGCGATAATATACCGCCATCTTGTCTGCATGTTCATATACACCATCCATACCATGCACTGCTATAGGTACGATAATATACCGCCATCTTGTCTGCATGTTTATATACACCATCCATACCATACCATGCACCGCTATAGGTACGATAATATACCGCCATCTTGTCTGCATGTTTATATACACCATCCATACCATGCACCGCTATAGGTATAATAATATACCGCCATCTTGTCTGCATGTTTATATACACGATCCATACCATACCATGCACCGCTATAGGTACGATAATATACCGCCATCTTGTCTGCATGTTTATATACACCATCCATACCATGCACCGCTATAGGTACGATAATATACCGCCATCTTGTCTGCATGTTTATATACACCATCCATACCATGCACCGCTATAGGTACGATAATATACCGCCATCTTGTCTGCATGTTTATATACACCATCCATACTATGCACCGCTATAGGTATGATAATATACCGCCATCTTGTCTGCATGTTTATATACACCATCCATACCATGCACCGCTATAATTACATTAATGTATTTGGTGAAATATAAAGTAGGTTGTATTGAGCTGTGATGCGACTCCCATTTTAAGTCCCTTTTTATAAGTAAGGTATCAATCCCTCTATAATAATAAACTTTGGGCCCAATCCATGTTTTCATTTGCACATTTTTGTGTGGTTTTCTGTGTTTTTGGCTGTTTCTCATTTCTGCCTTATACGGTTTTAATTTGCCCCTTTTGTAAAGTCTATTTTATGTCTTCTCCTGGGTTTATTTAAAATGTTACAAAGTCTTTACAGAAATGTAAAAAAAAGGAGCATGGAGCGCACCTCCAAAAACTCATCCATTTGATGTAATGATCAGACTGCATGAAGCCCACTGCCACGTCACGGCAAACCTCATAGTGGGTCCTAACATTTCCTGCCTGAACGGGAGCGGAGCCGTGCGCCACCCACCGCCGCAGCGACAATGCACCAGCAGGGCGGGCGGCCCGGTGCCTCACAGCACCCATGCTGCCAGACCGAGTCCTCATGACTCCAGGCCGCGCCGCCCCACAAGCACAAAACCACAGCAACAATGGCCGACACACTGCACCAACACCACATGAAAGGAGCGAAAACCACTCACCTTCCTCAAGCTCTCAAGTGACAGCAAAAATAGCCTAGACCCTTCTGCAGAAATGTACTAGGCCCCCACCCCAAATTATTCTATAGACGGCTGTCATTTTTACTCCGTTTTTTTGCGACATTGCAGTGGAACATATGAGACTTGTGCTAAATCCACCCAAATTCATGAAACCACACGCACAATTTATAAGAATCAGGCGCAAAAATATGTAGGAATACTAAAAGACATAAAAAGAAAAGTGACTTAAAAACACATTACAAATCGGGCCTTTTTTCCCCCTTTTTTGGCTCTGATCCCCATACAACCAGCGATGTTCAGGTACATGGACATGGTGCTTTCTACAAAGTGATGTGAATGCTCAGTAACTTCACAGAGGTGACATGGAATACTTGTATACTCGTACATCTAGTGTATTCTACAGAAGAAAACCACATGCATGACACCAGAAAGAAAAGGGCAGAAAACTTTTTTTTTAAGGTTTATTTTTTATTAACATAACCCAGATTTTCCAGCTTTAGGCTCTAGTAAAGCATTGGATCAGACATTATGGATGGATCTACACCCCTTACCAATCACTCCATAGAACTTGATGGACATGTCTTTTTCTCAATCATACTAAGGCTGTGAGTACAAGGAGTCTTTTTGACGCTTTCAAAGCAGAAACTGAACCTCCAAGTTTTTGAGAAGTTTTACATTTTTGAGGTGAGTTTCCACTCCGTTTCTGCTCCAAAGACTCCTCAAAAACTCAGTGTGCACAAACCCCAACTATGTACTGTAATTTCTGAAAGGTTTTAAAGACTTACTAATATGACAAACTGCCGGATACATGCAATAAACCTGCTAAGGGGCCAATCACAATGGGCCAGTAAAACTGCTAGCCGCACCGGCCCTGCGCAGACATTCGGCAGAGACAAGTGGTCTCATGCCATACCTCCATCTCACTTAAAGAAGCCCCCCCATGAGGATTCTTTATACTAAAGCTGCTTATATGTGTATGTAGTGTGGTGTGTGTTACTATACTGATCTACTGCCACATTCTTCAGGATCCAGCGCCAGAGAAGGAGGTAGATGACTATATTAATACACTCACACTACAGTACACTACACACACACACACACACATGCCCACACACACACACACCTGCCCACACACACACACACACACCTGCTCACACACACTTGCCCACACACACACACACACCTGCCCACACACACACACACACACACCTGCCCACACACACACACACACACACCCGCCCACACAGACACCTGCCCACAAACACACACACACCTGCCCACACACACACACACACCTGCCCACACAGACAGCTGCCCACAAACACACACACACCTGCCCACACACACATCAACCCGCCCACACACACACACACTCACCATCCCCCGGCTCCATTCCTCCTGCCTGCTCTGTCTCTTTTCCGGTGCAGCACTGCAGGCCGGGGTGCACTGCGTGACTTCACAGCCAGGAGACACAGCCGCGCACAGGGCCATGTCTCCTAGCAGTGACGCGGCCGGGCCAGCACAGGGAAGTTAACTGCTACAGTGTTGGCCCGGCCGATGAAGAAGTAGCGGCGGCCGCTGCTGGGGGAGCGGTCCGGGCCCCCCCCTCCCGCCACTGCTACCGCTATGTGCCGCGGCGGCCCGCACATATAATGAGGGCAATCCGGCATTAGACACCCCGTCTGGAGCCACGGGCCCCCTGCCGGCTCGGGGCCCTGGACGGTCGCCCGGATTGCCCTCATTATAATCCGCCTATGTATCCATGCCCTGTTTCATCTCTATAGAAAGGCAAAATCATGATAGAAAACATGACCATGATATTTCCCGCCCGAGACCTCCATGGGCGAAGATATCCTGAAAGTTGGGGATCTCATAAACTTCTAAAAGATCTAGCACACCTATGACAAGTCCTCATATGAGCTCACCAATAGAAGGTATGTGGGTGTAACCGTGATCTTATTAAATCAGAGCTTGGATTTTGGTCATTGGTCAGTCCTGGAAGGTACAGCTTGCTGTAGTTGTATCTGTTTTCCTAAGGAGTTCTTCTAAGGAGTGCTTCCTTGCGCTAAGCTCTGAGCTATTTCTCTGACACAGGTTTAGCACTTTTCTTTTATTATCTTTTTGATTTTATGTTAATGTATATATCATATTGTTTGTATCATCTTTGTGTATTTTTTATACACACTGCCTACTTTTCAAGATTAGATCACTTGTTTTTATTCTGTTATTCCCACACCCTATCATTTCTTTCTTAGAAAATTGGGCGTGGGGAACGATCAACACGCCCATATGATGGCGCGGTCGAGCATGTAAATTGTAACTCCCTACATGTATTTCTATAGCAGGATGAAGAACGTTTGGCGTTCGAAACGTGTAGGTTTCACAGAGGTCTCCACCTTTATTTATTTTATTTTTGCAATGTGTATATCTTTTTAATGGATTAACAATAAAATCATAATTTTATCTGCAATTGGATCTGGAAGCTGGCGTATCACAATGTCGGTGGATATGCACCTTCTCTTTTTGGTTGAGGAGAAGGTGACTCCTACAGGGTGAGATAGAAAAATGCAATGGGCCTAAGAACTATCAGGCAGGTAATTGCTTATTACGTGCTTGTTCTACCCTGTGGTGGCTCAGATTGCTCCTGGACCGCTTCTAACAGCGATTCTGCTGCTTCACGTCAACAGAACAGCTCTTCCTCTTCCCGACTGCTCTGTCAAAGAGGCGTGACTGCCACCTTTATGCTGATTGACAGACGGCTCCCTGTCCTCAGTATAATAAAATTACATCTAGAATTAAAAAGTATAACCCTATTATATATCAGAACAAGAAACTAAAAAACCTACTTTCTAATGACATCGGCTTTGTAGCCAGGAAAGCGCCCGCTCTGGGAACCATCCTTTCTCCTGGCTTATACACCAGTGAGACTAATACTGTACAACCAAATTGGCTCAGCACAAAAGGTTTCTTCAGATGTGGAGCCAATCGGTGCAAAGCGTGTCTACACGCGGTTAAAACAGATAGTTTTATGTCCTTAAGTAATGATAGAGAATATAAAATTCATGATTTCCTCAATTGTAATTCATCAGGGGTTATATACCTTATAGAATGCACCTTGTGTAAGGTCCACTATGTGGACAACAGAATATAACTCCAAGTAAATCAAACTTCTGTGAAATCAAACTGTCCACTTAGGAAGCAACACTGATTGACAATCAATTTCACATGCTGATGTGCAAATGTAATAGACGATAGATGGAAATTATTGGCAATTATCAAGACACCCTCAATAAAGGAGTGGTTCTGCAGGTGGGGACCACAGACCACATCTCAGTACCAATGCTTTCTGGCTGATGTTTTGGTCACTTTTGAATGTTGGTTGTGCTTTCACACTCGTGGTAGCATGAGACAGACTCTACAACCTACAGAAGTTGCTCAGATAGTGCAGCTCATCCAGGATGGCACATCAATGCGAGCTGTGGCAAGAAGGTTGGCTGTGTCCAGAGGCTGGAGGCGCTACCAGGAGACAGGCCAGTACACCAGGACATGTGGAGGGGGCCGTAGGAGGGCAACAACCCAGCAGCAGGACCGCTACCTCCGCCTTTGTGCAAGGAGGAACAGGAGGAGCACTGCCAGAGCCCTGCAAAATGACCTCCAGCAGGCCACAAATGTGTATGTGTCTGCACAAATGGTTAGATACCGACTCCATGAGGGTGGTATGAGGGCCCAACGTCCACAGATAGGGGTTGTGCTCACAGCCCAACACCATGCAGGACGCTTGGCATTTGCCACAGAACACCAGGATTGGCAAAGTCGCCACTCGCGCCCTGTGCTCTTCACAGATGAAAGCAGGTTCACACTGAGCACATGTGACAGACGTGACAGAGTCTGGAGACGCCGTGGAGAGCGACATCCTTCAGCATGACCGGTTTGGTAGTGGGTGAGTAATGGTGTGGGGTGGCATTTCTTTGGAGGGCCGCATAGCCCTCCATGTGCTCGCTAGAGGTAGCCTGACTTCCATTAGGTACTGAGATGAGATCCTCAGACCCCTTGTGAGACCATATCCTGGTGCGGTTGGCCCTGGGTTCCTCCTAATGCAGGACAATGCCAGACCTCATGTGGCTGGAGTGTGTCAGCAGTTCCTGCAAGATGAAGGCATTGAAGCTATGGACTGGCCCGCCCGTTCCCCAGACCTGAATCCGATTGAGCACATCTGGGACATCATAGTAACATAGTTTTTAAGGTTGAAGGAAGACTAAGTCCATCTAGTTCAACCCATAGCCTAACTTGTTGATCCAGAGGAAGGCAAAAAAAAAACATGTGGCAAACACTAAACTCCACATTGGGGAAAAAAATTCCTTCCCGACTCCATACGACAATCAGACTAGTTGCCTGGATCAACGCCCTATCAAGGAATCTAGTATTTATAACCTGTAATATTATACTTTTCAAGAAAGGCATCCATGCCCTTCTTAAATTTTAACAGTGAATCACTCATTTCAACATCATGCGGCAGAGAGTTCCATAGTCTCACTGCTCTTACAGTAAAGAATCCCCGTCTGTGATTATGATTAAACCTTCTTTCCTCCAGACGTAGAAGATGCCCCCTTGTCCCCGTCTCAGGCCTCAGAGTAGAAAGATCAGTAGAAAGGTCTTTGTACTGTCCCCTCATATACTTGTACATAGTAATAAGATCACCCCTAAGCCTTCTTTTTTTCCACAGTAAATAACCCCAAGTGTAATAACCTGTCTTGGTATTGCAGACCCCCCAGTCCTCTAATAACCTTGGTCGCTCTCGCTCCATCCGCCAACGTCACGTTGCACCACAGACTGTCTAGGGGTTGGCGGATGCTTTAGTCCAGGTCTGGGAGGAGATCGCACAGGAGACCATCCGCAACCTCATCAGGAGCATGCCCAGGCGTTGTAGGGAGGTCATACAGGCACGTGGATATATATATATATATATATATATATATATATATATATATATATACTGTATATGCCTTTTTGTCATTCTAGTAGTAGGGCCATAATTAAGACATGATTTGTTGAAACGCGTAGGTCTGTAAGCTATGATAGTTGCACATTTGCTGTATTCTTTGTGGAGCAGTGTTTTATATGGCTAATAAAAGCTAAGTTTTAATATTTTTTCTACTAAACAAACCTTTACGCTGGATCATTTGCAGTTTTCCCTTGTCTGACTGCACTTACGTTTCGCCCTGGTACCACTTATCTGCATCTCCAGAAGTTTCCCATTTCTCTATTATACTCTTCAAATTACATTTTGAGACTTTCTCCTCCTATTGTTGCACATATTTTTTTTCCCTTCATCTGCACAGGTATCATTAATCTATCAACTATAATGGCCGTACCAGGTCCTGCAGGTCCTGTATCCCGTACACATGACGTGGGCAGTGCACGGCATGCCGCTAGTTTTTATTCTGAGTGCTGTTATATACGGTGGTAGTTTTACACAATGTTGAGCCTGTGATTTGCAGAGTGAAATGTCTGACTGCTAGAACAGAAGTATACGGCAGATTCTGCAGCATGGATACATAAAGGACGTCCTGGGGGAATATACCTCCCTCCAACACTCGTCCAGTCCCTGCCTCACACTAGAGACATTTATAATAACTCCAGGACTATGGAGCTGGTCATTTTCTCATAATCTGTGGCCATTATTAGTGATTTCGCATTGTACGGTAATATCACCCTGGAGGTTGTGATGTATTTAGTGTAATAGCGCCATCTAGAATATACAGTATATATCAGGCGATACTATGCTTTCTATAGTTAGTCATCTTATGTGCCCTCTATAGCTATCTATTATACTTTATATTTCTTTATAACAATTTATAATAAATTACTCGATAGTTTTACAGCTTTATGATGTTTATTAATCTGCTGTAATTATAAAAGAAAGTCCAACCTTACAGTGGACACAGGTGGAAGTGTCCTCCATGTTGGTGTAGGTTGAGGTGGAGCAAGTATATAGTCAGTGGGGGATCAAGATGACCAGTATTCCCCAGGGTTCCTTGTTATCAGGGAGGGACCCGGTGTATGCAATCAAAAGATCTTATCCTCTGACCGGCTGTGTGCCATCAACAGGTAATGATCCTCTGTCCGGCTGTGTGCCATCAACAGGTAATGACCATCCGGCAGTGCGACATCAACTGGTCATCACCCTCCAGCTGTGTGCTATCAACAGGTAATGACCATCCAGCAGTGAGCCATCAACAGGTAATGACCCTCTGGCTATGGCCATCAATATGTCATCACCCTCCGGCTGTGTGCCATCAACAGGTAATGACCATCCGGCAGTGCGCCATGAACAGGTAATGACCATCCGGCTGTGTGCCATCAACAGGTAATGATCCTCTGTCCGGCTGTGTGCCATCAACAGGTAATGGCCCTCTAGCTATGGCCATCAATAGGTCATCACCCTCCAGCTGTGTGCCATCAACAGGAAATGACCATCCGGCAGTGCGCCATGAACAGGTAATGATCCTCTGTCCGGCTGTGTGCCATCAACAGGTAATGTTCCTCTGTCCGGCTGTGTGCCATCAACAGGTAATGACCCTCTGGCTATGGCCATCAATAGGTCATCACCCTCCGGCTGTGTGCCATCAAATGTTTTTATCTTCTGTCCAGTTTTGTGCCATCAAGAGGTAATGACCCTCCAGCTGTGGGCCATCAACAGGTCATCACCCTTCGGCATTTAGGCTTCTTGTCTTCTGTAAGATGCGATTCTTGAGTCTCCTGGTGTTAAAAAATATTTAAAAAATCACCGATTAAACTAATAATCTATCTAGTACATAAGCATCACAATTTATAATCTATCTAGTGCATAAGTATGACAATTTAGCTCACAGAACATACACTATGCTAAAACATTAGACCCTACAAGCAGAAATTTGCTAAACTAACATAAATATAACTGACAAATCAGTAGAAAAATCGCTACCAATGGCACAGCTCTCTTCACATCAACCTGTAACCATAGTAGATAAGAAATAGAGGACAATGCTCATAGTCAGTTATCAACAATTCGGCATGGGGCATCCCACCAGAGACATTATAATATCTAGTAGATTATAGATGGCAATAGAATTTACCAACAAGCACATAGTACGCCAAACTCAAGTACATAGTATGCCAAACCTCGACACGTTTTCCTAAAATAGGTTCATCAGAAGCACATACTAGACAGTGATACTTAGCAAAGCGTTCATAGATATATGCGCCATATGATAAGGTGCTAAAGTGCAAGTGTGTGACAAAATATCCATTCGATTTCAGGTGCAATGCTGCTTTGTATGTAGTAAGATGGTGCCCATCAGACAGCATGTATAGGACTAACCTGTGATGAAAACACGAGCAATGGGAAAGTTCAAGCAGTTGCCTTCTCAATCTTCCTCGCCTCTAAGACATCTAAGGAAACATCTTCTCCTCTTGATATTGGGTGGAGGTGTTGTAGGCATTTCAGGCTCTGGCATTCTAGGTTCTGACATACTAGGTTCTGACATGGTAGGTTCTGGTGTTCTAGGTTCTGGTGCTCTTGGCTCTGGAATTCTGGGTTGTTGGCTTCTCTGAAAAATCAGTAACCTCTCTTTATGCTCCGTGGAACTTCGAGCTCTTCTTCCTATATTGTTGTGAGGGATCGTTCTGACCCAGACAATATCACTGAACGCCACTTTATAGTTGCAGCTAGGAACCTTTTTCGCATCCTGCGGTGCAGGAGCCATGGATGGAGTAGAACATTTGCCATTGGGCAGGACAGGTGTTCTCCTGGAGTCTTGCTCCTGAATCTGAGGGATGCAAATCGGCTCCTTACAAGCACTTTGTTCCTTCAGAATGGTTTTGTTCTCAGGAGTTTTCTGATTGTTTCACCAGGTTCAGACATTGCCCACTTGCTCAGGACAAGACTTAAGGCCAAATACTCTAGTATTGTCAGTAGTGTCATCACCGCAACAAAAACTGCGCCACGGAAGAGCCAAAGAGGAAGATTGATGGAAGCTTGATAGGTGCTTCTCCTGAGATCCACGGGTAGTGGGTCATCCTATAATAAAGAAAAAAAACATAATAAAGTCCTGTATATTTATACCCAATCCAGTCAAAGAGAGCCCTTGTTATTATACAGTGATGGATACATTATCAAGCAACTTTCAGAAATATCCCATTGAGAAGATCAGGAAGAAGTTTGGGATTCACCTCCAGGGTCCATGGAATATTATTTACAGTTGGACTTTCATATGACGGACGGTCACGTGTCCAGTATGAGAAGTCCTGCAAGAGGCGATATTCTCATTAGCTGATCCTTGTGACCTCCATATTGATGAGAACATACTCGCCCTCAGTGTACTGTAATGTGGGGGGTAGAGCAACGTAAAGCACAGAAATGATAGGATGATACTCATCATCTCCAGAGGTCTCTCAGCACCAAGGTATGGTCAATGAGATACAAGCTGCAGATGGGCCGAGGCTTCTAATATACCCAGGGGTGACATCACAAAGCCCTCTGTGACATCATTGCACAGTTCTATCCATCATGTCACTGATACTTTGGACCTAACTAAATGTCTAAAAGAGAACCCTTCCACATGATTTCCAATCACGGAGCAGCTTCAGTTTTTCAAGAAAAGTTTAAAAAATATAATCTGTGCTGTGATTGGTCACAATGGCACATGAAGCAGAACGTCTTTAGATCTTTTAAAGGGAAAGTGTCAGCAATTTTTTTACAATTGTAAAATTGTAAAGTATTTATATTTATATATAAATACACATATATATTTAAAAAGGTTTTAATGGTATAAAATCTGAAAAAATATTTTAACTCTTTTGATGTTTTCATCTTGTAAACACTAGGGGGAGCAGCTGCTGACATTTCCATGAAAACAGAATACAGCTAGCTCGCATTACGACTGCAGTAAAAGTGGGCGGGATCTGCTCACATGGGTGTGATGTCACTCCTCCCCTTCTGGGCGTTTGCAAAAAGGTAAATGAGACTGTAGTTTAGGATCACAGTGCGGAGCGATCACTGGTGACTGCAAAGTGATATATAAGGGACAACACCAAAGTCATTAATCACTACAAGGACAAGGCAGGAATGTGGGAGTCAGAGGGGTCACCCCACACTTATATCCCCTCTGACTGTCACTTCCTAAGCTCCTTTCCCTGCCATAACCTCTTATTCCCGCAGGTAAATTCTTACAGGACCCCCCTCCCCATCCCCTTCCCCTGCCGCAGCTGATTCTAAACGTCCTCCATATGTAATAATAGACAGGTACTCACCGGCAGCCTATGGTAATTCACAGGGTAGAACAGGGTACAGCACAGAAACAATATGGCGATCCTCATTGTCTCCAGGGGGTATCTCAGCACCAAGATATGGCCAATGAGAAATGAGCTCCAGGTGGATGGAGCCCCCTTATATACCCCAAGGGTGACATCACAACGCCCTCTGTGACATCATCACCCACAACATTCCGTCACATGACATCACCCAGCACCAGCATATGTGACCCAGCATAAATAGGAAGTCCTTGTTGCCTATAGCAACTATTCAAAACTAAGTTTAAACTTTTCCAACAGCTAAAGGCGGCTCTGTGATGGCAGTTTCTTCTTGTGGACGGTTGTGATAAATCTGCAGAACATCTACATAACGCGACATGTAGAAAATCCTGTCTTTTCCCCTCTGTTCTTCCTCTGGTGCTACAGAGACGGATAGAAGGAGCTTTTCCAGACCTTACAGTGCACAATATGGGACCTAATCACTGATATCCCAGATCTCCTCAGTACAAGCATACCGCCAACCTATGAGGACTAGAAAGAGGGCGAAACCATGCGGCACGCGTAGTCTGACCACGCCCCTATCCATACCCCAAGCCACGCCCTTTTTATACCTTGGCAGGAGGAGATGTCTGTACAAAGCACAAGTTATCAAAAGGCTGAAGGAACACTTTATCAACATGAATGAAGGTTTTGAAGGGCATCCACTGTCCCGGCACTACCGGAAGTTCCACAACCAATCTTATAAGGACACTAAGTTTTGTGGGATCCGATTAGTCCCCAGAAAATGGAGGGGAGTTGATTACCTGAGATTAATGTCGCGGATGGAATCCAAATGGATCTTCACATTAAATAGCTTGGCTCTGAAGGGCCTTAATCACGAGAGTCAGCTGTATGCCTTCAACTCGCAGCGGTATATACTCTATGTATTTTTTATCCCAGTACCAATTGAACATTTACATTGCACTTGTTTGAACCTCCTTATATTTTATCAATATAATATGTCTTTTGGATATATTCCTTTGAATCCACCTATTTTATATATGTATTTGTTTCTATACATTGATTCCCCTATTGGAGATACAATATAATGTTTTTATTTTTCTCCTTCATGTTTTCCTTTTTATCTCTGGATGGTACTAAGTGCCGAATATATACTATCCTGGTAATATACACTGATTAACAGACTGTTTTTTATAGCCATCAGAAATATAAGTATATAATTTTTATTCATTTTTAACTAATTGTGAAAGTTTGAACAAAGTCTTTTTTATTATTATTTTTTTCACACACAGTCTATTCTTATTGGAATTCTATCTTAGTTCTATTGCACCTCCTTATGTCCTTTTGCACCGTCTTGATAGTATTGGATCTTCCTCCATTTCTTTGGTTGTATTATCTTTGTGGGGGGCGTTTGGACTTTATTAGGTTACCAGTTTGACTACCAGCGAGAAGCTGACGAAGAGGAACTGTGAGTCCTCGAAACGCGTAGGTTTTTTTGGCCTATACAGGACATCAAAGGAGAAGGAGAGAGTCAATGCACAGGGATAAGCCCTCCTGATATCCAGAAGATATATATAACCATATCATATTATTGATACAAAATATAAATGCACAGAGTCAATAAAATCACTTAAAAACACCAAACCCCATCCTTACTTTGCAAGATACCTATTCCAAAGGTGTATCTAGGTTTTCTGGCACCCGGTGCAGAAGGGGCTGGCTGGCACATTTTAGCCTGGGGGGCAAGCACACAGCAGTGGCCCATGAGTAGCGGCCCATCCTTAACATGTTTATTACCAGATGCATCATAAGCCTATATTCACACGACCGTATTGTCTAAGTGTTGCCCATGAAAAAAGCTGACAGCACTTGGACCAGTTCAGATGAGTGTTTGTAGTGGTCAGACATAGTACATATTATTCTTATGTATTACTATTTTTAAAGCAGATATACCTTATTAGAGATGTAGTACCAGGGGCGGACCTACCGCCCGTGCAGCCGGTTCATTGAACGGGGACCCCCGAGGGAGAGGGGGCCCCTCCAGCCTCCAGCAGGGCCGCCATCATGGCATGACTGCCCTGACTCCAGCATGGGGCCCGGCCGGTCGGGGCCCCCTCGGAGCCCCCCTCTTGTGCATCTCCTCATGGGGCCCCCCCCCGCAGGACCCCCCGCCGTCACATGACCGGAGATGTGCCTGCGCTCAGCATGGGCCCCATGCTGAGCGCAGGGACATCTCCGGTCATGTGACGGCGCCGGCACAATACTTACCCCTCCCTGTGCCTCCGCAGCGTCTGCCGCGTCCTCTGACTGTGACGTCTCAGGTCAGAGGGCGCGTTGACGTCTTTACACCGCGCGCTCTCTCCTGAGCTGTCACATCATAGAGCGGGAAGACGCGCGCAACGCTGGAGTCCGGATCAGCAGCAGGTAAGAAGTGAGGTGAGTATTTGATTTTTTTTTTTTTTATGTATGGGGGCATGGGGTATTTAATGGTGGGGGGAGAGTGGGTGTGACATCCTGCATGGGGTATTATATGGTGGGGTGGTGTGACATCCTGCATGGGGCATTATATAGGGGGGGGATTGGCATCTTGAATGGGGCATTATATGGGGAAGGGGGGAATTGACATCCTGCATGGGGGCATTATATGGGGGTGGGGGGGAGGGATGTGACATCCTGCATGGGGCATTATAAGAGGGGAAGTGACATCCTGCATGGGGCATTATAAGAATGGAAGGGGGGAAGTGACATCCTGCATGGGGCATTATAAGAGGGGAAGGGGGGAAGTGACATCCTGCATGGAGCATTATAAGGGAGGGGGGGCGTGACATTCTGCATGGGGCATTATAAGGGAGACGGTGTGACATCCTGCATGGGGCATTATAAGAGGGGGAGGGGGGAATTGACATCCTGCATGGGGCATTATATAGAGGGTTGGTGTGTGACATACTGCATGGGGCATTATAAGGAGGGGGGGTGACCTCCTGCATGGGGCATTATAAGGGAGGGGGTGGTCTGACATGCTGCATGGGGCATTGAAAAGGGGGGAAGTGACATCCTGCAAGGGGCATTATATGGGGGGAAGAGGTGACATCCTGCATGGGGCATTTTATGGGGGGTAGATGTGACATCCTGCATAGCGCATTAAAAGGGGGGTATTATCCTGCATGGGGCATTATAAGGGGGAACAGCCTGCATGGAGCGTTACATGGGGGCCAATATTCTGTATGGAGAGTTATATGGGGACCAGTATCCTGTATGGAGCATTATATGGGGACCAGTATCCTGTATGGAACATTATAAGGGGGTCAGTATCCTGTATGGAGCATTATATGGTGCCCATATTACTGTATGGAGGACTATACTGTCCGGTCTGCACTGAGCGCTGTGAGGATTTGCCGGTTTCTGAGCTATTGTAGAATTTACAATAGATATCGCTTTTGTAATGAGGCATTATAAGGGGGGAACAGCCTGCATGGAGCGTTCTATGGGGGCCAATATCTGTATGGAGCGTTATATGGGGGTCAGTATTCTGTATGGAGCGATATATGGGGGACAGTATTCGGTAGGGAGCGTTATATGGGGGCTAGTATTCTGTATGCAGTGTTATATGGGGACCAGTATCCTCTACGGAGCGTTATATAGGGACCAGTATCCTCTATGGAGCATTATATGGGGACCAGTATCCTGTATGGAGCATTATAAGGGGGTCAGTATCCTGTATGGAGCATGATATGGTGCCCATAATACTGTATGGAGGACTATACTGTCCGGTCTGCACTGTGCGTTGTGAGGATTTGCCGGTTTCTGAGCTATTGTAGAATTTACAATAGATATCGCTCATGTAATGTAGTAAGTGAAATCCTTGGCCTTGTACTATATATATATATATTTCTCTGCGGTATCTGTGCATCATGAATCATGGCATGTGTTAAAGGGGCCCACTGAAACTCTGTCGCCCAGGGCCCACAAAAACCTGGAGCTGGCCCTGGGGGTAAGTATAACAAGTTGTATTTTTTTTACATACAATTAATTAACTTGGAGTGGGGGGAATCAGAGATGCACGGGGGGATGAGAGATGCACTGGGGGGGGCCCTTCATGCCCCCTATGAAGGGCGGGGGGGGCCCCCAAAAAAATCTTGCACAGGGGCCCACTACAGTCTGTGTCCGCCCCTGTGTAGTACGCTGTGTTTTTCTACACTCCTAAAATAACATATCAGCAGAGTAAAGATGGTCACACATAAGCCCAGGTCTGCTAGATAGATACCTATGAATTATTATTTTGTATATGTTTTCAAACATACTTGATCAATGAAATCATCATTGTAAACTTCAACTCCACATAATGCTATATGATGTAGCAGTCACTAATTATCTTGAGTGCTTCATCTGATGTCCGTGCACAGCTTGCACTGCCTGGAAGGAGGCATCAGTTCTGCGAGAAGCCCACTCGCCCAAGGACTGGCGAGCAAAAAGGAGGGAGGAATGTAGCCCAGTCAAGAGAGCTTGTAAAAGAACTTCTACATGATGTTTCAAGGATGGAAAGAGACTGCCATCTACTGGCCAGACACAGTCAAGCGGAACCAAGATATGCAAGGGAAGTTGCAGGGAGAGCAAGTTCAGACGCTGGACCTGATCAGGTGACTTCCAGGAAGGAGTTCCGGAAAATAAGAGGCCAGCGCGCCAAACCTGAGGGGTCTTTGGCGCCAAGCAGCAGAAAGGAGCAGACGTGTTCCCTGCATCCTGAGAAACCCCGCGTGACAGGCCTAAGCCAGAGGCCTGTGAGGTGCCACAGCCGGGCACCGGTAAAAGAGCTCCGGATATCTCGCGGATGTTACCTGAGTGCTGTGCCTGCTGAGGAGACTAGGAACCTGATTGCGGTGCTGAGTGAGTTCGCGGAACCCGACGTCACCCGCCGACAGACGAGGCCTGGACCCCCCTATCCAAGGCTCGAGAGACTGCCTCCAACAGCCAAGCAGAGATGAGTTGAGAGACGGTTGCCCCAGGAAAGTCACGCCAGCGGAAGCGGAGGAGCTGCATACATGAACAGGGCCGTCACTTACACTGTTCACTGTTGGGAGGGGAACGGTTGGGACTAAAGGAGCACAACGTGATCTAATTGAATTTATGCGGAAGAGACTCACGGTCTAGCGGGAATAATCGGTGACCCCCGCTAGGGCCAAATGTACAGTTAAAGAACTTACGTGGTGTCTCCCATGACTGAGGGCATCACCCTACTTAAGAGACTTCGCCTTACTTAAGAGACTTCACCGTACTAAAGAGACTGCACCTTACTTAAGAGACTTCACCTTACTTTGAGAGGCTTCACCTTACTTTGAGAGACTGCGTCTTATTTTGAGAGATTTTGCCTTTTGCTGATATATTGAATTACTGTTCATTACCCTTGTTACTAATCCCTTGTTCAGAATACCTGTTGCATAAAATTGTTTATTTTCATCTCAGACTGTTCTCGCCTTGTGTCTCTGTGCGTTGCATTCCCGCACCTGCATTACATGATTGTATATGGGGGATAAAGGAAAGTTGTGTGTCAAATATGACTCCAAGACATCGAGCTTGCTGCTTGGGGGTTATGGTGGCGCAACCCAAGAAAATTGAAAAGTCAGGTATAGGTAGGTTAGTAGAGAGAGAAAAAACAAGGAGTTCAGTTTTGGAGAGATTCAGTTTCAGATAGAGGGAAGACATGATGTTAGAGACAGCAGACAGACAATCACTGGTATTTTGTATTAGAGTGGGGGTGATGTCAGGTGAAGAGGTGTATAGTTGGGTGTCATCAGCATTGAGATGGTACTGGAAATCAAATCTGCTGATGGTTTGTCCAATAGGAGCAGTATACAAGGAGAAGAGGAGGGGACCTAGGACTGATCCTTATGGAACCCCGATAGTAAGAGGAAGATTAGAGGAAGAAGAGCCGGCAAAAGATACCGTGAAGGAGCAGTCAGAGGTAGAAGAACCAGGAGGGAGCGGTGTCCTTGAGGCCTATACAGCGGAGCATAGTGAGGAGGAGCTGATGATCTACAGTGTCAAAAGCGGCAGAGAGATCCAGGAGAAACAGCTGGGAGTAGTGACCATTAGATTTAGCTGTTAGTAGATCATTAGAGACTTTAGTGAGGGCAGTTTCAGTAGAGTGTGAGGAGCGGAAACCGGATTGTAAAGGGTCAAGAAGAGAGTTATCTGAGAGATAGTGGATTAGGCGGGAATGGACCAGGCGTTCCTGGAGTTTAGAGATGAAGGGAAGATTAGAGACCGGTCTGTAGTTAGCAGTGCAGTTCTGGTCCAGGGATGGCTTTTTCAGTAAAAGGGTTATGATGGCATGTTTAAGTGAGGAGGGAAAGATACCTGAAGAAAGAGAGAGGTCAAATATTTTAGTTAGGTGGGTAGTGATGTCAAGGTAAAATATATATATTATAGAAAATCAATTAGTTTATTTTAATAGATTACCTAATCAGTGTGAATTAATATAGAGATGATGGAATAATCTATGTGTATGTGTAGCACCCCGAGGACTCGGCTGCTACAGGGGTATTGCACCTCGAACCAGAGGTGTGGTATTCCACTCCCGGGTAAGGATGGAGTGTGGACCGGGGCTCAGTTAGCTGCATACACTACACTCACCCCATTTCCGGGGGACAGATCAACGGTGCTCCCACTAGACAGAGTGCAGGCACGACAGCTTCTGTTCCTGGCTGGAGTGGGGAGGGGGAGGAAAACCCAGTGGTGTAGGAGCAGATAGGGGTGGGTTTCTGGGCATAGGTAGGAGCCCATTGGTTGCTAGTCACCTGGGCTCACACACAGAAGGAGGTATAAAAGGTGGGCACCATCATAGAACAGGGTTCAGTCCGGTTCAGTTCAGAGAGGAGGAGAAGAAGAGAGGAGCTCAGCCAGAGAGGGCTGACAGGGAGCTGTGGCTCAGTCTGGGCCCAGCTCCAGAGGCAAGCCTGGAGTGGAGGCCTGAGACAGCAGAAAGAGAAAGGAGAAGGAAAAGAAAGGAACTGAAACGGAGGAGAAAGGAGGCAAGGAACACAAAGAAAGGCCCAGAGACACGAAGGCAGAAGGAACCCCATATTCCCAGAGGAGATACTGGGTGAAGGGTTGGCAGAGCAGGGTACCGGAACCCGAATTGGTGGAGGCGACTAATCCTCAGCCAAAACCGGAGGTCGTGACCACATCTTGGTGCGACCCCTCACTACATCCACCAGAAAGGCATACCGCATAGGGTCAGGGAAACCGGAGAGAGGTTTCACCAACAGAAGGCCCGAGGAAGCTGGACAAAGGTGGGTCACTGGTGGGGACGGCCAGTAGAAAGGAAGAGAGGGGAGCTTTCAGCCACACTCTGGACTTGCTTGGGAGTTGACCGAGTCCCTCACCTGGTGGACGCAGCACGGCTCGGGCGGTCACTGCTGGCCGAAGTGACCGGAGCAACAACTGTGAGTAAAGCTTTGGAAACTGCACCACACGTCTCTGTGATTCCTTGCCGCTCCAGCACCACTAGCACTGGGACCCTCACACCATCACTACCACCATCATCCACATTAGCTGCCCTGAGGCAATACTTCTCCCATGGGGAGTCATCCCATACTCAGCTGCGCAAACAACATCAGCCTCAGTGGTCTGCAGCGCAGCGGCGGTCCCCACTGACCGCAATCCACGGGTGGCGTAGTCGGACACTTATTACCATACAAATAGACTGCCACTGGTTTGACCACCCTGGGCACGGACCGGGTCACCGCCACACGGAGACTACAACCCCCAGCATCTCAGCGATCCGGCTCCGGGTATTCCCCTGCACAGCACAGGCCCAGGGGGCGCGTCAACTTTGGCGTAGTCGGCAGGATCTCGTGCCCGCAACCACCGGGTACTGCGTGCCTGAAGAAAAGTTCACATGTACCTCAAAAAGAAGTCTCCCGCCAATTCCAGAGGATTCCCGCCATCGGACGCCATCTCGGGTCGTTTCCCGCCGTTTGCCCGCCATCTGCAGCTTTTGCCCACCATCCGCGGAGTTTCCCGCCATCAGGGGACGACTCCCGCCATCTTGGACGTTTTCCCGCCTTGGCAGAGCGGACGCCATTGTGGGGGTGCCAGAGGGTGGCAAGAGGCCACCTCCCATCGTGGGCATGGTCCCAGAGTGGCGCCAAAGGAGGAGACCGCCCCCACCAGCCGAGACTGCAACAATGGAGATGTCCATCAGAGTGGGGGGGCTGCCCCTGAAACTGACTGTCGCTAAGTTGCCCCGGGGCCACTCCCAATGGGGGCGGATGGGGAACAAAACTGAGGGGCTGGGCGCGGCCTGGATCAGTCTGGACAGACCGCACCCGGGAATGGAGGAAGCGTCCAGCAGTGCCAACACCTTGGTCCGGAGCCTGTTGCAGGCCAAACCGCCAGACAGCCTAGTGGAGATCCTGGCACAGCTCCCCAGAGATCCGGAGCGTGCACAGGCTGCGCTGGAGGACCTGGACCGGAGGATAGCCCGGGCACAACAGGATGCGCTGGCCGAGTGGAGAAGGGAGATGGCCCGGCAAGCTGGAACCCGCCGGCAGGAGGCGCCACCCGCAACATGGAGCACGTCTGCCTCTGAGGATGGTGCAGGAGGGACGAAGGCCGGAGACGACGCCGCGGAGGGAGCCGCAAGGATTGAGGCAGGTAATGGGGACGTCATCACCCCGAGCCCAGCAGCCTTAAGCCTGCCCCAGCCTCCTGTCGCAGAGCCCAAAGCCCTACTCACCACACCCGTTGCTGCACCGCCACTGCTCCCAACTAGGCCTCAAGCGGCAGGAGCCGCGGTCACGCCCCGTTCCGCGCCACACCCCTCGACCCCGGGCGCGGCAAAAGAGGAAGTACCACCGGCCTGGTCGCAAGGCCTGGTGAACCCGGGCGCCACTGCCCCTCCAGCGCCCTCTTCCTCAACAGTGCCACCCCTAGACTCAACCAGAATTCCCCCGGCCTGGTCGCAAGGCCGAGTAACCCGGGGCGCTGCTCCCCGATCGGGGCCCGTGGTGCCACCCTTGGGCGCAGATCTCTATGCGCAACATACCAGCCCGGACGGGCTGCCCTTCGTGTGGCCACCGGAGTACGTCAACCCCCATCTCCGGAGGGAACGGCCCCTGTGTGAGCCTCTGATCCCGGCTCCGGAGCCCGCCAAAATCGCTCCGCTTCCGCTGGAGCATGCCCAGTTTGCATGGGACCCCACCGGTGAGAATCTCATAGGGTTCACCCAGGAGACCCGGACGGACGCAGCCCGGCGTGAAGAGTGCTGCCGTCAACAGTTGGAGGTATTTGAAAGGGAACGGCGGGAGAGGCGAATCCGAGAAGAACAGCTGCAGGCCCGGAGCGCGGAGCAGAAGCGCAGGGCCCGACAAGATCCCCGAGCCGCCCGCGGTCCCCGAGTCAACGGGACCGTAATAAAGTTCCAGCTGGAGCATGGCTGGGGCTTTATCCGAGACCATCGAACCCCCGGCGACGTCTTTGTCACCCGCAGGGATGTCGAGAGCCACCTGCCGGAGGGACACCGCGGACGTGATCTCTACCCGGGTGATGTGGTCACCTTCACCCGGCACAAGGGTGCCAAGGGACCGTACGCCCTCCACGTTCACCGGCTCACGGAAGAGGAACTACAGTACCGCCCAGAAACAGAGTACGCCGAGGGTCCGGACGGACCTGAAGACTACCCAGAAGAGCAAGGAGGACACCATTATTAGAGAATGGTAAAGTGGAACTGTATATAGTTACCCGTCGGGGTACAAGAACTGTTGTAAAATTGGTGATTGTGTGAACTGTTACCTGTGTGCCCCTAATCCCTAACCAGGCTGAGGACTGTGAGCAGCCATTCCCCTATTCCCACTGGCCGAGGACTGAGAGCGGCCATACCCTTGTACATAGTTGCGCTTCTTAAAGCGCCCCCTACTGGTTTTATACAGGAACCGCAACGTCTACCTCAAAATTAAAATGGACTGTTGCACCTTTACCTGGTCGCAAGTTGCACAGCGGCCAGAGCTCAAGAATATGTTTTGAAAATGTTTATGTGAAAATGTCTTATAATGGAAAGTTTAATATGCTGCTAAAATAGTAATGCCAAAAGTTTTATATAGTGTTTTACAAAAGAGTTCCGGTGGCATTAGTAGAATGTTTTATAAAAATGTTTTATACCAGTAACGTTAAGAAGAACAGAGTACCTCCCATAAAGGGATGAGTAAAAAGTTAATATCTTATATATGAGTGCACTTTAAAAATTTGTATGTTTTAAATTGTCTTTGCTCTTTTCCAGCCCGAGGACGTGCTGTGATTTACCAGGGGGGAATGTAGCACCCCGAGGACTCGGCTGCTACAGGGGTATTGCACCTCGAACCAGAGGTGTGGTATTCCACTCCCGGGTAAGGATGGAGTGTGGACCGGGGCTCAGTTAGCTGCATACACTACACTCACTCCATTTCCGGGGGACAGATCAACGGTGCTCCCACTAGACAGAGTGCAGGCACGACAGCTTCTGTTCCTGGCTGGAGTGGGGAGGGAGAGGAAAACTCAGTGGTGTAGGAGCAGATAGGGGTGGGTTTCTGGGCATAGGTAGGAGCCCATTGGTTGCTAGTCACCTGGGCTCACACACAGAAGGAGGTATAAAAGGTGGGCACCATCATAGAACAGGGTTCAGTCCGGTTCAGTTCAGAGAGGAGGAGAAGAAGAGAGGAGCTCAGCCAGAGAGGGCTGACAGGGAGCTGTGGCTCAGTCTGGGCCCAGCTCCAGAGGCAAGCCTGGAGTGGAGGCCTGAGACAGCAGAAAGAGAAAGGAGAAGGAACAGAAAGGAACTGAAACGGAGGAGAAAGGAGGCAAGGAACACAAAGAAAGGCCCAGAGACACGAAGGCAGAAGGAACCCCATATTCCCAGAGGAGATACTGGGTGAAGGGTTGGCAGAGCAGGGTACCGGAACCCGAATTGGTGGAGGCGACTAATCCTCAGCCAAAACCGGAGGTCGTGACCACATCTTGGTGCGACCCCTCACTACATCCACCAGAAAGGCATACCGCATAGGGTCAGGGAAACCGGAGAGAGGTTTCACCAACAGAAGGCCCGAGGAAGCTGGACAAAGGTGGGTCACTGGTGGGGACGGCCAGTAGAAAGGAAGAGAGGGGAGCTTTCAGCCACACTCTGGACTTGCTTGGGAGTTGACCGAGTCCCTCACCTGGTGGACGCAGCACGGCTCGGGCGGTCACTGCTGGCCGAAGTGACCGGAGCAACAACTGTGAGTAAAGCTTTGGAAACTGCACCACACGTCTCTGTGATTCCTTGCCGCTCCAGCACCACTAGCACTGGGACCCTCACACCATCACTACCACCTTCATCCACATTAGCTGCCCTGAGGCAATACTTCTCCCGTGGGGAGTCATCCCATACTCAGCTGCGCAAACAACATCAGCCTCAGTGGTCTGCAGCGCAGCGGCGGTCCCCACTGACCGCAATCCACGGGTGGCGTAGTCGGACACTTATTACCATACAAATAGACTGCCACTGGTTTGACCACCCTGGGCACGGACCGGGTCACCGCCACACGGAGACTACAACCCCCAGCATCTCAGCGATCCGGCTCCGGGTATTCCCCTGCACAGCACAGGCCCAGGGGGCGCGTCATATGTATGTATGCAAATGTGTATATGCACATTGATTATGTTAATAGTTAATGATATATAACAGTTTCTGTTCTCAGGCTATGTGCCCACGATGCAGAAATGCTCCGGATTTTTCCTGAGCGTTTCTGCATCTCCCTGGCAGAAAAAATGTATGCGGATTGTACATGCGGATTTTACATGTGGATTGTACATGCGGATTTTACATGCGTTTTTCCTGCCAGGGACAAGCAGATGTGAAGCTTTCTTCACATGCATTTCCACATGCGCATTGAAAAGCGCTTTCCAAGCGATTTTAACATCACTTGGAAAGTGCTTGACAACTTGGTCACACTATATAAATCCATGCAAACGGCATGGATTTATATAGTGTGTCCGAAAGAATGTTAAAAGATAAAAAATAAATGTCATACTTACCTTCTGATGGCCCCCGGTGTCTTTATCCGATGTGTCTCAGCTTGCCGGCAGTTCGCGGTACACTGAAGGACCTGCCGTCACATGACTAAATGACGTCAGCGCAGGTCCTTGAGTCCACCGCGATCTGCCGGCAAGCCAAGACAAGCACACCGGGGGCCATCAGAAGGTAAGTATAATATTTATGTTTTATTTTATTCTTTTTTTACAGGTACTATGGTACCTGGGTCCGGAGGAGAGTCTCCTCTTCTCCAGACCCGGGTACCATCCACACATTGAAATGCATGGAATGCGCATGTACAGATCCAGTGATGCGGATTCCATGCGTTCCAATGCAAGTCAATGGCGGCGAAAACGCAGCGCTTCCATAAAATAATTGATCGTGCTGCGTTTTTTTCCTCAATGATAAGACGCAGCGGAAATTTCTGCAGCATGTGCACAGCACATGCGGATTATCATTGGGGAACATGGCAGGCCTTCTACCAAGCGTTTTTTAAGCGTTTCTGCAGCGGAATTGCCGCTGCGGAAACGCTTAAAAAACGCATCGTGGGCAGCCTTAGTGTAGACATGAACAACTAAATGATTTCCTGGGAATGACGTATGTATGTGCATGGCTGATAACAGAGAGATTCATGTCGAGTTGGCAAAGATGGCGCTGAGAGACGACTTCACCCCTCCCATCAGAATTCCTAAGGTGTTACTGTGGCCAGGAGATATATGGATGAGCAAATTGCAGTGTGCCAAGTTATCAGAAGGAGCAATGAATTTTACTAATCCCACCTAGAAGTAGAATACTATGTAACCCCATGTCTACATAATAAAGTATGTCATTTTGCGTGGTTTAGTCTCTGAGTGAAGTTTTTCAACCATATTAGCAAATTTGGTTGATTTGCATTCACTCGGACATCTTTAATTAGGAGGAGAGCAGTTACCTAGTGTATCTTAAATTGGTGAAACCTCCACAGTGACAGCTGGGGAAAGGAACTGAATGAGCTGTGAGGGAATAGGGTCACTGTTGCAGGTTGTAGGGCGGGAAGAAGTGAGGAGTCTGGTCACTTCTTCTTCTGTGACCAGCTCGAAGATGGAAAGTGAACTTGAGGTGCGGGAGGGAAGGGAATCCAGACTCTGAGGGGATTGTGTAAAAATGTCTTGAGAGATATGATTGATTTTTTGTAGGAAATAAGTGGCCAGATCGTCAGCGCTTAGGTTGGTGACGGGGGTCTGTACTTTAGAGCTCAGGAGGGAGTGGAAGGTTTCAAAGAGTCGTTTAGGATTGTTGGCTAGAGATGTGATGAGAGTGGTAAAGTAGACTTGTTTAGCCGGATGGAGAGCAGAATTATAAGTTTTGAGCATGAACTTATAGTGGATGAAGAGAAACCAAAAACAAGAAAAATACCCAAATAATTGAAAGTAAATGTATAGTGGATGAAGTTTTCTGTCAAAAGAGATTTTCTCCACAGATGCTCCACTCACAAAATAAGAATACTTTGTATGTACAATAAGGCAGGTACATAACTCATCATAGCTCAACATTTCCCGCTCATAATAGAATAACGGAATAGATTCAGGGATAGGCATTTTTTCATAATGGTATATGAAAAGTGCTTGGAGAAAACCGCCTCAAGGAGAAGTCTCTCATCCAGCTCCATTTCGCAGAGATCTCTTATTGGCATCCATTCATGATAAAGCTTCTGGAAGGGAGTCAATCATATGAACTCCACCCTGAGCCGAGCAGGGTAGATTATAGAATAGGAAATTTGCTTTTCACAGAGCCTCCTTTTTCTAACCCAGAACTTGACCCTCTTCTTCTGAACTTCTGTTGAAAAGTCAGGATAAATAGATATTTTCCTTCCATCAAGGGTAAGTGAAGAGTGGTCCCTGGCCTTTCGTAGGATAAGGTCTCCCTTTTTAAAATTTTGTAATTTGATGAGTACAGGTCTTGGTGGAGCACCCGGTGGCAAAGGACGTGTAGGAACTCTGTGAGCTCTTTCAATTGCAAAAAATTGAGAGAGAGTGTCTTTGCCGAACATTGTAGTCACCCAGGATTAAAAAAAAATCAACTGAATTACGACCCTCCGCTTTTTCATGAACCCCGACTAAACGTATGTTATTTCGCCGATGCCTATTCTCTAGGTCATCAACCTTCTTGAGAAGGGCATTGATATTCTGAAGACCTCTCCTGAGATATTTATGTATAGTAGGCATTTGGTCCGCAACAGAACTCACTCTTTCCTCCAACTCATTGACTCGTCTGTTTATTTTCTTCATGTTTTGTCTGATGAGATTAATGTCCTCTCTAAGCCCTCCCATGTGTTTGTTGAGAATTTCTAATGAGAAGCTACAGGATTTTCCAGCAGAGAAAACATCTTGTCGTGTAGGCTCTTGCCCAGAATCATTGACTTCTCCATAGGTGTTGTTAGTGCTCTGCATTTCCTGCACTTCTCTGTTTAACTGTTGCTGTGAGAGGGGTGCCACATTGCCTCCCCTGCACAGTCTCTGTATCTCCCTTCCTCTGTGAGCATACCTGATCAGGTTGTAAATCATCTGAAGGGTCAGAATCTAAGGTCAGTCTGGCAAATCTCCCCAGCTTTGCTGCAGCAGCCTCAGCATCTCTCACTCTGGCTGGTGTGGGGGAGGAGGCGCCATGTTGGAAGGCCCACTATCTGGACTCTGCTCCTTCTGATGCTTGCTTCTGGTCATGTCTGAGTGCACTTTAAAGCTTCTCTGTGTACTTTCCCCCAGCCTTTGGTGTGAAGGAATCAATATTTCACTGCTAATAGGTGGAAATGAAAGGATGCAGAGCAGGAGCAAAGCACAGAGCTTCCATGTGAAGAGGCTGTCAGCAAAAGGTCCTTTTTAAAGGGGAATCTGTAACACTCCCATCATCTGCTCCTGAGCTCACATCAAAGACAGTCTGTATTATATGTATTTTATATGAGCACTGCACTTGGCTTTTTCTGGCAGAGAAGATGACACACCCGATCTGCCGCTCCATTTTACAATAGGAATAAAAGTGCCCTGTCAGGGATAAAAATTCCCCATTCTTCCAATCGGTATAGTCCCAAATGGTCAGACCAATCAATCACTGACCAATAAGATATCACCTCTCCTGTGGATCCTATGGAGTTATCACCTCTCCTGTGGATCCTATGGTCATAACTTGTTTTCACCAACAAAGTCCTTTACTGCAAATTATCGTAATTGTACATCCCAGTTATGGTATCGCACAGTAAGAGGTGCAGGAGCCTCCTGTATTTTACAGCCGACGCTCCACTATAATCAGGATAATGGCTAACTGGTTTTCATATACAGCTGTAGTGTGGGCCCCTAGAATCAATTCCTATTGGGGCCCCAGACACCCCAGTTTGATCCTGGTTGGGGGTGGGGAGGGTAATTTTGCACCCTGTCGTAAAGAAAAATTGTAAAATCCAAAAAGACATCTCTGCAGAGGGGACATATCACCCTCACATTGAACATACAGGATTATAACTAGAAAAGTGAGAAAGAGCTGACACTTCAACCTCTATTGACGTAGGGCCTCCTGCCGAGGTCAGGTAAATTCAACAAAGAATCTGATGAGAACCAGCCAACAAGTCTAGAATTTGCATACTCAGAGGCGGATAAGTACATTTCCGAAGCAAGGGCTTCCTCTTTTCAAAGGACTTGTCTCAGACACTCTGAAGACTGTGGTCAGTGATGAATATTGGGGTTTGCATCGATCCAATATTCATGGGAGATGTATTTTCGACATCGTAGCAAAGGGACGATCATAACGCATTCACTCACATCATTGTAAGGCCAGCCGAACACCCCCAACTTAATATCGTTTAGATGGATAATGCTATCCATGCCATGTTTCATCTCTATAGAAAGGTAAAATCATGATAGAAAACATGACCATGATATTTCCCGCCCGAGACCTCCATGGGCGAAGATATCCTGAAAGTTGGGGATCTCATAAACTTCTAAAAGATCTAGCACACCTATGACAAGTCCTCATATGAGCTCACCAATAGAAGGTATGTGGGTGTAACCGTGATCTTATTAAATCAGAGCTTGGATTTTGGTCATTGATCAGTCCTGGAAGGTACAGCTTGCTGTAGTTGTATCTGTTTTCCTAAGGAGTTCTTCTAAGGAGTGCTTCCTTGCGCTAAGCTCTGAGCTATTTCTCTGACACAGGTTTAGCACTTTTCTTTTATTATCTTTTTGATTTTATGTTAATGCATATATCATATTGTTTGTATCATCTTTGTGTATTTTTTATACACACTGCCTACTTTTCAAGATTAGATCACTTGTTTTTATTCTGTCATTCCCACACCCTATCATTTCTTTACTTAGAAAATTGGGCGTGAGGAACGATCAACACGCCCATATAATGGCGCGGTCGAGCATGTAAATTGTAACTCCCTACATGTATTTCTATAGCAGGACGAAGAACGTTTGGCGTTCGAAACGTGTAGGTTTCACAGAGGTCTCCACCTTTATTTGTTTTATTTTTGCAATGTGTATATCTTTTTAATGGATTAACAATAAAATCATAATTTTATCTGCAATTGGATCTGGAAGCTGGCGTATCACAATGTCGGTGGATATGCACCTTCTCTTTTTGGTTGAGGAGAAGGTGACTCCTACAGGGTGAGATAGAAAAATGCAATTGGCCTAAGAACTATCAGGCAGGTAATTGCTTATTACGTGCTTGTTCTACCCTGTGGTGGCTAAGATTGCTACTGGACCGCTCCTAACAGCGATTCTGCTGCTTCACGTCAACAGAACAGCTCTTCCTCTTCCCGACTGCTCTGTCAAAGAGGCGTGACTGCCAACTTTATGCTGATTGACAGACGGCTCCCTGCAGTTAGGCAGCAGGGAGCCAGCTGTCAATCAGCATGACACCGGCAGTCACAGATCAACAGATCAGAGCGGGAGCTGAAAAATCACTGTCACAACCTTGGACACATATATAAAAAAGGAAATGATCCCCAGAGGTCTGCGTTTAAAAAAAAGTCGCCACCACTATATACAATGACGGTTTTCAAGAAGATCAGAATGCGATTCTTAGTCAATGTTCACTGAATCTTATGCACCTCATAATCAAACATGAGGAACTGGAACTGACTTAAATTAAATTGGATATTAAAAATATACAATCGTCTTTGGGGAAATATGTGCAACTAAAAGAATTTAATATTTGTAATGACAAACTGAAATCTAATTTGGCCAAGTTGGAGAACACCATTATGGATATAAAAAGATCCAAGTTCAAAAGGGACAGTGAGGACTATGCGCAGAACAAGATTTATAGTTGGAATAAACAATTACCATCCATCTTAAAAAAAACGCTCCCACAAACGTTTTCAGAGATCTGGAAGAGGGAGTTTTAAGGAGCATGATGATGTTACGGATAATTCTTTTGCTGCCACCTCTGATGATTACTCAGATTCATCTATGAGTTCAATGGGAGAAATGCAACAATTGTATTTTGTCAAAAATAAATTATCTAGTGCTGGTGGAGCAATTACAAAAAACGGAGGAAGAGGGTGTGGCGCCCCTGAGGGTTCGGTCGCCACAGGGGGGTACTGCATCTTGTGAAAGAGGTGTGGTATCTCCTCTCCCAGGTTAGGATGGAGCACCTGTCAGGACCCCACCTCATCACTCAACACTACACACTCCTGTCCTATGGGGGGCTAGTATGCACTACGGTGCTGCCCCAGCAGGATAATGGAGATGGGGAACCAAAGATAGGAGGAACCATGTAGTGGGTGAGGGTGGAGGACGCACTTTTAGGTTACACTTGTAGATACATATTTAATAGCCAGCCATCTTAAGTTCAAGGTTGTTTGATTGTGGTCTTCCCAGCTGGCAGTGGCCTTGTGTAGGAGCCTGCAGCGTGCTGGAGAGGTACGGTCCTCGTGCTCTGGCCTTGAGACGAGGAGCAGGATAGAGTTAACGGAGGTCTCTACCCGGTCAAGGTCCCTGCTTAAGAAGGCCTGGAGGGGAGCTGAGGAGGAGAGCTCCGCAGGCAAAAGGATCCCAGGGAATACGGACGGACCGGCATACGCCACCTGTACTCTCCATTCTGGCCTAGTCAGAGGGACTCCTGCTGCAAGAGGGGTACCGGCCCCCGATATCTGACTTTGTTACTTCACGTTTCAGTCGGAAAAACTTAAAGGCTAAGTGGTTCCCACCGGGTAACAGACGGAGCGGAGTCGCCACCTGTGCCCTTGTTCTGTGTATAGCCAGAAGGAGACCCAGCCTTGCAACACGCACTGCACACGGACAGGAGAGGCCCAAGGGGGAGATAGCAGGCTGGTGCTGGGGGTCCTCATAGACGCACCTGAACTACCGGGGTGTGCCGAACCCCCTTCTCTGGTGGCCGCAGCACGCCGTGAGGAGCAAGGAGAAGCCTTGCAGCTGACCTCTAACAACGTGAGTAAAGCTTGGAAGACTACATCCATTGGCTCTGGTCCATTACTGCAGAGGGACACCACACCGCACCACTGCACCTACTACGACTCCCCTCATCCTCCTGTTTCCTCTGCCCTGAGGCCGTGCTCCGCCTGCGGGGAGTAGTACTACTGTCGGCTGCCACAACATCCCGCCTCAGAGGACTGCAGCAGCGCTGGTAGCGCATCACCAGACACCACAGGTGGTGTAGTCGTTTATCCACTCATAATTGCCACTCATCAACTAGCCCCTATTTTTAATGTGTACGCCCTGGGCACGGACCGGGACGAGGCCGCGACTGCATCCCCATTCTACCAACTGGGCCCGCCGTCCGAGTACACCCCTTTCCCAGGGAGGGCTAGCCGCTACTGAAACAGCTAGTGGCGGGTCAAACATCACTGGCGTTGTCGGCATGATTGCATGCTCGCAGCAACGGAAGAAGTGATTCCCATTGCCAGCGGGTACTGCGCGCCTTTACAACAGACTGTCTTTAACACCCAAGATGGCGCCCGCCCAAGAAGAACGGACGCCATTGTGTGCAAAAAGGACAACCACCCAGCACCTCCCATCGTGGGTCTGACTTCCCCCATGGCGCCAACAGCTAGGACTGCCCCTTGCATTAGAGACTGTCCGCGAGGTAGTGTCCGTCAAGACGGATGAGACGTCCCAAGGAGTACCTGTCAGCCAGCCGCCCTGGAGCCGCCCCAAGAGAAGGAGGAGTAAGCAACAACAAGGTGTGGCCACAACAATCCTAGAGACTCCACACCCAGCAGCGAGGATGGAAGCAGTGCAGGAGAGATGCTTCGATTCCGCCCCACCAACTGCTGCCTCGCTCGGAATATGGGGGATTCACCTGACCCCGGAGGAGGCCGAGTTCCTCCGAGTGGAGTCACAGGACCTGACCCGGAGGGTCGCAGAGGCCCAGCGTGCGGTGTCCGCAGCATGGAGACATGGAGAGAGGAGGTGCTGCAGAAGATCCGGTCTCGCCGCCAAGGTGCTGCAAGCCAAGAAAGCGAAGCAGCAACCCAGGAGGAAGAAACCTCAGAGGCCGCGTGCAGCCCAGGACTGGGTAAGATACAAACCCCTGTCCCGGGTGAGAGACGCACGGAGGCCCTATTGGATCTAATGCCGGCACCCCTGTCCCCGGGCGCCGTTGTTTGGGAGCAGATCTTCGCTCCGGAGCTGGAGGCCCACGTGTCGTTCTCCGCCGGAGGCCTGCAATGCCTCCCGACTCCTGGCCTAGAAGAGCCTGTGCTTAGTGGGGACACCACCTGCCCCAACACGGACTGGTCCGCGTCACCGAAGGACCTGCAGCAACCCCTGCTGTCGCCGCTGCCAGCGCCTCTGGTTACCTGCCCGGCGGCGGAGGAGATGGTCTGGGACAACCAGGGGGGGACCTAATGGGCTTCCCCCAGGAGACCCAGGCGGAAGCGCGGAGGCGTAAGGACTTCTGCCGCAAGGAGCTCCTCCAGCTGGACAAGGAGCGGCGGGAGAGGCGGGTACGCTGCGAGCGCCTGGAGGTGTGCGCTAAGGCCGCCAAGTCCAAGGCCTGCCAGGAGGAGGCAGCCCATCCAAGCCCCCGGGAGGAAGGGCTGATCGTCCGCTTCCACCAGGAGGCGGGGTGGGGCTTCATCAGGAGTCCCCAGTTTGCTCAGGACATATTTGTGAACCGCAGAGACTTCGAGCCACAACTGAGGAGGGATGACCCTGGCCGGAATCTCTACCCGGGTGACTTGGTGTCGTACACCCGCCACCATGGGGAGCGTGGGTGGTACGCCCTGGATGTGCATAGAGTATTCCAGGGTGAGGCCCCTGTGCACCTGCCGGTAGGGGACCGGTCTGGCTCCGTGAGCAAGAACGAGCCTTTCCCTAGGTGGAGGTACCTGGACTAAGCGGCCCCGGAGGCTGTATCTTTGAGTTGACTTGCTGATTGTTTATGTTTATTACCATGTTTTCCTCCCGGTTTAGAGAGATATTTGTCCCTGCGGACTGGCTGTAGACAGACTCTATTGTATATAGTTATGCATCTATTTAGGTACTCCCTATTGGTTTTATACAAAACCCACTTCTACTTCTACCTCAGACCCCAGAAGCAAAACCTGTCTGGAGTGGCTCTCCTGGAGGTCCAACACAGGATCTCCATGCCCTGCAGCCACCCCAGGGCCTACGTTGAGGGTTTGGGACAGGTCCCTCTTGCTGCTGAACTGCCTCTTTTTTTCTATTTTCCTACCAAGCTGTCTACATGCATAATGTCTCTTTGATGTTTTTATACTTTTGTACTATTTATCTGCAACGTTTAAGAATCAGAGCCTCCCATAATGGGAAGATTGTTGATTGTTGTGAAAAAGCATATAAAAAGTCTGTACCATGTTTTGCTCTCTTTGCAGCCCGCGGACGTGCGGTGTTTCACCAGGGGGGAATGTGGCGTCCCTGAAGGTTCGGTCGCCACAGGGGGGGTACTGCATCTTGTGAAAGAGGTGTTGTATCTCCTCTCCCAGGTAAGGATGGAGTACCTGTCAGGACCCCACCTCATCAGTCAACACTACACACTCCAGTCCTATGGGGGGCTAGTATGCACGAGTGTGCTGCCCCAGCAGGATAATGGAGATGAGGGAACCAAAGATAGGGGGAACCATGTAGTGGGTGAGGGTGGAGGACGCACTTTTAGGTTACACTTGTAGATACAGTACATATTAAATAGCCAGCCATCTTAAGTTCAAGGTTGTTTGATTGTGGTCTTCACAGCTGCCAGTGGCCTAGTGTAGGAGCCTGCAGCGTGCTGGAGATGCACGGTCCTCGTGCTCTGGCCTTGAGACGAGGAGCGGGATAGAGTTAACGGAGGTCTCTACCCGGTCAAGGTCCCTGCTTAAGAAAGCCTGGAGGGGAGCTGAGGAGGAGAGCTCCGCAGGCAAAAGGATCCCAGGGAATCCGGACAGAGTGGCATACGCCACCTGTACTCTCCATTCTGGCCTAGTTAGAGGGACTCCGGCTGCAAGAGGGGTACCGGCCCCCGATATCTGACTTTGTTACTTCACGTCTCAGTCAGAAAAGCCCGGAGGCTAAGTGGTTCCCACCGGGTAACGGACGGAGCGGAGTCGCCACCTGTGCCCTTGTTCTGTGTATAGCCAGAGGGAGACCCAGCCTTGCAACACGCACCGCACATGGACAGGAGAGGCCCAAGGGGGAGATTTCTAGGAACACGCTGGTGCTGGGGGTCCTGATAGACGCACCTGAACTACCGGGGTGTGCCGAACCCCCTTCTCTGGTGGCTGCAGCACGCCGTGAGGAGCAAGGAGAAGCCTTGCAGCTGACCTCTAACAATGTGAGTAAAGCTTGGAAGACTACATCCATTGCCTCCGGTCCATTATTGCAGCGGTACACCACACCGCACAACTGCACCTACTACTACTCCCCTCATCCTCCTTTTTCCTCTGCCCTGAGGCCCTGCTCCTCCTGTGGGGAGTAGTACTACCATCGGCTGCCACAACATCCCGCCTCAGAGGACTGCAGCAGCGCTGGTGGCGCATCACCAGACACCACAGGTGGCGTAGTCGTTTATCCACTCATAATTGCCACTCATCAACTGGCCCCTATTTTTAATGTGTGCGCCCCGGGCACGGACCGGGCCGAGGCCGCGACTGCATCCCCATTCTACCAACTGGGCCCGCCGTCTGAGTACACCCCTTTCCAAGGGAGGGCTAGCCGCTACTGAAACATCTAGTGGCGGGTCACACAAGGGCGGGACATAAGCGTAAATGCAAACAAGTACCCAACACTGAGCAAAAAACGCCATTATTAGAGTCACCTGTTTGGAATCTCTCTAGCTACATCTTATCTGAGAGTCAAATTTCTCTCCTGGCTAAAGGCCTGAGCTTTTCACCTTCTAACGAATTCAACATTTTCAGAACAATTCTGGATGTTAACAAACTAGCATGTAACCTCACCATCCGATGTCATTTTATGGACATGAAAAATCCACAGAATACAGCTTCAGAAGAAGTTTCTCCTAGGACAAGCCAGGATTCCATGTTATTATTCACAGAACAACAGTCTTTATTACAAATGAAACAATTCGAGACGGAATCTTTAATTCCAAATGTAAATTGAAATGACGACTTTCGGGCTGGTAATCCTTTCTTTTACCCACTTCAGTCCAGACCATTGGTTCTGGATCAGTTCCAGGACTTAATTGAAAAAGAACTAGTGGAATTAAAGAATGAATTATCTTCTACTAATCATTTGGACTCTAATCTGACATATAGAGAAAAAGACGCTCTGAAAAAATTAAAGGATAATTCAGACATACTAGTCCGCTCAGCGGATAAAGGTGGCACTATAGTACTGAATGCAGGATTGTATAAAAAATTGAATTTGATGGATTTAGAAAATAGGGATGTTTATTTGGAGTTAGCTAGAGATCCTACTGTTGAGTTTAATGCTGCTATGTATAATCTATTAAACGAAGGTTTGCACTGAGGGGCCCTAAAAAAAAAATTAATGGAATATTTATACGTAGATCACCCAATTGTTCCAGTTTACCATTCGCCTCCAAAAATACATAAAAATATTTTTCCACCACCTTTAACACCTTTACTACCCAAGGTGGTTTGCACATTAATGACCAGGCCAATTTTTACAATTCTGACCACTGTCACTTTATGAGGTAGTTACTCTGGCAAAAAATTTTGAAAATTTTGCAATTTTCAAAATTTGAATTTTTATGCCCTTAAATCAGAGTTATGTCACACAAAATAGTTAATAAATAACATTTCCCACATGTCTACTTTACATCAGCACAATTTTGGAACCAAATTTTTTTTTTATTAGAGAGCTATAAGGGTTAAAAGTTTACCAGACATTTCTCATTTTTCCAACAAAATTTACAAACCATTTTTTTAGGGACCACATCACATTTGAAGTCACTTTGAGGGGTCTTTATGACAGAAAATACCCAAAAGTAAGACCACTCTAAAATCTGCACCCCCAAGGTGCTCAAAACCACATTCAAGAAATTTATTAACCCTTCAAGTGCTTCACAGAAATTTTTGGAATGTGGAAGAAAAAAATTAACATTTAACTTTTTTCACAAAAATGTTACTTTAGACCCAATTTTTTTTATTTTCACAGGGTTAACAGGAAAAAATGGACCCCAAAATTTGTTTTGCAATTTCCCCTGACCACACAGATACCCCATATGTGGGGAAAAACCACTGTTTAGGCGTACAGCAGGGTTCGGAAGGGAAGGAGCACCATTTGACTTTTTGAAAGTAAAATTTGCTTGAATAATTAGCGGACGCCGTGTTGTGTTTGGGGAGCCCCTGATGTGCCTAAACAGTGGAAACCCCCAAGTGACACCATTTTGGAAACTAGACCCCTCAGAGAACCTTTACAGAAGTTTAAACATGGAGCCATGAAAATAAATAATCAAACTTTTTCCACAAAAATTATGTTTTAGCCCCAATGTTTTTATTTTCACAAGGGTAAGAGGAGAAAATGGACCCAAAAAACTTTTTGCAATTTCTACTGAGTACGCCAATACCCTATATGTGGGGAAAATACAGTGTTTGGGTGCACGGCAGAGTTCAGAAGGGAAGGAGCACTGTGTGACTTTTTGAACGCAAAATTGGCTGGAATTGAGGGCGGACACCATGTCACGTTTGAAGAGCCCCTGATGTGCCTAAATAGTTGAAACCCCCCACAAGTTACCCCATTTTGGAAACTGCACCCCTCAAGGATTTTATCAAGGGGTATAATGAACATTTTGAACCCGGTACGACACATAATTTGATAACATTAGGTCATCATATTGAATAAGTTGTCATTAGTCTTGAGCACAAGTGCTCGCTACTTGAGTTTGCATCGTGTACTCGGGTATGCACCATGTATCGCACGTGCTCGAGTGTTATTAGATACCCAAAACAAACATGCAGGGATTGCTGGTGCATGGCAGGCAATCCTCGCACGTTTTTTTTGACTGTGAAGCATATGGGGCAGAGACTCGAGCACCCGCGATACTCAATGCATACCTGAGCACCCGATGCAAACTCAAGTAGCGAGCACTTGTGCTCAACACTAGTCGCCATATCGTCATCTTTTTTTTTTTTGCTTTTGAAAAAAATCCCAACCCTAGCACAACCCTAACCCTAGAGTTTATTTTTTACACCGTTCCTTGTGCAGTATAAGTGATTAGACGACTTTATTCTTTGGGTCAGTGCGATTACAGTGAAGCTCATCAAGAGAATGCCAAGAGTGTGCAAAGCAGTCATCAAAGCAAAAGGTGGCTACTTTGAAGAACCTAGAATATAAGACATATTTTCAGTTGTTTCACACTTTTTTGTTAAGTATATAATTCCACATGTGTTAATTCATAGTTTTGATGCCTTCAGTGTGAATGTACAATTTTCATAGTCATGAAAATACAGAAAAATCTTTAAATGAGAAGGTGTGTCCAAACTTTTGGTCTGTACTGTACGTATTAGTACGCCCTGGGCTGTAAAGGGGTTAAGACCCATAGTGGTGGGGATTGGTTCCCATGGTGAAAAATTAAGTGCCTGGATGGATTTTTACCTACAGCCTCTGGTTCAGGAAACTCCGAGTTACATTAGGGATTCAAAATTCATAGTGACCATTTTTGATAAATTTGAATGGCCAAAAAACTTTGGATGATTGTCCTGTGATGTGGTGGCATTATACCCCCTCAATTCCACACCATATTGCTTTAGCATGTTTAACCTACCACCTTGACACATACAGTTCGTACACTATAGAAATAAAAGAATTTCTGGTCATAGCAGTACAGTTCCTCTTAGAACGTAATTATTTTAGCTTTGATAAAAGTTTTTTTTTTACAGAAAAGAGGAGTCAGCATGGGCAGTAAATTTTCTCCTTTGCTAGTGAACATAGTGATGTGTAGGTGGGAGCAGCTTTTCATTTACCATAATGATAACACATATAGTGGACACATTGTGTGGTACGGTAGATTTATTGATGACCTCCTCCTGGTGTGGGGGGCACACAGGAGGAGGTGGTACAATTTGTACAGTACATCAACTGCAATCATTTTAATCTTAAATTCACTTAGTTCTACCATTCATCCAAAATTACTTTTTTGGATCTCGAACTTGAGGCTACCAAGGAGAAAGAATTGGTCAAAATTAATCCCCACAGAAAATCTACAGCCTCAAATTCTATTCTATCAGCTAAATGTTGTCATCCGCCACATATTAAGAGAAATATCCCTTACGGTGAGCTAATACGAACAATACGAAATTGTTCAGATAACATCACTTTTCAGAAGGAATCAGAAAAAATGTGTAACAGACTATCCAATAGGTGCTATCCCGAGTGGTCTTTAAGAAAAGCGAGTAGAATTGTCTCCAATATAAATCGGAAAGATATACTCCGAAATAAACAGAAAAATAACATTAACATATTGGATACTAGGGTAACGTTTTCTACCACCTATAGTCCTCAGTATAATAAAATTACATCTAGAATTAAAAAGTATAACCCTATTATATATGAGAACAAGAAACTAAAAAACCTACTTTCTAATGCCATCCGCTTTGTAGCCAGGAAAGCGCCCGCTCTGGGAACCATCCTTTCTCCTGGCTTATACACCAGTGAGACTAATACTGTACAACCAAATTGGCTCAGCACAAAAGGTTTCTTCAGATGTGGAGCCAATCGGTGCAAAGCGTGTCTACACGCGGTTAAAACAGATAGTTTTATGTCCTTAAGTAATGATAGAGAATATAAAATTCATGATTTCCTCAATTGTAATTCATCAGGGGTTATATACCTTATAGAATGCACCTTGTGTAAGGTCCACTATGTGGGTTGTACCACAGGTGCGCTGAAAGTCCGTATCAGAAGACATCTTTCTGATGCGATTCATTTGGAAGCCATAAATACATCAGCAGTATCGAGGCATTTTGCGAGAGTTCATAAAGGTGACACCTCATTCTTTAAATATATGAAGATAGAGAAGGTATATAGATCCACACGAGGGGGGGATCATAAGTGCAAACTTCTGAACCGGGAGTCCCTGTGGATTTTCACATTGGATACCACAGGGGTTAAATTCAAGACAGGATCTGATACTGCAGTATTAAGAAATATAATTCTGCATTTATTTCCATGCATGTACACTGGGTACGGAAAGTATTCAGACCCCTTTACATTTTTCACTCTTTGTTTCATTGCAGCCATTTGGTAAATTCTAAAAAGTTCATTTTTTTCTCATTAAAGTCCACTCTGCATCCCATCTTGTCTGAAAAAAAACAGAAATGTAGAAATTTTTGCAAATTTAATAAAAAAGAAAAACTGAAATATCACACGGGCATAAGTATTCAGACCCTTTGCTCAGTATTGAGTAGAAGCACCCTTTTGGGCTAGTACAGCCATGAGTCTTCTTGGAAATGATGCAACAAGTTTTTCACACCTGCATTTTGGGATCCTCTGCCATTCTTCCTTGCAGATCCTCTCCAGTTCCGTCAGGATGAATGGTAAACGTTGGTGGACAGCCATTTTCAGGTCTCTCCAAAGATGCTCAATTGGGTTTAGGTCAGGGCTCTGGCTGGGCCAGTCAAGAATGGTCACATAGTTGTTCTGAAGCCACTCCTTTGTTATTTTAGCTGTGTGCTTAGCGTCATTGTCTTGTTGGAAGGTGAACCTTTGGCCAAGTCTGAGGGGCAGAGCACTCTGGAAGAGGTTTTCATCCAGGATATCTCTGTACTTGGCCGCATTCATGTTTCCTTCAATTGCAACCAGTCGTCCTGTCCCTGCAGCTGAAAAACACACCCATAGCATGATACTGCTGTTATGATCTGCTACAAGAACTAAGGAAAGAGAGGAAATCTGTCCATACAATAGGACTAAGCTGATTCCCTACGATGCAGCGGGCAACCTGTTCCTTGTGAACAGACCCGCCTTCGTCCGCGGCTAGTCTGAACGCAGACCTATAGATTAAAGGGAGGGGTCCCTAAAAGAACTAAGGACTGGGACAAAATTGGACACCTCCTGGCAGAAGTAGTAGCAGAAGAAGACAAACAGACAAAAGTACTTAGTGGTCCAAGGACCAAACAAACTAGAGAGATACAGTAGGTACAAAGCACCTGGCTAGATTAAGAGTCAAAGTAACACTGAAGTCCAGCAAAGCCTGAAGGGCGGAGCTGGAATAAATAGGCAGAAGGTCACGTGACCACAAAATAGAAAAAACTAACAGGAGGGTTCTAACAACTGCCACCACCATGTTTCACTGTTGGGATTGTATTAGGCAGGTGATGAGCAGTGCCTGGTTTTCTCCACACATACCACTTAGAATTATCACCAAAAAGTTCTATCTTTGTCTCATCAGACCAGAGAATCTAATTTCTCATAGTCTGGGAGTCCTTCAAGTGTTTTTGAGCAAACTCTGTGCGGGCTTTCATATGTCTTGCACTGAGGAGAGGCTTCGGTCTGGCCACTCTGCCATAAAGGCCCAACTGGTGGAGGGCTGCAGTGATAGTTGACTTTGTGGAACTTTCTCCCATCTCCCTACTGCATCTCTGGAGCTCAGCCACAGTGATCTTGGGGTTCTTCTTTACCTCTCTCACCAAGGCTCTTCTCCCATGATTGCTCAGTTTGGCTGGACGGCCAGGTCTAGGAAGACTTCTGGTGGTCCCAAACTTCTTCCATTTAAGGATTATGGAGGCCACTGTGCTGTTATGAACCTTGAGTAATGCAGAAATTCTTTTATAACCTTGGCTAGATCTGTGCCTTGCCACAATTCAGTCTCTGAGCTCCTTGGGCAGTTCCTTTGAGCTCATGATTCTCATTTGGTCTGACATGCACTGTGAGCTGTGGGGTCTTATATAGACAGGTGTATGCCTTTCCAAATCAAGTCCTATCAGTTTAATTAAACACATTTGGACTCCATTGAAGGAGTAGAACCATCTCAAGGAGGATCACAAGGAAATGGACAGCATGTGACTTAAATATGAGTGTCTGAGCAAAGGATCTGAATACTTATGACCATGTGATATTTCAGTTGTTCTTTTTTAATAAATTTGCAAAAAAATTCTACATTGCTGTTTTTTTCAGTCAAGATGGGGTGCAGAGTGTACTTTAATGAGAAAAAAATGAACTTTTTAGAATTTATCAAATGGCTGCAATGAAACAGAGTGAAAAATTTAAAGGAGTCTGAATACTTTCCGTACTCACTGTACGTATCTGTATACACTGCTCCAAAAATAAAGGGAACACTTAAAACAACAGAATATAACTCCAAGTAAATCAAACTTCTGTGAAATCAAACTGTCCACTTAGGAAGCAACACTGATTGACAATCAATTTCACATGCTGATGTGCAAATGGAATAGACGATAGATGGAAATTATTGGCAATTATCAAGACACCCTCAATAAAGGAGTGGTTCTGCAGGTGGGGACCACAGACCACATCTCAGTACCAATGCTTTCTGGCTGATGTTTTGGTCACTTTTGAATGTTGGTTGTGCTTTCACACTCGTGGTAGCATGAGACAGACTCTACAACCCACAGAAGTTGCTCAGATAGTGCAGCTCATCCAGGATGGCACATCAATGCGAGCTGTGGCAAGAAGGTTGGCTGTGTCCAGAGGCTGGAGGCGCTACCAGGAGACGGGCCAGTACACCAGGAGATGTGGAGGGGGCCGTAGGAGGGCAACAACCCAGCAGTAGGACCGCTACCTCCGCCTTTGTGCAAGGAGGAACAGGAGGAGCACTGCCAGAGCCCTGCAAAATGACCTCCACCAGGCCACAAATGTGCATGTGTCTGCACAATTGGTTAGATACCGACTCCATGAGGGTGGTATGAGGGCCCGACATCCACAGATAGGGGTTGTGCTCACAGCCCAACACCATGCAGGACGCTTGGCATTTGCCACAGAACACCAGGATTGACAAAGTCGCCACTCGCGCTCTGTGCTCTTCACAGATGAAAGCAGGTTCACACTGAGCACATGTGACAGACGTGACAGAGTCTGGAGACGCCGTGGAGAGCGACATCCTTCAGCATGACCGGTTTGGCAGTGGGTGAGTAATGGTGTGGAGTGGCATTTCTTTGGAGGGCTGCACAGCCCTCCATGTGCTCGCCAGAGGTAGCCTGACTTCCATTAGGTACCGAGATGAGATCCTCAGACCCCTTGTGAGACCATATGCTGGTGCGGTTGGCCCTGGGTTCCTCCTAATGCAGGACAATGCCAGACCTCATGTGGCTGGAGTGTGTCAGCAGTTCCTGTAAGATGAAGGCATTGAAGCTATGGACTGGCCCGCCCGTTCCCCAGACCTGAATCCGATTGAGCACATCTGGGACATCATGTCTCGCTCCATCCGCCAACGTCACGTTGCACCACAGACTTTCCAGGAGTTGGCGGATGCTTTAGTCCAGGTCTGGGAGGAGATCCCACAGGAGACCATCAGCAACCTCATCAGGAGCATGCCCAGGCGTTGTAGGGAGGTCATACAGGCACGTGGATATATATATATATATATATATATATATATATATATATATGCCTTTTTGTCACTCTAGTAGTAGGGCCATAATTAAGACATGATTTGTTGAAACGCGTAGGTCTGTAAGCTATGATAGTTGCACATTTGCTGTATTCTTTGTGGAGCAGTGTTTTATATGGCTAATAAAAGCTAAGTTTTAATATTTTTTCTACTAAACAAACCTTTACGCTGGATCATTTGCACTTTTCCCTTGTCTGACTACACTTACGTTTCGCCCTGGTACCACTTATCTGCATCTCCAGAAGTTTCCCATTTCTCTATTATACTCTTCAAATTACATTTTGAGACTTTCTCCTCCTGTTGTTGCACATATTTTTTTCCCTTCATCTGCACAGGTATCATTAATCTATCAACTATAATGGCCGTACCAGGTCCTGCAGGTCCTGTATCCCGTACACATGACGTGGGCAGTGCACGGCATGCCACTAGTTTTTATTCTGAGTGCTCTTATATACGGTGGTAGTTTTACACAATGTTGAGCCTGTGATCTGCAGAGTGAAATGTCTGACTGCTAGAACAGAAGTATACGGCAGATTCTACAGCATGGATACATAAAGGACGTCCTGGGGGAATATACCTCCCTCCAACACTCGTCCAGTCCCTGCCTCACACTAGAGACATTTATAATAACTCCAGGACTATGGAGCTGGTCATTTTCTCATAATCTGTGGCCATTATTAGTGATCTCGCATTGTACGGTAATATCACCCTGGAGGTTGTGATGTATTTAGTGTAATAGCGCCATCTAGAATATACAGTATATATCAGGCGATACCATGCTTTCTATAGTTAGTCGTCTTATGTGCCCTCTATAGCTATCTATTATACTTTATATTTCTTTATAATAATTTATAATAAATTACTCGATAGTTTTACAGCTTTATGATGTTTATTAATCTGCTGTAATTATAAAAGAAAGTCCAACCTTACAGTGGACACAGGTGGAAGTGTCCTCCATGATGGTGTAGGCTGAGGTGGAGCAAGTATATAGTCAGTGGGGGATCAAGATGACCAGTATTCCCCAGGGTTCCTTGTTATCAGGGAGGGACCCAGTGTATGCAATCAAAAGATCTTATCCTCTGACCGGCTGTGTGCCATCAACAGGTAATGATCCTCTGTCCGGCTGTGTGCCATCAACAGGTAATGACCATCCGGCAGTGTGACATCAACTGGTCATCACCCTCTAGCTGTGTGCCATCAACAGGTAATGACCCTCTGGCTATGGCCATCAACAGGTAATGACCCTCCAGCTGTGTGCCATCAACAGGTAATGACCATCCGGCAGCGCGACATCAACTGGTCATCACCCTCCAGCTGTGTGCCATCAACAGGTAATGACCATCCGGCAGTGCGCCATCAACAGGTAATCACCCTCTGGCTATGGCCATCAATAGGTCATCACCCTCCGGCTATGTGCCATCAACAGGTAATGACCATCCGGCAGTGCGCCATGAACAGGTAATGACCATCCGGCTGTGTGCCATTAACAGGTAATGATCCTCTGTCCGGCTGTGTGCCATCAACAGGTAATGACCCTCTGGCTATGGCCATCAATAGGTCATCACCCTCCGGCTGTGTGACATCAAATGTTTTTATCTTCTGTCCAGTTTTGTGCCATCAAGAGGTAATGACCCTCCAGCTGTGGGCCATCAACAGGTCATCACCCTTCGGCATTTAGGCTTCTTGTCTTCTGTAAGATGCGATTCTTGAGTCTCCTGATGTTAAAAAATATTTAAAAAATCACCGATTAAACTAACAATCTATCTAGTACATAAGCATCACAATTTATAATCCATCTAGTGCATAAGTATGACAATTTAGCTCACAGAACATACACTATGCTAAAACATTAGACCCTACAAGCAGAAATTTGCTAAACTAACATAAATATAACTGACAAATCAGTAGAAAAATCGCTACCAATGGCACAGCTCTCTTCACATCAACCTGTAACCATAGTAGATAAGAAATAGAGGACAATGCTCATAGTCAGTTATCAACAATTCGGCATGGGGCATCCCACCAGAGACATTATAATATCTAGTAGATTATAGATGGCAATAGAATTTACCAACAAGCACATAGTACGCCAAACTCAAGTACATAGTATGCCAAACCTCGACACTTTTTCCTAAAATAGGTTCATCAGAAGCACATACTAGACAGTGATACTTAGCAAAGCGTTCATAGATATATGCGCCATATGATAAGGTGCTAAAGTGCAAGTGTGTGACGAAATATCCATTCGATTTCAGGTGCAATGCTGCATTGTATGTAGTAAGATGGTGCCCATCAGACAGCATGTATAGGACTAACCTGTGATGAAAACATGAGCAATGGGAAAGTTCAAGCAGTTGCCTTCTCAATCTTCCTCGCCTCTAAGACATCTAAGGAAACATCTTCTCCTCTTGATTTTGGGTGGAGGTGTTGTAGGCATTTCAGGCTCTGGCATTCTAGATTCTGACATACTAGGTTCTGACATGGTAGGTTCTGGTGTTCTAGGTTCTGGTGCTCTTGGCTCTGGAATTCTGGGTTGTTGGCTTCTCTGAAAAATCAGTAACCTCTCTTTATGCTCCGTGGAACTTCGAGCTCTTCTTCCTATATTGTTGTGAGGGATCGTTCTGACCCAGACAATATCACTGAACGCCACTTTATAGTTGCAACTAGGAACCTTTTTCGCATCCTGCGGTGCAGGAGCCATGGATGGAGTAGAACATTTGCCATTGGGCAGGACAGGTGTTCTCCTGGAGTCTTGCTCCTGAATCTGAGGGATGCAAATCGGCTCCTTACAAGCACTTTGTTCCTTCAGAATGGTTTTGTTCTCATGAGTTTTCTGATTGTTTCACCAGGTTCAGACATTGCCCACTTGCTCAGGACAAGACTTAAGGCCAAATACTCTAGTATTGTCAGTAGTGTCATCACCGCAACAAAAACTGCGTCACGGAAGAGCCAAAGAGGAAGATTGATGGAAGCTTGATAGGTGCTTCTCCTGAGATCCACGGGTAGTGGGTCATCCTATAATAAAGAAAAAAAACATAATAAAGTCCTGTATATTTATACCCAATCCAGTCAAACAGAGAGCCCTTGTTATTATACAGTGATGGATACATTATCAAGCAACTTTCAGAAATATCCCATTGAGAAGATCAGGAAGAAGTTTGGGATTCACCTCCAGGGTCCATGGAATATTATTTACAGTTGGACTTTCATATGACGGACGGTCACGTGTCCAGTATGAGAAGTCCTGCAAGAGGCGATATTCTCATTACCTGATCCTTGTGACCTCCATATTGATGAGAACATACTCGCCCTCAGTGTACTGTAATGTGGGGGGTAGAGCAACGTAAAGCACAGAAATGATAGGATGATACTCATCATCTCCAGAGGTCTCTCAGCACCAAGGTATGGTCAATGAGATACAAGCTGCAGATGGGCCGAGGCTTCTAATATACCCAGGGGTGACATCACAAAGCCCTCTGTGACATCATTGCACAGTTCTATCCATCATGTCACTGATACTTTGGACCTAACTAAATGTCTAAAAGAGAACCCTTCCACATGATTTCCAATCACGGAGCAGCTTCAGTTTTTCAAGAAAAGTTTAAAAAATATAATCTGTGCTGTGATTGGTCACAATGGCACATGAAGCAGAACGTCTTTAGATTTTTAAAGGGAAAGTGTCAGCAATTTTTTTACAATTGTAAAATTGTAAAGTATTTATATTTATATATAAATACACATATATATTTAAAAAGGTTTCAATGGTATAAAATTTGAAAAAAATATTTTAACTGTTTTGATGTTTTCATCTTGTAGACACTAGGGGGAGCAGCTGCTGACATTTCCATGAAAACAGAATGCAGCTAGCTCGCATTACGACTGCAGTAAAAGTGGGCGGGATCTGCTCACATGGGTGTGATGTCACTCCTCCCCTTCTGGGCGTTTGCAGAAAGGTAAATGAGACTGTAGTTTAGGATCACAGTGCGGAGCGATCACTGGTGACTGCAAAGTGATATATAAGGGACAACACCAAAGTCATTAATCACTACAAGGACAAGGCAGGAATGTGGGAGTCAGAGGGGTCACCCCACACTTATATCCCCTCTGACTGTCACTTCCTAAGCTCCTTTCCCTGCCATAACCTCTTATTCCCGCAGGTAAATTCTTACAGGACCCCCCTCCCCATCCCCTTCCCCTGCCGCAGCTGATTCTAAACGTCCTCCATATGTAATAATAGACAGGTACTCACCGGCAGCCTATGGTAATTCACAGGGTAGAACAGGGTACAGCACAGAAACAATATGGCGATCCTCATTGTCTCCAGGGGGTATCTCAGCACCAAGATATGGCCAATGAGATATGAGCTCCAGGTGGATGGAGCCCCCTTATATACCCCAAGGGTGACATCACAACGCCCTCTGTGACATCATCACCCACAACATTCCGTCACATGACATCACCCAGCACCAGCATCATGTGACCCAGCGTAAATAGAAACGGTCCCTGTTGCCTATAGCAACTATTCAAAACTAAGTTTAAACTTTTCCAACAGCTAAAGGCGGCTCTGTGATGGCAGTTTCTTCTTGTGGACGGTTGTGATAAATCTGCAGAACATCTACATAACGCGACATGTAGAAAATCCTGTCTTTTCCCCTCTGTTCTTCCTCTGGTGCTACAGAGACGGATAGAAGGAGCTTTTCCAGACCTTACAGTGCACAATATGGGACCTAATCACTGATATCCCAGATCTCCTCAGTACAAGCATACCGCCAACCTATGAGGACTAGAAAGAGGGCGAAACCATGCGGCACACGTAGTCTGACCACGCCCCTATCCACACCCCAAGCCACGCCCTTTTTATACCTTGGCAGGAGGAGATGTCTGTACAAAGCGCAAGTTATCAAAAGGCTGAAGGAACACTTTATCAACATGAATGAAGGTTTTGAAGGGCATCCACTGTCCCGGCACTACCGGAAGTTCCACAACCAATCTTATAAGGGCACTAAGTTTTGTGGGATCCGATTAGTCCCCAGAAAATGGAGGGGAGGTGATTACCTGAGATTAATGTCGCGGATGGAATCCAAATGGATCTTCACATTAAATAGCTTGGCTCTGAAGGGCCTTAATCACGAGAGTCAGCTGTATGCCTTCAACTCGCAGCGGTATATACTGTATGTATTTTTTATCCCAGTACCAATTGAACATTTACATTGCACTTTTATGAACCTCCTTATATTTTATCAATATAATATGTCTTTTGGATATATTCCTTTGAATCCACCTATTTTATATATGTATTTGTTTCTATACATTGATACCCCTATTGGAGATACAATATAATGTTTTTATTTTTCTCCTTCATTTTTTCCTTTTTATCTCTTGATGGTACTAAGTGCCGAATTTATACTATCCTGGTAATATACACTGATTAACAGACTGTTTTTTATAGCCATCAGAAATATAAGTATATAATTTTGTATTCATTTTTAACTAATTGTGAAAGTTTGAACAAAGTCTTTTTTATTATTATTTTTTTCACACATAGTCTATTCTTATTGGAATTCTATCTTAGTTCTATTGCACCTCCATATGTCCTTTTGCACCGTCTTGATAGTATTGGATCTTCCTCCATTTCTTTGGTTGTATTATCTTTGTGGGGGGCGTTTGGACTTTATTAGGTTACCAGTTTGACTACCAGCGAGAAGCTGACGAAGAGGAACTGTGAGTCCTCGAAACGCGTAGTTTTTTTTGGCCTATACAGGACATCGAAGGAGAAGGAGAGAGTCAATGCACAGGGATAAGCCCTCCTGATATCCAGAAGATATATATAACCATATCATATTATTGATACAAAATATAAATGCACAGAGTCAATAAAATCACTTAAAAACACCAAACCCCATCCTTACTCTGCAAGATACCTATTCCAAAGGTGTATCTAGGTTTTCTGGCACCCGGTGCAGCAGGGGCTGGCTGGCACATTTTAGCCTGGGGGGCAAGCACACAGCAGTGGCCCATGAGTAGCGGCCCATCCTTAACATGTTTATTACCAGATGCATCATAAGCCTATATTCACACGACCGTATTGTCTAAGTGTTGCCCGTGAAAAAAGCTGACAGCACTTGGACCAGTTCAGATGAGTGTTTGTAGTGGTCAGACATAGTACATATTATTCTTATGTATTACTATTTTTAAAGCAGATATACCTTTTTAGAGAAGTAGTACCAGGGGCGGACCTACCGCCCGTGCAGCCGGTTCATTTAACGGGGACCCCCGAGGGAGAGGGGGCCCCTCCAGCCTCCAGCAGGGCCGCCATCATGGCATGACTGCCCTGACTCCAGCATGGGGCCCGGCCGGTCGGGGCCCCCTCGGAGCCCCTCTCTTGTGCGTCTCCTCATGGGCCCCCCCTCCACAGGAACCCCCCGCCGTCACATGACCGGAGATGTGCCTGCGCTCAGCATGGGCCCCATGCTGAGCGCAGGGACGTCTCCGGTCATGTGACGGCGCCGGCACAATACTTACCCCTCCCCGTGCCTCCGCAGCATCTGCCGCGTCCTCTGACTGTGACGTCTCAGGTCAGAGGGCACGGTGACGTCTTTACACCGCGCGCTCTCTCCTGAGCTGTCACATCACAGAGCGGGAAGACGCGCGCAACGCTGGAGTCCGGATCAGCAGCAGGTAAGAAGTGAGGTGAGTATATATTTTTTTTTTTATGTATGGGGGCATGGGGCATTTAATGGTTGAGGGAGAGTGGGTGTGACATCCTGCATGGGGCATTATATGGGGGAGGTGGTGTGACATCCTGCATAGGGCATTATATAGGGGGGGTGTTGGCATCCTGAATGGGGCATTATATGGGGGAGGGGGGAATTGACATCCTGCATGGGGGCATTATATGGGGGTAGGGGGGGAGGGATGTGACATCCTGCATTGGGCATTATAAGAGGGGAAGGGGGAAGTGACATCCTGCATGGGGCATTATAAGAGGGGAAGGGGGGAAGTGACATCCTGCATGGGGCATTATAAGAGGGGAAGGGGGGAAGTGACATCCTGCATGGGGCATTATAAGAGGGGAAGGGGGGAAGCGACATCCTGCATGGGGCATTATAAGAGGGGAAGGGGGGAAGTGACATCCTGCATGGGGCATTATAAGGGAGGGGGGCGTGACATTCTGCATGGGGCATTATAAGAGGGGGAGGGGGGAATTGACATCCTGCATGGGGCATTATATAGAGGGTGGGTGTCCTCCTGCATGGGGCATTATAAGGGAGGGGGTGGTCTGACATGCTGCATGGGGCATTGAAAAGGGGGGAAGTGACATCCTGCAAGGGGCATTATATGGGGGGGAAGAGGTGACATCCTGCATAGGGCATTTTATGGGGGGTAGATGTGACATCCTGCAAAGCGCATTAAAAGACGGATGTCATCCTGCATGGGGCATTATAAGGGGGGAACAGACTGCATGGAGCGTTACATGGGGGCCAATATTCTGTATAGAGAGTTATATGGGGACCAGTATCCTGTATGGATGCTGTATGGAGCATTATATGGGGACCAGTATCCTGTATGGAACATTATATGGGGACCAGTATCCTGTATGGAACATTATAAGGGGGTCAGTATCCTGTATGGAGCATTATATGGTGCCCATATTACTGTATGGAGGACTATACTGTCTGGTCTGCACTGTTCGCTGTGAGGATTCGCCGGTTTCTGAGCTATTGTAGAATTTACAATAGATATCGCTTGTGTAATGGGGCATTATAAGGGGGGAACAGCCTGCATGGAGCGTTATATGGGGGCCAATATTCTGTATGGAGCGTTATATGGGGGTCAGTATTCTGTATGGAGCGATATATGGGGGACAGTATTCGATAAGGAGCGTTATATGGGGGCCAGTATTCTGTATGCAGTGTTATATGGGGACCAGTATCCTCTATGGAGCGTTATATGGGGACCAGTATCCTGTATGGAGCATTATAAGGGGGTCAGTATCCTGTATGGAGCATGATATGGTGCCCATAATACTGTATGGAGGACTATACTGTCTGGTCTGTACTGTGCGTTGTGAGGATTCGCCGGTTTCTGAGCTATTGTAGAATTTACAATAGATATCGCTTGTGTAATGGGGCATTATAAGGGGGGAACAGCCTGCATGGAGCGTTATATGGGGGCCAATATTCTGTATGGAGCGTTATATGGGGGTCAGTATTCTGTATGGAGCGATATATGGGGGACAGTATTCGGTAGGGAGCGTTATATGGGGGCCAGTATTCTGTATGCAGTGTTATATGGGGACCAGTATCCTCTATGGAGCGTTATATGGGGACCAGTATCCTGTATGGAGCATTATATGGGGACCAGTATCCTGTATGGAGCATTATAAGGGGGTCAGTATCCTGTATGGAGCATGATATGGTGCCCATAATACTGTATGGAGGACTATACTGTCCGGTCTGCACTGTGCGCTGTGAGGATTCGCCAGTTTCTGAGCTATTGTAGAATTTACAATAGATATCGCTCATGTAATGTAGTAAGTGAAATCCTTGGCCTTGTACTATATATATATATTTCTCTGCGGTATCTGTGCATCATGAATCATGGTATGTGTTAAAGGGGCCCACTGAAACTCTGTCGCCCAGGGCCCACAAAAACCTGGAGCCGGCCCTGGGGGTAAGTATAACAAGTTGTATTTTTTTTACATACAATTAATTAACTTGGAGTGGGGGGAATCAGAGATGCACGTGGGGGATGAGAGATGCACGGGGGGGGCCTTCATGCCCCCTATGAAGGGCGGGGGGGGGCCCCAAAAAATTCTTGCACAGGGGCCCACTACAGTCTGTATCCGCCCCTGTGTAGTACGCTGTGTTTTTCTACACTCCTAAAATAACATATCAGCAGAGTAAAGGTGGTCACACATAAGCCCAGGTCTGCTAGATAGATACCTATGAATTATTATTTTGTATATGTTTTCAAACATACTTGATCAATGAAATCATCATTGTAAACTTCAACTCCACATAATAGTATATGATGTAGCAGTCACTAATTATCTTGAGTGCTTCATCTGATGTCCGTGCACATAGTATACATAGTATACCACATACAGTACAATATATATAGGAGAATATACAGTATGACTGGTATATAGAGACGAGCAATTTGTAGAACCGTGGTCCAGTGGTCAGATGAATATTCTGTGGCTGCTGAACAGGAGCCACCACATAGTCTCCTTTTTACAGCCCCACATAGCCTTCCATATACTGTACAGTGTGAGCCCCACATAGCCTCCTATATACAATGTGAGCCCTCACACAACCTCCTATATGAGTATGAGCCCTCACATAGCCTCCTATATACAGTATCAGTCCCCACACAGCCTCCTGCATACAGTGTGAGGACCCACACAGCCTCCTGCATACAGTGTGAGGACCCACACAGCCTCCTGCATACAGTGTGAGGACCCACTGTGTGAGTACAGTGTGAGGACTGGTCGTCGGATATGTTGCACGCTTATTGAGATGTGTTATTGACAGCTCTATCATTTTTCTTGCCACTGTCTTGTTAAATATACAGGTTGGATACATTTGGTGTTCATGCCATATAAATTCCTGTTTATAACAAGTACATATTTATGATAGGTAGCTTTGTTTTACTACCATTGGCAGGCATTAACTGGATTTTAGGTCCTAGTGACGTTTTATATCTTTTTTACCTACGTATTCATTAAAGGTTATGTTTTAACCTCTTTCACTACTTTAATTGCTTCATATTACCTTTATTGAGTGGTGACCTGTATGATAGTGTTTGAGCACCAGCTCCAGGCGTCCCTGAAGAGGGGCAGGGAAAAAGTAAAGGGGGCAGTGGAGAGGGGGTTTATCCAAGGAGGGGTGAGGTCAGCAGAGTATGAGAGACAGACTCATCCTAAACCAGGGGTCTCAAACACGCGGGTCGCATGTGGCCCTTCAGACTGGTTCATGCGGCCTGTGTGCACCATAGACCCCGATCGCGGCCCGGTCCAGGAGCTGCCGACAGCTGCACTTTAGTTCAGTGTATTGCTGCGCAGAGACCGGCTCTCTGCATGATACAATACCAATGCCAGCCACCGGCCTATTAGAGGCCAGCAGCGGACATCCGCGTCCCAGCGCAGTGGTGCATAACATCACTAACATGGGCAGATGTCAGCTGCTGGCCTCTGATAGGCCGGTGGCAGGCATTGGTCTCTGTGCAGCAATACACTGAACTAAAGCGCAGCTGCCGGAAGCTCCTGGACCAGGCCGCAATCGTCAAGGGGTCTATGGTGCCTGCGCCCGCATATGCAGAAAGGACACCGAGGGAACCGAGGACAGGTGAGAAGAGACTTTTTTTTTTCTTATATATGTACAGTGCCTACAAGTAGTATTCAACCCCCTGCAGATTTAGCTGGTTGACACATGCGAAATTAACTTGGCATTGTGACATTTGTACTGTAGATCAGCCTGGAAGTGGGAAATGCACTGCAGCAAATTTTTTTTTTTTTTTTTAAAAACGTTAAAAGTTAATTCAGAGTGTCATTTATTATTCAACCCCTCAAACCAAAAGAATTCTGTTTGGTCCCCCAAAAGTATTAAGAAGTAGTTCAGGCACCAAGAATAATGAGCTTCACATGTGTGGATTAAAGATCTCTTTTGCCAGCCTTTTCTGACTATTTAAGACCCTCCCCAAACTTGTGAACAGCACTCAGACATGGTCAACATGGGAAAGACAAAGGAGCATTCCAAGGCCATCAGAGACAAGATCGTGGAGGGTCACAAGGCTGGCAAGGGGTACAAAACCCTTTCCAAGGAGTTGGGCCTACCTGTCTCCACTGTTGGGAGCATCATCCGTAAGTGGAAGGCTTATGGACCTACTGTTAACCTTCCACGGCCAGGACAGCCTTTGAAAGTGTCCTCCCGTGCCGAGGCCAGGCTTGTCCGAAGAGTCAAGGCTAACCCAAGGACAACAAGGAAGGCACTCCGGGAAGATCTCATGGCAGTGGGGACATTGGTTTCAGTCAATACCATAAGTAACGTACTCCACCGCAATGGTCTCCGTTCCAGACGAGCCCGTAAGGTACCTTTACTTTCAAAGCGTCATGTCAAGGCTCGTCTACAGTTTGCTCATGATCACTTGGAGGACTCTGAGACAGACTGGTTCAAGGTTCTATGGTCTGATGAGACCAAGATCGAGATCTTTGGTGCCAACCACACACGTGACGTTTGGAGACTGGATGGCACTGCATACGACCCCAAGAATACCATCCCTACAGTCAAGCATGGTGGTGGCAGCATCATGCTGTGGGGCTGTTTCTCTGCCAAGGGGCCTGGCCATCTGGTCCGCATCCATGGGAAGATGGATAGCACGGCCTACCTGGAGATTTTGGCCAAGAACCTCCGCTCCTCCATCAAGGATCTTAAGATGGGTCGTAATTTCATCTTCCAACAAGACAACGACCCAAAGCACACAGCCAAGAAAACCAAGGCCTGGTTCAATAGGGAAAAAGTCAAGGTGTTGGAGTGGCCTAGTCAGTCTCCTGACCTTAACCCAATTGAAAACTTGTGGAAGGAGCTCAAGAATAAAGTCCACATGAGACACCCAAAGAACCTAGATAACTTGGAGAAGATCTGCATGGAGGAGTGGGCCAAGATAACTCCACAGACCTGTGCCGGCCTCATCAGGTCTTATAAAAGACGATTATTAGCTGTAATTGCAAACAAGGGTTATTCCACAAAATATTAAACATAGGGGTTGTATAATAATTGACCGACACTTTTATGTTTAAAATGTAATAAAATTCAACTGAGCAACATAACTTTTTGGTTTGTAAGATTTATGCTTCTGTTCATAAAACCTACTCTCGTTTGCAGTTTGAAGGCTCTAACTTATTTGCATCTTATCAAACCAGCTAAATCTGCAGGGGGTTGAATACTACTTGTAGGCACTGTATGTGTAGAATGGAACAGCGGACATTCCTACAATATAGGGACCTGAATGGGGACATTCCTACAATATGGGAACCTGGATAGGAACATTCCTACAATGTGGGACCTGGATGGGGACATTCCTACAATGTGGGACCTGAATGGAGACATTCCTACAATATGGGGACCTGGATAGGAACATTCCTACAATGTGGGACCTGGGTGGGGACATTCCTACAATGTGGGACCTGAATGGGGATATTCCTACAATATGGGGACTTGGATAGGAACATTCCTATAATGTGGGACCTGGATGGGGACATTCCTACAATGTGGGACCTGAATGGGGACATTCCTACAATATGGGGACCTGGATAGGAACATTCCTATAATGTGGGACCTGGATGGGGACATTCCTACAATGTGGGACCTGAATGGGGACATTCCTGCAATATGGGGACCTGGATGGGGACATATCTACAATGTGGGGACCTGGATAGGGACATTCCTACAATGTGGGGACCTGGATGGGGACATATCTACAATATGGGGAACTGGATTGGGACATATCTACAATGTGGGGACCTGGATAGCAACATTCCTACAATGTGGGGACCTGGATAGGAACATTTCTACAATGTGAGGACCTGGATGGGGAACATTCCTACAAGATGGGGACATTATAACAAGATGGGGACCTAGATGGGGGACATTACGACAAGATGGGGACCTGGATGGGGTTCATTACGACAAGTTGGGGACCTGAATGGGGGACATTACAACAAGATGGGGACCTGGATGGGGCATTACTACAAGATGAGGACCAGGATGGTGCATTACTACAAGTTGAGGACCAGGATGGGGCATTACTACAAGATGAGGACCAGGATGGTGCATTACTACAAGATGAGGACCAGGATGGGTCATTACTAAAAGATGAGGACCAGGATGAGACATTACCACAAGATGAGGACCAGGATGAGGCACTAGATGAGGCATTACTACAAGATGAGGACCAGGATGAGTCATTAACCCCTTTACAACCCATGGTGGTTTGCACATTAATGACCAGGCCAATTTTTACAATTCTGACCACTGTCACTTTATGAGGTAATTACTCGGGAACGCTTCAACAGATCTCCCTGATTCTGAGAGATGGTTTTTTTGTGACATATTGCACTTCATGATTGTCGTAAAATTTCTTCGATATCACTTGCGTTTATTTGTGAAAAAAATGGAAATTTGGCAAAAATTTTGAAAATTTTGCAATTTTCAAAATTTTAATTTTTATGTCCTTAAATCAGAGAGATATGTCACACAAAATAGTTAATAAATAACATTTCCCACATGTCTACTTTACATCAGCACAATTTTGGAACCAACATTTTTTTTTACTAGGGAGCTATAAGGGTGAAAAGTTGACCAGCGATTTCTCATTTTTCCAACAAAATTTAGAAAACCATTTTTTTAGGGACCACATCATATTTAAAGTCACTTTGAGGGGTCTTTATGACAGAAAATACCCAAAAGTGACACCATTCTAAAAACTGCACCCCTCAAGTTGCTCAAAACCACATTCAAGAACTTTATTAACCCTTCAGGTGCTTCACAGGAATTTTTGGAATGTGGAAGAAAAAAATTAACATTTAACTTTTTTCACAAAAATGTTACTTTAGACCCAATTTTTTTTATTTTCACAGGGGTAACAGGAAAAAATAGACCCCAAAATTTGTTGATCAATTTCTCCTGAGTATGCAGATACCCCATATGTGGGGGAAAAGCACTGTTTGGGCGCACGGCAGGGTACGGAAGGGAAGGACTTTTTAAATGTAAAATTTGCTTGAATAATTAGCGGATGCCATATTGCATTTGGGGAGCCCCTGATGTGCCTAAAAAGTGGAAACCCCCCACAAGTGACCCCATTTTGGAAACTAGACCCCTCAGGGAACTTATCTAGATGTGTGGTGAGCACCTTGAACCCCCAGGTGCTTCACAGAAGTTTATAACATTGAGCCGTAAAAATAAAATTTTCACATTTTTCCCACAAAAATGTTTTTCAGCCCCCACTTTTGCATTTTCATAAGGGTAACAGGAGAAATTTCACAATGCAGTTTGTTGCTCAATTTCTTCTGAGCAAGCAGATACCCCATATGTGGGGGAAAACCACTGTTTGGGAGCGCGGCAGGGTTCGGAAGGGAAGGAGCGCCATTTGACTTTTTGATTGTAAAATTTGCTTGAATAATTAGCGGATGTGCCCCTGATGTGCCTAAACAGTGGAAACCCCCCACAAGTGACACCATTTTGGAAACTAGACCCCTCAGGGAACTTATCTAGATGTGTGGTGAGCACCTTGAACCCCCAAGTCCTTTACAGAAGTTTATAACATGGAGCCATCAATATAAAAAAAATCAAACTTTTTCCACAACAATGATGTTTTAGCCCCAATTTTTTTATTTTCACAAGGGTGAGAGGAGAAAATGGACCCCAAAAACTTTTGTGCAATTTCTCCTGAGTACGCCAATACCCCATATGTCAGGAAAATACAGTGTTTGGGCACACGGCAGAGTTCAGAAGGGAAGGAGCACTTTGTGACTTTTTGAACGCAAAATTGGCTGGAATCGATAGCGGACGCCATGTCGCGTTTGAAGAGACCCTGATGTGCCTAAATAGTTGAAACCCCCCATAAGTGACCCCATTTTGGAAACTACACCCCTCAAGGATTTTATCAAGGGGTATAGTGAACATTTTGAACCCAGAGGTACGACACAAAATTTGATGACATTAGGTCATCATATTGAATAAGTTGTCATTAGTCTTGAGCGCAAGTGCTCGCTACTTGAGTTTGCATCGGGTACTCAGGTATGCACCATGTATCACAGGTGCTCAAGTGAAATGCTCGAGTCCCCTCCTGCATGTTTCACGGTTATTAGACACCCCCAAAAAAACATGCAGGGATCGCTCGAGCATGGCAGGCAATCCCCACGAGGTTATTTTGGCCGCGAAGCATATGGGGCGGAGACTCGAGCACCTGAGATACTCAATGCATACCCGAGTACCCGATGCAAACTCAAGTAGCGAGCACTTGTGTTCAACACTAGTTGTCATATCGTCATCTTTTTTTCTTTTTTTTTTTTAATAAAAAAAAAAAAACCCTTGCCCCCATCCCTAACCCTACCCTAGCCCAACCCTGACCCCAACCCTAACATTAGCACAACCCTAACCCCAACCCCAGCCCTAGTGTTTATTTTTTACGCCGTTACTCGTGCAGTATAAGTGATTAGACGACCTTATTCTTCGGGTCGGTGCGACTACAGAGATACTAGAATGATATCGGGTTTTTATGATTGACAGCTGTCACACACTAAAAGACACATATTTTGTAAAATCTAGTTTTTGCATCGCCATATCTTGAGAGCTATAATTTTTCCATATTTTGGCTGACAGAGTCATGTGATGGATTTTTTTTTGCGGGACAAGTTGACGTTTTTATTGGTGCCATTTTCAGGCACGTGACATATTTTGATCGCTTTCTATTCCAGCTTTTGGGAGGCAGAATAAACAAAAACCTACAATTCAGGAATTGTTTTTTTTTTTGTTTTTTTTATTCTACTCCGCGTGTGGTAAAATTGATAAGGTAGCTTTATTCTTCGGGTCAGTACGTTTACAGCGGTACCACATTTATATAGTTTTTCTATGTTTTGGCGCTTTTACACAATAAAAGACATTTTATAGAAAAAATTATTTTTTTGCATCGCTTTATTCTGAGAGATATAACTTTTTGAATTTTCGGATTATGGAGCTGTATGGTGGCTTGTTTTTTGCGGGACAAGATTACGTTTTCAGCGGTACCATTTTTATTTATATTCATCTTTTTGATCACGTGTTATTCCATTTTTTGTTTGGCCGTATGATGATAAAGCATTGTTTTTTGCTTCGTTTTTTTTTTTTTTACCGTGTTCAATGAAGGGGTTAACTAGTGGGACAGTTTTATAGGTCAGGTCGTTCCGGACGCGGCGATACTAAATATGTGTACTTTTATTGTTTTGTTTTTTTTTTCATAATAATATTTATTGATGGGTACATTATATTTTTATTTTTGGTGGATTATTTTTTTTATTTTTTTTTAAATATTTTTACAATTTTTTAAAAAAAAATGTTTCACTTTCTGAGAGGTTTAACACTTTTTTACTTTGTCCCACTCTGGGACTTTCACTTTTTTTATTCTGATCGCCTACATAGCATAGGGATGGAGCACCATCCCTGAGCCATGCAGGCAGTCAGCGCCGCACAGTGAGAAGAATGTTCAGTCATGCACTGCGCATGACCAAACAATCTTCCTGCTGTCTGGTGACCGGGATGTTGTCATGACGACATCGGGTCATCATGGCAACACCCGGGAAGCCGCGGCAGACAGCGCTGGAGGCCGGAAGAGGAGGTGAGTATTGCGATCACCTCCCCTTGCCACCGCAATGCTGCGATCGACTTTGATCGCAGCATTGCGGGGGTTAATGTGTCGAGAGCGGTGCGGGACCGCTCCCTGCACATAGTACCGGGTGTCAGCTGTGACAATCAGCTGACACCCGGCGGCGATCGCGCCCACACAGCCTGTGTGCACGCACGATCGCCATGACGTACTAATACGGGTCAGACTCTTAAAGCCCAGGGCACAGACGCGTATTAGTACGTCATGGGCTGTAAAGGGGTTAATACAACATGAGGACAAATTCAAAAGGTGTATAGAAAAAAAAATTATATCACTAAAAATGTCATTTTGTCATGCAAAGAATGCGGCCCATCTACCCAGCCGAGTTTGAGACCCTTGCTTTATAAAGTATCTTTGCTTAACAAACAGTTGTTTCTGAGAAGCTAATGATAGCAAATGATCAGGCAATATTTTCTGTGCATTTTCCCATTTCATTCTACTTGTGCCTCCTTTTCACAAACATTCTGTTGCAATTTTTGGGTTAACTCCTTTATTTTGGATTTTATCTTATTGATCTCCCCTATGCATATTCCACGTACACATGCTTTCATAGCATCCCATATAAATCTCGTAGATGACGACCCATCATTAAAACGAAAATATTCTAAGATTCTAGAGCTAAGAGTAGGACCAATTAGTTGCAGCCAAAAAGGATTGATGTGCCATGTATATTCCCCCGGAGACCTCACAGCACCCATCTGCAGTTGTACCTGTATAGGCGAGTGGTCAGAGACACTCCTTGGCAGATACCTCACCGATTTAATATAGGGTATGATTGATTCAAAGCCAATAGCTTGGTCTATTCTTGACAAAGAATGATGGGAGGCGAAGTAACAGGAATATTGTCTGACATCAGGGTGCCGTATTCTCCATAGGTCCACTATGCCTACCTCCTCTAGCAGATAATGTAGAGATGTATATTGTGCATTTTGAAAAATATTTCCAGTATGGAATTTATCCCAGAAAGGGTGGAGGTAGGTGGTAAAATCCCCTCCCCCTGCGAGGTTGGGATTTAGGAGGATGTTAGTTTTAGATCAGTTGCAGAACGGAGGGCATTGGAGGGGTGATAGACAGAAATGAGGGATGAGATATAGGGTGGTGCAGAACTGTGGAGGGCTTTATGGGTGAGAGAGATGAGTTTGTATTGTATTCTGTGGTTAATGGGTAACCAGTGCAATGACTGGCACAGGTTAGAGGCGTTGGTGAAGCGGCCTGATAGAAATACGACCCTGGCTGCTGCATTCAGAATGGATTGGAGAGGAGAGAGTTTGTTTACAGGGAGACCGATTAGAAGAGAGTTGCAGTAGTCCAGACGAGAGTGAATAAGAGCGACAGTAAGAGTTTTTGCAGTATCAAAGGTGAGAAAATGTGGGGTTCTGGAGATGTTTTTAAGGTGCAGGTGACATGAGTGAGTGAGTGATTGTAGCCCAGTCAAGAGAGCTTGTAAAATAACTTCTACATGATTTTTCAAGGATGGAAAGAGACTGTCATCTACTGGCCAGACGCAGTCAAGCGGAACCAAGATATGCAAGGGAAGTTGCAGGGAGAGCAAGTTCAGACGCTGGACCTGATCAGGTGACTTCCCGGAAGGAGTTCCGGAAAATAAGAGGCCAGCGTGCCAAACCTGAGGGGTCTTTGGCGCCAAGCAGCAGAAAGGAGCAGATGTGTTCCCTGTGTCCTGAGAAACCCCGCGTGACAGGTCTAAGCCAGAGGCCTGTGAGGTGCCACAGCCGGGCACCGGTAAAAGAGCTCTGGATATCTCGCGGATGTTACCTCAGTGCTGTGCCTACTGAGGAGACTAGGAACCTAATTGCGGTGCTGAGTGAGTTCGCGGAACCCGACGTCGCCCGCCGACAGACGAGGCCTGGACCCCCCTATCCAAGGCTTGAGAGACTGCCTCCAACAGCCAAGCAGAGAGGAGTTGAGAGACTTTTGCCCCAGGAAAGTCACGCCAGCGGAAGCGGAGGAGCTGCATACGTGAACAGGGCCGTCACTTCCACTGTTCACCCACAGTACCGGGGACAATTGGGTTTAGATACTCAGGTTGGGAGGGGAACGGTTGGGACTAAAAGAGCACAACGTGATCTAATTGAATTTATGCGGAAGAGACTCAAGGCCTAGCGTGAATAACCGATGACCCCCGCTAGGGCCAAATGTACAGTTAAAGAACTTACGTGGTGTCTCCCATGACTGAGGGCATCACCCTACTTAAGAGACTTCGCCTTACTTAAGAGATTTCACCTTACTTAAGAGACTTCACCCTACTAAAGAGACTGCACCTTACTTAAGAGACTTCACCTTACTTTGAGAGGCTTCACCTTACTTTGAGAGACTGTGTCTTATTTTGAGAGATTTTGCCTTTTGATGACATATTGAATTACTGTTCATTACCCTTGTTACTAATCCCTTGTTCAGAATACCTGTTGCATAAAATTGTTTATTTTCATCTCAGACTGTTCTCGTCTTGTGTCTCTGTGCATTGCATTCCCGCACCTGCATTACATTTGGCGTAGTCGGCAGGATGCAACATTCAGACGCAGAGATGGGGGATCAGTCTGTGGCTGGGTCCGGTGGGACTGGGTAGAAAGACTGAGAAGCATGCTACGGATGTACCCCCTTGATCCCCTAGCCCAGGCGGAGCTGGCCCTCCTAACCCTTGATGGAGAGGCCCGACAGACTGTGATGTACCGCCCACCTGGGGACCGTGACACCGTGGATAAAGTGATAAAAATTTTAGAGGACATGCACGGTGACACTACAGATTTGGGACACTTGCGCTTACGGTTGTTCCAGCGGGTCCAAGGGGAAAATAAGACAGTAAATCAGTATGTTAATGCGTTGCAGGAAGTGACGGCCCATATCACTAAGAAAGCTCTAGATGGGAACCGAGAACTGGGACCATTGGATGAGGTGTTGCGTGACCAACTGATTGCCGGCTTGAAAGACCCTTCCCTGAGGCAGATCCTGAAGGAGCGGCTGCAATTGAGCCCTGATATGGGCTTCCTGGAGGTAGGGGCTGAAGCTAGAGTCCTGGAGAGAGAAGTTCCTGTTCTCAAAGCCACAGTTAGAAGTCAAGAGGCAATTGCTCCTGGATTCACCAACCAAGAGCCTGATTGGGTACGGGAAATAAGTCAGGAAATTTGAGACATTCGGGGTGAGCTGAATGCTATTAGATAGCCCCCTACTGCCCCCTTGCCGATGGACCATACTGCTCAACGTGGACGGAGACCAGAACGAGAGAGACATTCCTACCCGGCCCCAGCACGGCATGTACCCGACCTATCGGCAGAAAGAGGACCGGAGTGCTGGACTTGCGAAGGTAGGGGACATATCTCCAAAGACTGTCCCAACGGAGAAAGGAGGAGGAGGGGACAGCCGTTAAACTAAAATGCCCCACGGTTGTGGAGCATACCGTGGGGTCTCGTGCTTCAGAGAGTAGAAGAGGGAGCTCTGAAGACATTGTCTCCGAGAGGCCCATCATCTGGGCTGAATTCAATGGGCAGCGGATCCGCTGTTTGATGGACACCGGGTCTCAAGTGACCACTATGCCTGAGACGTATTTCCAAAGTCACTTTCCTGAAGTCACTCGTTCTTGCCGGGAACCCACTGTCAAATTGTTAGCGGCCAATCAACTACCTATCCCAGTAGCGGGAGTAGTATGGATGTCCATGCGGGCATGTGGAAAGGACCTCGGTCGAAAAGTGATCGTACTAACCACAGGGACCGGAGGCGATGGGCCCATTGTAACCCTGGGCATGAATGTGCTGAAAGAAGTCGGACAGTTCCTGGCTGAGGGCTGTAGAAAAAACAACTGGACCCGCGCCACTCGAGACCCAGCTAGCAAGAGAGTGTTCCAACACCTCGTGCGGGTCAGCCAGATTCAAAAATTGCCCGCTACCTCTCAGTACCTTGGCAAGGTATCGATACCGCCCGAAGCCACAATGACACTGCTGGTGGGACAGACTGTACTCATTTTGCCGGTGCTGGCACATGTGTCCTTAGAGGGCGTGGACATTCAAACTGACCCGATGGAAGGAGAAGAAGCGCCCTCTGGACTCCTGATTTCTCGAACCCTGGCCACCGTGCGGCACGGCCGAGTACCCGTGCGCTGCATCAATTTAGGTGGCACCAGTTTACAGTTGTTGCCCCGACAAGAGGTGGCGCGAGTGTACATAATGCCAGAGGCCCTTACTAGAGCGGACGCTATAGGGCTGGCACCTGTGGAAGGAAAACCATGGACTCTGGAGGTGTCCCTCAACAGCCAGGAGAATGGAAGAGAACCTTTGGCTGGACGCCACCTTCTGGAAGAAATGGAGGCTAATCTGACTGATTTTTCTGCTGGACAAGTAAGGCAGATCGAACAACTTCTACAGCGATATCAGGGAGTGTTTGCACAGCATGAAGATGATTTCGGGTGCACTCGGGACATTCAGCACGAAATACCCACCGGAAATACTGCTCCCATCCGAGAGAGATATCGGCAGATCCCGCCTCAAATGTAGCAGGAGGTGAAAGAGCTGTTGGCCCACATGTTGCGGAACGGTGTGATCCGTGAAAGTCAGAGCCCCTGGGCGGCTCCGATCGTGCTGGTCCGAAAGAAGGATGGTACCCTGAGATTTTGCGTGGACTATCGAAAGCTGAATGCCTGTACAGTCCGGGACTCCTATCCACTTCCCCGAATTGAAGAGTCTCTATCTGCACTAGGGAGCGCCAAATTCTTCTCTTCCCTCGACCTGGCCAGTGGCTATTGGCAGGTCCCAGTAGCTGAGAAGGATCATCCGAAGAACGCTTTTGTTCTCCCTATGGGCCTGTTTGAGTTCAATCGGATGCCGTTCGGACTAACAAATGCGCCAGGGACCTTCCAACGGCTGATGGAGAGATGCTTGGGGGACCTCAACTTTGAAGCCACTTTAATAAATCTGGACGATATAATTATCTATTCCGCTACGTTTGAGGATCATCTCCGCCGATTGGAACAAGTGTTAGAACGGCTTCAGAGACACGGACTGAAAATTAAGCCTCGAAAGTGTCGTCTCTTCAAACGAGAAATTGAGTATCTGGGGCACACTGTGTCCAGTGCAGGAGTACACCCCATTGCAGAGAAAGTAGCTGCCGTGCATAAGTGGCCCACGCCCGCCAACCTAAGGGAACTGAGGGCGTTCCTGGGGCTTGCTGGATACTACCGCAGATTCATTAAAGACTTCGCTAAGATTGCGATCCCGCTCAATGAATTGCTGAGAGGAACAGCTGGGGGAGCCAAGCGACAACCCATCCAGTGGGGCCCACGACAAGAAGAGGCATTCCGAGCATTGAAAATGGCGCTAACAGATGCCCCAATCTTGGCCTACGCCGACTTTTCGCAGCCTTTCATGTTGTACACCGATGGAAGCTTGCATGTACTGGGAGCAGTGCTGGCTCAAGTACAAGGAGGAAAAGAGCGAGTGATCGCGTATGCCAGCAGGTCACTCCAAGATACGGAGAAGAATCCGGAGAACTACAGTTAGTTTAAGCTGGAGCTACTAGCACTGGTGTGGGCCATGACCGAGAAATTTGCTGAGTACTTGTCAGGGTCAGAAGTGCAAGTGCGGACAGATAACAACCCTTTGGCCCACTTGGAGAATGCCAAACTGGGCGCTTTAGGACAGCAGTGGGTCGCAAGGATGTCCAAATACCAGTATAAGATTGCCTATTGGTCCAAGGCCCTGAACACCCATGCCTATGCCCTGTCCCGGGTCACTCAGGTGGGGCCGAAGGAGGACAGAGATGAGGAGCTCGAAGGCGACGAGATTCCAGATTTCAGCCAGTTTGTCGCTGCCCAAGAGACCAAAGAGGAGACGAAGCCCACTCAGATTCTGGGCCATTCAAGAGACGAATGGATACATCTGCAGCAATCCGATCCGGAGTTAGCAAAATTGAGGGAATGGGTCGCCCTTAATCAAAGACCCGACCAGGAAACCAGAGCCGCTTCACTTCCAACTACCCTACAAATCCTAGGTCAGTGGGAGAGGCTTCTCCTGAAGGACGGCTTGCTATGCCGAAGAATCCAGCTGCCTCGAGAGTTTGATGTTACCTGGCAGGTGGTAGTTCCAGGAGCGCTAGTAACACAGCTAGCCCAAGAAGCTCATAGAAGAGGTGCTCACTTTGGAGTAGAAAAGACCTTTAGGTGGTTGCAACGGCTGGTGTATTGGCCTCAACTGCAGCAAGAAGTCGAGGGAGTCTGCCGAGCATGTCGCCAGTGTGAGTTGAATAAGCCCCCGGAACAAAGAGCTCCCATTCAGACCATCCGAACTTCTGCCCCCTTGGAGGTCTTGATGATTGACTACTTGATGATAGGAACTTCATACAATGGTTATGGACACTGTTTGGTCATGACTGATCACTTCACCAAGTTTGCAGTAGTGACGCCTACTAAAGACCAGACGGCAGAAGCCGCAGCTAAGGCCATCTGTCAAGATTTCATCCGGATTTATGGGTTCCCGAAGCGAATACATTCTGACCAGGGGGCCTGCTTCCAAGGGCGAGTGATGGATGAGTTGTACCGCATCTATGGAATCGACCGTTCCCGAACAACGCCCTACCACCCGCAAGGGAACGGCGCATGCGAGCGCTTTAACCGAACCCTGTTACAAATGTTGCGAACGCTGGAAGCGGACAAAAAGATGAAGTGGCCCGAATATGTGTCCGAGCTGGTGTGGGTGTATAATAATCGAGTTCATGCGACCACCGGCTACACCCCTTACATGTTGCTGTTTGGAAGAAGTAGCCGAGAAATCACTGAACTGGAGCTAGACTCAGAAGACCACGGCCCAGGCGGTAGTCCAAGTACCTGGATTCGAGAACACCGGCGTCGGCTCCATACAGTGAGAAGACTGGTTGCTCAGAAGTTTCAGGAAGTAGAGCATGCAGTTCGGCCCTCGACGACAGGTGGATCACTTGAGCCAGGAGACCGAGTGCTGGTGAGGGCTAAACGATTTGGAAGTAAACTGGACCATCGTTGGGAGGCGATACCATATCGGGTGGTGAAGAAAGTTCACCCAGACAACCCAGTCTACGAGGTTAGGCCTGAAGGGGATGATGCCGCGACACCCAGGGTGTAGCACCTTAATATGCTGCGACCTTGCTCCTCTGAAGCAGAAGTCTGAAATGGAGTTGGGCCCCCAGACGTATTGGCTGAAGCGCCACATGCAGGAACCTTAGGGGATGAAGAAGGATGGGCCACAATGCAGCTGGGCCCGTCAGAACCGTTGATGCCAACCCCGAGTGGAATTCGAAATGATTTGCAATCCACAGTGGTTGATTCCTCGGATCTCCCGGAGTCACCTCCGCAAGAAGAGCTCCGCAGAACTGAGCGGGCTAATGCCGGAATCCCTCCTAACCGGTATGCTGAGGAAGAGTTCATCTGGTCTCAAATCCAACAGAAAACGCAGGAGTGTGCCCAACTCCTGTCTGAGCTTGCACTGCCTGGAAGGAGGCATCAGTTCTGCGAGAAGCCCACTCGCCCGAGGACTGGCGAGCAAAAAGGAGGGAGGAATGTAGCCCAGTCAAGAGAGCTTGTGAAAGAACTTCTACATGATGTTTGAAGGATGGAAAGAGACTGCCATCTACTGGCCAGACGCAGTCAAGCGGAACCAAGATATGCAAGGGAAGTTGCAGGGAGAGCAAGTTCAGATGCTGGACCTGATCAGGTGACTTCCAGGAAGGAGTTCCGGAAAATAAGTGGCCAGCGCGCCAAACCTGAGGGGTCTTTGGCGCCAAGCAGCAGAAAGGAGCAGATGTGTTCCCTGCATCCTGAGAAACCCCTAAGCCTAAGCCAGAGGCCTGTGAGGTGCCACACCCGGGCACAGGTAAAAGAGCTCCGGATATCTCACGGATGTTACCTGAGTGCTGTGCCTGCTGATGAGACTAGGAACCTGATTGCGGTGCTGAGTGAGTTCGCGGAACCCGACGTCGCCCGCCGACAGACGAGGCCTGGACCCCCCTATCCAAGCTCGAGAGACTGCCTCCAACAGCCAAGCAGAGATGAGTTAAGAGACGGTTGCCCCAGGAAAGTCACGCCAGCGGAAGCGGAGGAGCTGCATACGTGAATAGGGCCGTCACTTCCACTGCTCACCCACAGTACCGGGGACAGTTGGGTTTAGATACTCAGGTTGGGAGGGGAACGGTTGGGACTAAAGGAGCACAACGTGATCTAATTGAATTTATGCAGAAGAGACTCACGCCCTAGCGTGAATAACCGATGACCCCCGCTAGGGCCAAATGTCCAGTTAAAGAACTTACGTGGTGTCTCCCATGATTGAGGGCATCACCCTACTTAAGAGACTTCGCCTTACTTAAGAGACTTCAGCTTACTTAAGAGACTTCACCCTACTAAAGAGACTGCACCTTACTTAAGAGACTTCACCTTACTTTGAGAGGCTTCACCTTACTTTGAGAGACTGCGTCTTATTTTGAGAGATTTTGCCTTTTGATGATATATTGAATTACTGTTCATTACCCTTGTTACTAATCCCTTGTTCAGAATACCTGTTGCATAAAATTGTTTATTTTTATCTCAGACTGTTCTCGTCTTGTGTCTCTGTGCATTGCATTCCCGCACCTGCATTACATGATTGTATATGGGGGATAAAGGAAAGTTGTGTGTCAAATATGACTCCAAGACATCGAGCTTGCTGCTTGGGGGTTATGGTGGCGCAACCCAAGAAAATTGAAAAGTCAGGTATAGGTAGGTTAGTAGAGAGAGAAAAAACAATGAGTTCAGTTTTGGAGAGATTCAGTTTCAGATAGAGGGAAGACATGATGTTAGAGACAGCAGACAGACATTCACTGGTATTTTGTATTAGAGTGGGGGTGATGTCAGGTGAAGAGGTGTATAGTTGGGTGTCATCAGCATTGAGATGGTACTGGAAATCAAATCTGCTGATGCTTTGTCCAATAGGAACAGTATACAAGGAGAAGAGGAGGGGACCTAGGACTGATCCTTGTGGAACCCCGATAGTAAGAGGAAGATTAGAGGAAGAAGAGCCGGCAAAAGATACCATGAAGGAGCGGTCAGAGGTAGGAGAAGAACCAGGAGGGAGCGGTGTCCTTGAGGCCTATACAGCGGAGCATAGTGAGGAGGAGCTGATGATCTACAGTGTCAAAAGCGGCAGAGAGATCCAGGAGAAACAGCAGGGAGTAGTGACCATTAGATTTAGCTGTTAGTAGATCATTAGAGACTTTAGTGAGGGCAGTTTCAGTAGAGTGTGAGGAGCGGAAACCGGATTGTAAAGGGTCGAGAAGCGATTTATCTGAGAGATAGCGGATTAGGCGGGAATGGACCAGGCGTTCCTGGAGCTTAGAGATGAAGGGAAGATTAGAGACCGGTCTGTAGTTAGCAGTGCAGTTCTGGTCCAGGGATGGCTTTTTCAGTAAAAGGGTTATGATGGCATGTTTAAGTGAGGAGGAAAAGATGCCTGAAGAAAGAGAGAGGTCAAATATTTTAGTTAGGTGGGTAGTGATGTCAAGGTAAAATATATATATTATAGAAAATCAATTGATTTATTTTAATAGATTACCTCGCGGTACACTGAAGGACCTGCCGTCACATGACTAAATGACGTCAGCGCAGGTCCTTGAGTCCACCGCGATCTGCCGGCAAGCCAAGACAAGCACACCGGGGGCCATCAGAAGGTAAGTATAATATTTATTTTTTATTTTATTCTTTTTTTACAGGTACTACGGTACCTGCGTCCGGAGGAGAGTCTCCTCTTCTCCAGACCCGGGTACCATTCGCACATTGAAATGCATGGAATGCGCATGTACAGATCCAGTGATGCGGATTCCATGCGTTCCAATGCAAGTCAATGGCGGCGAAAACGCAGCGCTTCCGCAAAATAATTGGTCATGCTGCGTTTTTTTCCGCAATGATAAGACGCAGCGGAAATTTCTGCAGCATGTGCACAGCACATGCGGATTATCATTTGGGAACATGGCAGGTCTTCTACCAAGCGTTTTTTAAGCGTTTATGCAGCGGAATTGCCGCTGCGGAAACGCTTAAAAAACGCATCGTGGGCACACAGCCTTATTGTACACATGAACAACTAAATGATTTCCTGGGAATGACATATGTATGTGCATGGCTGATAACAGAGAGATTCATGTCGAGTTGGCAAAGATGGCGCTGAGAGATGACTTCACCCCTCCCATCAGAATTCCTAAGGTGTTACTGAGGCCAGGAGATACATGGATGAGCAAATTGCAGTGTGCCAAGTTATCAGAAGGAGCAATGAAGTTTACTAATCCCACCTAGAAGTAGAATATTATATAACCCCATGTCTACATAATAAAGTATGTCATTTTGCGTGGTTTAGTCTCTGAGTGAAGTTTTTCAACCATATTAGCAAATTTGGTTGATTTGCATTCACTCGGACATCTTTAATTAGGAGGAGAGCAGTTACCTAGTGTATCTTAAATTGGTGAAACCTCCACAGTGACAGCTGGGGAAAGGAACTGAATGAGCTGTGAGGGAATAGGGTCACTGTTGCAGGTTGTAGGGCGGGAAGAAGTGAGGAGTCTGGTCACTTCTTCTTCTGTGACCAGCTCGAAGATGGAAAGTGAACTTGAGGTGCGGGAGGGAAGGGAATCCAGACTCTGAGGGGATTGTGTAAAAATGTCTTGACAGATATGATTGATTTTTTGTAGGAAATAAGTGGCCAGATCGTCAGCGCTTAGGTTGGTGACGGAGTCTGTATTTTAGAGCTCAGGAGGGAGTGGAAGGTTTCAAAGAGTCATTTAGGATTGTTGGCTAGAGATGTGATGAGAGTGGTAAAGTAGACTTGTTTAGCCGGATGGAGAGCAGAATTATAAGTTTTGAGCATGAACTTATAGTGGATGAAGAGAAACCAAAAACAAGAAAAATACCCAAATAATTGAAAGTAAATGTATAGTGAATGAAGTTTTCTGTCAAAAGAGATTGTCTCCACAGATGCTCCACTCACAAAATAAGAATACTTTGTATGTACAATAAGGCAGGTACATAACTCATCATAGCTCAACATTTCCCGCTCATAATAGAATAACGGAATAGATTCAGGGATAGGCATTTTTTCATAATGGTATATGAAAAGTGTTTGGAGAAAACCGCCTCAAGGAGAAGCCTCTCATCCAGCTCCATTTCGCAGAGATCTCTTATTGGCATCCATTCATGATAAAGCATCTAGAAGGGAGTCAAACATATGAACTCCGCCCTGAGCCGAGCAGGGTAGATTATAGAATAGGAAATTTGCTTTTCACAGAGCCTCCTTTTTCTATCCCAGAACTTGACCCTCTTCTTCTGAACTTCTGTTGAAAAGTCAGGATAAATAGATATTTTCCTTCCATCAAGGGTAAGTGAAGAGTGGTCCCTGGCCTTTCGTAGGATAAGGTCTCTCTCTTTAAAATTTTGTAATTTGATGAGTACAGGTCTTGGTGGAGCACCCGGTGGCAAAGGACATGTAGGAACTCTGTGAGCTCTTTCAATTGCAAAAAAATTGAGAGAGAGTGTCTTTGCCGAACACTGTAGTCAGCCAGGATTCAAAAAAAATCAACTGAATTACGACCCTCCGCTTTTTCATGAACCCCGACTAAACGTATGTTATTTCGCCGATGCCTATTCTCTAGGTCATCAACCTTCTTGAGAAGGGCATTGATATTCTGCAGACCTCTCCTGAGATATTTATGTATAGTAGGCATTTGGTCCGCAACAGAACTCACTCTTTCCTCCAACTCATTGACTCGGCTGTTTATTTTCTTCATGTTTTGTCTGATGAGATTAATGTCCTCTCTAAGCCCTCCCATGTGTTTGTTGAGAATTTCTAATGAGAAGCTACAGGATTTTCCAGCAGAGAAAACATCTTGTCGTGTAGGCTCTTGCCCAGAATCATTGACTTCTCCATAGGTGTTGTTAGTGCTCTGCATTTCCTGCACTTCTCTGTTTAACTGTTGCTGTGAGAGTGGTGGCACATTGCCTCCCCTGCACAGTCTCTGTATCTCTCTTCCTCTGTGAGCATACCTGATCAGGTTGTAAATCATCTGAAGGGTCAGAATCTAAGGTCAGTCTGGCAAATCTCCCCAGCTTTGCTGCAGCAGCCTCAGCATCTCTCACTCTGGCTGGTGTGGGGGAGGAGGCGCCATGTTGGAAGGCCCACTATCTGGACTCTGCTCCTTCTGATGCTTGCTTCTGGTCATGTCTGAGTGCACTTTAAGCTTCTCTGTGTACTTTCCCCCAGCCTTTGGTGTGAAGGAATAATTATTTCACTGCTAATAGGTGGAAATGAAAGGATGCAGAGCAGGAGCCAAGCACAGAGCTTCCATGTGAAGAGGCTGTCAGCAAAAGGTCCTTTTTAAAGAGGAATCTGTAACACTCCCATCATCTGCTCCTGAGCTCACATCAAAGACAGTCTGTATTATATGTATTTATATGAGCACTGCACTTGGCTTTTTCTGGCAGAGAAGATGACACACCCGATCTGCCGCTCCATTTTACAATAGGAATAAAAGTGCCCTGTCAGGGATAAAAATTCCCCATTCTTCCAATCGGTACAGTCCCAAATGGTCAGACCAATCAATCACTGACCAATAAGATATCACCTCTCCTGTGGATCCTATGGAGTTATCACCTCTCCTGTGGATCCTATGGTCATAACTTGTTTTCACCAACAAAGTCCTTTACTGCAAATTACCGTAATTGTACATCTCAGTTATGGTATCGCACAGTAAGAGGTGCAGGAGCCTCCTGTATTTTACAGCCGACGCTCCACTATAATCAGGATAATGGCTAACAGGTTTTCATATACAGCTGTAGTGTGGGCCCCTAGAATCAATTCCTATTGGGTCCCCAGACACCCCAGTTTGATCCTGGTTGGGGGTGGGGAGGGTAATTTTGCACCCTGTGGTAAAGAAAAATTGTAAAATCCAAAAAGACATCTCTGGAGAGGGGACATATCACCCTCACATTGAACATATAGGATTATAACTAGAAAAGTGAGAAAGAGCTGACACTTCAACCTCTATTGACAAAACCTACAAAAGACAAAAAATATATCTCATACCCTACCATCATTAGAACATGCTCCTATTTCTTGCATGTGTACCATCTTAGACCTCAGTTCACATTGCTTGGTTTTTTGTCTTGTTTGCATTCTGTGCAATATAAGGGTGTGGCATCCCCTTTGTTTAGCTGATTAGTATATATGTAGCTTACCATGGGCCTAGGTGGTCTGAAGTTGGGAAACGGTCCTATTTGTCTTCCCTTTTATGTGCATTACTTCAACTTTGATATACAGTAAGCTTTTTAATATAGACAGTGTAGGTACCGTCCCAATTTAGGGTCACCTTGTCACTGGTGGGACGGCTTGTATACTTTTTTTGATCAAAAATAGTTCACTAAGTACCCTATATTTAATATGCAACTTTGCTTTACATTTATATATAATGATGGTAGGGTATGAGATATATTTTTTGTCTTTTGTAGGTTTTGCTTCTTTTTGCTAGTGTGAACATGCTCCTATTTCTTGCATGTTTACCATCTTAGACCTCAGTTCACATTGCTTGGTTTTTTGTCTTGTTTGCATTCTGTGCAAAATAAGGGTGTGGCATCCCCTTTGTTGAGCTGCTTAGTATATATGTAGCTTACCACGGGCCTAGGTGGTCTGAAGTTGGGACCCGGTCCTATTTGTCTACCCTTTTATGTGCATGACTTCAACTTTAATATACAGTAAGGTTTTTAATATAGACAGAGTAGGTACCGTCCCAATTTAGGGTCACCTTGTCGCTGGTGGGGCGGCTTGTATACTTTTTTTGATCAAAAATAGTTCACTAAGTACCCTATATTTAATATGCAACTTTGCTTTACATTTATATATAATGATGGTAGGGTATGAGATATATTTTTTGTCTTTGTAGGTTTTGCTTCTTTTTGCTAGTGTGAACATGCTCCTATTTCTTGCATGTGTACCATCTTAGACCTCAGTTCACATTGCTTGGTCTTTTAACCTCTATTGACGTAGGGTCTCCTGCCGTGGTCAGGTAAATTCAACAAAGAATCTGATGAGAACCAGCCAACCAGTCTAGAATTTGCATACTCAGAGGCGGATAAGTACATTTCCGAAGCAAGGGCTTCCTCTTTTCAAAGGACTTGTCTCAGACACTCTGAAGACTGTGGTCAGTGATGAATATTGGGGTTTGCATCGATCCAATATTCATGGGAGATGTATTTTCGACATCGTAGCAAAGGGACGATCATAACGCATTCACTCACATCATTGTAAGGCCAGCCGAACACCCCCAACTTAATATCGTTTAGATGGATAATGCTATCCATGCCATGTTTCATCTCTATAGAAAGGTAAAATCATGATAGAAAACATGACCATGATATTTCCCGCCCGAGACCTCCATGGGCGAAGATATCCTGAAAGTTGGGGATCTCATAAACTTCTAAAAGATCTAGCACACCTATGACAAGTCCTCATATGAGCTCGCCAATAGAAGGTATGTGGGTGTAACCGTGATCTTATTAAATCAGAGCTTGGATTTTGGTCATTGGTCAGTCCTGGAAGGTACAGCTTGCTGTAGTTGTATCGGTTTCCTAAGGAGTTCTTCTAAGGAGTGCTTCCTTGCGCTAAGCTCTGAGCTATTTCTCTGACACAGGTTTAGCACTTTTCTTTTATTATCTTTTTGATTTTATGTTAATGTATATATCATATTGTTTGTATCATCTTTGTGTATTTTTTATACACACTGCCTACTTTTCAAGATAAGATCACTTGTTTTTATTCTGTTATTCCCACACCCTATCATTTCTTTACTTAGAAAATTGGGCGTGAGGAACGATCAACACGCCCATATGATGGCGCGGTCGAGCATGTAAATTGTAACTCCCTACATGTATTTCTATAGCAGGACGAAGAACGTTTGGCGTTCGAAACATGTAGGTTTCACAGAGGTCTCCACCTTTATTTATTTTATTTTTGCAATGTGTATATCTTTTTAATGGATTAACAATAACATCATAATTTTATCTGCAATTGGATCTGGAAGCTGGCGTATCACAATGTCGGTGGATATGCACCTTCTCTTTTTGGTTGAGGAGAAGGTGACTCCTACAGGGTGAGATAGAAAAATGCAATGAGCCTAAGAACTATCAGGCAGGTAATTGCTTATTACGTGCTTGTTCTACCCTGTGGTGGCTCAGATTGCTCCTGGACCACTCCTAACAGCGATTCTGCTGCTTCACGTCAACAGAACAGCTCTTCCTCTTCCCGACTGCTCTGTCAAAGAGGCGTGACTGCCACCTTTATGCTGATTGACAGACGGCTCCCTGCAGTTAGGCAGCAGGGAGCAAGCTGTCAATCAGCATGACACCGGCAGTCACACCCCATCAACAGATCAGAGCGGGAGCTGAAAAATCACTGTCAGGAGCGCTCCGTGACCACTCTGAACCAGCAAATATCGGCACCTGGCACAACAGGCACATAGTTAGCAAATACTTGCCTGTTAGTTCTTAGGTCCATGGTAAAAAAAAAAAGTCACGGACAACCCCTTTTAATATTAAGGAGCAGGAATTCTCCGCATGATGCTATAATCAAGAAAACATGAAATTCTCTCCTGCCCAGTCAGTCTGCCTGATCTGTTACACCATGATTACCAAAACCTCGACTCATTCCACTGCCCACTTGTATTACCACATACCCAGCTCTGCTTGGCCCCTGTTACCAGGCCATTGGCTTGTCTGACTGCAAGTGCACACTTCTGAACCGGGAGTCCCTGTGGATTTTCACATCCCCTCAATTTGACATAATGAATTTCAGTGACACAGAGGATTGTTCGGCTAGACTGAACAAACTAGCATCTATTTTTGATAATAAACCGTCAGTGGTGACAACAGAACCGGATGAATTTAAAGATCTCATGTTCCAGATGGAAAACAAAATGACCAGAGAACTTAAAGTTTGGTGGGATCTCACAACCTTGGACACATATATAAAAAAGGAAATGATCCCTAGAGGTCTGCGTTTAAAAAAAAGTCGCCACCACTATATACAATGACGGTTTTCAAGAAGATCAGAATGCGATTCTTAGTCAATGTTCACTGAATCTTATGCACCTCATAATCAAACATGAGGAACTGGAACTGACTTAAATTAAATTGGATATTAAAAATATACAATCGTCTTTGGGGAAATATGTGCAACTAAAAGAATTTAATATTTGTAATGACAAACTGAAATCTAATTTGGCCAAGTTGGAGAACACCATTATGGGTATAAAAAGATCCAAGTTCAAAATGGACAGTGAGGACTATGCGCAGAACAAGATTTATAGTTGGAATAAACAATTACCATCCATCTTAAAAAAAGCGCTCCCACAAACGTTTTCAGAGATCTGGAAGAGGGAGTTTTAAGGAGCATGATGATGTTACGGATAATTCTTTTGCTGCCACCTCTGATGATTACTCAGATTCATCTATGAGTTCAATGGGAGAAATGCAACAATTGTATTTTGTCAAAAATAAATTATCTAGTGCTGGTGGAGCGATTACAAAAAACGGAGGAAGAGGGTGTGGCGCCCCTGAGGGTTCGGTCGCCACAGGGGGGTACTGCATCTTGTGAAAGAGGTGTGGTATCTCCTCTCCCAGGTTAGGATGGAGCACCTGTCAGGACCCTACCTCATCACTCAACACTACACACTCCTGTCCTATGGGGGGCTAGTATGCACTAGGGTGCTGCCCCAGCAGGATAATGGAGATGAGGGAACCAAAGATAGGGGGAACCATGTAGTGGGTGAGGGTGGAGGATGCACTTTTAGGTTACACTTGTAGATACATATTTAATAGCCAGCCATCTTAAGTTCATGGTTGTTTCATTGTGGTCTTCACAGCTGGCAGTGGCCTTGTGTAGGAGCCTGCAGCGTGCTGGAGATGCACAGTCCTCGTGCTCTGGCCTTGAGACGAGGAGCAGGATAGAGTTAACGGAGGTCTCTACCCGGTCAAGGTCCCTGCTTAAGAAGGCCTGGAGGGGAGTTGAGGAGGAGAGCTCCGCTGGCAAAAGGATACGCCACCTGTACTCTCCATTCTGGCCTAGTCAGAGGGACTCCTGCTGCAAGAGGGGTACCGGCCCCCGATATCTGACTTTGTTACTTCACGTCTCCGTCGGAAAAGCCCGGAGGCTAAGTGGTTCTCACCGGGTAACGGACGGAGTGGAGTCGCCACCCGTGCCCTTGTTCTGTGTATAGCCATAGGGAGACCCAGCCTTGCACACTGCACACGGACAGGAGAGGCCCAAGGGGGAGATTTCTAGGAACACACTTGTGCTGGGGGTCCTGATAGACACACCTGAACTACCGGGGTGTGCCAAAAGCCCTTCTCTGGTGGGCGCAGCACGCCGTGAGGAGCAAGGAGAAGCCTTGCAGCTGACCTCTAACAAAATGAGTAAAGCCTGGAAGACTACATCCATTGCCTCCGGTCTATTATTGCAGCGGGACACGACACCGCACCACTGCATCCTCCCTGCTTCCTCTGCCTTGAGGCCCTGCTCTGCCTGTGGGGAGTAGTACTACCATCGGCTGCCACAACATCCCGCCTCAGAGGACTGCAGCAGCGCTGGTGGCGCATCACCAGACACCACAGGTGGTGTAGTTGTTTATCCTCTCATAATTGCCACTCATCAACTAGCCCCTATTTTTAATGTGTGCGCCCTGGGCACGGACCGGGCCGAGGCCGCGACTGCATCCCCATTCTACCAACTGGGCCCGCCGTCCGAGTACACCCTTTCCCAGGGAGGGCTAGCCGCTACTAAAACAGCTAGTGGCAGGTCACACAAGGGCGGGACGTAAGCGCAAATGCAAACAAGTACCCAACACAGAGCAAAAAACGCCATTATTAGAGTCACTAGCTACATCTTATCTGAGAGTCAAATTTCTCTCCTGGCTAAAGGCCTGAGCTTTTCACCTTCTAACGAATTTGACATTTTCAGAACAATTCTGGATGTTAACAAACTAGCACGTAACCTCACCATCCGATGTCATTTTATGGACATGAAAAATCCACAGAATACAGCTTCAGAAAAAGTTTCTCCTAGGACAAGCCAGGATTCCATGTTATTATTCACAGAACAACAGTCTTTATTACAAATGAAACAATTCGAGACGGAATCTTTAATTCCAAATGTAAATGTAAATGACGACTTTCGGGCTGGTAATCCTTTCTTTTACCCACTTCAGTCCAGACCATTGGTTCTGGATCAGTTCCAGGACTTAATTGAAAAAGAACTAGTGGAATTAAAGAATGAATTATCTTCTACTAATCATTTGGACTCTAATCTGACATATAGAGAAAAAGACGCTCTGAAAAAATTAAAGGATAATTCAGACATACTAGTCCGCTCAGCGGATAAAGGTGGCACTATAGTACTGAATGCAGGATTGTATAAAAAATTGAATTTGATGGATTTAGAAAATAGGGATGTTTATTTGGAGTTAGCTAGAGATCCTACTGTTGAGTTTAATGCTGCTATGTATAATCTATTAAACGAAGGTTTGCACTGAGGGGCCCTAAAAAAAAAATTAATGGAATATTTATACGTAGATCACCCAATTGTTCCAGTTTACCATTCGCCTCCAAAAATACATAAAAATATTTTCCCACCACCTTTAACCCCTTTACTACCCAAGGTGGTTTGCACATTAATGACCAGGCCAATTTTTACAATTCTGACCACTGTCACTTTATGAGGTAATTATTCTGGAACGCTTCAACGGATCCCCCTGATTCTGAGAATGTTTTTTCGTGACATATTGTACTTCATGATTGTGGTAAAATTTCTCCGATATCACTTGCATTTATTTGTGAAAAAAAATGAAATTTGGCGAAAATTTTTGAAAATTTAGCAATTTTCAAAATTTGAATTTTTATGCCCTTAAATCAGAGAGATATGTCACACAAAATAGTTAATAAATAACATTTACCACATATCTTCTTTACATCAGCACAATTTTGGAACCAAATTTTTTTTTTTATTAGAGAGCTATAAGGGTTAAAAGTTGACCAGAGATTTCTCATTTTTCCAACAAAATTTACAAAACCATTTTTTTAGGGACCACATCACATTTGAAGTCACTTTGAGGGGTCTTTATGACAGAAAATACCTAAAAGTAAAACCACTCTAAAATCTGCACCCCCAAGGTGCTCAAAACCACATTCAAAAAATGTATTAACCCTTCAAGTGCTTCACATAAATTTTTGGAATGTGGAAGAAAAAAATTAACATTTAACTTTTTTCACAAAAATGTTACTTTAGATCCAATTTTTTTCATTTTCACAGGGTTAACAGGAAAAAATGGACCCCAAAATTTGTTGTTCAATTTCCCCTGACCACACAGATACCCCATATGTGGGGAAAAACCACTGTTTAGGCATACGGCAGGGTTCGGAAGGGAAGGAGCGCCATTTGACTTTTTGAAAGTAAAATTTGCTTGAATAATTAGCGGACGCCATGTTGTGTTTGGGGAGCCCCTGATGTGCCTAAACAGTGGAAACCCCCCACAAGTGACACCATTTTGGAAACTAGACCCCTCAGAGAACCTTTACAGAAGTTTAAACATGGAGCCATGAAAATAAATAATCAAACTTTTTCCACAAAAATTATGTTTTAGCCGCAATTTTTTTATTTTTCACAAGGGTAAGAGGAGAAAATGGACCCCAAAAACTTTTTGCAATTTCTCCTGAGTACGCCAATACCCCATATGTGGGGAAAATACAGTGTTTGGGTGCACGGCAGAGTTCAGAAGGGAAGGAGCACTGTGTGACTTTTTGAACGCAAAATTGGCTGGAATTGAGGGCGGACGCCATGTCACGTTTGAATAGCCCCTGATGTGCCTAAATAGTTGAAACCCCCCACAAGTGACCCCATTTTGGAAACTACACCCCTCAAGGATTTTATCAAGGGGTATAATGAACATTTTAAACCCGGTACGACACATAATTTGATAACATTAGGTCATCATATTGAATAAGTTGTCATTAGTCTTGAGCACAAGTGCTCGCTACTTGAGTTTGCATCGTGTACTCGGATATGCACCATGTATCGCACGTGCTTGAGTGACATGCTCGAGTCCTGCCCACATGTTTCACGGTTATTAGACACCCAAAACAAACATGCAGGGATTGCTGGTGCATGGCAGGCAATCCCCGCACGTTTTTTTTGACTGTGAAGCATATGGGGCAGAGACTCGAGCACCCGCGATACTCAATGCATACCCGAGCACCCGATGCAAACTCAAGTAGCGAGCACTTGTGCTCAACACTAATCGCCATATCGTCATCTTTTTTTTTTTTTTGCTTTTGAAAAAAAACTGAACCCTAGCACAACCCTAACCCTAGAGTTTGTTTTTTACACCGTTCCTTGTGCAGTATAAGTGATTAGACGACTTTATTCTTTGGGTCGGTGCGATTACAGCGAAGCTCATCAAGAGAATGCCAAGAGTGTGCAAAGCAGTCATCAAAGCAAAAGGTGGCTACTTTGAAGAACCTAGAATATAAGACATATTTTCAGTTGTTTCACACTTTTTTGTTAAGTATATAATTCCACATGTGTTAATTCATAGTTTTGTTGCCTTCAGTGTGAATGTACAATTTTCATAGTCATGAAAATACAGAAAAATCTTTAAATGAGAAGGTGTGTCCAAACTTTTGGTCTGTACTGTACGTATTAGTATGCCCTGGGCTGTAAAGGGGTTAAGACCCATAGTGGTGGGGATTGGTTCCCATGGTGAAAAATTAAGTGCCTGGATGGATTTTTACCTACAGCCTCTGGTTCAGGAAACTCCGAGTTACATTAGGGATTCAAAATTCATAGTGACCATTTTTGATAAATTTGAATGGCCAAAAAACTTTGGATGATTGTCTTGTGATGTGGTGGCATTATACCCCCTCAATTCCACACCATATTGCTTTAGCATGTTTAACCTACCACCTTGACACATACAGTTCGTACACTATAGAAATAAAATAATTTCTGGTCATAGCAGTACAGTTCCTCTTAGAGCGTAATTATTTTAGCTTTGATAAAAGTTTTTTTTTTACCGAAAAGAGGAGTCAGCATGGGCAGTAAATTTTCTCCTTCGCTAGTGAACATAGTGATGTGTAGGTGGGGGAGCTTTTCATTTACCATAATGATAACACATATAGTGGACACATTGTGTGGTACGGTAGGTTTATTGATGACCTCCTCCTGGTGTGGGGGGCACACAGGAGGAGGTGGTACAATTTGTACAGTACATCAACTGCAATAATTTTAATCTTAAATTCACTTAGTTCTACCATTCATCCAAAATTACTTTTTTGGATCTCGAACTTGAGGCTACCAAGGAGAAAGAATTGGTCAAAATTAATCCCCACAGAAAATCGACAGCCTCAAATTCTATTCTATCAGCTAAATGTTGTCATCCGCCACATTGTAGTGCCGGCGTCCCTGCCCTCTGCTAGGCAGGGACGCTGTTCCCCTCACCGCTCTGCTCCGTGCCCGGCGTCCCTCTCCCGCTCTGCTGGCAGTGCGCGCTCCTTCCCGGCCACTGTGCTTAGGGCGCGCGCGCTCTCCCTCCCTCTTAAAGGGGCCGCGCGCGCCGTCCTAAGGAGTCCCCGGCCAATGGCCGGAGGACTTTACCATATATAAGGCACCTCCTCCAAAATGGAGGTGCCCGAGCAATGTTGTTTGCACCTGTGTCTCACCTGTGCTTCAGCCCTCAGGTCCCGTTGCCAGTTACCTGCCAGTTACCTGCCAGATTCCTGCCTGATTACTTGCTACCTGCCTGCTAGTCTGAGGTCCGACGGTCTGCCTTACTAATCCTGTCAGTCTGTCTAAGGACCAGCCTGCCCGCTCACCTGGGAGCGCACATCAGCTACCTGCCTGCTTGCCTGTGGTCCGACGGTCTGCCTTCCAACTCCTGTCAGTCTGTCTATGGACCAGCTTGCCCGCTCACCTGGGAGCGCACATCTGCTACCTGCCTGCTAGCCTACCTGGAGGCTCCGCCGTCACGTGCTGTGACCACCTGCCTGTCCAGTGACTCCTGCCCGCTCACCTGGGAGCGCTCATCTGCTACCAGTCTGCTTGCCTACCCGGAGGCTCTGCCGTCACGTGCTGTGACCACCCGCCTGTCCAGAGACTTCTGCCCGCTCACCTGGGAGCGCTCATCTGTCGCCTGTCCGCTGGTCTTCCTGGAGGCTCCGCCGTCACATGCTGTGACCACCCGTTCATCCAGAGACTCTCGCCTGCTCACCTGGGAGCTCACGTCTATCTTCAGCCGCCACAGGTCGTACCAACCCTATACCTAGAGACTGCCCCGGTCACTTGCCGTGACCTCCAGCCCGTTCACTCAGAGACTGTCCCGTTCACTCAGAGACTGTCCCGTTCACCTGCAGAGATTTCCAGCCCGTCTTCCCTGGTCGCCACCCGCTCCCTTACAAGGACCGCCCCCTTGTATAGTAGCTCAGAGGTTCCGCCTCCCAGACCCGTTACACACATATTAAGAGAAATATCCCTTACGGTGAGCTAATACGAACAATACGAAATTGTTCAGATAACATCACTTTTCAGAAGGAATCAGAAAAAATGTGTAACAGACTATCCAATAGGTGCTATCCCGAGTGGTCTTTAAGAAAAGCGAGTAGAATTGTCTCCAATATAAATCGGAAAGATATACTCCGAAATAAACAGAAAAACAACATTAACACATTGGATACTAGGGTAACGTTTTCTACCACCTATAGTCCTCAGTATAATAAAATTACATCTAGAATTAAAAAGTATAACCCTATTATATATCAGAACAAGAAACTAAAAAACCTACTTTCTAATGCCATCCGCTTTGTAGCCAGGAAAGCGCCCGCTCTGGGAACCATCCTTTCTCCTAGCTTATACACCAGTGAGACTAATACTGTACAACCAAATTGGCTCAGCACAAAAGGTTTCTTCAGATGTGGAGCCAATCGGTGCAAAGCGTGTCTACATGCGGTTAAAACAGATCGTTTTATGTCCTTAAGTAATGATAGAGAATATAAAATTCATGATTTCCTCAATTGTAATTCATCAGGGGTTATATACCTTATAGAATGCACCTTGTGTAAGGTCCACTATGTGGGTTGTACCACAGGTGCGCTGAAAGTCCGTATCAGAAGACATCTTTCTGGTGCGATTCATTTGGAAGCCATAAATACATCAGCAGTATCGAGGCATTTTGCGAGAGTTCATAAAGGTGACACCTCATTCTTTAAATATATGGAGATAGAGAAGGTATATAGATCCACACGAGGGGGGGATCATAAGTGCAAACTTCTGAACCGGGAGTCCCTGTGGATTTTCACATTGGATACCACAGGGGTTAAATTCAAGACAGGATCTGATACTGCAGTATTAAGAAATATAATTCTGCATTTATTTCCATGCATGTACACTGGGTACAGAAAGTATTCAGACCCCTTTAAATTTTTCACTCTTTGTTTCATTGCAGCCATTTGGTAAATTCTAAAAAGTTCATTTTTTTCTCATTAAAGTACACTCTGCACCCCATCTTGACTGAAAAAAAACAGAAATGTAGAAATTTTTGCAAATTTAATAAAAAAGAAAAACTGAAATATCACACGGGCATAAGTATTCAGACCCTTTGCTCAGTATTGAGTAGAAGCACCCTTTTGGGCTAGTACAGCCATGAGTCTTCTTGGAAATGATGCAACAAGTTTTTCACACCTGCATTTTGGTATCCTCTGCCATTCTTCCTTGCAGATCCTCTCCAGTTCTGTCAGGATGAATGGTAAACGTTGGTGGACAGCCATTTTCAGGTCTCTCCAAAGATGCTCAATTGGGTTTAGGTCAGGGCTCTGGCTGCGCCAGTCAAGAATGGTCACATAGTTGTTCTGAAGCCACTCCTTTGTTATTTTAGCTGTGTGCTTAGAGTCATTGTCTTGTTGGAAGGTGAACCTTTGGCCAAGTCTGAGGTGCAGAGCACTCTGGAAGAGGTTTTCATCCAGGATATCTCTGTACTTGGCCGCATTCATGTTTCCTTCAATTGCAACCAGTCGTCCTGTCCCTGCAGCTGAAAAACACACCCATAGCATGATACTGCTGTTATGATCTGCTACAAGAACTAAGGAAAGAGAGGAAATCTGTCCATACAATAGGACTAAGCTGATTCCCTACGATGCAGCGGGCAACCTGTTCCTTGTGAACAGACCCGCCTTCGTCCGCGGCTAGTCTGAACGCAGACCTATAGATTAAAGGGACGGGTCCCTAAAAGAACTAAGGACTGGGACAAAATTGGACACCTCCTGGCAGAAGTAGTAGCAGAAAAAGACAAACAGACAAAAGTACTTAGTGGTCCAAGGACCAAACAAACTAGAGAGATACAGTAGGTACAAAGCACCTGGCTAGATTAAGAGTCAAAGTAACACTGAAGTCCAGCAAAGCCTGAAGGGCGGAGCTGGAATAAATAGGCAGAAGGTCACGTGACCACAAAATAGAAAAAACTAACAGGAGGGTTCTAACAACTGCCTCCACCATGTTTCACTGTTGGGATTGTATTAGGCAGGTGATGAGCAGTGCCTGGTTTTCTCCACACATACAACTTAGAATTATCACCAAAAAGTTCTATCTTTGTCTCATCAGACCAGAGAATCTAATTTCTCATAGTCTGGGAGTCCTTCAAGTGTTTTTGAGCAAACTCTGTGCGGGCTTTCATATGTCTTGCACTGAGGAGAGGCTTCGGTCTGGCCACTCTGCCATAAAGGCCCAACTGGTGGAGGGCTGCAGTGATAGTTGACTTTGTGGAACTTTCTCCCATCTCCCTACTGCATCTCTGGAGCTCAGCCACAGTGATCTTGGGGTTCTTCTTTACCTCTCTCACCAAGGCTCTTCTCCCACGATTGCTCAGTTTGGCTGGACGGCCAGGTCTAGGAAGACTTCTGGTGGTCCCAAACTTCTTCCATTTAAGGATTATGGAGGCCACTGTGCTCTTATGAACCTTGAGTAATGCAGAAATTCTTTTATAACCTTGGCTAGATCTGTGCCTTGCCACAATTCGGTCTCTGAGCTCCTTGGGCAGTTCCTTTGAGCTCATGATTCTCATTTGGTCTGACATGCACTGTGAGCTGTGGGGTCTTATATAGACAGGTGTGTGCCTTTCCAAATCAAGTCCTATCAGTTTAATTAAACACATTTGGACTCCATTGAAGGAGTAGAACCATCTCAAGGAGGATCACAAGGAAATGGACAGCATGTGACTTAAATATGAGTGTCTGGGCAAAGGATCTGAATACTTATGACCATGTGATATTTCAGTCTTTCTTTTTTAATAAATTTGCAAAAAAATTCTACATTGCTGTTTTTTTCAGTCAAGATGGGGTGCAGAGTGTACTTTAATGAGAAAAAAAAATGAACTTTTTAGAATTTATCAAATGGTTGCAATGAAACAGAGTGAAAAATTTAAAGGAGTCTGAATACTTTCCGTACTCACTGTATGTATCTATATACACTGCTCCAAAAATAAAGGGAACACTTAAAACAACAGAATATAACAAGTAAATCAAACTTCTGTGAAATCAAACTGTCCACTTAGGAAGCAACACTGATTGACAATCAATTTCACATGCTGATGTGCAAATGGAATAGACGATAGATGGAAATTATTGGCAATTATCAAGACACCCTCAATAAAAGAGTGCTTCTGCAGGTGGGGACCACAGACCACATCTCAGTACCAATGCTTTCTGGCTGATGTTTTGGTCACTTTTGAATGTTGGTTGTGCTTTCACACTCGTGGTAGCATGAGACAGACTCTACAACCCACAGAAGTTGCTCAGATAGTGCAGCTCATCCAGGATGGCACATCAATGCGAGCTGTGGCAAGAAGGTTGGCTGTGTCCAGAGGCTGCAGGCGCTACCAGGAGACAGGCCAGTACACCAGGAGATGTGGAGGGGGACGTAGGAGGGCAACAACCCAGCAGCAGGACCGCTACCTCCGCCTTTGTGCAAGGAGGAACAGGAGGAGCACTGCCAGAGCCCTGCAAAATGACCTCCACCAGGCCACAAATGTGCATGTGTCTGCACAAACGGTTAGATACCGACTCCATGAGGGTGGTATGAGGGCCCGACATCCACAGATAGGGGTTGTGCTCACAGCCCAACACCATGCAGGACGCTTGGCATTTGCCACAGAACACAAGGATTGGCAAAGTCGCCACTCGCGCCCTGTGCTCTTCACAGATGAAAGCAGGTTCACACTGAGCACATGTGACAGACGTGACAGAGTCTAGAGATGCCGTGGAGAGCGACATCCTTCAGCATGACCGGTTTGGCAGTGGGTGAGTAATGGTGTGGAGTGGCATTTCTTTGGAGGGCTGCACAGCCCTCCATGTGCTCGCCAGAGGTAGCCTGACTTCCATTAGGTACCGAGATGAGATCCTCAGACCCCTTGTGAGAACATATGCTGGTGCGGTTGGCCCTGGGTTCCTCCTAATGCAGGACAATGCCAGACCTCATGTGGTTGGAGTGTGTCAGCAGTTCCTGTAAGATGAAGGCATTGAAGCTATGGACTGGCCCGCCCGTTCCCCAGACCTGAATCCGATTGAGCACATCTGGGACATCATGTCTCGCTCCATCCGCCAACGTCACGTTGCACCACAGACTGTCCAGGAGTTGGCGGATGCTTTAGTCCAGGTCTGGGAGGAGATCGCACAGGAGACCATCCGCAACCTCATCAGGAGCATGCCCAGGCGTTGTAGGGAGGTCATACAGGCACGTGGATATATATATATATATATATATATATATATATATATATATATATATAAATATGCCTTTTTGTCACTCTAGTAGTAGGGCCATAATTAAGACATGATTTGTTGAAACGCGTAGGTCTGTAAGCTATGATAGTATTCTTTGTGGAGCAGTGTTTTATATGGCTAATAAAAGCTAAGTTTTAATATTTTTTCTACTAAACAAACCTTTACACTGGATCATTTGCACTTTTCCCTTGTCTGACTACACTTACGTTTCGCCCTGGTACCACTTATCTGCATCTCCAGAAGTTTCCCATTTCTCTATTATACTCTTCAAATTACATTTTGAGACTTTCTCCTCCTGTTGTTGCACATATTTTTTTCCCTTCATCTGCACAGGTATCATTAATCTATCAACTATAATGGCCGTACCAGGTCCTGCAGGTCCTGTATCCCGTACACATGACGTGGGCAGTGCACAGCATGCCGCTAGTTTTTATTCTGAGTGCTCTTATATACGGTGGTAGTTTTACACAATGTTGAGGCTGTGATCTGCAGAGTGAAATGTCTGACTGCTAGAACAGAAGTATACGGCAGATTCTGCAGCATGGATACATAAAGGACGTCCTGGGGGAATATACCTCCCTCCAACACTCGTCCAGTCCCTGCCTCACACTAGAGACATTTATAATAACTCCAGGACTATGGAGCTGGTCATTTTCTCATAATCTGTGGCCATTATTAGTGATCTCGCATTGTACGGTAATATCACCCTGGAGGTTGTGATGTATTTAGTGTAATAGCGCCATCTAGAATATACAGTATATATCAGGCGATACCATGCTTTCTATAGTTAGTCGTCTTATGTGCCCTCTATAGCTATCTATTATACTTTATATTTCTTTATAATAATTTATAATAAATTACTCAATAGTTTTACAGCTTTATGATGTTTATTAATCTTCTGTAATTATAAAAGAAAGTCCAACCTTACAGTGGACACAGGTGGAAGTGTCCTCCATGATGGTGTAGGCTGAGGTGGAGCAAGTATATAGTCAGTGGGGGATCAAGATGACCAGTATTCCCCAGGGTTCCTTGTTATCAGGGAGGGACCCGGTGTATGCAATCAAAAGATCTTATCCTCTGACCGGCTGTGTGCCATCAACAGGTAATGATCCTCTGTCCGGCTGTGTGCCATCAACAGGTAATGACCATCCGGCAGTGCAACATCAACTGGTCATCACCCTCCAGCTGTGTGCCATCAACAGGTAATGACTATCCGGCAGTGCGCCATCAACAGGTAATCACCCTCTGGCTATGGCCATCAATAGGTCATCACCCTCCGGCTGTGTGCCATCAACAGGTAATGACCATCCGGCAGTGCGACATGAACAGGTAATGACCATCCGGCTGTGTGCCATCAACAGGTAATGATCCTCTGTCCGGCTGTGTGCCATCAACAGGTAATAACCCTTTGGCTATGGCCATCAATAGGTCATCACCCTCCGGCTGTGTGCCATCAACAGGTAATGACCATCCGGCAGTCCGCCATGAACAGGTAATGACCATCCGGCTGTGTGCCATCAACAGGTAATGATCCTCTGTCCGGCTGTGTGCCATCAACAGGTAATAACCCTTTGGCTATGGCCATCAATAGGTCATCACCCTCCGGCTGTGTGACATCAAATGTTTTTATCTTCTGTCCAGTTTTGTGCCATCAAGAGGTAATGACCCTCCAGCTGTGGGCCATCAACAGGTCATCACCCTTCGCCATTTAGGCTTCTTGTCTTCTGTAAGATGCGATTCTTGAGTCTCCTGATGTTAAAAAATATTTAAAAAATCACCGATTAAACTAATAATCTATCTAGTACATAAGCATCACAATTTATAATCTATCTAGTGCATACGCATGACAATTTAGCTCACAGAACATACACTATGCTAAAACATTAGACCCTACAAGCAGAAATTTGCTAAACTAACATAAATATAACTGACAAATCAGTAGAAAAATCGCTACCAATGGCACAGCTCTCTTCACATCAACCTGTAACCATTGTAGATAAGAAATAGAGGACGATGCTCATAGTCAGTTATCAACAATTCGGCATGGGGCATCCCACCAGAGATATTATAATATCTAGTAGATTATAGATGGCAATAGAATTTACCAACAAGCACATAGTACGCCAAACTCAAGTACATAGTATGCCAAACCTCGACACTTTTTCCTAAAATAGGTTCATCAGAAGCACATACTAGACAGTGATACTTAGCAAAGCGTTCATAGATATATGCGCCATATGATAAGGTGCTAAAGTGCAAGTGTGTGACAAAATATCCATTCGATTTCAGGTGCAATGCTGCATTGTATGTAGTAAGATGGTGCCCATCAGACAGCATGTATAGGACTAACCTGTGCTGAAAACACGAGCAATGGGAAAGTTCAAGCAGTTGCCTTCTCAATCTTCCTCGCCTCTAAGACATCTAAGGAAACATCTTCTCCTCTTGATTTTGGGTGGAGGTGTTGTAGGCATTTCAGGCTCTGGCATTCTAGGTTCTGACATACTAGGTTCTGACATGGTAGGTTCTGGTGTTCTAGGTTCTGGTGCTCTTGGCTCTGGAATTCTGGGTTGTTGGCTTCTCTGAAAAATGAGTAACTTCTCTTTATGCTCCGTGGAACTTCGAGCTCTTCTTCCTATATTGTTGTGAGGGATCGTTCTGACCCAGACAATATCACTGAACGCCACTTTATAGTTGCAACTAGGAACCTTTTTCGCATCCTGCGGTGCAGGAGCCATGGATGGAGTAGAACATTTGCCATTGGGCAGGACAGGTGTTCTCCTGGAGTCTTGCTCCTGAATCTGAGGGATGCAAATCGGCTCCTTACAAGCACTTTGTTCCTTCAGAATGGTTTTGTTCTCAGGAGTTTTCTGATTGTTTCACCAGGTTCAGACATTGCCCACTTGCTCAGGACAAGACTTAAGGCCAAATACTCTAGTATTGTCAGTAGTGTCATCACCGAAACAAAAACTGCGTCACGGAAGAGCCAAAGAGGAAGATTGATGGAAGCTTGATAGGTGCTTCTCCTGAGATCCACGGGTAGTGGGTCATCCTATAATAAAGAAAAAAAACATAATAAAGTCCTGTATATTTATACCCAATCCAGTCAAACAGAGAGCCCTTGTTATTATACAGTGATGGATACATTATCAAGCAACTTTCAGAAATATCCCATTGAGAAGATCAGGAAGAAGTTTGGGATTCACCTCCAGGGTCCATGGAATATTATTTACAGTTGGACTTTCATATGACGGACGGTCACGTGTCCAGTATGAGAAGTCCTGCAAGAGGCGATATTCTCATTAGCTGATCCTTGTGACCTCCATATTGATGAGAACATACTCGCCCTCAGTGTACTGTAATGTGGGGGGTAGAGTAACGTAAAGCACAGAAATGATAGGATGATACTCATCATCTCCAGAGGTCTCTCAGCACCAAGGTATGGTCAATGAGATACAAGCTGCAGATGGGCCGAGGCTTCTAATATACCCAGGGGTGACATCACAAAGCCCTCTGTGACATCATTGCACAGTTCTATCCATCATGTCACTGATACTTTGGACCTAACTAAATGTCTAAAAGAGAACCCTTCCACATGATTTCCAATCACGGAGCAGCTTCAGTTTTTCAAGAAAAGTTTAAAAAATATAATCTGTGCTGTGATTGGTCACAATGGCACATGAAGCAGAACGTCTTTAGATCTTTTAAAGGGAAAGTGTCAGCAATTTTTTTACAATTGTAAAATTGTAAAGTATTTATATTTATATATAAATACACATATATATTTAAAAAGGTTTTAATGGTATAAAATCTGAAAAAAATATTTGAACTGTTTTGATGTTTTCATCTTGTAAACACTAGGGGGAGCAGCTGCTGACATTTCCATGAAAACAGAATACAGCTAGCTCGCATTACGACTGCAGTAAAAGTGGGCGGGATCTGCTCACATGGGTGTGATGTCACTCCTCCCCTTCTGGGCGTTTGCAAAAAGGTAAATGAGACTGTAGTTTAGGATCACAGTGCGGAGCGATCACTGGTGACTGCAAAGTGATATATAAGGGACAACACCAAAGTCATTAATCACTACAAGGACAAAGCAGGAATGTGGGAGTCAGAGGGGTCACCCCACACTTATATCCCCTCTGACTGTCACCTCCTAAGCTCCTTTCCCTGCCATAACCTCTTATTCCCGCAGGTAAATTCTTACAGGACCCCCCTCCCCATCCCCTTCCCCTGCCGCAGCTGATTCTAAACGTCCTCCATATGTAATAATAGACAGGTACTCACCGGCAGCCTATGGTAATTCACAGGGTAGAACAGGGTACAGCACAGAAACAATATGGCGATCCTCATTGTCTCCAGGGGGTATCTCAGCACCAAGATATGGCCAATGAGATATGAGCTCCAGGTGGATGGAGTCCCCTTATATACCCCAAGGGTGACATCACAACGCCCTCTGTGACATCATCACCCACAACATTCCGTCACATGACATCACCCAGCACCAGCATCATGTGACCCAGCATAAATAGAAAGTCCTTGTTGCCTATAGCAACTATTCAAAACTAAGTTTAAACTTTTCCAACAACTAAAGGCGACTCTGTGATGGCAGTTTCTTCTTGTGGACGGTTGTGATAAATCTGCAGAACATCTACATAACGCGACATGTAGAAAATCCTGTCTTTTCCCCTCTGTTCTTCCTCTGGTGCTACAGAGACCGATAGAAGGAGCTTTTCCAGACCTTACAGTGCACAATATGGGACCTAATCACTGATATCCCAGATCTCCTCAGTACAAGCATACCGCCAACCTATGAGGACTAGAAAGAGGGCGAAACCATGCGGCACGCGTAGTCTGACCACGCCCCTATCCACACACCAAGCCACGCCCTTTTACCATGTCTTTCTCCCCCGGCAGGAAGAGTTATCAGAGGGGCGGTGGCAGTGAGGGACATTCAGCAGAAACTCGGGACTGCAGGGATAGACCTAAATCCGGGACTGTCTGCTGTATCCAGGACGGCTGGGACTAGAGATGAGAGGATCGACTCATGGGACTCAGGTCCAGCATCCAGGTCAGTGGTAATTGGTGGCTGGACGGGAGGCCCTGTCGCGGCTTTAGATTAGCCCGGGCTGCTGCAATATCATCTGTGCGTCCTGCTCTTCTCTAGTTGGGACCTGTGGATTATTTTTTGTTCCCTCATTCACAGTCGGACCCTTCAGAACTTTCTCATCTCTGTGTAGTTTCACTATATGACATCTGGCTTTTTTGTGTCTGTAAGGCCGTGTTCACACGTAGCATAAATACTGTGCACCAATCTACACAATAACAATCTCCTCTGGTTATTGCATCTTTGGTGCACTATTTTAGGCTTTTTCCCCCTTATTTGATGCATTTTGGTGCAGATGTGAAACCGCGTTTTTAATTGTTTTTTACAGTACAGAAAAGCTTTGATTCTGCACTTAAAAAAGTATCTGCAGTTTCTTACAGACTTTTTTTATGCTCCACATAGAAGTCTATAGAGGAAAAAAATCACCAAAACCGCACAGGGTGGGGGCAGGGTGAGGGACACTGAGGGCAGAATGGAGGCATGGGGGGGTCGAATGGGAAACATGGAGGCAGAATGGGAGACATTGGGGGCAGAATGGAGTCACATTGGGGGAGAATGGAGTCATATTGGAGGCAGAATGGAAACACATTGAGGGCAGAATGGAGACATGGGGGGCAGAATAGAGACGGGGCAGAATGGAGACAGGGGAGAAGAATAGAGACAGGGGTGCAGAATGGAGACCGGGCAGAAGAGATACCGGGGGGCAGAATGGAGACAGGGGGCAGAATGGAGATAGGGGGAAGAATGGAGACGGGGCAGAATAGAGACCGGGGGGCAGAATGGAGATAGGGGGCAGAATGGAGACATGGGGACAGTATGGAGACATTGGGGGCAGAATAGAAACCAGAGGGCAGTATGGATGGAGACAAGGGTGGCAGAATAGAAACATTGGGGAAGAATGGAGACAGGGGGGCAGAATGGAGACGGGGCAGAATAGAGACCGGGGGACAGAATGGAGATATGGGGCAGAATGGAGACATGGGGACAGTATGGAGACATTGGGGGGCAGAATAGAAACCAGAGGGCAGTATGGATGGAGACAAGGGTGGCAGAATAGAAACATGGGGGAAGAATGGAGACAGGGGGGCAGAATGGAGACGGGGCAGAATAGAGACCGGGGGACAGAATGGAGATAGGGGGCAGAATGGAGACATGGGGACAGTATGGAGACATTGGGGGCAGAATAGAAACCAGAGGGCAGTATGGATGGAGACAAGGGTGGCAGAATAGAAACATGGGTGCAGAATGGAGACAAGGGGGACAGAATGGAGACATGGAGGGAAGAATAGAAACATGGGGGGCAGAATGGAGACGGGGGCAGAATGGAGACATTGGGGGCAGAATAGAAACCAGGGGGTAGTATGGAGACAAGGGGGGCAGAATGGAGACAGGGGAGCAGAATGGCGTCACATTGGGGAGAATGGAGTCATATTGGAGGCAGAATGGAAACACATTGAGGGCAGAATGGAGACATGGGGGGCAGAATGGAGACGGGGCAGAATGGAGACAGGGGAGAAGAATGGAGACAGGGGGGCAGAATGGAGACGGGGCAGAATAGAGTCCGGGGGGCAGAATGGAGATAGGGGGCAGAATGGAGACAGGGGGCAGAATGGAGACGGGGCAGAATAGAGACTGGGGGGCAGAATGGAGATAGGGGGCAGAATGGAGACATGGGGACAGTATGGAGACATTGGGGGCAGAATAGAAACCAAAGGGCAGTATGGATGGAGACAAGGGTGGCAGAATAGAAACATGGGGGAAGAATGGAGACAGGGGGGCAGAATGGAGACGGGGCAGAATAGAGACCGGGGGGCAGAATGGAGACATGGGGACAGTATGGAGACATGGGGAACAGAATGGAGACATGGAGGGAAGAATAGAAACATGGGGGGCAGAATGGAGACGGGGGCAGAATGGAGACATTGGGGGCAGAATAGAAACCAGGGGTAGTATGGAGACAAGGGGGGCAGAATGGAGACAGGGGGGCAGAATGGAGATAGGGGGGGCAGAATGGAGACAAGGGGGGCAGAATGGAGACATTGGGGCAGAATAGAAACATTGGGGCAGAATGGAGGCAAGGGGGGCAGAATGGAGAAAGGGGAGCAGAATGGAGACATTGGGTGCATAATAGAAACATGGAGGCAGAATAGAAACATGGTGGCAGAATGGAGACGGGGCAGAATGGAGACATCGGAAGCAGAATGGAGAGACATTGGGGGCAGAATGGAGACGGGGCAGAATTGAGACGGGGCAGAATGGAGACATTGGAGGCAGAATGGAGAGACATTGGGGGCAGAATGGAGACATGGGGCAAAATAGACACATGGAGGCAGAATGGAGACGTGGGCAGAATGGAGAGACATTGGCAGAATGGGAAGAAATGGGGACTGAATGGAGAGACATTGGGGCAGAATGGAAAGACATTGGGGCAGAATGGAGAGACATTGGGGACAGAATGGAGAGACATTGGGGGCAGAATGGAGACATGGGGCAAAATAGACACATGGAGGCAGAATGGAGACGTGGACAGAATGGAGAGACATTGGCAGAATGGAAAGAAATAGGGGCAGAATGGAGAGACATTGGGGCAGAATGGAATGACATTGGGGCAGAATGTAGAGACATTGGGGGCAGGATGGAGAGACATTGGGGGCAGGATGGAGAGACATTGGGGGCAGGATGGAGACAAATGGAAACATGGGGGCAGGATGGAGACATTGGGGGCAGGATGGAGACAATGGGGGCAGGATGAAGACAATGGGAGTAGGATGTGGGACATTATTACTGTAGGGGCTAATTAAAGGATATTATTACTGCTGTAATGTATTTTATTTTTGAGGATACTGTTTTCTGTGGGGGGTTCATGTTACTGTGCAGGGCGGCACTATATCACTTTTTTTCTTCATCTGGTGTAGTGTAGAAGTTGGGGAAATATTGGGGAATGTGCTCTGTAAGCTGCTCTAGATAACTGTGTTATTTTATGCAGAGACGAGTCCTGGCGAGAAGAAGTGATGGCGGTCTGCGATGGATGAAGAGGAAAAGTGGAGATGAAGGACTTCAACTAGAGACATCACCAGTGAGTCAGTGTGTTATCTGTACACTGACACTATACACTGTATACTATACACAGAGCTCCTGTGAATAATGGCACTATTAGTAATGGTAATATTAGTATTCTGTTTTTGTATTAATGCTCAGTATGGTAGTATTCGGTCACTATGTGGTGGTAATATGTGATCTGGTCATGGTGTGGCGGTATTTGTCCCTTGTCCACTACAGGATATTGGCCCCTCATGCCGTCCACATGGAGTTTGTTTCCGTCCTCTTGAGACTGTGCTGCGAGATATAGCAAACCTTCTTGTGACGGCACGTATAGATGCCGTCCTGGCAGAGCCAGACCACCTGTACAACCTGAATGGGCCGCCACATGTTACCCACAATTACCAAGACACAACAGGAATGGAAAACTACAGAAGTCAGGGAGGAGGAAGAGAGAGGAATTGTCTGTGGCAATGTCATGCTCCAGAATTTGATCCCTTCAGTTTGTGTTCTGTGGTCGGCTTCTCTTTCTGCCGAGCCACAGGACACACACCTTTTCACTGGGTGTTTGGGTTCTGCTTTTCTGGCTGCAGCCTGCTTAGCTTTACACATTTGTATTTTTATTTGGATGCCTATCACATTTTGGGTGCAGCTTTATAGTCTTCGTTTCCTGCTGGTGATAGATTCATTTGGATATTCTGCCATTCTGTTGATATTTGGAGCTAGGGTTTTTCGCTTTGCTGTTTATTTGCTATACTTTGCACTTTTCTTCTTTTTATCATTTGAAAATAGGCAGTATATTTGTTAACAGTACTTGCTGTATTCTTTGCTTGGTATTTTGTTTCTTAGTTTACTTGCTTTGGGATTATTCCTTTGTTCAGCACACTTCTCTTCTTTTAGATAATTCACACTCTGCTCTGCCCTCTGGTTCTTTAGGAGGAACGTGAAGCAACTTGTCTGCCTTTTAGGCAGTTTAGGCCATAGTTGCCATCTCCTAGTCTGTGGTTAGGTCTATCTCTTCACCCGCAGGTACCGCTGGGGACTGTGTAGTCAAGGTATCTAGTCTGTACAGGAGCAAGCAAGGTCAGTTGTAGTTTTTAGTGTTTAACCTATTTTCCCAAGTAAGTTGCTACACAAGCATAGATAAACTAGGAGTTGTTAGGAGCATTCAGGGTGAGCCACTATTGATAGGGGGCGCCATTGCGTTATCTTAGGGTGCCAACCTCCACCATCATGTAGGGACAGACCAGGGTCAGAGTAGTGCTTCTACCAGTCTGAATTTGGATCTGCCAGGTTCAGGTATTTGTTCCCCTTGTTTGTACGCTACCAATGTACATGGGCTTGTGCAGTCATAATAGGCCACTATCTGCACCATTCCCTCTTTCGGGGTGTCTCGCTGTTCCTCTCCCGGGCTCCTGTTGTCACTTTCATCTGCACCAGAAGAGGTGACATTGATTCACAATCACTTCTGCCCCTAACTAGACAGATCGATGTCCCTGACATTTAAGTGACTCGTGGTTATACAGTAAAAGTGTGTGAAGATGTCTGACACCGTCCCAGAAGACTTTTACAGTTTGTGTCATTATAACAAGTATAATGGTTGAGCAATGTTTAATGCTGAATTTAATGTAATATCTCCCATCAGAGCTGTAGTAGATTGGACAACTAGGTAAGGAAGACTTAACAGTCAGCTGGCCCTACAGATGGGAGGAGTGTTTGGAAGTAAGAAGAGAGTTTCTTCCTGCTTAGAGAAGTCAGCACTGGAATGAGTAGCGAGGTGACGCCAAATACAGAGAGTGTGACAGATGAGGCCGCATAGTGAGGAGTGTGAGACTGGAAGGAAGCAGAACAGAGATAGCAAGATTCTGTAACTGGATCCAGTGGCAGAGTAATATGGCCAGAGCAGCCTGTACCCTGTGTGGTGAAGTGGACTATAGACAGAAAGAGGTCAGCTGCACTGGATACGGCCAGGAGCTTAAGGAGGTAGAGCTGTGGGTTAGCGGGTAACCCTGAGACAGCACAGGCAAAGTAACATAGTAACATAGTTTTTAAGGTTGAAGGAAGACTAAGTCCATCTAGTTCAACCCATAGCCTAACATGTTGATCCAGAGGAAGGCAAAAAAAAAAACATGTGGCAAACACTAAGCTCCACATTGGGGAAAAAAATTCCTTCCCGACTCCATACGACAATCAGACTAGTTCCCTGGATCAACGCCCTATCAAGGAATCTAGTATATATAACCTGTAATATTATACTTTTCAAGAAAGGAATCCATGCCCTTCTTAAATTTTATTAGTGAATCACTCATTACAACATCATGCGGCAGAGAGCTCCATAGTCTCACTGCTCTTACAGTAAAGAATCCCCGTCTGTGATTATGATTAAACCGTCTTTCCTCCAGACGTAGAAGATGCCCCCTTGTCCCTGTCTCTGGCCTCAGAGTAAAAAGATCAGTAGACAGGTCTTTGTACTGTCCCCTCATATACTTGTACATAGTAATAAGATCACCCCTAAGCGTTCGTTTTTCCACAGTAAATAACCCCTAGTGTAATAACCTGTCTTGGTATTGCAGACCCCCCAGTCCTCTAATAAGCTTTGTCGCTCTTCTCTGCACCCTCTCTAGTTCAGCTATGTCTTTCTTATACGCCGGAGACCAGAACTGAACACAGTATTCTAAGTGTGGTTGCACTAGTGACTTATATAGAGGTAAAATTATGTTCTACTCATGAGCATCTATGCTTCTTTTAATGCATCCCATTATTTTATTTGCCTTTGCCGCAGCTGCCTGACACTGGCCACTAAACGTGAGCTTGTCGTCCACCAATACACCCAGGTCTTTTTCAGTTACAGTTTTGCCCAGTGTTTTACAATTAAGCATATAATTATACATTTTATTTCCTCTGCCCAAGTGCATTACCTTACATTATCCCCATTAAAGTTCATTTGCCATTTATCAGCCCAAGCTTCTAGTTTACATAGATCCTCCTGTAATATAAAATTGTCCTCCTCTGTATTGATTACCCTGCAGAGTTTAGTGTCATCTGCAAATATTGAAATATTACTCTGTATGCCCCCTACAAGGTCATTAATAAATATGTTAAAAAGAAGGGGGCCCAATACTGACCCCTGTGGTAACCCACTGTTAACTGAGACCCAGTCTGAGTGTTTTCCATTAATAACCATCCTTTGTTTCCTATCACTGAGCCAATTCTTAACCCACATACATATATTTTCCCCTATCCCCATTGTTCGCATTTAATGTATCAACCTTTTGTGTGGAACCGTATCAAAAGCTTTTGAAAAGTCCATATACACAACATCCACTACATTTCCTCGGTCCAGTCCGGAACTTGCCTCCTCATAAAAGCTGATCAGATTAGTGTGACAGAAACGGTCCCTCGTAAACCCATGTTGATATTGGGTCATGAGGTTATTCTTCTTCAGATACTCTAGTATAGCATCTCTTAGGAAACCCTCCAGGATTTTACCCACAGTAGAGGTTAAGCTTACTGGCCTATAATTTCCAAGTTCAGTTTTTGTCCCTTTTTTGAATATTGGCACCACATTTGCTATATGCCAGTCCTATGGTACAGACCCTGTTATTATGGAATCTTTAAAGATTAAAAATAATGGTCTATCTATGACGTTACTTAATTCCTGCAGTACTCGCGGGTGTATCCCATTCGGGCCCGGGGATTTGTCAACTTTAGTGATTTTTAGACGCCGCCGTACTTCCTGCTGGGTTAAGCAAGTGACATTTAATGGAGAATTTTTGTTATCACTGATCATGTTTTCTGTCATGCGATTTTCTTGTGTAAATACGGTTGAAAAAAATCATTTAGCATATTGGCTTTTTCCTCATCCTCATCCACCATTTCCCCCAGACTATTTTTAAGGGGGCCAACACTATCATTTTTTAGTTTTTTACTATTTGTGTAGCTAAAGAATATTTTGGGGTTATTTTTACTTTCTCTGGCAATGATTCTCTCTGCCTCAATCTTTGCTGCCTTGATTTGATTTTTACAGAATTAATTTAATTTTCTATATTTATTTAATGCCTCATCACTATCTACTTGCTTTAGTTCTCTAAATGCTTTATTTTTGTCACATATTGCGCCCCTTACAGCTCTATTTAGCTATAGTGGTTTCCTCCTATTTCTAGCATGTTTATTCCCATAGGGTATATATTGTGCACAGGTCCTATTCAGGATGCTAATAAATGTCTCCCATTTGCTTTGTGTAGCTTTATGTCTCAGGATATCGTCCCAGTTTATTGCACTAAGATCATCTCTCAACCGTTGGAAATTTGCCTTCCTGAAGTTTAGTGTCCTTGAAACCTCTCTACTACACATCTTATTAAAGATTACATGAAAATGTATTATTTTGTGATCACTATTACCCAAGTGACCCCCAACTCGTATATTTGATATGCGGTCTGGCCTTTTGGTTAATATTAGGTCTTGCAGTGCCCCCCTTCTTGTTGGGTCCTGAACCAGTTGTGAAAGGTAATTGTCTCTCATAGTTGTCAAAAACCTATTACCTTTGCTTGAACTACAGGTTTCTGTCCCCCAATGTATTTCAGGGTAGTTGAAGTCCCCCATAATAATGACTTCTCCTTGAGTTGCTGCTTCATCTATTTGCTTTACGAGGATATTCTCCGCTGCTTCCATTATTTTTGGAGACTTATCCCCACCATGTCATAATTATTTTCCAACAAAATTAATTCTAATTCCTCCATTTTGTTGGTGAGGCTTCTGGCATTAGTGTACATGCATTTTATGTATCTCTCTGTACCACTATTCCTTCTTACTTTATTGACTGTTCTAACCCCACCCCCAATTTCTTTATTTGTGCCCAGGTCACTATCTGCACTATCTTCCCCACCTATAAAATGAATACCCTCCCCCCAATCCCTAGTTTAAACACTCCTCCAACCTTCTAGCCATTTTCTCCCCCAGCACCCATTGAGGTATAGTCTGTAGCCAACTGAGAAGTCAGCCCAGTTCTCCAGGAACCCAAATCCCTTCTTCCTACACCAGTTCTTGAGCCACTTATTTATCTTCCTAATCTCCGGTTGCCTCTTTGGCGTGGCACGTGGTACCGGTAGTATTTCAGAGAATACCACCTTGGAGGTCCTTGCTTTCAGCTTGCAGCCTAATTCCCTGAAATCATCTTCAAGGACCTTCCACCTACCTCTAACTTTGTCATTTGTTCCAATGTGCACCATGACCACTGGGTCCGCACCAGCCCCTCCCAGTAATCTGTCAACCCGATCAGCGATGTGCCGGACTCGAGCGCCAGGTAGGCAGCACACTGTTCGACGATCCCTGTCTTTGTGACAGATTGCCCTATCTGTTTCCCTAATAATTGAGTCCCCCACTACCAGCACCTGCCTGGCGTGCCCTGCTCTCCTATTTCCCTCCTTACTGGAGCTGACACTCCTCTGGCTTTCAGGGGACTTGTCTTGCTGCAGCAGTGCTACCCCTGTACCGTCACCCCCCTCATATACCAACTTTGCAAACTTATTGGGGTGTGCCAGATCAGGACTAGCCTACCTGGTACTCTTCCCTCTACCCCCCCTCACTGTCCTGCAGCTCCCTACTACCACCCTCCCCCACATCTACCCCAGTGAGCAGCTGCTCAGTGAGCAGCAGACTCCTTTCCATATTGTCAATGGACAGTACGACTGAAGAGAAGGTAACGTGTAGGCTACACCTGGGAGTCATAGTGAGTAAATACTGGACTTTCCAGGCTGGGGCAAGGGAATTACTGGAAGAACAGTGGTCAGTGAAGGGCAGAAAAAAAGGAATGGAGTTTTCAGGCCCAGCAACTGTACTGCTTTAAAGTAATTTACAAGTGAAGCACCACCACCAGGATATAAAATGATTCTGCCTCTATGTAAAACAGATGAAGATGTGAGTAATAAGTGTTGTGGCTGCTATCTCTTGTACAGGTGTTACACCAGTTTCATCAGTGTGAGGAGCTGGCCACGGACTAAAGACTATTGGACCAATGGACGTAGAGCAGAGTGCAGGTCTCTAAGGGATACAGACTTTTTCAAGCACGGAGCACTGGTTATGTCGGTCTTATTGTTGACTTTTATTGGAGATTTGCTTGCTCATGAGATTGAGGTGCACGGGTCTCTCCTGGAGAGCGTTCAGCATCACGAATCACTGTTTCCATTCAGTAATAGTAAGCAGAGAAAGACATGCAAGCTGGATCTTATGTATCCATAAGGCCAGACACAAAATTGGTAATCAGGTAAATCAATCGTTCCATTACTCTTGTTAGTCTCTCAGAGGCCTCAATTGAGTCATTGTTTCATATGAGACTGTACGTTCACTCTTGTGGTATGTTCATTTGTAAATGCCTGCTGAGTATATATTGCATCAGCCCACTGCAGTTTACTAATTACACAATTTAGGATAAATATGCTGGTTAGTTGAACAGTGAAGTATCACCTCCCCCCAACTTCTCCAATCCTGTGGAGGAATGTCCTGAATGGGAACTGTGGGTATAAAGTCTCCGACTTCCACTCCAGAGGGTCTCTTCAGTAACAGTCCAAAACACCATGGCTCCATCTGGTGGAATACAGGTCTGCTCCTCTGCCCAACACTGAACCCACAAATAAGTTTGGAGAACCCCAGTTGAGACTGTACTATATGTTGCTGGAGTTAGATAGATGTTCTACGGTCATGGTATCCATCGTCTGTATGTGATGAACTATGTATGTGAGGACTGTAGTTGCTGACTGGATACATGTGCGATCGACTCTGTTGTCTGGACTAGCATGAACTGTAACCAGGGCCGGACTGGAGCAATGGGACCATAGGCGGATTATAATGAGGGCAATCCGGGCGACCGCCCGGGGCCCCGAGCCTTCAGGGGGCCCGAGGCTCCGGGCGGGGAGTCTATGGCCAGATTGCCCTCATTATATGTGCGGGCCGCCGTGGCACATACCGGCAGCAGTGGTGGGAGGGGGGGCCCGGACCGCTCCCCCAGCAGCGAGCGGCGCACGGCCGCTACTTCTTCATCGGCCAGGCCAGCACTGCAGTAGTTAACTTCCCTGTGCTGGCCCGGCCGCGTCACTGCTAGGAGACACGGCCCTGTGCGCGGCCGTGTCTCCTAGCTGTGACGTCAACCGGTGCGCGCCCGGCCTGCACTGCTGCCCCGGAGAAGTCAGAGCAGGCAGGAGGAATGGAGCCGGGGGATGGTGAGTCTGTCTGTCTGTCTGTCTGTCTGTGTGTGTGTTTGCAGGCAGATATCATTGTGTGATGTCTGTTTATAAGTATTTTTGTGTTTCAAATGTGTTTATGCGTGTATGTATATCTGTATATGTTTGTGTGTGTGTGCGTGACTGCGTGCATGACTGCGTGCGGCCTACTGCTGAGTATAGATGGTGCCATGCGGCCTCCTGCTATCTCTGGGGGGGAGGGGGGCGCTGTGCGGCCTCCCACTGTGTATAGATGGCGCCGTGTGGCCCCCTGCTGTGTATAGATGGTGCCGTGCGGCCCCCTGCTGTGTATAGATGGCGCCGTGCGGCCCCCTGCTGTGTATAGATGGCGCCGTGCGGCCCCCTGCTGTGTATAGATGGCGCCGTGCGGCCCCCTGCTGTGTATAGATGGCGCCGTGCGGCCCCCTGCTGTATATAGATGGCGCCGTGCGGCCCCCTGCTGTGTATAGATGGCGCCGTGCGGCCCCCTGCTGTGTATAGATGGCGCCGTGTGGCCCCCTGCTGTGCATAGATGGCGCCGTGCGGCCCCCTGCTTTGTATAGATGGCGCCGTGCGGCCCCATGCTGTGTATAGATGGCGTCGTGCGGCCCAATGCTGTGTATAGATAGCGCCGTGCAGCCTCCTGCTGTGTATAGATGGCTACGTGCAGCCTCCTGCTGTCTCTGGGGGGGGCGCCATGCGGCCCCCCGCTGGGTATAGATGGCTACGTGCGGCCTCCTGCTGTGTATAGATGGCTACGTGCGGCCTCCTGCTGTCTCTGGGGGGGGGGCTACGTGCGGCCTCCTGCTGTGTATTGATGGCTACGTGCGGCCTCCTGCTGTCTCTGGGGGGGCGCCGTGCGGCCTCCCGCTGGGTATAGATGGCTACGTGCGGCCTCCCGCTGTGTATAGATGGCACCGTGCTGCCTTCCGCTGTGTATAGATGGCACCGCGCTGCCTCCCGCTGTGTATAGATGGCACCGTGCTGCCTCCCGCTGTGTATAGATGGCACCGTGCTGCCTCCCGCTGTGTATAGATGGCACCATGCTGCCTCCCGCTGTGTATAGATGGCTACGTGTGCTCAATATTGAGTCATACAATTAATGTAAGGCTATGTGCCCACGATACAGAAATGTTCCAGATTTTTTTTGAGCGTTTCTGCATCTCCCTGGCAGAAAAAACGCATGCTCATTGTACATGCGGATTTTACATGCGGATTTTACATTCGTTTTTCCTGCCAGGGACAAGCGGATGTGAAGCGTTCTTCACATGCATTTCCGCATGCAGGTTGACAAGCGCTTTCAAAGCGATTTTAGCATCACTTGGAAAGTGCTTGACAACTTGGTCACACTATATAAATCCATGCAACCGGCATGGATTTATGTAGTGTGCCCGTAAAAGAATTGTAAAAAATTAAAAAATATATACTTACCTTCTGATGGCCTGCCGACGTCAGCGGTCGCGTGCCCCTTCACATGACTAAATGACGTCACGGCAGGTCCTTTTCAGACCATCGCGAGCTGCCAGCAAGCCAGGACTCATCGGATAAAGACACCGGGGGCCATCAGAAGGCAAGTATAATATTTATTTTTTATTTTATTCTTTTTTTACCGGTTCTACGGTACCCGGGTCCGGAGGAGAGTCTCCTGTCCTCCACACCCGGGTACCATCCGCACATTGAAACGCATGGAATCCGCATGTACAGATGCAGTGATGCGGATTCCATGCATTCTAATGCAAGTCAATGGCGGCAAAAACGCAGCGCTTCCACAAAATAATTGGTAATGCTGCGGATTTTTCCGCAATGATAATCCGCAGCGGAAATTTCCGCAGCATGTACACAGCACATGCGGATTATCATTGGGGAACATGGCAGACCTTCTACCAAGCGTTTTTTAAGCGTTTCTGCAGCGGAATTGCCGCTGCGGAAACGCTTAAAAAACGCATAGTGGGCACACAGCCTAAAAAAAAAATATTATAATTAATATTGTGCCAAATTAATTTCACGTGAACTATCACATGATCTATCATAGGGGATCAGGTGACATGTCACGTGATAAATCAGGTGTGTGTGTGTGTGGGGGCCCGCACCTTCTAAACTGCCCGGGGCCCTTGCTACTCTTAATCCACCCCTGAATGGGACATCGGACAACTCTTCGATGGGCCCAGATCTTTGGCGTGTCCCCGAGCAGGACATAGAGTGGGCCCACTGGTTTCAACTGAATGTACATCCGAGGACACACATTCAATTGAAATGTATGGGTGTTCCATGGGGGAAACAAAAGGGAGGTCCTGTTACTGTGCAGGGCTGCACTACATCGCCTTTTTTCTTCATCTGGCGTAGTGTATAAGTCAGGGAATAAGTGGAGACCGTGCCACCTGACGAAGGCTGGTTTGAAATGCGCGTCAGGGGCGGACGCACTAATAGTTAGAGCTCCTGCATCATTGGTGTCCAAAGTATTTCATAATGCTTCTAGTTTGGTGCATTAGCATAGTTCTAGTGGGATAATTTGTCACATATACCTTGATAACGCTATTTATTGGTATAACGGCAGGATTTCTTTTTTATGACATAGTATTCCTTTATATCTGTTATGATTAGTGTTGAGCGATACCTTCCGATATCGGCAAATATCGGATCGGATTGGATCGGACCGATACCCCAAAAGTATCGGATATCGCCGATTCCGATACCGGAAACCAATGCAAGTCAATGGGACAGAAATATCGGAATGAAAATAAACCCTTTCTTTCCTTGTAGGTTAATTCTACATGAAGGAAAACAACTAAGAATAATGTAGAATGTATTGGGGGAGGTGGGGGAGACAATAAAGGCATAGAGGTTTAGCCCAATCAAATGGAATAGCAGGAATTAATATTTTTGTTAAGAAGTTCTGAGTTACGGAAATATTGACTATGTAAAGTATTTTTATATTTTGTCAGATATTTATGTTTCACTACTTCCATGCTCTTCACCCTCTTTTTTACTTCTCCCACACTTTCTCCTTCATCATCCTCAGCATCAGCATCTTTTTCATCCACTTCTTCTTCACCTTCTTCATCTTCTTCTTCTTCATCATATTCTTATTTGTGACAGGCATTCCTGTAGTTGTTATCTATAAAAGTTTGAACATTACACCTTTCGTTCTGCCCATCACAAAAGATTTACAACAGGATTTGTCCGCGTTCAGTTTGGCCTGCTGCAGCAGGTCTTTTCCAGGGGCACCACGAGGAGGAACGGACTCACCCCCATACACTGCTTAGTCATCTTCTGCTTATAATTTAGATATTATCTTTTGCTCTAATTTTTAGTCTTATGCTTAATGTTCTTCCGCTTTTTGTTCTGCAGCTTCTTGTACTTCTGCTTCTTGGTTTTCTGTCTCTTGTTCTTCTGTATCTTGGTGGTTGTCTTCTCTTCTTTGTCCTCTTGGTCAACTTCTTCAGGGTCATCTTCTTGGTCTTCTTCGGGGTGGCCTTCAGGATAGTCGTCTTCGGGGTCCTCGTCTTCAGGGTCGTCGTCTTCGGGGTCCTCGTCTTCTTCGGGTTGGTCTTCAGGGTCCTCGTCTTCAGGGTCCTCGTCTTCGGGGTCCTCGTCTTCTTCGGGGTGGTCTTCAGGGTCCTCGTCTTCTTCGGGGTGGTCTTCAGGGTCCTCGTCTTCAGGGTCGCCGTCTTCACGGTCCTCGTCTTCTTCGGGTTGGTCTTTGGGGTCCTCGTCTTCAGGGTCCTCGTCAGGGAGATCCAGAGTGATTACCAAGAACCATTTCAAAAAGCTTGAACTTGGAAATGTAGCAGAAGGTACAAGAAGGCTGAGGAACTACCGAGGACCAGCTGACGGTACTGGAACCCGGATGGGTAGCAGAAGGTACAAGAGCCAATGGAACTACCGAGGACCAGCTGACAGTACTGGAACTCGGTTACTAAGCAGGAGGTACCTGTGCCAGAAAGCACTACCAAGGACCAGCAGACGTTGGTGGAACTTGGATACCGAGAAGGAGGCACCTAATCCAAAGGCACTGCCGAGAACCAGCTGACGGTACTGGAACCCGGATGGGTTTCAGAAGGTACCCATGAAAAAAAAAGTTTCAAGGCCACGAGCCGGCCGCAGTTACCAAAACCCACAGTCCTACAGGGGGTGCTTGTCCTATTGGCACTATGGAACCAGCCTTCATTGCCAGATCCCGCAGCCCACATAGGAGTCACCTAAACTGCAGGCACCATAGAGTCGGCTAACCCGACCGCAACACGACAGGACAACGCATTGGAGGCAAAGTGACGTTGACACTACCCGGAAACAGCTGGCGTGCTGGAACCAGGCTGGACAGGAGGGAGTACCCGTGCCAAAGACACTGCCGAGAACCAGCTGACGGTACTGGAACCCGGATGGGTAGTAGAAGGTTCAAGAGCAAATGGAACTACCGAAGACCAGCTGACGGTACTGGAACTCGGTTACCAAGCAGGAGGTACCTGTGCCAGAAAGCACTACCAAGGACCAGCAGACGTTGGTGGAACTTGGATACCGAGGAGGCAACTAATCCAAAGGCACTGCCGAGAACCAGCTGACGGTACTGGAACCCGGATGGGTAGCAGAAGGTACCCATGTAAAAAAAAGTTTCAAGGCCGCGAGCCGGCCGCAGTTACCAAAACCCACAGTCCTACAGGGGGTGCTTGTCCTATTGGTACTATGGAACCAGCCTTCATTGCCAGATCCCGCAGCCCACATAGGAGTCACCTAAACTGCAGGCACCATAGAGTCGGCTAACTCGACCGCAACACGACAGGACAACGCATTGGAGGCAAAGTGACGTTGACACTACCCGGAAACAGCTGGCGTGCTGGAACCAGGCTGGGCAGGAGGGAGTACCCGTGCCAAAGACACTGCTGGGAAACAGCTGGCGGTGCTGGAACCCAGGGAAAATACTAAAAACAGAGTAGAGCCAGAGGCGTAATTGGAGCAACTTTAAAATCTGTAGTAGTGTGAATGTGGACAGAGCAGGAGAATTTGCCGGACACACAGCTGGGGATCAGCTGACGTTACTGAACCCCAATAACACTGGAGCAAGCGTTGACTGTGCAGACGGCACTTCTGAGCAGCAACTAGCGGTATTGGAGCCCAGGGTAAATACTAAAAACAGAGGAACCAGAGGTGTAATTGGAGCAAGTTTTAAATCAGTAGTATAGTGGATGTGGACAAAGCAGGAGAATTTGCCGGACACACAGCAGGGGAACAGCTGACGTTACTGAACCCCAATAACACGGCAGCAAGTGTTGACTGTGCAAACGGCACTTCCGAGCGCCAACTAGCGGTATTGGAGCCAAGGGTAAATACTAAAAACAGAGGAGCCAGAGGTGTAATTGGAGCAACTTTAAAATCTGTAGTAGTGAGAATGTGGACAGAGCAGGAGAAATTGCCGTCCGCACAGCAGGGGAACAGCTGACGTTACTGAACCCCAATAACACTGGAGCAAGTGTTGACTGTGCAAACGGCACTTCCGAGCAGCAACTAGCGGTATTGGAGCCCAGGGTAAATACTAAAAACAGAGGAGCCAGAGGTGTAATTGGAGCAAGTTTTAAATCAGTAGTTCAGTGGATGTGGACAAAGCAGGAGAATTTGCCGGACACACAGCAGGGGAACAGCTGACGTTAATGAACCCCAATAACACGGCAGCAAGTGTTGACTGTGCAGACGGCACGTCCGAGCGCCAACTGGCGGTGTTGGAGCTCAGGGATAATACTGAAAACAGAGGAGCCAGAGGTGTAATTGGAGCAACTTTAAAATCTGTAGTAGTGAGAATGTGGACAGAGCAGGAGAAATTGCCAACCGCACAGCAGGGGAACAGCTGACGTTACTGAACCCCAATAACACTGGAGCAAGTGTTGACTGTGCAAACGGCACTTCCGAGCAGCAACTAGCGGTATTGGAGCCCAGGGTAAATACTAAAAACAGAGGAGCCAGAGGTGTAATTGGAGCAAGTTTTAAATCAGTAGTTCAGTGGATGTGGACAAAGCAGGAGAATTTGCCGGACACACAGCAGGGGAACAGCTGACGTTAATGAACCCCAATAACACGGCAGCAAGTGTTGACTGTGCAGACGGCACGTCCGAGCGCCAACTGGCGGTGTTGGAGCTCAGGGATAATACTGAAAACAGAGGAGCCAGAGGTGTAATTGGAGCAACTTTAAAATCTGTAGTAGTGAGAATGTGGACAGAGCAGGAGAAATTGCCAACCGCACAGCAGGGGAACAGCTGACGTTACTGAACCCCAATAACACGGCAGCAAGTGTTGACTGTGCAAACGGCACTTCCAAGCAGCAACTAGCGGTATTGGAGCCCAGGGTAAATACTAAAAACAGAGGAGCCAGAGGTGTAATTGGAGCAACTTTAAAATCTGTAGTAGTGAGAATGTGGACAGAGCAGGAGAAATTGCCGTCCGCACAGCAGGGGAACAGCTGACGTTACTGAACCCCACTAACATGGCAGCAAGTGTTGACTGTGCAGACGGCACTTCCGAGCGCCAACTGGCGGTGTTGGAGCTCAGGGATAATACTGAAAACAGAGGAGCCAGAGGTGTAATTGGAGCAACTTTAAAATCTGTAGTAGTGAGAATGTGGACAGAGCAGGAGAAATTGCCGTCCGCACAGCAGGGGAACAGCTGACGTTACTGAACCCCAATAACACGGCAGCAAGTGTTGACTGTGCAAACGGCACTTCCAAGCAGCAACTAGCGGTATTGGAGCCCAGGGTAAATACTAAAAACAGAGGAGCCAGAGGTGTAATTGGAGCAACTTTAAAATCTGTAGTAGTGAGAATGTGGACAGAGCAGGAGAAATTGCCGTCCGCACAGCAGGGGAACAGCTGATGTTACTGAACCCCAATAATACGGCAGCAAGTGTTGACTGTGCAGACGGCACTTCTGAGCGCCAACTGGAGGTGTTGGAGCTCAGGGATTACAGTTCAGGTGGTAGAAACATGAACACAACAGGAGACCTGGATACTGTTGCCAACCAATCATTTATTCTGGAAGAGGACTGGCAAATTCATGAGAGATCCAGGCCTTGTTCATTTTGAGAAAAGTAAGCCGGTCAACGTTATCGGAGGATAGTCGCATGCTACGGTCTGTTAGTACACCACCTGCGGCACTAAAGACGCGTTCCGATAATACACTAGCAGCAGGGCAAGCTAGCACCTCCAATGCATACTGACTAAGCTCTGGCCATGTATCCAGCTTACAGACCCAAAACTTGAAGGGAGAAGAGCCGTCTGGGAGTACACTAAGAGGGCAAAACATGTAGTCTGTCACCATCTGACGGAAACGTTGCCTCCTGCTGACTGGAGCCGTCTGTGATGGTGTAGACATTTGTGGCGGTGGGGACACAAAACGTTGCCACATTTCGGCCATACTGGTCTTGCCTTGTGCTGAGGCGCTGCTTCTGCTCCCTCTTTGTGCAGAGCTTCCTCCACTGCCTCGACGCACTGAGCTGCTTTGTAAAGCACTAGCAGCACTGCTCTCGGTTGGAATGGAGAACATGATGGAATGCACCAGTGCGTCTTCGTACTCCCGCATTTTACGCTCCCGGTTCAACTGTGTTATGAGGCTTTGTAAGTTGTCCCGGTAGCGAGGATCTAGGAGGGTGGACACCCAATAATCAGCCGTGTTGAGAATGTGGGCGATGCGGCGGTCGTTTCTCAGGCACTGCAGCATGAAATCAACCATGTGCTGCAGACTGCCAACTGGCCAAGAAACGCTGTCCCCTGCTTGAGGAGTGATCTCTGCTTGCTCTGCATCACCCCACCCTCGCTCTAGATACTGACTACTAGAGCATTGTGTACCTCCCTCCTCTGGACAGATGTCTTCCTCATCCATTAACTCCTCCTCATCCTCCTCACAAAGTGTCCCCTGCCTAGGCCTTTGTGAGGAACCACGTTGCGCAGACTGTAGAGAAGCAGATGGCATTTGTGACTCCTCATCCTCAACCTCTTCCAAAACCTCGTCTCTTAGTGCTTGCAGTGTTTTTTCAAGCAGGCAGATAAGGGGGATAATCATGCTGACTAGTGCATCATCTGCACTCGCCATCCGCGTGGAATAATCGAAGGCACGCAAAATGTGGCAAATGTCCTTCATAGAGGCCCACTCAGTGGTGGTGAAGTGTGAACGGCGCGCACTGCGACTTGTTTGCGCCTGCTGCAGCTGGTACTCCATTACTGCTGCCTGCTGCTCACACAACCTCTCCAACATATGTAAAGTTGAATTCCACCTGGTGGGTAGGTCACATATGATGCGATGTTCCGGAAGACATAATCGGCGCTGCAGAGCTGCAATGCGTGATCTTGCGTTGCTGGAACGCCGCAAGTGAGCGCACTCTATGCGGACCTTGTGAAGCAGTGCATCAAGATCCGGATAGTCCCTCAAAAAACTCTGCACAACCAAGTTGAGCACATGTGCCAGACATGGGATGTGAGTGAGGTTGCCTAGGCCCAGAGCTGCCACCAGATTTCGGCCATTGTCACACACTACCATGCCTGGCTGGAGATTCGCTGGCACAAACCACACGTCACTCTGCTGCTTGATGGCATTCCAGAGCTCCTGCGCTGTGTGGCTTCGATTCCCCAAAGAAATTAATTTTAATACGGCCTGTTGACGTTTGGCCACGGCTGTGCTCGTATCGGTCATCATAACAGGTAACCGTTCACGGGTCGATGTGGAGGTAGACCGTGACGGCTCCTGCAGCGCTGATTCAGAGGAACTGGAGTATGAGCAGGAGTCAATGTGTACAGACTGGATTCCTGCAACCCTTGGAGTTGGCAGAACACGTACAGCGCCACTCTCAAGATCTGTACCCGGCTCCACAACATTTACCCAATGGGCAGTGAGGGAAAGGTATCGTCCCTGTCCATGCTTACTGGTCCACGCATCGGTGGTCAGGTGGACCTTGCTACTGACGGCGTTTTGTAGCGCATGTTTAATTTTTCCCTCCACATGATGTTGCAGGGCAGGGACGGCTTGCCTGCTGAAATAAAAGCGGCTGGGCACGTTGTATTGTGGGACTGCCAATGCCATAAAGTTACGGAAGGTGTCAGTCTCCACCAGCCTGAATGATAGCATTTCAAGGGCCAGTAGTTTAGCAATGCCAGCATTCAGAGCCTGTGCTCGGGGGTTTGCCGAGTATGGGCGCCTTTTCTCCCATGCCTGTGCTAACGATGGCTGTAGACTGGCCTGGGAGTGTGAGGATGACAGGGAAAGTGGTGCTGTGGGTGGAATTACACTGTGTCTCTGTACAACAGTGCCAGAGATTCTTCCATGGCGATCCTGTGAGGAAGCCGAACCAGCTGTGTGTGAGCTGGAGGAAGAGGCTACAACACGAGCTGAAGAGGTGGTAGGTGGCGCTGTAAGTTGGCCTAGGTCTTCAGTGTGTTTTTGTAACTCCACCACGTGCTTGGTCCGCACATGTTTCCACATATTTGTGGTATTGAGGTTGCTGACACTTTTCCCTCTTTTCACCTTCTGATTACACGGCTTGCATTTGACAAAGCAAATGTCATCTACAACTGTGTCAAAAAAGGACCAGGCACTGCAAGTCTTGGGAGCGCCCGCTTTGGATTTTGGAAGAGCCATGCTCCTAATGGGTGCCGAAGTGGAGGCTACAGGCAACCAAGTCTGCCCCCTCCCTCTCCCTCCTTTTTGGGTTGTTCGGGGAATCTCTTCCTCAGAGCTACTCCCACCACCTTCCTGTCCCTCACGCCATGATGGGTCAAGGACCTCATCATCTACACCACCCTCTTCAAACAACTGCTTCCCCTGGGTAGTCTCGACAGTACAGTACGCACCAGAAAGTGGCACCTGAGTCTCATCATCAGATGCGTACTGAGGTGTGCTGCTGACCATAGGCACTGGCCCACCCGCCTCTTCAGATTCAGAGAGACAAAACGGTTGCGCATCACTGCATACTACCTCTTCTTCAAATTCTCGAATTCTGCTTGGCTGGCCCCCTCTTTCCAAGCCAAGAGATTCAGAGAACAGAAGTAGAGATGGCTCCTGTCCAGGGCTCTCTGACTGCCAGGGCAATTTGGCAGGTGGTGAAGAGACAGATGGGTGCTCTTCAGTGCTCAGGACCTGAGAGGATCTGGAACTAATTGAAGTCAATGCGTTAGCTGCCATCCATCCGACAACGGCTTCAATTTGGTCCTCCCGCAGCAGTGGGGTGCGGCTAGCTCCTACAAAGCTGCGCATAAAGGACTGTTCCCTGGTAAAACTGGGGGATGCTGAGTCACTGGTGCCCGCAGCAGGCACAGAATCCCCATGTCCTCTCCCTGCAGGCACAGAATCCTCACGTCCTCTCCCTGCAGAAACTCCACGCCCACGACCACGACCACATGCCTTACTCCCTGCCTTCTTCATCTTGGTAGACTGATAAAGATAGGCAGAAAAGTACTAAGGGCTTAGTGTGCTTATTCCTGAACAGCTGCTAACAGGTATAAGAAACACTAATTTTATAAAGTGTGGACTAGACTTTAATATGAGCTAATGTGGCCTACACAACTGTAAAGTGGAGTGTTTGGTGAACTTTATTTAGGTTTTTTTTGTCACAAAAAGACACTGGATGTGCCCAAAGATGTAATACCGATAGTATCACAAACTTTTTGTAGCTATTACAATGTAGGAAGGTAACCTACAATTCAATAGATGAGGCTACAAAAATTAGGCTAATACTAATCTGGCTGGGGCTGCAGGGCACAATGCTGTAGAAAGGCTCCTCTAACTACTCCTATATAGTGTGTTTGGAACCAATGTAGCTGAATACGGATGGAACCACCACACTAATAGGAGATATCAGGAAAAATTATGAATTGGCAAAAAAGGACAATGTATGAGGCAGTGACACACACTGAGTGCACTACAACCAGACGTGGCTGAAGCACACACTACAGGGTGAGCTGCACTCACACACACAGACCTTGCAGACAGCGGTGAACAGTACAGATGCAGAGCACTGTGCACTAGCGCTGCAAGACAAAAAAAATTTCTCTATCTACTCCTATATAGAGTATTTGGAACCAATTTAGCTGAATACGGATGGAACCACCACACTAATAGGAGATATCAGGAAAAATTATGAATTGGCAAAAAAGGACAATGTATGAGGCAGTGACACACACTGAGTTTACTACAACCAGACGTGGTTGAAGCACACACTACAGGGTGAGCTGCACTCACACACAGACCTTGCAGACAGCTGTGAACAGCACAGAGAACTGTGCACTAGCGCTGCAAGGCACAGCGATTTATAAAGTAGCTTGGTTAAAGCAGAATAGACCAAACAGGTAGCTAAAACTGTCCCTCAGAACAACAGCATCCTATCCCTAACTGAATTCACAGCAGAGTGAGCTGAAAATGGCAGCGGTGGCTTTTATAGTGCATCTTGACATCATTTCAGCAGCCAATCACAGCCATGCCATTAATTAAGATGCCTACATGCCTAACAGGATGTGCCCACACTTCTTAGGATCCTCATTGGCTGAATAAAATGAAACTGGCTCATTGCATTATGGGAACTTCCGATTCCGGTATACGATATTGCAAAAGTATCGGAATTAAGTATCGGAATTCCGATACCGCGAATATCGGCCGATACCCGATATTTCAGTATCGGAATGCTCAACACTACTCGTGAGTGATCAGCTGATCGCTCACGTGACCTCACCGTGGGAACATTCTCAAGAATCTGTATCAGGAGTGCAGCAGGTAGAGTCTGTATCAGGAGTGCAGCAGGCAGGGTCTGTATCAGGAGTGCAGCAGGCAGTGTCTATATCAGGAGTGCAGCAGGTAGAGTCTGTATCAGGAGTGCCGCAGGCACAGTCTGTATCAGGAGTGCAGCAGGCAGAGTCTGTATCAGGAGTCCAGCAGGTAGAGTCTGTATCAGGAGTGCAGCAGGCAGAGTCTGTATCAGGAGTGCAGCAAGGACTAGTACGCAACCTTACACAACTTTGACTGCAGAACAGGAAGGTTCCACTAGAGCCAACAGGAAAAGATGAAGACCCAATCAGGATTCCCCACATTTAAAAAAAATTAGTGGCAGATGCCAGCAAAGTGGCATCAATTTCACTACTGTAGAAATAGTGTAAATAAGACCCACGCCTCTTCCAGTACAGCCAACCACAAAGATGAAGATCTAACCAGGAGTGTTCACATTGCCCTCCCTAACACCACCGAAGTGGCAAAAATGTCATCAGACTACAAGTAGTTTAACGCAGACCCATACCTGTCCCACTACAGCCACCCCAGGAGATGCAGACTCAATCGGCATTATTTACATTTAAAAAAAAGGCCTAAGACCACCATTTCCGTGGCCAACAGATTGGAGATGGTGGAGTTCAACCTCTTAGCTTTGTCATGTGTAGGATGAAACTATCTTTTACGTGACCACAACAGCGGGATTGAGGGCTGGCTGCAGTGCTGAGAGAGGGCAGAGTATGGTGAAATAGACAAACCGATAGACCGTGAGTGAGGTGCAGATGTTAGGGTGGATTGAGAAACGTGTGGTGTGCTCAGAGAAACAAACACAGCAGGCATGTCCGCTTCACTTACAGCTCACGGGCTGTCACTCAGCCTAACTGCAGCGGGTATACAGCTGGTTCTGTCGGACACCTGCGTGACACAACTTGGCATGGTAACAGAGGAGGAGGAAGAAGCAACAGAGGTGTTTGATGGGGCGGCTGATGGTTGTTTATTGAAAATCAATTTAGAGTTTATCATGTTTGTGTACCCATTTGAGGAGAATAATATCTGCACCAAATGCTCAATTTCACTACAGTATAACTATAGAAATGCATGGAGACCAAAACCTCTTCCACTACAGTCAACCCAATGGATGGAGACCCATTCAGGATTCCCCACATTTCCAAAAATTAGTGGCAGACGCCAGCAAAGTGTAATCAATTTCACTACAGTAGAAAGAGTGTAAATGAGACCCAGATCTCTTCCAGTACAGACAAGCCAAGAGATGGAGACTTAACCAGGAGTGTTCACATTGCCATAAATGAGGGCCTAAGAAACACCACCGAAGTGGCATCAATTTCACTAGAGTATAAGTATTGCAAAGGAGGCCTAAACCAGTTCAACTACAGCCAACCCAATAGATGGAGACCCAATCAGGATTCCCCACATTTAAAAAAAATTGTGGCAGACGCCAGCAAAGTGGCATCAATTTCACTACTGTACAAATAGTGTAAATAAGACCCACACCTCTTCCAGTACAGCCAACCCAGGAGATGGTGACCTAACCAGGAGTGTTCACATTGCCTAACACCACTGAAGTGGCATCAATGTCATCAGACTACATGTAGTTTAATGCAGACCCAAACATGTCCCACTACAGCCAACCCAATGGATGAAGACACAATCAGAATTCTCCACATTTCCCAAAATTAGGGCCTAAAACCTGCAGCAGCAAGAGCAGGCACAGAAGCCATATCACAGACTGCAATTTCAAGAGATCAATGCAGCACACTCAAAACAACAACATCGCCTACTATGTACAGTCTGCAATTGGGGTGCAAAAGTCCTTGGAGATCAATGATTTGTTCATCTTGGTGAAAGTTAGGCGGTTTACACTTTCAGGGGACAGCCGGGTGCGCTTATCCGTCAAGACACCACCAGCAGCACTGAAGACACGTTCAGAGAGAATGCTAGCTGCCGGGCATGATAAAACCTCCAAGGTGTGAGAGGCGAGCTCAGGCCATTCATCCATTTTTGAAGACCAAAATGTAAAAGGGTCCAAACCCTCCCTGATGGTATTGATATTGAACTTTAGATACTCTTGCACCATCCTCTCCAGTCGTTCACCACGTGTCAGACTTGTACTCTGTTGTGCTGGTGCACCAGCTGGTGCAAAAAATATGTGAAAGGATTCACAGAAATTGCTTCTGCCACTTACTCTGCTGCTGCTAATGTTTTGGCGTTGACAAACTGACGTGCTGGAGGTTGAAAGACTACAGCTGCGATGCACACTGTGTGTCTCACTGTTATCTTGGGGAAAACCTCTATTAAGGTTGCTTAAAAGCTTGTTTCGATACTCCAACATAAGCGGGTCCCTCTCCAGAGCGGGAAGCATCTGGCAAAATTAACTCTTTTAACGTGGATCTAACAGAGTGGCAATATTTAGTATTATTTCGAATCCTAACTATACGGGGATCATGTTGCAGATAGAGCATCAAAAAAGCACTCATAAGTCGGGCTCTTCCAGTAGGTCCAAAGCCAGGCTGTATTGTGGGCTACGTAACACTGATGCTTGTTTCCTCCATCTCCTCCACATTCAAACGGGAGGGGAGGATTATCCTCTTCATCCTCTGATAGCTGCTCACCCATCACCTCTTCCTCCTCCATTAGTTCCTCGGCTCTTGCACCTTCACTAACAATTTTCCTGGTATCACCAAACCCCCTTGATCGCTATAATCCACCGTCACTTGGCATCCACCTGTGTGACGACAGTCTGGAAATTTGAGACATTGGTATCCCTTCCGCACCCTCCTTTCTTCTGGGGCCACCACCTCCTGCCGCAGATTATTCAAAGTTTGCTCCAGCATGTATATGACCGGAATAGTGAAGCTGATGATGGCATCGTCGGTGCTAACCAGTTTAGTAGCCATTTCAAAACCATGCAGAAGGGCACAGAGGTACTTAATCTGTTCCTACTGCGCAAACGTGATATGCTCCAAGTCCGTACAGCGTTGCCCCAAGCTATATGTCATGACATACTGAGTCAGAGCTCGTTGCTGCTGGCATATTCGCTGCAACATGTGCAGAGTGGAATTCCACCACGTCGGCACATCGCAGATCAACCTGTTAACTGGCACAGACAAACACCTCTGTATCGATGCAAGTCGATGACATGAGGGTTGCAAACGGTGGAAGTGACCACACAGCTTCTGTACTTTGTGAAGCAGCTCATCCAGGCCAGGATAGTGGCGGAGAAATCGCTGTACCACCAGGTTGAGGACATGAGCCATGCAAGGCACGTGTGCGAGCTTGCCTCGGCCTAGGGTCGCTAACAGGTTCGCACCGTTATCGCACATGGCCTTCCCTGGCTCTAGATTCAGCGGAGACAGCCATTGCTCAAACTGAGCCTGGAGAGCTGCCCACAACTCTTCACCTGTATGACTGCGATTTCCAAGGCATATTAATTTGAAGACTGCCTGATTATGGTGAGCCCTGACTGCGCATTATGGAGGTGTTGTCTATTCGCTCCGCACCCTTGGAATGCGTGTCTCGTTAAGGCAGAGGTTGAGTGTGCAGGTGGAGGCCCTAGAGGAGGTGGAGGACGCAGAAGCAGCGGAGGAAGTGGGAAATGCAGAGGTTTCTTCTGCAAGCCTTGGGGATTCCAAGATTTGTGGATCAGCCCCTTCCCCCACAGCCACCAGAGTCACCCAGTGCCCAGTCAGCGAGATGTAACGCCCTTGGCTATGCTTACTCGTCCAGGTGTCTGTGGTGAAATGCACCCTGGCACACGTAGATTTAGACAAGGAAGGATGCAGTGCTCCTCGTGCTTGCATCACTCCATATCTGTGCCGTAGGGTGAAATGTAACCTCCTCGTCTTCCTCCTCCATCTCCTCTGATGAGCTACTCCGCTGCGTGACTCTGAGTTCACACCAAGTAGGATCTTCAACCTCGTCATCATCCAATGTGTTATCCCATTCCTCGCCCTCAGAGTGACCCCTCTCCTCTTGTTGCCCTGACAGCACAGTACAATCCGCATGAGCCTCAGGTATCTGAGTCTCATCTGGATCACCTCCCTCCCCTGTGGTTAACGTCTGGTGATGAGGTTCAGGAACCTGCTCTTACCCTACTTCGTCCTGCCCCGAATCCAAGCTAAAAAAAATTTGGGCATCGGTGCAGATGCTTTCCTCCCCTTGACTCTGTGACTGTTAAGAGTACACTTCTGATGCCCATGGTGTAGAATGGGTGAATAGTTCTACAGACTCGCCCATCTGTGGTTCGCTACAGTCAGCTGGGCAGTTTTGACGAGGGGAAAACATGAGTAATTGGGGTGCCACCTCTGAGGACTGTACTGCGTGTGATGTTGAGGTGGAGGAAGAGGAGGAGATGCCACTGGAAGCAGAGCTTGCCATCCACTGGTGCACCTGCTCTTTCTGGGCCTTATCAACAAGGCGTATTGCTGTGCAGCTGCCAAAGGACTAACATAAGTTGTCAGTTGTCTTTGGATAGGACCTGTTTGTGTTAGTTCACTAGTGCTTTCACTAACATTACCACATACCCCACGTACACCTTGAACACCAAGCCTATTCCCCCTTCTACCACGTCCTCTCTTTTTCCCACTCATGTTGGTCAGATACAGACGTAGGAGCAAGCAATTAACTAAAGAAAAATATGTTTTTTTCCTGTGCAATAGCTCAGCACACACCTGAATTTCAGTGACACTAAATGACAAGGTAAGATATGGCCTGCCGCATAACATTACTAATACACAAAAGAAATTTGTTAGTGTGCATGAGGCCGATAAAACCTACGAGATATTCTCCAAACAATTTCAAACTGAGATGTCCCCTGCTGTATTACTTTAGGAACAGAAGACTTTTTTTTTTAATGCGGATGAGGCCAGTATGACATAGAATATATGCTCCCAAATATTTCAAACGCAGATCTAGCCAGCAGTATATTTTTGGGTTGCTCTGCATAAGTTCTGCGTCCATCTGAATTTGACCGCCACTGACTTAGTAGCTGGCTTATAGCACTGTATGACTTTTGGCACAGGAAAAAATATTTTTTGGACTGGGCGTAGCAAGAGAAAAATTTTTTTTTTTACTCTGAAGGCTGTGCGCCCACGTAGCATTTTTCAAGCGTATATGCTGCGGAATTTCCGCAGCGTAAACGCTTGAAAAACGCATGTATATCCGCACCCCATGGTCCCCAATGGGATTCCGCAAGTTCTATGCACATGCTGCGGATTTTTCCGCAGCGTTTATGCCGCGTTCAAAAATCCGCAGCATGTCATTTAATTTTGCGTTTCCGCAAGCGGAATTGCCTTTGTCCAATGCATAAAAAACGCAAGGCAATTCCGCATGTGGAAAACGCGTGATAAACGCGCGAAAAATGCGCGATAAACACGTGCGGAATTCCGCATGCGTTTTTCCGGGAGAGGACTTGCATTTATGCAGCAGAAATTTTCTGCTGCATAAATGCAACGTGGGCACATAGCCGAAACCACCTGAAGTTCAACTCCACTAAAATAGTATCTGACACTAAAAAAACTACTGCACACAGCTTTCAATATCACAATAGCAACAGAAAAAAACTGATTTTGTGCTCTGCAATAAGAAGCTCTGCAGACTGTGCACAGCACATTTTCAACCCCACTAAATGAAAAGGTGCACTGCGCTTGCTTGATCACATTAGCAAGTGCAAAAAAAGATTCAAGGTATACTGAGCCATGGAGCTCTATACCAGCGGTGCACAGCACTATTGTATGGCATGGGCCCTCTGTTTCTGTCAGAATCTCAGTACTTGCACAAGAACACCAAAAATGTGCTGCACCAGAGGTTGCAGAGGTACACAGGCCAGGAATTATCTACACTATCTGACTACCACACAAGCGCCCATCTATCTAGCTAATATCTCTCATTACACAGGAGAACACTGAGCTGCGTCTGTCTCCAGCAGTGACATGGATATAATGGTGCTGAGGGAACATGGCCGCTTTTTACATTGAGAGGACATGTGATTTCTGCAGCCAATTGCAGAAGCCCTTATGTCTGGACAGTGTAGATGCTTCCTGCGCTATGATTGGCTGGCTGCGCTTTCCTCAGTTAAAGTTACCGCCCACAGGAAAAAAGAAAAAAAAGTGCGCCGCTGATCTGATCTGTTCTAAGCTCTAGACAGCCCCTACACTCACCTGGCACATATCACCGCCCATCATACACTTGCACTATGCTAACAAAACTGTTCAAAACGCCGTGGTTGCCCTGTATTCATGGTCCCACGCAAATTCTTAAACTTTTCAGATTTTAAGAAAGTTTGCTCGCCTTTGTGATCACGAATCCAAATGTGCCATATTCGTGCTGAATTTGAAACTTTCGCACATTCGCCGAACAAATTCGCTCAACACTAGTGACGACCACAGTTTTAGGCTGGGGTCTTTTAGTATAGTATTGTTCAGCGACCAAGTGTGAATAAGTTCAACAACACACAGCTGTCTGACTTTAAATCGAGTATATTTGGTATGCTCCACAAAATGTCTGTATTATTATGGCAGTAATATGGGATCAGGTGTGACGACCACGGTTTTAGGCTGGGGCCTTTCAGTATAGTATTGTTCAACCACCAAGTGTGAATAAGTTCAACAATACACAGCTGGCTGACTTTAAATAGAGTATATTTGGCACGCTCAACAAAATGTCTATTATTACGGCAGTAATATGGGATCAGGTGTGATGATGGAAAATTGTCTCTGCTTTACAATACAGCAATGTGAATAAAATTAAAAAAAATGCCTGTATTCTGCTAACAAGCATATGGAGCAGCAAAATGGTGTACTGTATTGCTTTTTAAGCTACTAATCAGGATTAAGATAAAAAAAAAATTAGACCTGGCCCCTGATATCTGTGGCCATGTCTACAGATATCTGTAACAGCAGGAGCAGACAGAACGTGCAATGGACCCTATTGTGCTGTATACAGTGTCCACAAAACCTGCCTGCCTAACTCCTGCTATCACCACTGAATATATGCAGCTGGATTAGTCTTCAGAAGGACTGTTAGTTCAGATGGATATCTATCTTGGTGTGGAATACCTATACCTAACTATTACACTGCCAATTCTGTCCTTCACACAGCAGCACCTCTCCCTACTCTGCCTGTTTCCGGGTTAGACTGTGATGAGCATAGGGGCACCAGGTCTTATATATACCCGATGACGATATGCGGCCAGCCAATCACTCTAATGCCACAACCAAGATGGCTATGGCATTACAGTGAGTGGCAGACAATCTCTGCATGTTCATTGGCTCTCTTAAGAGCACCAAACATGCAGGACGGGGACCCGAGCTCCCGCCCAAGCATCCCGGAAATACTCGCCAAGAATGTCGAGCAGTGAGATGCTTGGGCTAGAACCAAGCAGTGTCGAGCACACTCGCTCATCACTACTTCTGACCTTTGGGCACCACCACATCCACATCCCCGTTCCTCAACGTCACCCTTTCCCATATTGAATGCTTTATGGAAAAAAATTCCCTGGCTTTATTTTTCACAAGTAGCCTCACAGATGTGTTATGTATAAATTCCCTGTATACAACCTACAACTATGACACATAGTCAGACATAAAAGCTCATTTATTCAACAAGAAAATCACAGACAATATATATTTTTTTATACAAAAATGGATAGACACAGAGGAAAAAAGTCCAGAAAAATGGGTATTCTGAGGGCAGGCAGAAAAATCATAAAATATCAGAGTCTATACGAGACATACCACTAAGTACCATACCGGGATCAAAAATTCCGAATCATATAACAATAACAATTAAGTTTAAAGTGCATAGTGCAATAGATATATTCCCAATACCTGTACACATATATAAATAATAACATGTAGTAAATAGGCTCAAAAAGATGAGATAGTGATACAGGAACACATAAAATAGGCAGAGCGGTATGTCAAATAGTAAAATGTAAGTATATAATGAACTACCTGTAAGTCCCTCAGAGTCCACGCACATCCGACGCGCGTTTCGCCGTTTAAGCTTTAACCAGGATGTGGTAAGATAAAGAAAATGGGGTATATATAGAAGGAATTGGCCAGTAAGATTGTGTGTTGACATAGCGCTATGCCCTGATGAGCCAATCACCGCCGCATCTGAGGATCGCGTCTCGGTGGAGCGCGGTGTGTCAGAGGCGGCGGCATTGGCGTGCGTGTCATGCTGGAACGCAAATCCGGAAGTGACGTATGCGGAACATCCGGAAATGAAAACAGGCCGAAGGACTGAATGAGAGACATATTGGTGTAGCAAATGCGTGCCACCTTGAAACGCAAATACCGGAAGTGATGTGTACACAGATACACAATGAAAAATAGCCGTGGGTTGGCTAATAAGTATGTGGACGTGATTAGTATGTGCCATATTGGAGTATAAAGACAACGACTGTGGCTAATGTATGTAACAAATATATATAAAAGCGTGTAAAGATGTATGTATGTAACCATACAGACAATATACATATAATATATAAAACACATGAAACATGTACAGAATGCATAGCATGCACAAACACCTCTTAAACATACTAAAATAAGAAAGGGGGGGAAAAGGGGAGGGGGGGGAAGAAGGGAGGGGGGAAGTGAGGGGGGGGGAGAGGGAAAGGGAGGGGGGAAGTAAGGAGGGAGAGGGGAAGAAAAGGGGAAAGTGTACATAAGTGTATTGACATATATATTAGTACAGTCCGTCATATAAAGAACTTGAATAAGGCTTGCTATTTCATTCATCCGACACATAAGGGCGGCCGTCTTCCTCCTCTTAAATAAATGTACGGAAAGGCGAAAGAACTAGAAAAATAGGGTAAGAACAATAAGTAAACATAGAATAAAAATACAAGACAAAGACATATAAATTAAAAACCTCATAAAATAGTGACCAATAAAAAACCGAAGATCAAAAGACTAAAAAAGAAGAAAATAAGTACTAGGAAAAATATATATATATGTACCAGAAAAATAAAATAAAAGGGGGGGGGGGAACAGGGAGAGAAAAGAGGGTTTAAAGGAAGGGAGCAAAACTATTAAATTCGTTGAGGCCATTAGGTACCATGGTGTTAAGAATGGTTATCCATTTGACTTCCTTTTGGGCAAGGACTTTTTTCCAATTCCCACCACGAATCCCCACATAGACCCGATCAATGCCACTGACCTTTAGAAGAGAGGCGTCACATCCGTGATATCTTTTAAAATGGCGAGGTAAGGTTTTCAACTCATCCAAATTATCTATCTCCCTGGCTGTTGTAATATCAAGGACGTGTTCTCTCGTCCGTCTACGAAGTTCTCGGGTAGTCATCCCGATATACATTTTACCACAGGGGCATCTTGCACTATAGATGACCCCTGCTGTAATACATGTAATGGTATGGGTAATTTTGTACTCTTTGGTTTGATCTGCGTTAGTGAATCCCTTCGTAGAAAGGATATTTGGACAAGCCACGCAGGACCCACAAGGTCTGCACCCCCATGCGGGACCCCTGGATCCGAAAATGTATGTTTCTTTATTATTTTTTTGTAAATGGCTATGGACTAATTTGTCTCGTAGATTCTGGGATCGCCTAAATGTGACCGTGGGATTCCGGGAAATGTATGAGGAAAGAGTTTTATCTAATTGTAGCACTTGCCAATGTTTCTTTAAAGCATTCCACATTTCACCACTCCGAGTATTGAATGTTGAGATAAATCTCACTATGTCTTTTTCTTTAGGTTTGCCTTGTTGATATAGTAAGTCTTTCCTTTTAGAGAATTTGGCTCTTCGATAACTTTTTCGTATAACTTGTTCACTATAACCTCTCTCTCTGAATCTTTTTTTGAGGTCTGATGCCTGTCTTTCAAAAGTGTCATCGCTCGAGCAGATACGACGGATTCTCAAGAATTGTCCTGTAGGAATGCTATTAATTAGCTTTCTTGGATGCGAAGAACTTGCATGAAGGAGAGTGTTAGCCGCTGTAGGCTTCCGAAAGACGTCCGTTTGAATGTATCCATTGGGATCGACACTCAGCAGAACATCCAGGAATTCGATATTCTTTCTCCCAGTCTTGAAAGTAAGGTTGATATTGAGGTCATTACAATTCAGAGTGGAGATGAGATAGGCAACCTCAGTGTCCGAGCCCTGCCATAGAAAAAAGATATCATCAATGTAACGACCCCAGTACAGAATCCTGTCAGCACCCTGCACTGGGTCAGTCATGAAGATGCCCCTCTCCCACAGCCCCAGGAACAGATTGGCATACGAGGGAGCACATGCTGCCCCCATTGCTGTCCCCTGGAGCTGCAGGAAGAAGGATTCTCCGTGTAGAAAAAAATTATGATTCAAGGCAAAGTGTAAGAGCTCAGACACGAGGCTGCGCATCTCATCTTCCATGTCTGACATCCCCAGGAATTCCTTTACTGCTCTGATTCCGTCATCATGGCGAATAGACGTGTATAACGCTTCCACGTCACAAGTCACCATGATGACATCATCATCAACATGTATTCCATCAATTTTCTTAAGGAAATCAGCAGTGTCCTTAAGATAAGATGGTAGTGTTTCTACTAATGGACGAAGGGTGTGATCGATAAATCTGCAGATTGGCTCACAGAAATTTTGTATGCCGGACACTATGGGCCTTCCTGGAGGAGTGGTTAAGTTCTTGTGAGTCTTCGGGAGAAGGTAAAAAGTGGCGATACGTGGATTTTTGTTGTATAAACATTCTGCCTCTTGTTTAGACAATGTTCCTCTCAATACTGCCTCAGATAGTATAGACCCAAGTAGGTCTTGAAACTTCCTGAGGGGGTTAAATGTAAGTCTTTTATAGGTGGTAGGGTCCCCCAAATGTTTTTTGACCTCCTTGTTATATTTTACGGTAGGCCAAAGAACTATATTGCCACCTTTATCAGAAGGTTTTATCATTATGTCCCGAAGATTATTGAGCTCCTCAATTGCCCTCCTCTCATCTCTACTACAATTGTCATAAGGCCGTAAGAACGGTATCTTTCTAAATTCCTCTGTTACCAATTGTACAAATAGATCAATGTTTGAATACATGGATAGAGGAGGAAATTTTTGGGATTTGGGTCTGATAGATTCAGGTAACTTACATGTATTTGATTTTGTCTGCTCATCAAGGAGGTCTTGTAAAGTCTCTATGGCTTCATGTTCTTCTAAAGTAGGAAACATATGGGGATCAATATGTTTATGAAACATTTTTTTAAAAATCAATTTACGGGCAAATAAGTGCAGGTCTTTTAATGCAGTGAAAAAGTCAAAATTACCCGAGGGTGAAAAAGACAGACCCTTCCCCAGAACATCAATCTGTGATTGGGTAAGAGTGTGTTCAGATAAGTTGATTACCTTTGAACTAGAATTAGATGCTCCCTTCTCGTTTGTGGATCCGCCTTTAGGTGTATTATTATATGGACCCGGACCTTTTTGCCTCCATCTAGTATTATAACTGTATCTTGAGGAAGAAGAGTCGTTTGATTCATTATCAGTAGAGGCCATGGAAGACTTTGATGCTCTCCGTTCATGCGGAGTGGTTGTAAATTTCCATTTATATATCTTATCATGTTCTTTATCTTGTAAGTCACGGTGATATTTTGTAGTTTTCGTAGTCTTAATTTGTTTTTCCCAAATCACAAATAAGTCATCAATTTCATTATTGAATTTATCAAAATCATTCTGGGACATTAATGATTTAAGTTGCTCCTGTAAGGAGTCGATTTCCTGGTCCGTCTCAGTCATGGTAGTTCCATTTTTCTTAATAATCAGCCGTAGGAACTTCCCCGAGCAATCATTACATATTGTCTCCCATTGTGAGGTAAACTCACCATCCTCTTTACCATATGATGGAAAGACTTGAACTCTAAGGCCTCTTGGTATTAAACTCTCCTCCACATATCTCTCTAAAGTAAATTTATTCCACCATATCTTGATACGGCGGTGGTACAGAAGTTTCAATTTCTGCTTAAGATCACGAATATTTTTATGGTCACTAATATCAGTCTGGGAAATTTTTCCTCTAAAGACAGACAGGGCCTGGTCATGCCATGTCGCCTCTTTGGCACGAAAATCCATGTTAGGCAAAGAAACTCTGTAAAAATACAGGAAATAAATAAATCCAAAAATAACAGATACTAGTGACTAGGTGTCCCTCAATAACTATACAACCTACAACTATGACACATAGTCAGACATAAAAGCTCATTTATTCAACAAGAAAATCACAGACAATATATATTTTTTTATACAAAAATGGATAGACACAGAGGAAAAAAGTCCAGAAAAATGGGTATTCTGAGGGCAGGCAGAAAAATCATAAAATATCAGAGTCTATACGAGACATACCACTAAGTACCATACCGGGATCAAAAATTCCGAATCATATAACAATAACAATTAAGTTTAAAGTGCATAGTGCAATAGATATATTCCCAATACCTGTACACATATATAAATAATAACATGTAGTAAATAGGCTCAAAAAGATGAGATAGTGATACAGGAACACATAAAATAGGCAGAGCGGTATGTCAAATAGTAAAATGTAAGTATATAATGAACTACCTGTAAGTCCCTCAGAGTCCACGCACATCCGACGCGCGTTTCGCCGTTTAAGCTTTAACCAGGATGTGGTAAGATAAAGAAAATGGGGTATATATAGAAGGAATTGGCCAGTAAGATTGTGTGTTGACATAGCGCTATGCCCTGATGAGCCAATCACCGCCGCATCTGAGGATCGCGTCTCGGTGGAGCGCGGTGTGTCAGAGGCGGCGGCATTGGCGTGCGTGTCATGCTGGAACGCAAATCCGGAAGTGACGTATGCGGAACATCCGGAAATGAAAACAGGCCGAAGGACTGAATGAGAGACATATTGGTGTAGCAAATGCGTGCCACCTTGAAACGCAAATACCGGAAGTGATGTGTACACAGATACACAATGAAAAATAGCCGTGGGTTGGCTAATAAGTATGTGGACGTGATTAGTATGTGCCATATTGGAGTATAAAGACAACGACTGTGGCTAATGTATGTAACAAATATATATAAAAGCGTGTAAAGATGTATGTATGTAACCATACAGACAATATACATATAATATATAAAACACATGAAACATGTACAGAATGCATAGCATGCACAAACACCTCTTAAACATACTAAAATAAGAAAGGGGGGGAAAAGGGGAGGGGGGGGAAGAAGGGAGGGGGGAAGTGAGGGGGGGGGAGAGGGAAAGGGAGGGGGGAAGTAAGGAGGGAGAGGGGAAGAAAAGGGGAAAGTGTACATAAGTGTATTGACATATATATTAGTACAGTCCGTCATATAAAGAACTTGAATAAGGCTTGCTATTTCATTCATCCGACACATAAGGGCGGCCGTCTTCCTCCTCTTAAATAAATGTACGGAAAGGCGAAAGAACTAGAAAAATAGGGTAAGAACAATAAGTAAACATAGAATAAAAATACAAGACAAAGACATATAAATTAAAAACCTCATAAAATAGTGACCAATAAAAAACCGAAGATCAAAAGACTAAAAAAGAAGAAAATAAGTACTAGGAAAAATATATATATATGTACCAGAAAAATAAAATAAAAGGGGGGGGGGGGGGGGGGAACAGGGAGAGAAAAGAGGGTTTAAAGGAAGGGAGCAAAACTATTAAATTCGTTGAGGCCATTAGGTACCATGGTGTTAAGAATGGTTATCCATTTGACTTCCTTTTGGGCAAGGACTTTTTTCCAATTCCCACCACGAATCCCCACATAGACCCGATCAATGCCACTGACCTTTAGAAGAGAGGCGTCACATCCGTGATATCTTTTAAAATGGCGAGGTAAGGTTTTCAACTCATCCAAATTATCTATCTCCCTGGCTGTTGTAATATCAAGGACGTGTTCTCTCGTCCGTCTACGAAGTTCTCGGGTAGTCATCCCGATATACATTTTACCACAGGGGCATCTTGCACTATAGATGACCCCTGCTGTAATACATGTAATGGTATGGGTAATTTTGTACTCTTTGGTTTGATCTGCGTTAGTGAATCCCTTCGTAGAAAGGATATTTGGACAAGCCACGCAGGACCCACAAGGTCTGCACCCCCATGCGGGACCCCTGGATCCGAAAATGTATGTTTCTTTATTATTTTTTTGTAAATGGCTATGGACTAATTTGTCTCGTAGATTCTGGGATCGCCTAAATGTGACCGTGGGATTCCGGGAAATGTATGAGGAAAGAGTTTTATCTAATTGTAGCACTTGCCAATGTTTCTTTAAAGCATTCCACATTTCACCACTCCGAGTATTGAATGTTGAGATAAATCTCACTATGTCTTTTTCTTTAGGTTTGCCTTGTTGATATAGTAAGTCTTTCCTTTTAGAGAATTTGGCTCTTCGATAACTTTTTCGTATAACTTGTTCACTATAACCTCTCTCTCTGAATCTTTTTTTGAGGTCTGATGCCTGTCTTTCAAAAGTGTCATCGCTCGAGCAGATACGACGGATTCTCAAGAATTGTCCTGTAGGAATGCTATTAATTAGCTTTCTTGGATGCGAAGAACTTGCATGAAGGAGAGTGTTAGCCGCTGTAGGCTTCCGAAAGACGTCCGTTTGAATGTATCCATTGGGATCGACACTCAGCAGAACATCCAGGAATTCGATATTCTTTCTCCCAGTCTTGAAAGTAAGGTTGATATTGAGGTCATTACAATTCAGAGTGGAGATGAGATAGGCAACCTCAGTGTCCGAGCCCTGCCATAGAAAAAAGATATCATCAATGTAACGACCCCAGTACAGAATCCTGTCAGCACCCTGCACTGGGTCAGTCATGAAGATGCCCCTCTCCCACAGCCCCAGGAACAGATTGGCATACGAGGGAGCACATGCTGCCCCCATTGCTGTCCCCTGGAGCTGCAGGAAGAAGGATTCTCCGTGTAGAAAAAAATTATGATTCAAGGCAAAGTGTAAGAGCTCAGACACGAGGCTGCGCATCTCATCTTCCATGTCTGACATCCCCAGGAATTCCTTTACTGCTCTGATTCCGTCATCATGGCGAATAGACGTGTATAACGCTTCCACGTCACAAGTCACCATGATGACATCATCATCAACATGTATTCCATCAATTTTCTTAAGGAAATCAGCAGTGTCCTTAAGATAAGATGGTAGTGTTTCTACTAATGGACGAAGGGTGTGATCGATAAATCTGCAGATTGGCTCACAGAAATTTTGTATGCCGGACACTATGGGCCTTCCTGGAGGAGTGGTTAAGTTCTTGTGAGTCTTCGGGAGAAGGTAAAAAGTGGCGATACGTGGATTTTTGTTGTATAAACATTCTGCCTCTTGTTTAGACAATGTTCCTCTCAATACTGCCTCAGATAGTATAGACCCAAGTAGGTCTTGAAACTTCCTGAGGGGGTTAAATGTAAGTCTTTTATAGGTGGTAGGGTCCCCCAAATGTTTTTTGACCTCCTTGTTATATTTTACGGTAGGCCAAAGAACTATATTGCCACCTTTATCAGAAGGTTTTATCATTATGTCCCGAAGATTATTGAGCTCCTCAATTGCCCTCCTCTCATCTCTACTACAATTGTCATAAGGCCGTAAGAACGGTATCTTTCTAAATTCCTCTGTTACCAATTGTACAAATAGATCAATGTTTGAATACATGGATAGAGGAGGAAATTTTTGGGATTTGGGTCTGATAGATTCAGGTAACTTACATGTATTTGATTTTGTCTGCTCATCAAGGAGGTCTTGTAAAGTCTCTATGGCTTCATGTTCTTCTAAAGTAGGAAACATATGGGGATCAATATGTTTATGAAACATTTTTTTAAAAATCAATTTACGGGCAAATAAGTGCAGGTCTTTTAATGCAGTGAAAAAGTCAAAATTACCCGAGGGTGAAAAAGACAGACCCTTCCCCAGAACATCAATCTGTGATTGGGTAAGAGTGTGTTCAGATAAGTTGATTACCTTTGAACTAGAATTAGATGCTCCCTTCTCGTTTGTGGATCCGCCTTTAGGTGTATTATTATATGGACCCGGACCTTTTTGCCTCCATCTAGTATTATAACTGTATCTTGAGGAAGAAGAGTCGTTTGATTCATTATCAGTAGAGGCCATGGAAGACTTTGATGCTCTCCGTTCATGCGGAGTGGTTGTAAATTTCCATTTATATATCTTATCATGTTCTTTATCTTGTAAGTCACGGTGATATTTTGTAGTTTTCGTAGTCTTAATTTGTTTTTCCCAAATCACAAATAAGTCATCAATTTCATTATTGAATTTATCAAAATCATTCTGGGACATTAATGATTTAAGTTGCTCCTGTAAGGAGTCGATTTCCTGGTCCGTCTCAGTCATGGTAGTTCCATTTTTCTTAATAATCAGCCGTAGGAACTTCCCCGAGCAATCATTACATATTGTCTCCCATTGTGAGGTAAACTCACCATCCTCTTTACCATATGATGGAAAGACTTGAACTCTAAGGCCTCTTGGTATTAAACTCTCCTCCACATATCTCTCTAAAGTAAATTTATTCCACCATATCTTGATACGGCGGTGGTACAGAAGTTTCAATTTCTGCTTAAGATCACGAATATTTTTATGGTCACTAATATCAGTCTGGGAAATTTTTCCTCTAAAGACAGACAGGGCCTGGTCATGCCATGTCGCCTCTTTGGCACGAAAATCCATGTTAGGCAAAGAAACTCTGTAAAAATACAGGAAATAAATAAATCCAAAAATAACAGATACTAGTGACTAGGTGTCCCTCAATAACTATACAACCTACAACTATGACACATAGTCAGACATAAAAGCTCATTTATTCAACAAGAAAATCACAGACAATATATATTTTTTTATACAAAAATGGATAGACACAGAGGAAAAAAGTCCAGAAAAATGGGTATGCTGAGGGCAGGCAGAAAAATCATAAAATATCAGAGTCTATACGAGACATACCACTAAGTACCATACCGGGATCAAAAATTCCGAATCATATAACAATAACAATTAAGTTTAAAGTGCATAGTGCAATAGATATATTCCCAATACCTGTACACATATATAAATAATAACATGTAGTAAATAGGCTCAAAAAGATGAGATAGTGATACAGGAACACATAAAATAGGCAGAGCGGTATGTCAAATAGTAAAATGTAAGTATATAATGAACTACCTGTAAGTCCCTCAGAGTCCACGCACATCCGACGCGCGTTTCGCCGTATAAGCTTTAACCAGGATGTGGTAAGATAAAGAAAATGGGGTATATATAGAAGGAATTGGCCAGTAAGATTGTGTGTTGACATAGCGCTATGCCCTGATGAGCCAATCACCGCCGCATCTGAGGATCGCGTCTCGGTGGAGCGCGGTGTGTCAGAGGCGGCGGCATTGGCGTGCGTGTCATGCTGGAACGCAAATCCGGAAGTGACGTATGCGGAACATCCGGAAATGAAAACAGGCCGAAGGACTGAATGAGAGACATATTGGTGTAGCAAATGCGTGCCACCTTGAAACGCAAATACCGGAAGTGATGTGTACACAGATACACAATGAAAAATAGCCGTGGGTTGGCTAATAAGTATGTGGACGTGATTAGTATGTGCCATATTGGAGTATAAAGACAACGACTGTGGCTAATGTATGTAACAAATATATATAAAAGCGTGTAAAGATGTATGTATGTAACCATACAGACAATATACATATAATATATAAAACACATGAAACATGTACAGAATGCATAGCATGCACAAACACCTCTTAAACATACTAAAATAAGAAAGGGGGGGAAAAGGGGAGGGGGGGGAAGAAGGGAGGGGGGAAGTGAGGGGGGGGGAGAGGGAAAGGGAGGGGGGAAGTAAGGAGGGAGAGGGGAAGAAAAGGGGAAAGTGTACATAAGTGTATTGACATATATATTAGTACAGTCCGTCATATAAAGAACTTGAATAAGGCTTGCTATTTCATTCATCCGACACATAAGGGCGGCCGTCTTCCTCCTCTTAAATAAATGTACGGAAAGGCGAAAGAACTAGAAAAATAGGGTAAGAACAATAAGTAAACATAGAATAAAAATACAAGACAAAGACATATAAATTAAAAACCTCATAAAATAGTGACCAATAAAAAACCGAAGATCAAAAGACTAAAAAAGAAGAAAATAAGTACTAGGAAAAATATATATATATGTACCAGAAAAATAAAATAAAAGGGGGGGGGGGGGGGGGAACAGGGAGAGAAAAGAGGGTTTAAAGGAAGGGAGCAAAACTATTAAATTCGTTGAGGCCATTAGGTACCATGGTGTTAAGAATGGTTATCCATTTGACTTCCTTTTGGGCAAGGACTTTTTTCCAATTCCCACCACGAATCCCCACATAGACCCGATCAATGCCACTGACCTTTAGAAGAGAGGCGTCACATCCGTGATATCTTTTAAAATGGCGAGGTAAGGTTTTCAACTCATCCAAATTATCTATCTCCCTGGCTGTTGTAATATCAAGGACGTGTTCTCTCGTCCGTCTACGAAGTTCTCGGGTAGTCATCCCGATATACATTTTACCACAGGGGCATCTTGCACTATAGATGACCCCTGCTGTAATACATGTAATGGTATGGGTAATTTTGTACTCTTTGGTTTGATCTGCGTTAGTGAATCCCTTCGTAGAAAGGATATTTGGACAAGCCACGCAGGACCCACAAGGTCTGCACCCCCATGCGGGACCCCTGGATCCGAAAATGTATGTTTCTTTATTATTTTTTTGTAAATGGCTATGGACTAATTTGTCTCGTAGATTCTGGGATCGCCTAAATGTGACCGTGGGATTCCGGGAAATGTATGAGGAAAGAGTTTTATCTAATTGTAGCACTTGCCAATGTTTCTTTAAAGCATTCCACATTTCACCACTCCGAGTATTGAATGTTGAGATAAATCTCACTATGTCTTTTTCTTTAGGTTTGCCTTGTTGATATAGTAAGTCTTTCCTTTTAGAGAATTTGGCTCTTCGATAACTTTTTCGTATAACTTGTTCACTATAACCTCTCTCTCTGAATCTTTTTTTGAGGTCTGATGCCTGTCTTTCAAAAGTGTCATCGCTCGAGCAGATACGACGGATTCTCAAGAATTGTCCTGTAGGAATGCTATTAATTAGCTTTCTTGGATGCGAAGAACTTGCATGAAGGAGAGTGTTAGCCGCTGTAGGCTTCCGAAAGACGTCCGTTTGAATGTATCCATTGGGATCGACACTCAGCAGAACATCCAGGAATTCGATATTCTTTCTCCCAGTCTTGAAAGTAAGGTTGATATTGAGGTCATTACAATTCAGAGTGGAGATGAGATAGGCAACCTCAGTGTCCGAGCCCTGCCATAGAAAAAAGATATCATCAATGTAACGACCCCAGTACAGAATCCTGTCAGCACCCTGCACTGGGTCAGTCATGAAGATGCCCCTCTCCCACAGCCCCAGGAACAGATTGGCATACGAGGGAGCACATGCTGCCCCCATTGCTGTCCCCTGGAGCTGCAGGAAGAAGGATTCTCCGTGTAGAAAAAAATTATGATTCAAGGCAAAGTGTAAGAGCTCAGACACGAGGCTGCGCATCTCATCTTCCATGTCTGACATCCCCAGGAATTCCTTTACTGCTCTGATTCCGTCATCATGGCGAATAGACGTGTATAACGCTTCCACGTCACAAGTCACCATGATGACATCATCATCAACATGTATTCCATCAATTTTCTTAAGGAAATCAGCAGTGTCCTTAAGATAAGATGGTAGTGTTTCTACTAATGGACGAAGGGTGTGATCGATAAATCTGCAGATTGGCTCACAGAAATTTTGTATGCCGGACACTATGGGCCTTCCTGGAGGAGTGGTTAAGTTCTTGTGAGTCTTCGGGAGAAGGTAAAAAGTGGCGATACGTGGATTTTTGTTGTATAAACATTCTGCCTCTTGTTTAGACAATGTTCCTCTCAATACTGCCTCAGATAGTATAGACCCAAGTAGGTCTTGAAACTTCCTGAGGGGGTTAAATGTAAGTCTTTTATAGGTGGTAGGGTCCCCCAAATGTTTTTTGACCTCCTTGTTATATTTTACGGTAGGCCAAAGAACTATATTGCCACCTTTATCAGAAGGTTTTATCATTATGTCCCGAAGATTATTGAGCTCCTCAATTGCCCTCCTCTCATCTCTACTACAATTGTCATAAGGCCGTAAGAACGGTATCTTTCTAAATTCCTCTGTTACCAATTGTACAAATAGATCAATGTTTGAATACATGGATAGAGGAGGAAATTTTTGGGATTTGGGTCTGATAGATTCAGGTAACTTACATGTATTTGATTTTGTCTGCTCATCAAGGAGGTCTTGTAAAGTCTCTATGGCTTCATGTTCTTCTAAAGTAGGAAACATATGGGGATCAATATGTTTATGAAACATTTTTTTAAAAATCAATTTACGGGCAAATAAGTGCAGGTCTTTTAATGCAGTGAAAAAGTCAAAATTACCCGAGGGTGAAAAAGACAGACCCTTCCCCAGAACATCAATCTGTGATTGGGTAAGAGTGTGTTCAGATAAGTTGATTACCTTTGAACTAGAATTAGATGCTCCCTTCTCGTTTGTGGATCCGCCTTTAGGTGTATTATTATATGGACCCGGACCTTTTTGCCTCCATCTAGTATTATAACTGTATCTTGAGGAAGAAGAGTCGTTTGATTCATTATCAGTAGAGGCCATGGAAGACTTTGATGCTCTCCGTTCATGCGGAGTGGTTGTAAATTTCCATTTATATATCTTATCATGTTCTTTATCTTGTAAGTCACGGTGATATTTTGTAGTTTTCGTAGTCTTAATTTGTTTTTCCCAAATCACAAATAAGTCATCAATTTCATTATTGAATTTATCAAAATCATTCTGGGACATTAATGATTTAAGTTGCTCCTGTAAGGAGTCGATTTCCTGGTCCGTCTCAGTCATGGTAGTTCCATTTTTCTTAATAATCAGCCGTAGGAACTTCCCCGAGCAATCATTACATATTGTCTCCCATTGTGAGGTAAACTCACCATCCTCTTTACCATATGATGGAAAGACTTGAACTCTAAGGCCTCTTGGTATTAAACTCTCCTCCACATATCTCTCTAAAGTAAATTTATTCCACCATATCTTGATACGGCGGTGGTACAGAAGTTTCAATTTCTGCTTAAGATCACGAATATTTTTATGGTCACTAATATCAGTCTGGGAAATTTTTCCTCTAAAGACAGACAGGGCCTGGTCATGCCATGTCGCCTCTTTGGCACGAAAATCCATGTTAGGCAAAGAAACTCTGTAAAAATACAGGAAATAAATAAATCCAAAAATAACAGATACTAGTGACTAGGTGTCCCTCAATAACTATACAACCTACAACTATGACACATAGTCAGACATAAAAGCTCATTTATTCAACAAGAAAATCACAGACAATATATATTTTTTATGCCAATCTGTTCCTGGGGCTGTGGGAGAGGGGCATCTTCATGACTGACCCAGTGCAGGGTGCTGACAGGATTCTGTACTGGGGTCGTTACATTGATGATATCTTTTTTCTATGGCAGGGCTCGGACACTGAGGTTGCCTATCTCATCTCCACTCTGAATTGTAATGACCTCAATATCAACCTTACTTTCAAGACTGGGAGAAAGAATATCGAATTCCTGGATGTTCTGCTGAGTGTCGATCCCAATGGATACATTCAAACGGACGTCTTTCGGAAGCCTACAGCGGCTAACACTCTCCTTCATGCAAGTTCTTCGCATCCAAGAAAGCTAATTAATAGCATTCCTACAGGACAATTCTTGAGAATCCGTCGTATCTGCTCGAGCGATGACACTTTTGAAAGACAGGCATCAGACCTCAAAAAAAGATTCAGAGAGAGAGGTTATAGTGAACAAGTTATACGAAATAGTTATCGAAGAGCCAAATTCTCTAAAAGGAAAGACTTACTATATCAACAAGGCAAACCTAAAGAAAAAGACATAGTGAGATTTATCTCAACATTCAATACTCGGAGTGGTGAAATGTGGAATGCTTTAAAGAAACATTGGCAAGTGCTACAATTAGATAAAACTCTTTCCTCATACATTTCCCGGAATCCCACGGTCACATTTAGGCGATCCCAGAATCTACGAGACAAATTAGTCCATAGCCATTTACAAAAAAATAATAAAGAAACATACATTTTCGGATCCAGGGGTCCCGCATGGGGGTGCAGACCTTGTGGGTCCTGCGTGGCTTGTCCAAATATCCTTTCTACGAAGGGATTCACTAACGCAGATCAAACCAAAGAGTACAAAATTACCCATACCATTACATGTATTACAGCAGGGGTCATCTATAGTGCAAGATGCCCCTGTGGTAAAATGTATATCGGGATGACTACCCGAGAACTTCGTAGACGGACGAGAGAACACGTCCTTGATATTACAACAGCCAGGGAGATAGATAATTTGGATGAGTTGAAAACCTTACCTCGCCATTTTAAAAGATATCACGGATGTGACGCCTCTCTTCTAAAGGTCAGTGGCATTGATCGGGTCTATGTGGGGATTCGTGGTGGGAATTGGAAAAAAGTCCTTGCCCAAAAGGAAGTCAAATGGATAACCATTCTTAACACCATGGTACCTAATGGCCTCAACGAATTTAATAGTTTTGCTCCCTTCCTTTAAACCCTCTTTTCTCTCCCTGTTCCCCCCCCCCCCCCCCCCTTTTATTTTATTTTTCTGGTACATATATATATATTTTTCCTAGTACTTATTTTCTTCTTTTTTAGTCTTTTGATCTTCGGTTTTTTATTGGTCACTATTTTATGAGGTTTTTAATTTATATGTCTTTGTCTTGTATTTTTATTCTATGTTTACTTATTGTTCTTACCCTATTTTTCTAGTTCTTTCGCCTTTCCGTACATTTATTTAAGAGGAGGAAGACGGCCGCCCTTATGTGTCGGATGAATGAAATAGCAAGCCTTATTCAAGTTCTTTATATGACGGACTGTACTAATATATATGTCAATACACTTATGTACACTTTCCCCTTTTCTTCCCCTCTCCCTCCTTACTTCCCCCCTCCCTTTCCCTCTTCCCCCCCCCTCACTTCCCCCCTCCCTTCTTCCCCCCCCTCCCCTTTTCCCCCCCTTTCTTATTTTAGTATGTTTAAGAGGTGTTTGTGCATGCTATGCATTCTGTACATGTTTCATGTGTTTTATATATTATATGTATATTGTCTGTATGGTTACATACATACATCTTTACACGCTTTTATATATATTTGTTACATACATTAGCCACAGTCGTTGTCTTTATACTCCAATATGGCACATACTAATCACGTCCACATACTTATTAGCCAACCCACGGCTATTTTTCATTGTGTATCTGTGTACACATCACTTCCGGTATTTGCGTTTCAAGGTGGCACGCATTTGCTACACCAATATGTCTCTCATTCAGTCCTTCGGCCTGTTTTCATTTCCGGATGTTCCGCATACGTCACTTCCGGATTTGCGTTCCAGCATGACACGCACGCCAATGCCGCCGCCTCTGACACACCGCGCTCCACCGAGACGCGATCCTCAGATGCGGCGGTGATTGGCTCATCAGGGCATAGCGCTATGTCAACACACAATCTTACTGGCCAATTCCTTCTATATATACCCCATTTTCTTTATCTTACCACATCCTGGTTAAAGCTTAAACGGCGAAACGCGCGTCGGATGTGCGTGGACTCTGAGGGACTTACAGGTAGTTCATTATATACTTACATTTTACTATTTGACATACCGCTCTGCCTATTTTATGTGTTCCTGTATCACTATCTCATCTTTTTGAGCCTATTTACTACATGTTATTATTTATATATGTGTACAGGTATTGGGAATATATCTATTGCACTATGCACTTTAAACTTAATTGTTATTGTTATATGATTCGGAATTTTTGATCCCGGTATGGTACTTAGTGGTATGTCTCGTATAGACTCTGATATTTTATGATTTTTCTGCCTGCCCTCAGAATACCCATTTTTCTGGACTTTTTTCCTCTGTGTCTATCCATTTTTGTATAAAAAAATATATATTGTCTGTGATTTTCTTGTTGAATAAATGAGCTTTTATGTCTGACTATGTGTCATAGTTGTAGGTTGTATAGTTATTGAGGGACACCTAGTCACTAGTATCTGTTATTTTTGGATTTATAAATTCCCTGTATGTAGCAATGTGTGGGCAATTTTTGTAAGCTATCAGCTTTATTACACACGGCAACAGCAGACTCAGGAAAATTAGTGGTAAATAGTTTAGTTTGCGTATCTCAGAAGGCTTTGCGCTAAATGCACAACTGCTAGATAAATATAGGCTTTTTATTTAACCAATAGCAGAGTAATTTTTTCGTTATACTGCCTTTATGACACACGCCAACAGCAGACTCAGGAAAATTACTGGTAAATAGTTTAGTTTGCATAGCTCAGCAGGCATAATGATTCCAGATAAAAAATCAGTTTTATTGTGTATTAAAAATATAAAAAAGGAGGTCCCACGGACACTCCTAAATAGAGCACAACCAATAAAATAGTAGGTCATAGGTGAAAACTACACAAAGGACAGAGAGACAACCATGTGAGTCCACAAATATGGGTTCATGAAAAGAAGTGACAATATTATCAATCCAAGTATCAATAAATCCAGTTACCAAGTAATTGGACAACGTAACTTACAAGCACTGTATACAATCATGCATATGTGTTATCCTGGCATCATAACAGTAAAGGTGCCTATAAGACATGTGTAACCTTCTATGATGTTCAGAAATATACTGACATTGCCTGGGAAGAGAAATTGACACTGACATGAAGATGAGTCATAACATACCCATAGTGCTGTATGGACCGGTGTCTCGCTGGGGACCCGACGCGTGTTTCGCGTGAGGCTCTTCGGGGGGCGTTGTGCACAACATTGTGCCAGGATAACACATATGTATGATTGTATACCGTGCTTGTAAGTTACGTTAAACAACCAAAATATCCAGATCAATATATACTAAAAGTCTGGACAAAGAAGAGATACCAGCTGTATATAAAAGGTAGGTGGTGACAGATAAGGTAATTAATTTATCTACCCATACCTTATTCACAACTCAACTAACACTCTTAGAGAAGGGCCCTACCTATCCTCCCTCTCATCACCTAGACCAGTTCACTACGGTGAAAGATACACATCTATTTGCAAGGAAACTCATTTACAAAAAATTACATTACAAAACAGCGTTGCATGACCTATTTCCTACCAGAGAAGAAAGGGAAGCATTGGAAACCCTGGAATCTCTGGAGGCAGAAAGTAATTCAGAGGTTAGTGACTTTCCCCGTAATCTATGTAACAAATCTAAGAAATTTCCAGCCCTCAGCCTATGTCCTGCCATTGAGGTATTCACTAAGTTGGTCACTTTGGACATTGAGAATCTTTCCCAATGTACGCCTTGGAAATCTAACCTAAGTAAAATGGAAAAAAATGTCGCTAAAATATTTACAAAAATTGAAAGATGTTATTTTTAAACCTGCGGATAAATGGGGAAACGTCGTTGTCGGGCCAGTCAGCCTTTACAAAAAGCAAGCATGTAAACTTCTGAATACCCCCCATTGTTATAAAAAAAACTTTCTTATAACCCCCTATCCTCTTTCCAGGATGAATTGGTGTCTATCCTCGAAAGGGCATTCAAACAGGGTGTGATACCAAAAGAGCTGTTGGATACGGTGCGCAAACTACAGCCCCGTTTGGCCACCTTTGACTTAATTCCAAAACATCACAAAAATCTGATTGATCCGCCAGGCAGGCCAATTGTTGCCAGTAACGGCAGTTTGTGTGAAATTATATCTAATGTAATTGATCACTACTTGAAGCCCTTGGTCTCTGGCCTGCCCTCCTACAAGATACCACGGCCGCCCTACAAAGATTGGATCACCTCTGCCTCGGTGACCATATAGTCATGGTCACTGCAGACATAGAGACACTTTATACGTCCATCAAACATGAAGATGGTATTAGGGTGGTTTCGTGGTATCTGAAGTCAAGTGGTCTTAAGCTGTCCCTGGCCGAGCTGCTCGTGGTCCTCCTGGAATTTGTCCTTCGACATGTGTCTACTTACAACAACAGGGCTCCGATATGGGGGCCTCCTGTGTCCCCTCCTACGCCAACCTTTTTTTGGGTTCGTGGGAGCGGGATATATTCCAGGCGGATACCACCTGTTGAGATGGACACCGTCCAGGGAAGGATGAGATACATTGATGATATATGGTTTGCGCGGGAGGCTACGGCCAGAGATTTGGAGAGGCTTATGACCAAGCTGAATGATAATTTGAATATTCGGCTAACATATAAATCTGGAAGAAGTCTGGACTTCTTGGATTTAAAAATCAGGGTATCTGAGAATGGTATTATAACTACTGACATATTTAGGAAACCAACTGCGACAAACTCGTTGTTGCACGCAGAATTGGCACACCCACCCTCCACCATAAGAGGAATTCCAATAGGTCAGTTCCTTAGGGCCAAGAGGATATGCTCTAATGAGAAAACATTTGAGGAACAAGTGACAGAACTGGCAAATCGGTTTGAAGAGGGGATATAGCCGTAGGTCAATCAGACGGAGTTACAGGATAGCAGCACGAACCCCAAGAGATCAATAAATTTATGGCAATAAAAAAAACATCAACAAATCGGAGGAGGTATGATTTATTTTGGTATATAACAATCAGTGGCCTGAAGTGAGATCAATAATACAGAAGCACTGGTAAGTTCTATTAACAGATCCTATCCTCTGTCAAATCCTCCCCCCAGCACCCTCAATGGTGGCGAAGCGAAGTCCAAACTTAAAAGATCTGTTGGTTTACAGTCACTATAATCTGGAGAGATGTAGAGATAAACAGGAAAGAAATTAATGTTTTTTTTCCGTGCGGGCTTTGTAAGGCGTGTGGTTATTTGAAGAAGGCAAAGAAGTTTGATAATTTTGGTGGCTCCAAAACATTTGAAATAAGAGCACATTTAAATTGTACCTCGAAGGGCGTAATTTATTATGCCCAATGTCCTTGTAAAAAGATATATGTCGGACTTACTACTAAAGAATTAAAAATTTGAGTAAGAGAGCATGTTAGGGACATTATCAAAGCCAAAACGGTGGAAGACCCTAGCACTCTCAAAACTTTACCACGCCATTTTTTACATCACCATCAATGCAGCCCAAGAGAATTCCGCATCATAGATATTGATCAAGTCACCATGGGAGCAAGAGGAGTGGACCTGGGGAAGATTTTAGCACAATTGGAGAGTAAGTGGATCTATCGACTGGGTACCCTAGCACCGGCAGGACTTAATGAAAGCTTTGGGTTCAGTTCCTTCCTATAATAGAGGCTAAAGAGTAGATGGGGGTTTCTTTTAATATCTTATGGTTTTATTGTATATGTATTCGTGCTTGTTTTTAATTGTTTTTATTCATCCTTAGGAAAGCTTTTGCCTGGGTTGATGGGTCATGCGGGATGTCTGTTTCCAGTGGCTGGGGGACCAGCTCAACTGTACGAGCAAGGCAGTTGCACGTCTATCCTCGCGGATGACTCTATACGTGTGGGATAGAAGACTACAGTGACAATATAGTCGGCTATGTGAATTAATGTATCACTATGTTAGATGTGGTTCTTAAATGTATAGTTTTTTTTTATACTAATATATACAGTGGGTACGGAAAGTATTCAGACCCCTTTAAATTTTTCACTCTTTGCTTCATTGCAGCCATTTGGTAAATTCTAAAAAGTTCATTTTTTTCTCATTAAAGTACACTCTGCACCCCATCTTGACTGAAAAAAACAGAAATGTAGAAATTTGTGCAAATTTATTAAAAAAGAAAAATTGATATCACATGGTCATAAGTATTCAGACCCTTTGCTCAGACACTCATATTTAAGGCACATGCTGTCCATTTCCTTGTGATCCTCCTTGAGATGGTTCTACTCCTTCATTGGAGTCCAGCTGTGTTTAATTAAACTGATAGGACTTGATTTGGAAAGGCACACACCTGTCTATATAAGACCCCACAGCTCACAGTGCATGTCAGACCAAATGAGAATCATGAGCTCAAAGGAACTGCCCAAGGAGCTCAGAGACAGAATTGTGGCAAGGCACAGATCTAGCCAAGGTTATAAAAGAATTTCTGCATTACTCAAGGTTCATAAGAGCACAGTGGCCTCCATAATCCTTAAATGGAAGAAGTTTAGGACCACCAGAAGTCTTCCTAGACTTGGCTGTCCTGCCAAACTGAGCAATAGTGGGAGAAGAGCCTTGGTGCGAGAGGGAAAGAAGAACCCCCAAGATCACTGTGACTGATCTCCAGAAATGCAGTAGGGAGATGGGGAGAAAGTTCCACAAAGTCAACTATCACTGAAGCCCTCCACTAGTCGGGCCTTTATGGCAGAGTGATAATAAACACTTCGGCAAGCATAGTGAGGATCACGAGTATGGAGTGCGGAAGAGCCACGACTCACACCCCATAGTCGCACAAAAAACTGCCTACTCAAGATAAATGTAAACACAGGAGAAAACTGAGTGTACAGCATATAGAAAAGACTTTATTAGTAAAAATATAAATACATAATATTACATATATAGTAAATAGATGCAAATAGGGAGACGATACAGAACCACGGAAGCACGTAGCGGCTATCCACAGCTAACAAATGTAGCAGGATAGTATAAAGAGGGGGAGAGGGAAGAGCGACCCAGAGTAGCAAGTGCTAATGATGGACAAAATAGGAGAGGTATGTATAGAAGGATATCAGTACTTCAAGTAATAGTGGATACATATCCCATTTTTCCCCCTAATGGGGCCAGAGTAGGTATAGTCCATAATATAAAATACACTCACCGATGAAATCACCAAGGGACGCTCAAGGAGGGGGCCAGGGGACAGGGCAGGAGCAGACCAGTGTGGGACCTGCGGGCCTCGACGCGCGTTTCGCAAGTTTGCTTTGTCAAGAGGCGTCACAGTGAGGGCACCGGCGTCTTTTTAAATACCCCCCCCCAAAAAAATTAGGTCACATGTGCACGCATGTGACCGGAAGGAAATGGCCGCCAACCGGAAGGCGTGAGCGGCGCATGCACGGGGATCGTCAAACCGTCCCGCCCCCAGAACGCCCGTCATGACGACGGCGCGAACCCGGAAGTGCTAAGGAGCAGAGTCCGGGGTAGCGCCGACACCATGGAGACAGACGCCTGGGAAGCCAGGAGGGTGAGTAGCCCCGCGCATGCGCACCGCCAAACCAGGAGGCCAGGTATAGTTACCAAAATACTCTTGTCCACATATGCATTATATCACCATAATCAAATGCAATAAGTCTCACATGGAACATATATAAGTGAGTACAACTACACAAATTGAAATACATAGAGACAATAGGTGCAAATGTAGAAAAAGGGAGGTGGAAATGTCCATGACATAAAGGCAACCTGGGGGCAGTATCTGAAGATGTCAAAAATCAATCCATTTCCTTATCTTCGATCTTGTCAGCGAGAGGGAGGATATCACTGGAAGCAGGCTGCACGATAGGTATAAGGTCCACAGAGAAGGACACTATATATACATACAAAAAGAAAGAAATTAAGAAATGAAAAATAATAAATCCATACTAATAAATATTAAAAACAACATGAGCCACGGAGGCTCACTGCCTATGAGGAAATATGTACAGAAGGGGCCACAGGAGAGCATGCAGTAAATGGCGCATAGGCTGCATAGTAAATAGTATCCAAAAGGAGGATGATCATATGATCATAATGATAAAATTTGTTCCTCCATATTACCCAAAAGGGGATTGTAAGGACCGTCAATCCAATAGAGGCGCAGGACAAAAAAGCACGATATGTCACAAAAAAGGTGAGAAGCCCAAACTTTCATTCCAACCCCGCGGTGCCAGAGTGTTAAGGGTGATGATCCATCTAACAAATTTTATCATTATGATCATATGGTGATATAATGCATATGTGGACAAGAGTATTTTGGTAACTATACCTGGCCTCCTGGTTTGGCGGTGCGCATGCGCGGGGCTACTCACCCTCCTTGCTTCCCAGGCGTCTGTCTCCATGGTGTCGGCGCTACCCCGGACTCTGCTCCTTAGCACTTCCGGGTTCGCGCCGACGTCATGACGGGCGTTCTGGGGGCGGGACGGTTTGACGATCCCCGCGCATGCGCCGCTCACGCCTTCCGGTTGGCGGCCATTTCCTTCCGGTCACATGCGTGCACATGTGACCTAATTTTTTTGGGGGGGATATTTAAAAAGACGCCGGTGCCCTCACTGTGACGCCTCTTGACAAAGCAAACTTGCGAAACGCGCGTCGAGGCCCGCAGGTCCCACACTGGTCTGCTCCTGCCCTGTCCCCTGGCCCCCTCCTTGAGCGTCCCTTGGTGATTTCATCGGTGAGTGTATTTTATATTATGGACTATACCTACTCTGGCCCCATTAGGGGGAAAAATGGGATATGTATCCACTATTACTTGAAGTACTGATATCCTTCTATACATACCTCTCCTATTTTGTCCATCATTAGCACTTGCTACTCTGGGTCGCTCTTCCCTCTCCCCCTCTTTATACTATCCTGCTACATTTGTTAGCTGTGGATAGCCGCTACGTGCTTCCGTGGTTCTGTATCATCTCCCTATTTGCATCTATTTACTATATATGTAATATTATGTATTTATATTTTTACTAATAAAGTCTTTTCTATATGCTGTACACTCAGTTTTCTCCTGTGTTTTTACTTTTAACTTTATGGCAGAGTGGCCCGACGGAAGCCTCTCCTCAGTGCAAGACATATGAAAGCCCACATAGAGTTTGCTCAAAAACACATGAAGGACTCCCAGACTATGAGAAATAAGATTCTCTGTTCTGACGAGACGAAGAGAGAACTTTTTGGTGATAATTGTAAGCGGTATGTGTGGAGAAAACCAGGCACTGCTCATCACCTGCCCAATACAATCCCAACAGTGCAACATGGTGGTGGCAGCATCATGCTATGGGGGTGTTTTTCAGCTGCAGGGACAGGACGACTGGTTGTAATTGAAGGAAACATGAATGCGACCAAGTACAGAGATATCCTGGATGAAAACCTCTTCCAGAGTGCTCTGGACCTCAGACTTGGCCGAAGGTTCACCTTCCAACAAGACAATGACCCTAAGCACACAGCTAAAATAACAAAGGAGTGACTTCAGAACAACTCTGTGACCATTCTTGACTGGCCCAGCCAGAGTCCTAACCTAAACCCAATTGAGCATCTCTGGAGAGACCTGAAAATGGCTGTCCACCAACGTTCACCATCCAACCTGACGGACCTGAAGAGGATCTGCAAGGAAGAATGGCAGAGGATCCCCAAATCCAGGTGTGAAAAACTTGTTGCATCATTCCCAAGAAGACTCATGGGTGTACTAGCTGAAAAGGGAGTTTCTACTCAATACAGAGCAAAGGATCTGAATACTTACCATGTGATATTTCATATTTCAGTTTTTTCTTTTTTAATAAATTTGCAAAAATGTCTACATTTCTGTTTTTTTTCAGTCAAGATGGGGTGCAGAGTGGACTTTAATGAGAAAAAAAAATGAACCTTTTAGAATTTACCAAATGGCAGCAATGAAACAAAGAGTGAAAAATTGAAAGGGGTCTGAATACTTTCCGTATCCACTGTATTTATGTTATGTATCAACTTTTGCATATTTATTGTAGGTTTTAGGTATTTAAGTTATATTTAATTTTAATGTGTATGGACTATCTAGGGTCACTACCCTTGCCCTCATATTGAGCACTTATGCACTTTATTTATATAAAATTGGAAATATATAGCTATCCTAGCTTGTTTTTATATAGTATGGGTTTCAGAATACTACATACTCTTTGCACTAGGCACATTTTCTTTTTATACTTTGGTCTATTATTCTCATTAAGATAAGTGTTCCATATTGGGTTTTTATTTTATATTTATTTCTATTCGGGAATATTTCATGTATTTCTCTCCTTCTATTCCCTATATTGTATGAGGAATGTCCTATTATATTTTATATACAGTTAGGTCCATATATATTTGGACAGAGACAACATTTTTCTAATTTTGGTTGTAGACATTACCACAATGAATTTTAAACAAAACAATTCAGATGTAGTTGAAGTTCAGACTTTCAGCTTTCATTTGAGGGGATCCACATTAAAATTGGATGAAGGGTTTAGGAGTTTCAGCTCCTTAACATGTGCCACCCTGTTTTTAAAGGGACCAAAAGTAATTGGACAGATTAAATAATTGTAAATCAAATGTTCATTTCTAGTACTTGGTGGAAAACCCTTTGTTGGCAATGACTGCCTGAAGTCTTGAACTCATGGACATCACCAGACGCTGTGTTTCCTCCTTTTTGAGGCTCTGCCAGGCCTTCACTGCGGTGGTTTTCAGCTGCTGTTTGTTTGTGGGCCTTTCTGTCTGAAGTTTAGTCTTTAACAAGTGAAATGCATGCTCAATTGGGTTGAGATCAGGTGACTGACTTGGCCATTCAAGAATATTCCACTTCTTTGCTTTAATAAACTCCTAGGTTGCTTTGGCTTTATGTTTTGGGTCATTGTCCATCTGTAGTATGAAACGAAGACCAATCAGTTTGGCTGCATTTGGCTGGATCTGAGCACACAGTATGGCTCTGAATACATCATAATTCATTCGGCTGCTTCTGTCCTGTGTCACATCATCAATAAACACTAGTGACCCAGTGTCACTGGCAGCCATGCATGCCCAAGCCATCACACTGCTTCCGCCGTGTTTTACAGATGATGTAGTATGTTTTGGATCATGAGCTGTACCACGCCTTCACCATACTTCTCTCTTTCCATCATTCTGGTAGAGGTTGATCTTGGTTTCATCTGTCAATAGAATGTTCTTCCAGAACTGTGCTGGCTTTTTTAGATGTTTTTTTTTAGCAAAGTCCAGTCTAGCCTTTTTATTCTTGATGCTTATGAGTGGCTTGCACCGTGCAGTGAACCCTCAGTATTTACTTCCATGCAGTCTTCTCTTTATGGTAGATTTGGATATTGATAAGCCTACCTCCTGGAGAGTGTTATTCACTTGGTTGGCTGTTGTGAAGGGGTTTCTCTTCACCATGGAGATTATTCTGCGATCATCCACCACTGTTGTCTTCCGTGGGCGCCCAGGTCTTTTTGCATTGATGAGTTCACCAGTGCTTTCTTTCTTTCTCAGGATGTACCAAACTGTCGATTTTGCCACTCCTTATATAGTAGCAATTTCTCGGATGGGTTTTCTCTGTTTTTGCAGCTTAAGGATGGCTTGTTTCACCTGCATGGAGAGCTCCTTTGACCGCATGTTTACTTCACAGCAAAACCTTGCAAATGCAAGCACCACACCTCAAATCAACTCCAGGCCTTTTATCTGCTTAATTGAGAATGACATAACGAAGGGATTGCCCACACCTGTCCATGAAATAGCCTTGGAGTCAATTGTCCAATTACTTTTGGTGCCTTTAAAAACAGGGTGGCACATGTTAAGGAGTTGAAACTCCTAAACTCTTCATCCAATTTTAAAGTGGATCCCCTCAAATGAAAGCTGAAAGTCTGAACTTCAACTGCATCTGAATTGTTTTGTTTAAAATTCATTGTGGTAATGTCTAGAACCAAAATTAGAAGAATGTTGTCTCTGTCCAAATATATATGGACCTAACTGTATAGACCTCTATATGTCCTGGGCCCCATATCCCTTGACTGAATCCAAATTGATAGATTGATAGAGCGCACATATCCCTTCAGACTTCCGGAAGTGCCGGCACACGTGACCGCTATGCGTTTCAGCATGCTGGTCACAGCGTGCTTCTCAGGAAGTCCCATTTGCCATAAGGGATGGACCGATGCGTGTTTGCACCACCCACTCCAGGCATGTGACAACAAGCAATAACGCGGACACTCTGACGTGGCAATTTTCTATTGGATGGTACAATATTTATATATCATGGCCCCTATTCCTATAGACAAGCCCCGGAAGAAGCGTTGGCGAAACAGTGTCGGGTGGGGACGACACTGCATGTGGTGACAGTGGATTGACTAGGTAACTTTACCCTGTGTATATATGATTGATCCAGTCTGCAGTTTCCCTGTATTCATAGGCCTGTTTTACATCATGACATGGCTATCCATTACCTGTATGACCATCATAGTCACTGAAGCACTGGCACCTTAAACGTTGGCATTTTAGGCTGTATTTTGTGAATTTTTTCATTAGGACAGTCTCTTCAGTATTGATTTAAATAAATTTTTGTAAATCTATGTTACCATCATGTGTATGATTTATGTCACTTAGTAACAAGTACATTGTATATATACGTATATGGCATTATATTGATTAATTTATTGTTTACTAGTGACATTCAGTTTTTTGGCCTTTTTTGGGGGTTAATTTTCCCTCCCAGCTCATGTATGTGTCGCTCCTTTATGCAGGTTGTTGCCCTGTCTTGTTAATTGGTTTTATCAATTTGATTAAATAAAATCTATATCTTTTATAAGCAGCTGGTATCTCTTCATTGTCCAGACGTTTAGTATATATTGATCTGGATATTTTGGCTTTTTATTCATGTTGAAGTGTCCAGCAATGGATTAACATAGGACATTTAATGTAATTAATTGTAAGTTACGTTGTCCATTTACTTGGTAACTTGATTTATTGATACTTGGATTGATAATATTGTCACTTCTTTTCGTGTACCCATATTTGTGGAGTCACATGGTTGTCTCTGTCCTTTGTGTAGTTTTCACCCATGACATACTATTCTATTGGTTGTGCTCTATTTAGGAGGGTCCGTGGGACCTTCTTTTTAGATTTTTGATATACAATCAAACTGATTTTTTATCTGGACTCATTATGATGGTGACCTGACTCTTTTTGGGGCTCTGTCACTCCACTCTTTTTGTAGGTTGTACTTTATGGGAGCGCCCACATATGAACTATGGTTTATCTATTCCGCCATGTACTTCGGTTTATATGCTTCTGACTATACACAATGCAACCTAGCAGAGATCTGCAGCATGTACTTGCAATGCTAACACCCTGCCTCCCTTTTCCTCTCCTCGTATTAAATCTCAGCCTACGCTCTCTCAACCTAACAGAGAACTAATCTTGGGTGTGTGTAAAAATCTAAAAATAGGGGCGCTGGTAAGTTAACACAGTGGGTCTGCAGCAAACGGTATGTGTCACCATAAACCACTGAGGGGATAAAACAAAATGTAAAAAGCCATTGCGCTGATATCCTCTTCCGTGTAAGTGAGGATTGTTGGAAGGATAATAATGAATGGATTTTCAAATGTTCAGTGAATTTTATTATTTTATTCGTTCATTACAATACTGTTAGATATTTCATAGATACATAAATTAGTATAAAACCAAGGAGTCGAGCTATATTAAAAAAGAGACCACTTGGTCAGTCTTCCAGGGATCCAGAGCTGATTAGGACCTGTAATAGGATATATAAAGACTGTGATTACTAGCCTGTATAGGGTAGATGTTTTATGGTAGGACTACTGTACATGTATTTACCTTAAAATGTGAGAAGGTCTCTGTAGATGATGAAGAGGAGGATGAGGAGGGGTGTGGGTCCTCTTGTGAGGTAAGATGTCAGAATTGATGCTGAAATTAGAAATCTCATTAAAGAAGAAGCTCTGTCTTGTTTCGGTTAATTCGATTATTTTGAATTATTAGAGGACTTACATAAAGAGCACAAATCTTGATGTTTAATTATTATCCAGCTGCTACTCCCCGGAAGGGGGCTATCTGCCAGTTACAGATACCCATCGCTTAGGTCGCCAAGTCATCTCTATAGGTGAGCCACACTGTATACGAACTTTCCTAAACAACTTTACTACCCTAGGGCACCATCTTATTGTAGCTGACACCGGGATTCTTGCTTCTTCAGGATAAAAGCAAAACCTTAATAGGGCCCTCAAGGATCACCCATAAGTAACACCCTAGCATAACCAGGTAAACCTTCGAACTACCAGATACAACATACAATAAGCTTTAAACACCATAAAACTGTATATTTTCGGTTTAGGCCACAGGCTCAACCAGCTACATCAATCGGAATCAACCTCCTACAGCCCCACAGGAATATACACCCTTCCACCTGGGGGACACCCCTGGATAATAATTAAACATCAAGATTTGTGCTCTTTATGTAAGTCCTCTAATAATTCAAAATAATCAAATTAACCGAAACAAGACAGAGCTTCTTCTCTTTAATGAGATTTCTAATTTCAGCATCAATTCTGACATCCTACCTCACAAGAGGACCCACACCCCTCCTCATCCTCCTCTTCATCATCTACAGAGACCTTCTCACATTTTAAGGTAAATACATGTACAGTAGTCCTACCATAAAACATCTAACCTATACAGGCTAGTAATCACAGTCTTTATATATCCTATTACAGGTCCTAATCAGCTCTGGATCCCTGGAAGACTGACCAAGTGGTCTCTTTTTTAATATAGCTCGACTCCTTGGTTTTATACTAATTTATATATCTATGAAATCTCTAACAGTATTTTAATGAATTAATAAAATAATAAAATTCACTGAACATTTGAAAACCCATTCATTATTATCCTTCCAACAATCCTCACTTATCCTCCTCAGTGTATCAGCGCAATGGCTTTTTAAATTTAGAGAACTAATCTTCACTCTAAATAGCTCTTAAAAGAGCTTTTTGGACTCAAACACTCCCTATACGCTGCTTTCACTCTCCCTGCTCTCACACTACGTAGATTCCTCATTTACTATGTGCAAAATGGCGCCGGCAGGGCTTAAATATCCCCCTACGATGCTGTAAGGCCAGCCAATCACAGTAATGCCACAACAAAGATGGCAGCGGTATTACTGTGATTGGCAAGCAAGCCCAGCATGTTCATTGGTTGCAAATAAAGCGCCAAACATTCTGGGCGGGTCACTCGAATATACCCAGGTGAATAGGTAATTACTTGCAGAATAGCCTGAATTGTGTACTATTCGTGCGAGTAACGAATAGTGCCGAATGTATTCGCTCATCACTAGTAAAAAGACATAAATCCAAGTGACACATTCATTCCTGCTCCGAGTGTCAAAGGTTGTCATAACGCTGTCTCTCTGAGATTTGAAGTTACCTTTTAATACAAGTAATTTCATGTCCATGATGCTGTGATCAGGGATACAAAAATGTTTGGCCACAGATAGATCTATTCTTTTTTCTTTTATTGTGTGACAATGAGAATTCATCCTTGTTCTAAGTTTTTGCCCTGTCTCCCCTACATACAGACCCCCAGTTGGACATTTGGTACATATAATTAAGTACACTACATTAGTTGTGATGCAGCTGAAAGTACCTGGGATCTTGTGGTCCTGATGTGAGTTGGGAATCTTTATCTTGTCCGTGGTCATTACACATGGACAGGTTTTACATTTACAGTTGGTGAGGATGAATTTTGTAAGTTTCACCACAAAGGTGAAAATATCCTCCCGGTCAGTTTGCTTTCCCTCCCAGTACCTTTTCATTCTAACAATGTTAGGTTTCTGGGAGATTATACTTGTTCCTTTTATTTTTGGTTCTCCTTAGCTTGCCTTCTTTGCCCTACACTCCCTGACAGAAGTTATGTCGCTTATCCATGTTATGTAAATAAAAGCTTATAACCTGACGTTAAATTCATCCATTGGTTTTATAAATTACTCTTTTGAAAGCTGAAACCCTCCCAAATTTGGTTTAGGTTAGGAAAATAAATTGGCATTAATGCTGAAATATTGATCATTTAATGAACACAGAATGGTCAGATTTTGGTAAGACAAAAGTTTTGTCGCCTGGTCATATAATGCACCCAATCCTAATTTACATCCTCACCAGTGCTCAGTAAATGATCGGTTAATTAGTGGGTGTGTATAAAAAGAAACTCAGCACCCCAGACCTTCACTTGAACTGCAACTTGAGCTCTGACAACATGCCAAAAATCCACCCTGCGACCAAAGCCTTGATTATCAAGAGGCTGGAGACCAGATCCACTGCAGAGGCGGCTGGCACCTTTAATGTGTCTCAGCGTCAAGTACAAAGAATTAAAAAAAGATTTGAAGAGACTGAAGATGTGTTTGACAAGCCCAGGTCAGGCAGACCCCGTAAGACAACTGCACAGGATGAACGTTAATTGGTTAGAAATCCAAAGCAAGCCCCTCTTCCACTGCAGCAGAGCTCCAACAGGCCTGGTCACCTCAAGTCCCTGTGTCAACTAGAACAGTTTGTAGGATTCTGTCTCGAAATAGCCTCCATGGTCGAATCAGTGCCCAGAAGCCAGCACTAAACAAAAGACAAATAAAAAACCATGAGGCATTTGCAAAGTCCCACAGCCTGCTAAACAAATGGACGCTGGGAAAGTGGCAGAAGGTGGATTTCTCTGATGAATGTTCAGTGGAATTACACCACAGCCGCCGCAAATACTGCAGGAGCCCTACTTGAGCCCGTATGGATCCAAAATACACCCAGAAAGATCATGGTCTGGGGTTACATTCAGTATGGGGGGGTGCGAAACATGTGCAAGGTGGAAGGCAATATCAATAGCCTAAAATATCAAGAAGTATTAGCTACCTCTTACATTCCAAATCATAAAAGGGGTCAAATTCTGCAGCAGGATGATGCTCCATCTCATCCATCCATCTCTACAACAAAGTTCCTCCAGGCAAAAAAGATCAAGGTGCTCAAGGACTGGCCAGCCCAGTCACCAGACATGAACATCATTTAGCAAGTTTGGGGTAGGATAAAAGAGTAAGCTTGGAAGACAAAACCAAAGAATCTAGATGAACTCTGGGAGGCATGTAAGACTGCATTCTCTGCTATTCCTGATGACGTCATTAATAAATTGTATGAATCATTGTTGAACCGCATGGATGCAGTCCTTCAAGCTCATGGAAGTCACACAAAATATTAAATATGACTCTAATAGCACCACAACTTCATTCATCAATGTTATGCAACATATATTTTTATTTTAAGATAATTATTTGCTTGAATATCACATTACTTTCTGTGGGCGACAAAACTTTGGTCTTGCCAAAATCTGACCATTCGGTGTTCATTAAATGATCAATATTTCACCATTGATGCCAATCTATTTTCTTAACCGAAACCAAATTTGGGAGGGTTTCAGATTTCAAAAGAGTAATTTCTAAAACCAATGGATGAATTTAACATCAGGTTATAATCTTTTATTTACATAACATGGATAAGCGACATAACTTCTGTCAGGGAGTGTATATGAATGTATTTTAGTTTCTCACTCAGGGTTTTCATATTTTACTTTATACTTTCCTTTCCCCTGGTTGACAGCGTGTTGTGGCCTCCCCTCTGGTTCCTCAGGAGGTACAAAAAACTCCTCAATGGCCTATTAAGAGAGGTCCGTGGCGTTTTTAGTTGTGCAGCTAGGGCCTTTATAATCTGTACAGAGACTAGTTGGGTGTAGTTGCGGCATTCTTCTCTTTGTGGGTTCTCTGGTGGCTATCAAGATTTGCTTTCTGGTTAAAACATTTCCCACATTTTGAACATGAAAATGGCTTCTCCCCTGTGTGAGCTCTCTGATGTTTGATAAGATTTGATTTCTTTGCAAAACATTTCCCACATACTGAACATGAAAATGGCTTCTCCCCTGTGTGAGTTCTCTGATGTTCGATAAGCGTTGATTTCGCTGTAAAACAGTTCCCACATTCTGAACATGAAAATGGCTTCTCCCCTGTGTGAGTTCTCTGATGTTTGAGAAGATTTGATTTCTGTACAAAACATTTCCCACATTCTGAACATGAAAATGGCTTCTCCCCTGTGTGAATTATCTGATGTTTTATAAGATTTGATTTCTTTGCAAAATATTTCCCACATTCTGAACATGAAAATGGCTTCTCCCCTGTGTGAGTTCTCTGATGTTCCATAAGTATTTATTGCTCTGTAAAACAGTTCCCACATTCTGAACATGAAAAATGCTTCTCCCCTGTGTGAGTTCTCTGATGTGCAATAAGTTTTGATTTCTGTACAAAACATTTCTCACATTCTGAACATGAAAATGGCTTCAACCCTGTGTGGGTTCTCTGGTGTGTAATAAGATTTGATTTCTCTGTAAAGCAGTTCCCACATTCGGAACATGAAAATGGCTTCTCCCCTGTGTGAGTTCTCTGATGGCTGATAAGATTTGATTGATTTGCAAAACATTTCCCACATTCTGAACATGAAAATGGCTTCTCCCCTGTGTGAGTTCTCTGATGTGCAATAAGATATGTTTTCTCTGTAAAGCAGTTCCCACATTCTGAACATGAAAATGGCTTCTCCCCTGTGTGAGTTCTCTGATGTCTGATAAAAGTTAATTTCTTTATAAAACATTTCCCACATTCTGAACATGAAAATGGCTTCTCCCCTGTGTGAGTTCTCTGATGTGCAATAAGATTTGATTTCGCTGTAAAGCAGTTTCCACATTCTGAACATGAAAATGGCTTCTCCCCTGTGTGAGTTCTCTGATGTCTGATGAAAGTTGATTTCTTTGTAAAACATTTCCCACATTCTGAACAGGAAAATGGCTTCTCCCCTGTGTGAGTTCTCAGGTGCCTAACAAAATCTGATTTCTGATTAAAACATCTCCCACACTTGGAACAAGAAAATCTATTCTTCGCTTTGTGAATTTTTTCATGTTTAAGAAAAGACTTTTTGAGGGGAAAACTATTTCCATATTCTGAACGTGAAAATGGCTTCTTTGCTTTAGTAGCAATTTGTTTTTTAATGCTTATTTTGCGACTTTGATTTTCCTTAGTAGTCGGTAATGAATCAGAAGACAGGACCTGTTTCATAGGATCAGATGACAGATCTTTGCTGTGAAGGGATGATGGTATATCTGGAGTAATGGCATTCATTTCAATTGTATCCTGTGGGATCTCAAAATTATCTGATTTGAAAATTGAAGATGTCAGGTGTCCCTCTGATCTCCTGGTACAGACATCTGCCAATAATAAAACCAATTATTATTTTTTAATAAAAATCCTTGTAATTATATATTTTTGAACATTTCTACTTAAACTGTCCGTAAAAATGGGAAGTTATGCAAAAAAATCTAATTATTCACCAAGACAATGACAGTTCACAGTCTAATAGAAAACCTCATAGGATGAACCAGAAGAGTGTAGTGTTCAACTGTTTATTCATTCTGCCTCCCAAATATGGAATAAGAAGCCACCAATGTTATGTAGGTGAAAATAATACCAATAAAAACTTCTACTCGCAAAAAAACAAGTCACCACTCAGGTCCATCATCTGTTAATGGAAAAACAGAGGTTTCCACATTATTAGTGGCTCAAAGGCACTTGAAAAGCAACATGGCTTCCATAAACCAATCCAGCAATATCTTACCTCTCAAAGTGAAATCTCCCCCTCATTCTGAGCCTTGCAATGCGCCCAAACCACATTTAGCCTCCATGTATTTGGCATTACTATAGTGAGAAGAACCCACTTAATTTACGGTGTGTGTCTCCTGGAGCACAATCTGGTCACTATGTGTTGGGTTATAAAATGACAAATGTGCAATTTTCACTCTACAAGATCCACTGCGTGCTAATTTCAGGAAAGTGGCTTTGGAGTCAAAATAGTCACTTGTCCTATAGATTAATTCACTGAGGAATATAATTTCCAAAATGGAGCCACTTTATGGTGATTTCTACTGCTCTGGTTTTCTGCCATTTTGTCATATAAGGGCTTCTGCAAATGGTGGGTCCCATCTCCTCTGGGATCTCCTACTGCAACATGTGCTTCTGTCACCAGGAGCCATCTTTTTCCTTGGGAGCCCCATGACAGCACCATACGAGAGAGTAGGATCCACCCCTATTACCCGACAGGAAGCCCTGAGCACAAAATAAAAAGGCAACTCCCACTTCCTCCTTCAATGTGGTTTCATATCCTCAAGGATGTAGAAGCCTGGAGCTCACGGCAGGAGCAGCCGTGAATCATGGAACACCAGTGAATCATGGAACACCAGTGAATCATGAAACACCATGCTGTGTTCTATAGCAACCTCTAGTGAGTGGCAATAAGCAGGGGCCCAGTTGGGCGCTGAAATGATAACATCAGTCTGGAAGAATCTAAATTTAATGATTCCGTACCTACCTACGTTTGTTTGGCCTAGGCCTCATGGCTTGCGTATTGAGCTTCACGGCTAGGCCTCATGGCTTGCGTATTGAGCCTCACTGCTAGTGTGTCACCCTGGCCTGGATGCCACAAATATATTAAAGCTGTGTCTGAGAGCAAGGGGGAGGTTCTCTAGTCAGGGGAACATTAGCATGCAATGCCTCCTGTCTCAGGCCAGTAGGGGGAGCTGGCTGCCCCTATAAAAGCTGGTACTGGGGGCAGGGTTAGGGAGAACCGGATGACCTGTCTCAGGACTGAGACGTGTCCCAGAGCAGAGCAGGGACAGAAAGTTGTATTGCACCTAAGAGGAAGTGTGGCAGGAGGAGAGCCACAAGCCAGAGACAAGAGGAGAAGTGAGCCTGTCTTGGCAGATAGAGGACTTAATCTACCAGACTTTGGTGTCTGAGGCTGGGAGGATTCCACATCCCCAGCAGATAACCAGTTCGCACCGGACTGTATATTCCTTGGCCTAAGAAGCCTGGAGGCCCTGCCACAACAGAAGGGACCAGCAAAGCCGTACAAGGCTGGGAGCAGAAAGGAACCCACGTCGCAGGCCATACAGGCGAGAATACACGGAGAGCTCGGAAACGTGGGCTGTTACCCTATAAGGAGGAGATAGCCAGAAGGAGCACAGAAAGCACGGTAGGCCTACACCCTCACCCTGACCAGGGCCAATTTCCCCGTTTCTCTCAGACATCCAGGTCCCCTCCTAGCCGGGACTGTTTGTGGGTCAATTTACCTGTTCTAGTAAAGACCCTGGACTGCAACCTGTTGTCTGTGTGCTCCTTGCTCCTCCAGCACTATCAGCACTGGGACTCTCACTACCATCACTCCCAACATCCACTACACTGCCCTGGGGCCGCACTCTTCCCGTGGGAAGTCACACCATCCCAGCTGCATACATCATCAGCCCCAGCGGTCTGCCTTGCAGCGGCGGTTCCTAATGACCGCAAATCCACGGGTGGCGTAGTCGGATAATATCAACAGCACATAACGGACTACCACTGGCCTGACCACCCTGAGCCACGGAACCGAGTTGCCACTACTACTCCCACCGTTTCCCTATTGTCCGGATCCGAGTGCCCCACGGCCCAGGGGGCGAGTCAGCTTTGGCGTAGTCAGCAGGATTGCAACCAACCCGCCACAAACGGGTATTGCGTGCCTGAAAAAGACTTTGCACTTACCTGAAAAGAGGTTTCCCGCCGTCCTGAGCCATTTCCCGCCATTTCCAGCCATCTCCCGCCATCTTCCATCGGTTCCCACCATCTTCAGCCGTTTTCCCGCCATCGGACGCCATCTTCTGTACGCCGCACGGGAAGAAGAGGGGCGTGGACGTCCAAACCGCGCGAGATCCGAAGCTCCGCCCCACGCACCGACGCTGCGCAAGGTCCTGGAAGGGAGAGAGAGCGACGCTGACGTCATCAGGATGCGACACAAGGTCCTCGTCCAGAGCAGCAGCAGCGGAGCCGCGGCCTACAGAAGAGGATCGTCGGAAGGTAGGCCACGCTTAACTAGGGGGGAGGAAGATGTCGGACACAGAGGCACCCATTACCACCAACGCGGCTGCAGCAGCGGTGATGCCCTTTTCCCTGCCCTACATCCCTGGAGCGACCTGGCTGCCCAAGTACTCAGGGGAGCCCCATGCCCTAACTGACTTTAAGGAAAGGCTGTACAGTTTGTTCCAGGTTTACCCCCTGACAGAGGAACAGAAGGTTAGCATATTAACAGGGCAGTTAACTGGCGCAGCCCAAAGGGAGGTAAAGTCATGGCCCGCTGAGGAGAAAAGAACCGTGAAGGGTATTCTGGCCCGGCTGCGGGGTACCTTTGACACACGTACCTAAGCTGAAATTAAAATGAGGTTCTATGGATGTAAGCAGCGGGCACAGGACAGCATCAGAGACTATGCCCTAAATTTGCAGGAAGCCCTAAGGGCCATCCAACAAACTGACCCTGGCAGTGTGCAGGAAACGGATAGACTACTAACAGAACAATTCATAGAAGGTCTGCTGTCCAGCGCCCACAGGGCCCAACTGCGCCTCATATTCTTTCAGAACCCTGATCTGACCTTTGCCCAATTTAAGGACAGGACCATAAGGGTGCTCCGTGAACCTGCAACCAGTGGCGCTATAAACCCCCGGCCCCCTGCTCTCACCTACCACCAGGAGGGGCGCCCTCCTCTATGGACCCCGTGGGGGCTGATGCACAGGCCCTGAACCAAGCCCCGTCGAAAGACCTGCACCACCAAGTCCAGGAGCTGACCAGGAGCGTCGCGGCATTGACCAGGACCGTCCAAGCGTTGCAAGTGGACCCGTCAAGACCCATCGAGCTGGCTTCAAGTCCGGAGGATGTCCCGTGGCGTCGACAGAGGAGGATCCCGTTGTTCCGAGGGAGGCCCACAGACCCCTACGCAGAGGATGGACAGCCCATTTGCCGTCGATGCAACCAGCCCGGACACATTTCCAGGTACTGTAATTTAAACGGGTCCAACCTGGGGCAGAGGGCCAACCCCCAGGCCCTTATAATTGGCGTGATAAGTACGCTGGGCGGCGCCCGGTTTTACTCGTGGTGCTGGACGGTATCCCCATGAGTGCCTTGCTGGATACTGGGTCACAAGTAACCACTATCCCTTATGTACTTTTTAAGCAGTATTGGACTGATGCTGATATCACACGGTATCCAGACAGTAACTTGAGCATCATCGCCAGTAATGGCTTACCCGTGCCGCAGATGGGGTTCAAGGAGATGACCATTAAAATTGGTAAAGTTGAACTACCGGCACAGGGAGTGATTATTGTGGAAATTGACCGTCGTGAAAGTCACCCTAAAATAACTGTGGGTACTAACGTGATTGAAAATTGTCTTTCAGAGGTAATTGTAATTCTACAACAGGTGGCGGTGAATGCTTGTTCCAGCCAACAGAGAGTCCTCAACAAGGAGATAAAAGCCCTGATGAGACGGCAGCAGGTAGAACTTTCTGGTGGTGAGATCGGTAGCGTAAGACTGAGTGACCCATTCCCCATTTCCATGCCTCCGAAAAGTGAAATGATGATCTGATGTCGGACTGCAATCGGGTTGAGAGGTAGAGACAACCAAGCCATGGTAGAACCCGCATACTCGGACAGCAGGCCCACCATTTTGACAGCCCGGGGGGTGGTTGATGTCCGTCATGGGAGGGTGCCCGTCCGCATCCTCAACATTGGTGAGAGGGAAGTACACTTACCCAGGTACGCTACACTCGCCAAACTGTTTGTGGTCGAACACAAAGCTATCAGGGCCGTGGAACCCTTGCCTCCATCTCCACAGGCAGAGGGTAACGGCTCCCAGAAACAAAAGGAGGACTGGTGCCAGAAACTCCATGTGGGTGCTGACTCCACTCCCCTGCACAAAAAACAAGGAGTCTACCGGGTGGTACAGGAGTACGAGAGAGTCTTTAGTAAACACCCGCTAGACTTTGGCAGAGTAAAGGGGATAGAACACCACATCCCCACAGGGAGCCACCCACCGATAAAAGAAAGACACAGACCTGTACCCCCTGCACATTATCAGAACGCAAAGGGCATGCTAAGAGAAATGAAAGAAGCTGGGGTCATTACAGATAGCTGTAGCCCCTGGGCAGCCCCCTTGGTTCTGGTGAAAAAGAAAGATGGCACCATGAGAATGTGCGTAGACTATAGACAAATCAACCGTATCACCCATAAAGACGCATACCCGCTGCCTTGAATAGAGGAGTCTTTAGCCGCACTAAAATCAGCTAACTTCTTTTCTACTTTGGACCTTACTAGCGGGTACTGGCAGGTTCCTGTGGCAGAGGCTGACAAGGAGAATACCGCCTTCACCACCCCGATGGGACTGAGTGAGTTCAACTGTATGCCCTTCGGGCTCTGCAACGCACCAGGGACCTTCCAGAGGCTGATGGAATGCTGTCTAGGGCACCGAAACTTCGAGACGGTCCTCCTTTACCTGGACGACGTGATCGTCTATTCGAAGACCTACGAGGACCATCTGAAGCACCTGGCCGAGGTGTTCGAAGCCCTGGCAGGCTATGGCCTGAAGGTGAAACCATCGAAGTGTCACCTGCTGAAACCAAAGGTCCAGTACCTAGGGCACGTGGTAAGTGCGGAAGGAGTAGCCCCCGACCCTGACAAGGTCACGGCAATCAAGAGCTGGCCAAGCCCCTCGAACATCAAAGAGGTGAGACAGTTTCTCGGGTTGGTAGGCTACTACCGAAGGTTCATCCCCGGGTTCACTAAGATGGCAGCTCCTATGCAGGACCTCCTGATCGGACAGTCTAAGTCCAGAAGTCAAAAGCCACCCTTCAAGTGGGATAAACCGGAAGAGGAGTCCTTCCGCCAGTTGAAGATGGCCCTCACGGGGGATGAGATCCTGGCCTACCCTGATTATGGCCAGCCTTTTATTCTCCACACGGACGCCAGTAATGTGGGACTGGGAGCCGTACTGTCCCAAAACCAACAGGGCAGATAAAGGGTGATCGCGTACGCCAGCCGGAAGCTGAGGCCCACCGAGAGGAACCCGGAGAATTACAGTTCCTTCAAGCTAGAATTCTTGGCAGTGGTGTGGGCCGTAACGGAACGCTTCAAGCATTACATGGCCTCCGCAAAGTTCACCGTGTACACGGACAACAACCCGTTGACACACCTGGACAATGTAAGACTGGGTGCCCTAGAACAGCGGTGGATGGCCTGTCTCTCCAACTATGACTTTGTGATCAAGTACTGGGCCGGCAAAACCAATGCCAACGCTGACGCCCTATCGAGGAAGCCTCACTTACCTGAAGGTGACGAAGACCCAGAAGAGCTGGAGGAGATAGAACTCCCCGTGTTTCACCGGTATGGAGCCGCTCAATACTCCCACCGCGTGAAGGAGGAGGATCTAACAACCGTGACGATCAATCCCCTACCTCACCACAGCTGGGCTGAGACCCAAGATAGTGACCCTGCCATCCGCCTGGTGAAAGATCTGCTGACCCAGGAAGATGCCCGCATGGATCCGGATGCTCCAGAGGAAGCTAAGCAGCTATGGAAAGAGAAGAGCAAGCTGTTCCTCTACGAAGGCAAGTTGTGCAGAAGGATTGTCAACCACCGGACGCACGAGCTGACCTGGCAAGTCGTGGTTCGAAGGCGGGATGCAGCTATGGTCCTGGGGGCTTACCATGACAGAGCGGGGCACTTCGGTTGGAAGAAACTGGAGTTCCTGCTAAGAGGACGGTTCCTTTGGGTCGGCATGAGAGGAGCTGTGGAGAAGTGGTGCAGAGACTGTGGCCCTTGTCACCTAAGGAGGAAGGATCGCACCAGCCAGAAGACACCCTTGAGGCCCATCGTCACCACGCAGCCTCTTGAGCTGGTAGCTCTAGACCACGTCAAGTTGGCTCCAAGCCGGTCAGGGTACATCTACGCCCTGACAATCGTGGACCACTATTCCCGTTTTCTCGTGGTGGTCCCGGTAAAAGACTTGACAGCCCAAACAGCGGCCAGAGCCTTCCAGCAATACTTCTGTCGTCCACACGGGTATCCGGAACAGGTCCTGAGAGACCAGGGTCCAGCGTTCGAGGCTGAAATCTTCCAAGAGTTCTGCAACCTCTATGGCTGTAAGAAGATTTGTACAATGCCTTACCACCCCCAAACCAACGGGATGTGTGAGAAGATGAACAATATAGTCATTGATCTCCTGAAGACGTTGCCCCTGGAGGAACGCAGCCTGTGGCCAGAAAAACTGCCGGACCTAGTAGACCTATACAACAATATCCCTGTGAATGCTACAAACTGCACCCCGGCTTACCTGATGCGAGCCAGACCAGGTAAGCTGCCCGTAGACCTGGAGATGGGAGTCCTAACGCCTGAGGACACCTCCCTGGATGCAGACTGGGATACAGAAAGGCAACTGCTGTACAAGAAGGTACAGGAGAGTGTGGAGAGGAGCCTGGCCCAGGTGAGAGAAAGGCAAGAAAGACTCTTCAACCAACACGCCCTTGCTGGTCCCCTAGAACCTGGTGAGCAGGTCCTGAAGTGGAAGAGAAGGCTACATAAGTTGGACGACCAGTGGGAAAGGGAACCCTACACCGTACTGCAGTCTGACCATGACAACCCAAAGGTGTGCGTAATCACCAAGGACGGAGGAGAAACCACTAGTGTTGTCTCCAGGGACCACCTCAAAAGATGCCCCGAGCAACTCCGTAGTGCAGAAGAGGATCAGAGTGACCTTGAACCCGCAGAGGACAAGGAAGAAATGATCAGCACCGTTCTCGGAGAATTCCCTCAGTCCTGGACTCGCATAAATGATGCCATAGTGGTACCCGTCCTGCATTTCCTGCAACCGGCACAGCAACAACCAACACCAGAGCCGGAAGGTGAAGAGGAGCAAGCAGTTCCAGAGGCAGAAGAGCCTGCACCATCAGCCCAGGAGAGTCAACCCTCTGCTGACAGTGAGCCTGCCATGCCTGCGGTAAGCCAAAGGACCCGCAGACAGCTGCCTGCCCTACCTGTACACCCAGCTGGTAGCTGTACCCCTAACGCTAGTGGGGAAAGCCAGGTTGGTCCACCACCAGACAGTGGGCTACGTAGGTCAACCAGGAGCACAAAGGGGCAGATACCCGCTCGCTGGAAAATATAGAGCGCGCTAAGATTGTAAATGACCCTGTTGCCAAATATTGAATTCTTTGCAAAGTTACATGCATGTTTGGTAATTCTGTGTTTCAGTTTCTTGCAGCTACCGTAAGGACTCAAAGGTTATGGACTTTTTATAACCGGGACCTTGTATGGACTGCGTTCGGAGCCTAGCCCAGGAATGAACTAAGACTGTAAAGGACTTGGGGTAGGACAGACCCCCACCTGGTTAAGGCTCCCTGTTGTGCTGGTGATATGGACACCCGATCACAGGCCACACTGTGACCTTAAGAACTCAATCTGTGCGTCGTCTGTCTGTTAATGTTTTATGGTTATGCATATTGTCTTTGTTTATTGTTTAGTCCCGGAGTACTAAATTTCACTAGGGGGGAATGTGTCACCCTAGCCTGGATGCCACAAATATATTAAAGCTGTGTCTGAGAGCAAGGGGGAGGTTCTCTAGTCAGGGGAACATTAGCATGCAATGCCTCCTGTCTCAGGCCAGTAGGGGGAGCTGGCTGCCCCTATAAAAGCTGGTACTGGGGGCAGGGTTAGGGAGAACCGAATGACCTGTCTCAGGACTGAGACGTGTCCCAGAGCAGAGCAGGGACAGAAAGTTGTATTGCACCTAAGAGGAAGTGTGGCAGGAGGAGAGCCACAAGCCAGAGACAAGAGGCGAAGTGAGCCTGTCTTGGCAGATAGAGGACTTAATCTACCAGACTTTGGTGTCTGAGGCTGGGAGGATTCCACATCCCCCAGCAGATAACCAGTTCGCAGGGGACTGTATATTCCTTGGCCTAAGAAGCCTGGAGGCCCTGCCACAACAGAAGGGACCAGCAAAGCCGTACAAGGCTGGGAGCAGAAAGGAACCCACGTCGCAGGCCATACAGGCGAGAATACACGGAGAGCTCGGAAACGTGGGCTGTTACCCTATAAGGAGGAGATAGCCAGAAGGAGCACAGAAACCACGGTAGGCCTACACCCACACCCTGACCAGGGCCAATTTCCCCGTTGCTCTAAGACATCCAGGTCCCCTCCTAGCCGGGACTGTTTGTGGGTCAATTTACCTGTTCTAGTAAAGACCCTGGACTGCAACCTGTTGTCTGTGTGCTCCTTGCAAATCCAGCACTATCAGCACTGGGACTCTCACTACCATCACTCCCAACATCCACTACACTGCCCTGGGGCCGCACTCTTCCCGTGGGAAGTCACACCATCCCAGCTGCATACATCATCAGCCCCAGCGGTTAGCCTTGCAGCGGCGGTTCCTAATGACCGCAAATCCACGGGTGGCGTAGTCGGATAATATCAACAGCACATAACGGACTACCACTGGCCTGACCCCCCTGAGCCACGGAACCGGGTTGCCACTACTACTCCCACCGTTTCCCTATTGTCCGGATCCGAGTGCCCCACGGCCCAGGGGGCGAGTCACTAGGCCTCATGGCTTGCGTATTAAGCCTCACGGCTAGGCCTCATGGCTTGCGTATTGAGCCTCACGGCTAGGCCTCATGGCTTGCGTATTGAGCCTCACGGCTAGGCCTCATGGCTTGCGTATTGAGCCTCACGGCTAGGCCTCATGGCTTGCGTATTGAGCCTCAAAGCTAGGCCTCATGGCTTGCGTATTGAGCCTCAAAGCTAGGCCTCATGGCTTGCGTATTGAGCCTCAAGGCTAGGCCTCATGGCTTGCGTATTGAGCCTCATGGCTAGGCCTCATGGTTTGCGTATTGAGCCTCACGGCTAGGCCTCATGGCTTGCGTATTGAGCCTCACGGCTAGGCCTCATGGCTTGCGTATTGAGCCTCACGGCTAGGCCTCATGGCTTGCGTATTGAGCCTCACAGCTAGGCCTCATGGCTTGCGTACTGAGCCTCACGGCTAGGCCTCATGGCTTGCGTATTGAGCCTTACGGCTAGGCCTCATGGCTTGCGTATTGAGCCTCACGGCTAGGCCTCGTGGCTTGCGTATTGAGCCTCATGGCTTGCGTATTGAGCCTCATGGCTTGTGTATTGAGCCTCACGGCTAGGCCTGATGGCTTGCGTATTGAGCCTCGTGGCTTGCGTATTGAGCCTCAGGGCTTGCGTATTGAGCCTCAGGGCTTGCGCATTGAGCCTCACGGCTAGGCCTCGTGGCTTGCGTATTGAGCCTCATGGCTTGTGTATTGAGCCTCACGGCTAGGGCTCGTGGCTTGCGTATTGAGCCTCGTGGCTTGCGTATTGAGCCTCAGGGCTTGCGTATTGAGCCTCAGGGCTAGGCCTCATGCCAATTCAGGTGTGGGTTTATGTCTAACGTTGGCCTGTCTGAAGGTTTTTTCAGACCGCTTCATAGTTGTGGAAAAACCTGCCACGTTAGGTCTAGAATTTTCCTCAGCTGTCTGCCTCACAGGGGGTTGCCCGATTAGCCAGGCAACTTGGGGCCTGTAGATCTGTTTCACTAAGGTCTCAAAGCTTCACTACCCTTTACTAGCAATATTACTGATATTGGTAAGGAAGGTTTCTAGTCGATGCCCTCGGTCTGGGGTGATTCTATTAAATACAGTCCAAAGGATAGCTGCTGAGTCCAGATTCAGTCAATCCCTCATACTTGGATAGCATATTGAAATAGTCTGCATTTAACATTTGTGTCCCAGTGGTCTTCTTGGTAAAGGTGTGAATGGGGGCGCTAAAAGAATAATAACAATTTAAGTCCAGTTGATCTTCACAATCTAGGATCATTAGTAACGTAACATAGGTTGAATAAAGACCTAGGTCCATAAAGTTCAACCCTTTCCTATTTTAGGTGCTGGAATCGCCTTTCTTCCACCCGTAATGAGTGCCCCTGGTCCTTCGTATGGTTATTGGAGGGAATAAGTCATGTGCTAGTCCTTTGTACTGACCACACATATATTTATAGATGTAAATGAGATCCCCTCTGAGGAGTCGTTTTTCTAAGCTAAACAAGCTCAACTTTTTCAACCTCTCATCATATGAGAGGCCTCAATCTCTTTAGATGAACTGGCTGATAAACATCTACAGCTCAGTCCCCCCCCCTCCTCCTGCGCTAAGCTTAAAAGAAACCACTATAAGTCCACTTAAAACTCCTACCTAGAGTCTTCGAATGACCTTTTGGACGTTAAGTGATTAAACTCTCTATACCAAATAGGAAATGGTAGGAGGAGCTGCGAGTTGTACTCACCGGTGGGGGGCTGAAAATCCAACATTTGCCCCAATCTACCCTCCTGGTTTAGAGTGATAGGAAACTTGATCGTGCCAAGAGGGCGGCACTATACCGGTCTGACCTCTTAAGGGAGGTATGAGTTGGTTGATAGACCACCAATTGCCTCAATCTACCCTCCTGGTATGGAATGGTAAGATGAACTTGATTGTGCCAAGTAAGGCAGCACTATACCGATCGGCCTTCCTAAGGGAAGTGCGAGCTGGACTCACCGGTATCGATGGTTGATAAACAAAACATTGCCTCAATCTACCCTCTTGATTCGGAATGGTAAGATAAACTTGATTGTATTGAGTTGGCCAGCACTACCGGTCTGCCCTACTAAGGGAGGTAGGAGTTGGACTCGCCGTTATGGGACTGACGAACCGGTAAATATCCCAGTCCATCCTCCTAATGGAGTTGCCCGACAGACACGATTATACCGGATCTGGTAAAATTATTTCAAGACCAGTGTATTCTCCCAGTTAGAAGTGCAGATGGACTAATTGGAAACTAAGTCAATGGAGCCATATTACACTATGTATTCTTGGGATTAAAGTCATAAACTGGTAGACTCAACTAAGTGGCGAGTTGGTTAAATATTCAGTCAGTGCGCTCTTGGAGTGATAAGACGGCAGCGCTGCAATAAACCTATAAAAGGAGGAATCAGTGGATGAGTTAAAATGTCCCCGTACCCGTGAGACTCCTGTGGTGAAGGAGAAGCATCTTTGCAAGTTAAGACAAATGCGTTCACACTGAGGTAAGACCGTTCTGATTATTACTCAAGCACAGGATGATACGTACTTATGGTACATGTTTAACGGGACGGGATGCTAATACCTTAGCTTAAGACCATCTGAGATTTGACCAATACCATAAGAGATCTAGATCTCTTTCTGAATGAGTTGCTTTGGAAAAAAAAAAAAAGTGTATCAGAGGTGATGGTTATCACTCGGTTTACTTAGTTTCTTTGCTTGAAAACTAAACTATTTGGCATTTGAAGTACTTTAATCTAACAATCTCCATGGTTGGATTATAAAGTTGCTGAATTGATGCTATTATAGGAGAATAGCGTAAATACGATCATCCCTGCATGAACGGTGGATTGTGACTTTTCTTTTGGAATAGCTTAGATTTGTGTCTTACCCTTTCTAGGTACTTGGCTAGATTGTGGTAGCCAGAAACTCCCCAGGATGGAAATCTCGAACTATAAGTGTCCGTTCAGCTTAAATACATTTCTTAGGGGAACTTAACGTTACACCTTAAGGGATATAGAGTACTAAATATTTCTGCTGGTTTTGAAATCCCCATTTTGGCAATCTGGGATGCTCTATCTACTCTTGATAGCATAGAGTTGAGTAGTTTTGAACGATTATGTGATCATTGACCCTAAAAAAGATTCTTATGGCCCAGATCTTGGCCTTACGTGGGGCCTTCAATTGAAAATGCCAAAAATATTAAGGTAGAAACCCTAGTCAAAGCCTAGTTAAGGTTACCAGGTTCCCTGAATCAATTAACTTCTGCTTCTATTACACGCCGAGTCTTAGCACCAGTTCTTATATACTTCAGTTGTTGGTTAGTTGATTTAATGAAAACAGAATATCTAATCAAATCTAAATCAAATCAAATCAATATCTAATCAAATCAAAAGATATTCAACCATGTATATAAGTGAGGTCTCTAAATATAGACCTTTCTCTGGGAGATAAAGAGGAAAGAGTGTTGTAAAAATCCTGTTTACTCTTTTGGCGCTTTTGGTTTAAGCTCCAAATCGATAGACATTATGTTGATTGTGAATTTTTTAGATATCATTCAATCTTGAAGCACTATCTGTTAAACTAGGATATTCTGGGTATCTTTCTTCAGGTGTAAGATCCTACAGGGGTGCTCCCTCCCTATTGAAGGACTCCGTTGCTATGGTCTCTCGTATGGTGCTGTTATGGCGGAGGGAAAAACGATATTTACTCACCGGTAATTTGATTTTCCTGAAACCCATGACAGCACCCTAATTTTCCCTCCCTCTGACTTTTGGCTGATGGTTCTTAGTCTTCTCTTCTCACAATGAAGAATGTGCTTGAGTGAATGTATAAATAAAAATGATGATGAATTGGGTGACTCTTACTTGACTCCTGGAAACCACATTGAAGGAGGAAGTGGGAGTTGCCTTTTTATTTTTCGCTCATGGCTTCCTGTCCAGTAATAGGGGCGGATACTACTCTCTTGTATGGGGCTGTCATGGGTTTCAGGAAAAAAAAATTACCGGTAAGTAATTACCATTTATTCATTCTGCAAGCAGTGCTGGTGATGGAAGAGACGTCGGAAGAACAAGCTCTGGGTGGCGCTGGCTCTGTCCAGCCAATAATAGCCCCAGCCCCCCGAGGAAGCCAGACATGGCGAAACTTGTTGGGGTGGCTATGTATATATTTTCGGTAGCACTAGGGAACCTGTGTATGTCCTAGTAAATAATGTGATCAACTAATCTATGAACTGCAGACATAAAGGAAAACTATAATTAATATAATGAGCTCATGATATCAGATGTATTCTAATACTATACAGTTTCTAGAGACTTAATATCAGAGTAAGGGCACAGACAAACTAGTGTAGTTTTAATTTACTTCTTTACCACATTTTAGTAAAACAGTAATAAAAGACATTTTTTTATACACCCCTCAACCAGGGTTTTTTTTACCCTCTCGGTAATTTGTCAATATGCATATGACAGAAAATACCCAAAAGTGACAAAATTCTAAAAACTGCACCCCTCAAGGTGCTCAAAACTACATTCAAGAAGTTTAGTAACCGTCCAGGTGTTTCACAGGAATTAATGGAATGTGGAAGGAAATTTTTAGGCTTCCTCCAAAATTTGTTGTGCATGCTGATACTCCACGTGGGGGAAAACAACAGTTTGGGTGCATGGCAGGGCTCCGAAGAAAAGGATCGCCATTTGACTTTTTAAATGTAAAATTTGCTGGAATAATTAGCGGACGCCATGTCGCGATTGGAGAGCCCCTGATGTGCCTAAACAGTGGAAACACCCTACAAGTAACACCATTTTGGAACCTAGACCCCTCAAGGAACTTATCTAGAAGTATGGTGAGCTCCTTGAACCCCCATGTTCTTCACAGAAGTTTATAATGTTGAGCCGTGAAAATACAGAAAATCTAATTTTTCCCACAAAAATGTTTTTTTGCCACACATTTTGCTTCTTCACAAGGGTAACAAGAAAAATTGCACCACACAATTTCTTCTGCAATTTCTCCTGAGTACGCAGATACCCCATATGTGGGAGAAACTACTGTTTGGGCGTACGACACAGCTCAGAAAGGAAGGAATGACGTTTCTTTGATGGAGTGGTCTGCGGGTGTCATGTCGTGTTTGGAGAGCCCCTGATGTGCCTGAACAGAGGAAAACCTCCACAAGTGAACCCATTTTGGAAACTATACCCCTTAAGGAATTTAGTTACCATATTATGTGGACTATATAATGCATTTTTTAACAAGAAAAAAACTCTTGTTTAAAAGTGTGTGCGTCTTATAGTTCAGAGGCGGCTTCCTGTGATGGAGTAGAAAGTGGATACCGCATCCTCCCCAATCACAGAAAGAGCTGTTGTCTATTCTTCTGCTCTGCACTGATCTATGTGACCGGTGAAGAGCAGGAGAGGAAGCTTACCAACAGAACAGAGGCTGCAGGAGCCAAGCAGCTGAAGGACCTTCTGCAACAGTAATTCCAAGACCTTTCAGGTCTGCGAGTGTCATGTCGCTTTTGGAGAACACCTGATTTGCCTAAACAAGTGACCTCTTTTTGGAAACCTGACCGCTCAGGGAACTTATCTAGATGTGTGGTGAGCACCTTGAAACCACAGGTGCTTCACAGAATTTTACAACGTTGATCTGTGAAAATGAAAAAAAGATATTTTTCCCACAAAAATGTTGTTTTAGCCCTAATTTTTTTCATTTTCACAAGGATAGCAGGATAAAATGGACCCCAAAATTTGTTGCGTAATTTCTCCTGAGTATGCTGATACCCCATATGTGGACGAAAACTACTTTTGAGGCACAGTGCAAAGCTCAGAAGGGAAAAAGTGCCATATTGGAGTTCAGATTTTGCTAGACTGGCTTGAGGGTGCCATATCACATTGGCAGAGCCCCTGAGGTGCCAGAACAATAGAACCTCCCCCATAAGAAACCCTATTTTACAAACTAAACCTCTCAATGAATTCATCTAGGGAAGCAGTGATCATATTGACACCACATGGGGGGTCACAGAATTTTATACTATTGGACAGTGAAGAAAAAATAATAACATTTTTCCCACTAAAATTTTGTTTTAGCCCTAGATTTTGCATTTTCACACTGGGAAATGGATAAAAATGGCACCAAAATGTATCCCACAATTTCTGCTCAATGTAGAAATACCCCATATGTGACTGTACATTACTGCTTAGCCACACAGCGAGACTCGGGAAGGACGGAGCAGGACTCCATATACAAAGCCCATAAGTGCTAGAAGAGCAGAATCCCCCCTCAAGTGACCCCATTTTATAAAATATACCCCTTTGGGAATTTATCTACAGGTGTAGTGTAGATTTTCACTCCATGTTTTTTTTTTCCAGAAACAAGCAGCAGTGGATGTTGCTGAGTTAAAATTGCAAACTACCTTTGTAGTGACCAGTACATTGTAGTGGCCAGTACGTTGTAGTGCCTGTATATTGTGCCTAGCTCATGCTTCTGGAGACATGCACCCGTTAATTAGGCCGACTCTCATCGCTACACAAATGCCAAACATATGGACACTAACTGCGGTTTGGGCACACTGTGGTGCTCAGAAGGAAGGAGAGCATTTGCATTTGGGAGAGCAGAATTTGCTGAATTTCTTTTGAGGAGCAACGAGCCATTTTCACTTTTCCAGAGCCTCTGTGCTACCAGTAACGTGGTTAGTCCCTCATTATATGGGAACTATTGGCAGTGAGACAACGTCGAACTAGTAGGAGACGCCCTCTAGTGGACGTGTTCATTATCAATGAATATAGGTGATACCATGGAAAAGAGAATATAGTTTCTCTTACTGGTGACAAATTAATAAATTAGAACTAGTGATGAGCGAGTATGTTCTGTTAACCCTTTCAGCGAGCATGCTTGGGCGATGGCCACTTGTTTTTCTTTACTTAGCTGCTTTTTTCTTGCCATGATACAAATTCTAACAGTCTATTCAGTAGGACTATCAGCTGTGTATCCATCTGACTTCTGCACAACACAACTGATGGTCCCAACCCCATTTATAAGGCAAGAAATGCCACTTATTAAACCTGAAAGGGCACACCTATGAAGTGAAAACCATTTCCGGTGACTACCTCTTGAAGTTCATCAAGAGAATGCCAAGAGTGTGCAAAGCAGTCATCAAAGCAAAAGGTGGCTACTTTGAAGAACCTAGAATATAAGACATATTTTCAGTTGTTTCACACTTTTTTGTTAAGTATATAATTCCACATGTGTTAATTCATAGTTTTGATGCCTTCAGTGTGAATGTACAATTTTCATAGTCATGAAAATACAGAAAAATCTTTAAATGAGAAGGTGTGTCCAAACTTTTGGTCTGTACTGTATGTGTTTTGAGATACAGTATTTGCATGTCATTTTAGAGAGATTAATTTTCTCTCATTATCATGGTATTTATTTTGTATTCTTTATGTTGCAGAACGGCTTCTCCTTATTTTAATCACTGATCATCATCCTCCACGGCCCACAGGCTGATCCACTTACACCTGTTCACCTCCTGTGATATTTCCAGGCTTATTATTCTTTTGTCCTATAGTCCTGCACGGCGTCCATCCCTCATCCCACAGTGGAACGCAAACTCCCCTGTTCTGTAACGCACTCTACCCACTCAGTACACAGTCTTCTTGCTTGTGGAACGCAGGACGCAGCCTCTGACATGCACGTCCTGCACCGTGGAACGCACGTTCGCCCTCAGTTTCTCCAGTCACACCTCCTATGCCTTCAGGCAATTGATAGCGGCACTCGACACGGCGTCACTTCCGGTGATGTCACTGCTATCCAGACACCGCCTCCTATCGCTTCAGTCCACTTCCAGGAACGTTACACCAGCGGTTCACTCTGATTGGTCTCCTGGGACATTAGGTCCCGCCCTCTGACCACATATACTAGGCTTTCTCCTCCCTTGACATGGCGACCTTTGGAACCAGCGGCGGATGCCACGTTTCACGCCTGTCATACTTCCTGCTCTCACTACTGGGTAGGTTTCTACATATATCTGCAGGTACCGATTGGATAATTCCCTATGAGGCTGATGTTCTTATAGCTGTTTGTCTCCCTAGATCCTGTCTTTCCACTGAGACACTGTGTCCTTCCTGCTTTCACCTTTAACTATATTCCTAGCAGTCTAGTAGGTCACACTTATTATTATTATGAGCTCTCTATTGTAATGTTATTGATTTTCAGATGATTATATGAATTTCAGAAATACCTTATGACAGTTTGTTTCTACTACCATATTTTTCGGACTTTAAGACGCACTTTTTTCCTCTAAAATTTTGGAGGAGGGGGGGGTGCGTCTTATAGTCCGATATACATAAAATACTGTGGCTGTGGGTGGTGGGGGATGTGGGGGAAGTGACAGTGGCGGAGTAGCGGTGCGCAGGAGGCAACTGCCGCCTTCTGCAGCCTACATTGTGCCCACTACTAAAGAAAATTAATATTTATGGCTCCCCACGCCCATGGACGTGGGGAGCAGTGAATATTAAATTTTCCTTAATAACCGGCACACTGTGCCTGCAGCTCCTGGTAAGTATGGCACCCTGTATGTATGGCCTCTCTCATCCCGGTATGCATGACCCCCTTCATCCTTGTATGTATGGCCCCCTCATCCAGGTATGCTTGGCACCCCCTGATCCCCCTCACGCGGCACAAAAAAAAAAATAAACTTTCATACTCACCTCCTCTCTCCTCCAGTGCTGTGTCACGCTATGTGCCTGAATAGTCACTGATCCCCACGCCGGGACTGTGTGCGTGGGGAGCAGTGACCATTCATTCTCCCTAATAGCGCGCACACTGTAGAGTGACCGCTATTAAAGGCAATGAATATTCACCACCACTTAACAGGGCATCATGGCCACATTTTTTGCTTACATTTTTTTTTATTTTCCTCTTCTAAAACCTAAGTGCGTCTTATGGTCCGGTGAGTCTTATAGTCCGAAAAATACGGTACTTTTTATGCTTTTGTCTGATATATGTAGTTTTTAATTTTTTTGTCTTTATGCTGCAGTACACACTGATGAAGGTTTTAAGGACCAAAACAATAGTATCTGTGTTGGACTGCAATTAAATACATTAAAATTATGCCTGTCTGAGTGCCAAGATTCATTTGCTATTTGAATGGCTTTGACCCTACTTGTTCACCTATTCCAGCAGTGCTGCGGTTTTCTACACTATTATCTGAGATGAATCTGTAACTTCTCTGCATTTAGTGGTCACTACTCACCTGGGTAGTCATATGTAGGAATATCCTCTTTACACCGCTCATCACCCCTCACATATGTCTCTGTAGTATTAATATGAGTCAGATCTTCACCCTGAAACAAATATTGAAAGAGTCACAGACAGATGGAGAAGTCCCATCTATGATCAGCTCTAATCCTGCCATCTCCACCGTTCTCATTACACAAGTATAAAACATATAATACTGGTGGATAAAACAAGACTGAGCACAAGACCTTCACAGCTGTCTACACATCATAGGGGAGATCTCATGACACCTTTTCTCCATCTACCTGATGATCCTGAGGAACATTGGGATCTTCTTGTTTACAGTCCTGTGGAAGAAGAGGACGGGGACATCTCTCTGGTGTTGTCCTCTTACTGGATAGATCTGGAGGAAACACATAGAGGGACTGAATTCATTGTTTAAATACAGATAATTATAGGTCGTGTGTATTTAGTCCTGTCTATTACCTGGTGATGTGAGGGGCTGGGGAACCTCCATCATGACGTCCTTGTACAGATCTTTGTGTCCTTCTAAATACTCCCACTCCTCCATGGAGAAATAGACAGCGACATCCTGACATCTTATAGGAACCTGACACAGAAAATGATACCGTCATCCCCCCGATCCCTTCATAGTGTTACTGTATAATGTCCCAGCATTCCTCATTCCCAGCAGTGTCACCTCTCCAGTCAGCAGCTCAATCATCTTGTAGGTGAGTTCTAGGATCTTTTGATCATTGATGTCCTCATGTATCAGGGGGTGAGGTGGAGGCCCTGTGATTGGGCTCAGGGGTCTCCTCCATTCCTCAGACACAGGGTCCTGACAGCGCTCACTAGAGGTCTTCTTCACTACTGTGTAACCCTAGTTATGGAGAGACACATTAATAAATCTCACTACAGACATTTCCAGAGTCCTCACCTCTCCAGTTCTGTCCATCTGTTATTCCCATAGATAAGAATGATGTAATGTGACATCATCAGAATCTCTCACCTCTCCAGTAAGCTGGAAGAGGATCTCTAGGGTGAGGCGTAATATCCTCTCCGCCATCTTGTCCCTGTCCATATCCATGCTTAATGAATGAATCAGAAAAATTTTCTTATTTAGGGGATCCGATATTGTAGAGACCTGAATGAGAAGAACATGAGCCGATGTAAATTCATAAAAATCCTGAGTAATAATACAATCACTGGAGATAATAAAGGGAAACATATGAGATTTACTATTTTCTACTATTTAGTTTTCTTCTTTACATCTAGTAATAAAACCTATACAGTGCCTACAAGTAGTATTCAACCCCCTGCAGATTTAGCTGGTTTGATAAGATGCAAATAAGTTAGAGCCTTCAAACTGCAAATGAGAGTAGGTTTTATGAACAGAAGCATAAATCTTACAAACCAAAAAGTTATGTTGCTCAGTTGAATTTTTTTAAATTTTAAACATAAAAGTGTGGGTCAATTATTATACAACCCCTATGTTTAATATTTTGTGGAATAACCCTTGTTTGCAATTACAGCTAATAATCTTCTTTCATAAGACCTGATCAGGCCGGCACAGGTCTGTGGAGTTATCTTGGCCCACTCCTCCATGCAGATCTTCTCCAAGTTATCTAGGTTCTTTGGGTGTCTCATGTGGACTTTATTCTTGAGCTCCTTCCACAAGTTTTCAATTGGGTTAAGGTCAGGAGACTGACTAGGCCACTCCAACACCTTGACTTTTTCCCTCTTGAACCAGGCCTTGGTTTTCTTGGCTGTGTGCTTTGGGTCGTTGTCTTGTTGGAAGATGAAATTACGACCCATCTTAAGATCCTTGATGGAGGAGCGGAGGTTCTTGGCCAAAATCTCCAGGTAGGCTGTGCTATCCATCTTCCCATGGATGCGGACCAGATGGCCAGGCCCCTTGGCAGAGAAACAGCCCCACAGCATGATGCTGCCACCACCATGCTTGACTGTAGGGATGGTATTCTTGGGGTCGTATGCAGTGCCATCCAGTCTCCAAACGTCACGTGTGTGGTTGGCACCAAAGATCTCGATCTTGGTCTCCTCAGACCATAGAACCTTGAACCAGTCTGTCTCAGAGTCCTCCAAGTGATCATGAGCAAACTGTAGACGAGCCTTGACATGACGCTTTGAAAGTAAAGGTACCTTACGGGCTCGTCTGGAACGGAGACCATTGCGGTGGAGTACGTTACTTATGGTATTGACTGAAACCAATGTCCCCACTGCCATGAGATCTTCCCGGAGCTCCTTCCTTGTTGTCCTTGGGTTAGCCTTGACTCTTCGGACAAGTCTGGCCTCAGCACGGGAGGACACTTTCAAAGGCTGTCCTGGCCGTGGAAGGCTAACAGTAGTTCCATAAGCCTTCCACTTACGGATGATGCTCCCAACAGTGGAGACAGGTAGGCCCAACTCCTTGGAAAGGGTTTTGTACCCCTTGCCAGCCTTGTGACCCTCCACGATCTTGTCTCTGATGGCCTTGGATTGCTCCTTTGTCTTTCCCATGTTGACCATGTCTGAGTGCTGTTCACAAGTTTGGGGAGGGTCTTAAATAGTCAGAAAAGGCTGGCAAAAGAGATCTTTAATCCACACATGTGAAGCTCATTATTCTTGGTGCCTGAACTACTTCTTAATACTTTTGGGGGACCAAACAGAATTCTTGTGGTTTGAGGGGTTGAATAATAAATGACACTCTGAATTAACTTTTAACGTTTTTAAAAAAAAAAAAAAAAAAAAATTTGCTGCAGTGCATTTCCCACTTCCAGGCTGATCTACAGTACAAATGTCACAATGCCAAGTTAATTCCGCATGTGTCAACCAGCTAAATCTGCAGGGGGTTGAATACTACTTGTAGGCACTGTATATTTTAGGCCACAGACAACAAGCAGTTTCTTCCTTGGAGTCTGTAGCTGAACACGTTTCTCATAGACTCATCTTCCTTATTGCTAATTCTCGTCTCATTTATCGACACTGGAATCGGCATTAACAATACTGCAGGAGATATTCATTACACGTGACATGAGAAATAACTACTTCATGATGAGGATGACATTTTGATCTTCAACTACGGCTCTAGAAACATATTTGGCCAGAGTCCTGTCACCCACTAGATCACTACCGGCCGTCTATATGAATGTTTCCCGTCTTCCCCGGACTGTCATCTTCTAACACGTTAGATCTCATGTCTTATTCACACACAGAAGTTTGAGACATTATAAAAGCTTGTTTGTAAGAACACCAACACAAGAGGTATTTGATGCCAAATTCTCCATATACAATGTATTTTTTTTCTCTGGATAGGATAGGAATTTTTTAGCATTTTCATGTAGGTTTCCATATATTATATGAAAAACACCCCCAAAAAATAAAATTGGGGATGGAGGTACTGTGGGAACATTATACAGTGTGTGGGTGGATGGCGGTACTAGGGGAACAGTATACAGTGTGTGGGGGCCAAGAAAGGGGCACTGTACTATGGGAGCAATACATGATTCATTCACAAAAACACCCTAAACATAACATTTTTAAAACCACCCCACAATTTGTGAATCTTCAGGATAAATCGCTTTCTAACCATTTTATTATTAAGCTAAAGTGTCTAAACAGACTTTCTTTCAAATCCATAAAGGGGCACTTTTCCGCGTTTGTCATTCAAGAACTGTTGGAGGATTATTAAAGATGATAGTTTTCCCACAAATTAGATGGGACACCTGTGGATATTGGTGGATTTTACCTGCTACATTTCTGTTGTGATTTACTCGGTAAAGTGCCCTTGTGTTAAAGGGGTTGTCCACTACTTTATATGATCCCCCAATGTATTCCCCCGGGGCCCATAAGTGTTTCTCAATACTTTGTGGTGCCTTTTCTGCCTGTGAGTGGCGCTATCACTGGCCGCTCACAGGCATCACGTGACCCCTGGCTGCAGTCAGCTCTGACATCCGCTCATGTCACGTCAAGTTCCGGCTGCAGAAGGTGGTACTCACTGATACGTTTCACAGTGGACGCTGGGCTGTGGCGTGGGTTACCCAGCACGTCACACCCGGCATCCACCGCACGCTCTTCCTCTCCTCATTCATTGGGAAAGCGAGCGGGGGATGCTGGGTGTGATGCACGGGGTAACCCCGCCCACAGCCCAGCATCCACCGCGAGGAGCGCGTCACTGATGTTAGTCTCACTTGATGTGACATCAGTGACGGGTCACGTGATGCCTCTGAGTGGCCAGCGGTAGTGCCGCAAGGAGGCAGAAAAGGCACCGCAAGGTATTTACAGAAACATTTCTGGGCTCCGGGGGGGGGTACGTTGGGGGGTTCATATAAAGTAGTGGACAAATTCTTTAAAGTGGACATTGGACAAACGTCACGATCAATTACAATCAGACTGAAGAAACAACACTCCTCTGTTCGGCTCTATGAGTCTAGGATGAAATCCACTGCGGCCGCTGCAAGAAAAGAATGAAGAAGAGCAGAAGTTTGGGGAGACCACCGTGGCCAGACATTTCCCGGAGATGGTGATAAAAGTTTTGATCTCCGATGGTCGGTGTTAGAAGAAACGACCGCAGCGGATTCACAATCACAACGCAGTAAACTTCTACAGAGACGTGTTCTGGATTTACTCCCTGGAATCACTTTCTCCCAAAGAGTTAAATGACGTCTGTAACTTTAATGTCTTTCTATGAAGCTTCTTCTCTGAACTTTATTCCTCTGTTGTCTGTCGGGGAGTTGTTTTCAAAAAAAATATTTTTGGGTGTTTTCTTTCTTTTAGTTTACTGGATTAGTAATGGGGGTGCCTGATAGACTTCTCTGGGCTTCTGTCCTTCATCCTGCAGTCGTCTGAATGGATCTAATGTGGACGGGAACCAGCTAAGCCGCATTCTATCCACAGCTGTTACCTCACTGTTCCCACCACACAGAGACCCCAAAAGAGTCTCCGTGCTGAAGGGGTTAATGCCCCCTGCGCCCAGTAATGGGGTCTTCACATACCTCCACCTGCAGAGCCGCCACCACATATATGGCTGTTCTGTGCGCACAGGAGCTGTGATGAGGTCACAGGAGGGGAGGAGTCAGGGGTCACATGATCAGGGGCCTCAGTGGATGCAGGACTCTGCTGTGCTGGTTGTCATGGTGCTGGATGAGCTAAAGTTTATGTGTGGGGTCAGGAGGGGTTTACAGTGTGGATGTAGCAGAGCCACGTGTGTACGAGGTGTACGGAGCAGAGCCGCGTGTGTACGAGATGTACGGAGCAGAGCCGCGCGTGTACGAGGTGTACGGAGCAGAGCCGCGTGTGTACAGATCGTGTGTGTATGGAGCCGTGTGTGTACAGAGCGGTGTATATATGGAGTTGTGTGTGTACGCTGTATACAGCTGTATACTCCCAGGTTCGGGCGGAGACACCACGGCTCTTTATTAGACGGGAGAAGAACTGACACTGGACATTCAAAAAAACTGCGCTTGTGTGGCACCCTGCTATTCACAGGTACCACAGGACCCAAAAGGGGCATGGATGGACCTCTCCACAAGAGGCCCTCATTACACACAGACACCTCCACCCTTCCACCTCATACCACCAGAGGGAGCCTGTTAGGGATATATACTGGAGGGTGGAGTTAGTTAGTTAGTTAGTTAGTGAGCAGAGATTGTGCTCAGTGAAGAAGCAGCTTCTGTCAGCTGCTGTGCTGAGGGCAAGTGAAGGCCCAAAGCACGTGCTGAAGCCTGGGGCCTCGAGTGTGGCCGGAGGCAAGGAGAGAGAAGTGATAAGGGGGCAGAGGAGCATCTGAGGCTCACCCCAGAATACAAGCCAGACACTGGGTCCGTGCCTACAGGGTCCTCTACGCCCAGTAGGAACAACCGGTATGCCAGGAGGGTTCCAGACCCCTGGTCAACCTGAAGCTACAAAAATCTAAAGAACTAGGAACCACGAAGGCCCCAGCGTCCAGGGATAGTGGAGGAAAGTTCTTACCACCAAGCAGACAGGTGAAAGAGTGAACAGTACAGAAGCTAGGCCCAGTTCCAGGCGGGTCAGAAGCTTCAGAGAGAGGAAGAAACGGATCAGGAGGCCTTATACCCACTCACTGGGGAGAGTCCAGAAGTGAACCCTTCCTACCAAGTACCCTGGACCATACCTGCTGTCTACACCAGTAAAGGTACTGAAGCAAACCCCTGTGTGCGTGTCGATCATTCTCCCCTGACCTGACTGGGCCACCTCTCACCTGCATCCCTTCCATTAACCCTGTCCCGGGGGACCCGCTACGCCTGTGGGGAGCAGAAACAACTCAGCTGCCATCCCATCACCCCCGGCGGTCTGAAGCAGTGCTGGTATCCGTTACCAGGAACCACAGGTGGCGTCCCGAACTCTAAATTCCAAAAACCACCAATTCCCCTATAAATAACTTCCCCCTTTTAAAGAGTGACCCCAGGGTACGGGCCCGGGAGCCGACTGCCGTGACATCCCACAGAAGGTAAAGGCCTGGGTACCGAGTTTCCCCCATATCTTCCCCTGGGCGAGACACTTGGACGTCTCTTGTTTCTCGCACAGATATTGATAACATATGATGGAGTCAGACGAACCCTCCTACAAAACCTGATAACAAAGTCATTACTACAGGACTGGATGAGAAAGGGATTTATTGTACAAGAAACGCTGGGGCCACAAATGAGACCCCCAGCGTGTTAGGAGCAGACGGGGTCTTTGTCCCTGGAGCTTCTCTGCTCGGTATAATGAGATTCTGATCTTGTTCTTATAAAGAGGGTTGGAGTAAAATAGAAGCTGCCTGAATATGAGTACTTTGTCTGGTCTCTATGTCCTTGTGTACAGAGCTATGGAGATAGCGCTATTCTCTGTATAATAGATTTGATGTCGCTGGAGCCCTAATATTTCCGTACAGGGGTCTCTGTAGTACAGTGTCCATTTTAGGACATGATCAGATATCAAAATCAAACCTCAGAATGATGTCAGTTTGAGGCTAAATACCCTGTCTGACAAGTGATTCTGACAAGTGACTTTGACAAGTGACTTTTACAACTGTAATAATAATAAAACTCATTGGGACTTATGCACAGACTGCAAGGAAGCCAAATTCAAATGATGTTTGATTTTGATGTGTGAGTCTGATATGTGATTTTCTTCAAATCAGAATCACAATGACTTTTTGTCACCGTGAGTATTTTCATGGTGAATCTCATAAGACAAGTAAAGCTGCCAGTTACTATCACTTGACTGGATAGCTCAATGGTAAGGCATCAGCCTCTGAAACTGCAGTATTATGGTTCAAATCCCATTAGGAATATTATTATTATTTTAAATTATGCCTGTTTAGAACACAAACTACAGGGGTGTTTTACTTTTAATATCTGACATTTTGATTGTCATCCTGACGTGTTAAGAGTTTCAGACACACTCTCTATTTGCATGGTAAATTATATAGCCAAACTAAATTGGGAGGCACTAATTTACTATATATCTACAGTACAGACCAAAAGTTTGGACACACCTTCTCATTTAAAGATTTTTCGTTATTTTCATGACTATGAAAATTGTACATTCACACTGAAGGCATCAAAACTATGAATTAACACATGTGGAATTATATACTTAACAAAAAAGTGTGAAACAACTGAAAATATGTCTTATATTCTAGGTTCTTCAAAGTAGCGACCTTTTGCTTTGATGACTGCTTTGCACACTCTTGGCATTCTCTTGATGAGCTTCAAGAGGTAGTCACAGGAAATGGTCTTCCAACAATCTTGAAGGAGTTCCCAGAGATGCTTAGCACTTGTTGGCCCTTTTGCCTTCACTCTGCGGTCCAGCCCACCCCAAACCATCTCGATTGGGTTCAGGTCTGGTGACTGTGGAGGCCAGGTCATCTGGAGTAGCACCCCATCACTCTCTTTCTTGGTCAAATAGCCCTTACACAGCCTGGAGGTGTGTTTGGGGTCATTGTCCTGTTGAAAAATAAATGATGGTCCAACTAAACGCAAACCGGATGGAATAGCATGCCACTGCAAGATGCTGTGGTAGCCATGCTGGTTCAGTATGCCTTCAATTATGAATAAATCCCCAATAGTGTCACCAGCAAAGCACCCCTACACCATCATACCTCCTCCTCCATGCTTCACGGTGGGAACCAGGCATGTAGAGTCCATCCGTTCACCTTTTCTGCATCGCACAAAGACACGGTGGTTGGAACCAAAGATCTCAAATTTGGACTCATCAGACCAAAGCACAGATTTCCACTGGTCTAATGTCCATTCCTTGTGTTCTTTAACCCAAACAAGTCTCTTCTGCTTGTTGCCTGTCCTTAGCAGTGGTTTCCTAGCAGCTATTTTACCATGAAGGCCTGCTTCACAAAGTCTCCTCTTAACAGTTGTTGAAGAGATGTGTCTGCTGCTAGAACTCTGTGTGGCATTGACCTGGTCTCTAATCTGAGCTGCTGTTAACCTGCGATTTCTGAGGCTGGTGACTCGGATAAACTTATCCTCAGAAGCAGAGGTGACTCTTGGTCTTCCTTTCCTGGTGCGGTCCTCATGTGAGCCAGTTTCTTTGTAGCACTTGATGGTTTTTGCAACTGCACTTGGGAACACTTTCTAAGTTTTCCCAATTTTTCGGACTGACTGACCTTCATTTCTTAAAGTAATGATGGCCACTCGTTTTTCTTTACTTAGCTGATTTTTTCTTGCCATAATACAAATTCTAACAGTCTATTCAGTAGGACTATCAGCTGTGTATCCACCAGACTTCTGCACAACACAACTGATGGTCCCAACCCCATTTATAAGGCAAGAAATCACACTTATTAAACCTGACAGGGCACACCTGTGAAGTGAAAACCATTTCCGGTGACTACCTCTTGAATCTCATCAAGAGAATGCCAAGAGTGTGCAAAGCAGTCATCAAAGCAAAAGGTGGCTACTTTGAAAAACCTAGAGGTCCCGGTCTCAGCATGGTACAGGCCCCAGTCCAGGGCCCCGGGCTCAATCCGGTACAGGCCCCAACCCGAGACCCCGGCCTCAGACTCAGCCAGAGGACTCAGCCCCTTATAGAGGCCTCAGCCCCATATAGAGGCCTCAGCCCCAGCCAGAGGCCTCAGCCCCATATAGAGGCCTCAGCCCTAGCCAGAGGCATCAGCCCTAGCCAGAGGCCTCAGCCCCAGCCAGAGGCCTCAGCCACAGGCCCCAGCACAGGAACCGGCCAGGCTAAGGGCCTCAGCCAGGCACAGGCCCTGGCCCGGCACCGGCTCCACAGCATCTGACCTCTTCTGCTGCAGCCGTTGACTTCCTGAGGGACCCTGCCTCCTGTGACCCTCTCTCCACTGCCCCCCAGGTAAGATACAATACCTATTCAGACTATAAGATGGACCCCCATCTTATAAAAAATATTTTTTTCTATATTCCACCCTAAAATATGGGGTGCTTCTTATGTTCTGGTGCGTCTTATAGTCCGAAAAATACGGTAGATAGATTTAATTGTCTAAAATAATAATCAAAGCAAAGTATAAATATTTACCATAACAATACGCGGAGTGTTCCACACACTGGGATTATTCACAGCACATGATACACTACACATATCTAGATATAGGGCTCAGTGTAGTGTATCACATGATGGAATTAGATACACCAGTCCGGGGCGTATCGCACACGATGACGGAATTAGATACCCCGGTCCGGGGCATAGCGCACACGATGACGAGATTAAATACACCGGTCTGGGGAGTATCGCACATTTTGTTGGTGACCGCCAGCGATACTGACAAGTACAGTGTCACTGAGGACGGCCGGCAGAGCTGATCCTGATAGATGGTGCTGCTCGCTGTATCATAAACTGGGGTTAGATATGTGGACTGCATCACATGCGCGATTAGATACGCTTAGAGTAACACATGCTGCTATTAGATACAGGACTAAGTGTAGTATATCACATTATGGGATTAGATATTGAACTCAGCAGAGTGTATCAAACAGGATGGGATTAGATACACAGTTTGTAATGTATGGAGCAGGGCCACACCTTACACCACTGCTCCTATAGAAGTGGACGGAGCGGGGTCACACATTACACCACTGCTCCCATAGAAGTGGACGGAGAGGGGTCACACATTACACCACTGCTCCCATAGAAGTGGACGGAGAGGGATCACACATTACACCACTGCTCCCATAGAAGTGGACGGAGCGGGGTCACACATGACACCACTACTCCCATAGAAGTGGAGGGAGCGGGGTCACACATGACATCACTGCTCAAATAGAAGTGGACGGAGCGGGGTCACACATGACACCACTGCTCCCATAGAAGTGGACTGAGCGGGGTTACACCTTACACCACTGCTCCCATAGAAGTGGACTGAGCGGGGTCACTTCTATGGGGGGAGGAGAGTTTTTGCTAAAAAAAAACACCAAAAACCTGTTGTCCAAGTATCAAGAATTCCACATATTCACAAAGATCAAATGGAATCTACAGGACGGTGAGGAGTGTGTTTCCAAAGCATACAACCACGTGGAGGTCTGCGGAACTCAGAAAAGCCACAAAGGACCATCCATTGACGGTTGAATCAATCCAGGAGGGGAAAAGCCATTCCTTAGGTGAGAAATGGATTTTATTCTTGACTATTCTAAGAAAAGTAACATATAGTTTAAGTTTGTTCATAGTCATACAGATGCACAATTATGGTCTATTTGTATAGCCAATGTGAAGCAGAGAATCTTAGTATTGATAAAAGGTTTCTCTCTGTAAAAAAGTTAGAGAAAACTTCAAAATGTGATGCTTATGGTCCGTGTGTACAATAATTTAGTCTTCGAAAAAACAGGTGGACACACAAGAGACCAGTCATACTGAGACACAAGACGCTGACGGGGATTACTTTGATTGTCCAAATTGTTTGATTTTGGCAGAACATATTGAACAATTGGAGGATCAAATTGATACTCGGACAGAGTTATTGTCCAAATTACACCAAGACATAAAAAAGGTTTCTGTTCATACAAGATCCAATAGTAAAAGTGAAGATAATACCTCCACATCATTTGTACCAGACACACAAAATCCAGATGTTTCAGGAGAAGCTTTACAGGGAAATGAATTACAAAGGAAAAAATTACATGACAGAGTAGCACGAATCAGGCTTAAAATACACGATCCATTAATGAAAATTGTAAGACATTCCAAAGTACAATGAGAAGATGGATGATTTTGATAATGCCGACATTTTTGAATCTAATAAAGATAAATTCAATCTTAATGATGAACAAAAAAGACAAGACATTCAGAGTATGGTTACCCTCACATATGGCAAAAAGATTACAGACCACACACAGATTAAATGAGGATAATGAACTGATACATACTACAAAAGAAGACAGACTTAGACAATTGCTATTATTTACCACAGGAGACATGCCCTCTCTTGACATTTTGCATCATTTGAGTGCGAGTATCCATGATGACCCATTTGCTTTTTTGGTCAAATTTGAACAGGCCTATAGAATGGTGATGCCTGTTGGGTCTAATGAGGAACCAACATTGATGATCAAATTGTATGTAACAAAATTCAAGTACCTAGATCCTGTTTCAGTGCATTTGGCTAGTGTTCAGACATCATTGCAGGAGGCAACAACTTTTATCGACAAAATTAGGAGATCCATGAAGCGGAACCAGGTCAAGGCAAAAATAGCTGTAGTTCATGAGGAAAAAGATAGATAACTGACATCAGAAAAAACTCAACCAAAACCTAAACCCACATTAACATCTAGGAACAGAGATTACACTGAACATAGAGGTAAAAATATCACACAGAGGAGCAATATTAATTGTTATTTTTGTGGTATACCTGGACACTTAAAGTGTCAATGCAGAAAATTTTTGAGAGCAGAATCAGAGGCAGGTACATCGGGAACAGGTAAGCTGGGAAGGGAATACTGACTTATTCCAAAATCATCCAACAAACCTTCCGCCCCTCCATTCCATTCTCCCACATCCCCTCACACTGACAATACACAAACACAGTCACAGTATGCTCCATTAATCAGACAGATCAGAGAGATGACAGTGAAGGAGTCAAATTGCAGGGACAGTGCTTTTAAAAGACACACTGGTCTGCTCCCATCTCCATCTCTCTGACTAGCAAAGAACGCTCCCACACCCCATCCATTGGAATTTGTGACTAGTGTTACATTGGATGAATGTGGAAGACCATTTCTCAATGTGATTTTGGCAGAACAAAGTGCTGTGTTTTTTATTGATACAGGGGCACAATTAAGTGTTACTATCCTTGAGTTGATGGTAAAACCAGAATCTCCAAGTTGTAATATTATCGGATTCAGCTGAAAAGGAAAAACAAAAGCAAAGCTCGTTCCCAATGTTATGTTGGAAATACTTTGTTCTTTCAAAACAGGAATTGACATTTGGCATTGTCGTGATTCTGAAAATATACTTGCCATAGATTTTATGCAGAAATTTGGATGGGTAATTGATCTAGGGAATCAAGTGATCTGGAAAGATTCTAATGGACGTAAACCTGTAGTCATTGACCCTAGTGAATATAGCCATGTTGGAAGTATTTGCTTGAATGATGTTGTGTCATCAGATCATTTGTGGCCTGAAACTGGTGGTGATGAGGGACTGACTGAAATTGTACAATGTTTTCCTTCTCTTTGGGCTCAGTTCAGGAATGAGGTGGGTACAAAGAAGGATTTTGTTGTGAATGTAGAAGGACGTGATCCTCCTCCACAGCGTCAGTATAAATTGCCTCCAGATTCAATTGGTTCTATGTATAAGATCATACAGGAATTGCTAGCTCAAGGTGTCATACCTAAGGCTAACTCTGTAAGTAGCAATCCTTTATGGTGTGTATTGAAATCTGATGGTAGATATCGAATGATATTGGATTTGGGGATGTTTAATAAACATACTCCCAATGTTGCTCCCATTGTTGCAGATACTCATGACATGATGGCAAGGCTAAATGCAAAGGCAAAATATTTCTCTGTACTAGACATCAGTAATGTTTTTTTCAGTATACCTCTTGAAAAGAGTTGTCAGTACAAGTTTGCATTCACTTTCTTGGATGAACAATATCTGTTTTGCAGGTTACCTCTAGGAGCACATTTGTCACCTAGTGTTTTTCATCAGGCATTGGTGAAGGTATTATCCAGATTTTCTAGGCCTGATTGCATACTGCTATATGTGGATGATATTCTGTTGTCTACTGAGAATAAGGAGTCATGTGTTTCTCTTTTGACAGAATTGTTTGAACTGTTGTATGACGCAGGGTTGAAATTTAACACTAAAAAGGTCAAATTGATGCAGACCGAGGTCAGGTTTCTGGGAGTGTTGTTGAGTCCAGGAAAAAGACAGCCATTGCTGGAAAGAATAGAGGCAATCGCTTCTCTCCCAATCCCAACCACACACAAGGCATTGTGACATTTTTTGGGTCTTGTAAACTATTCTAGGAATTTCATTGAGGATTTTGCTGATAAGGCCAGGCCTTTGTACGATCTTTTGAAAGGTGAAAATAATGATTATTTTGGTCCTTGGGATGTTGAACAACAAACCTCATTTGAACAATTGAAAATGAATTTACATAATGCACCTGCTTTGTCCACAGTAGATCCTTCAGCTCCATTTGCTTTGCAAGTTCACACATCAGAGACAGCGGTGTCTGCTGTTCTGTTAAAATTGCAGGGAGAAGAGTGGAGAATTTTGGGCTATTTTTCTAAGCTTCTCTCATCTGTAGAAAGAGGTTTTGACATTTGTGCAAGACACTTGGTAGGCGTCTACTTTGCAGTCAAAGCAACTGAACACATTGTTGGTTTCAACCAAATTATTCTGCAAACTCCTCATTCTACACTAAAGCTTCTCTTTGAGAAAAATATCCCAGGTATCCCACATCAGAGATTTGCCCATTGGTTACTGTCATTGTCTTCCAATCAAATTGAGGTAGATTATAAGGCCAAATATGTTCTTCCTCAGTTGATGCAATATGAAGGGCAAACTCATGATTGTCTCCATTCTTTTCAGGATCCGATTCTATCACTTTTCAGACGGTAGGCCGAGGTAAGAGATGAAGCAGTCTTTGTAGATGGTTCCAGATTCTATTCAGATGGGCACTATTATACAGGATATGCCATTTTTTATCCCACAAGAAGACAGGTGGTAAAACAAAAGTTACTGAGTCATTTTCAGCTCAGAGGGTAGAGCTAGAAGCAGTAAGAATGGTGCTACAGCTGAATGAGGCTGACGATCAGTGTCCCATTGTAATCTACAGTGATAGCTCCTATGTTGTGAGATCATTGACAGATTACCTGTCAGTTTTGGAAAAAAGAGGCTGTAGATTCTTCTAACAAGACTCTTGTACATAGTGACACACTGAAAACAATTTTTGAGATAGCTTCAAAAACCCCTAACGGTTTTGCAATTGTCAAAGTTCATGCCCATAAAAAGTCTGATGATGATGATCTGTTGGAAATGCAACTGCAGATACGTTAGCCAAAGAGGCAGCCCTGATAGAAGTGTTTGAGCCTGAACCTCTCGAGGTTTCAGCAGTTCAAAGAACAGACACGCATATCCCTTCTTTTGCGGAAGAACAAGAAAAAGATACAAGTCTTGTTGCTTCCCGGGTTTTGTGTCATGACCTAAATGGGGACTTGCGTCCTGTTGTACCAAAACATCTACAGGATGAGTTCACGAGATATAATCATGACAGCTTGGGTCATTTGGGCCAACAGAAATTGTTAGGCATTCTCAGAGAGATTTTACTGGGAAAAGATGGAAGAGACTGTATGAAATATTGTTCAATCATGCCTCATTTGTGCCCAAATTAATCCAAGACAAAAAGGACAGAAATCGCCACTACTGCGAACCACACCTGCAGATGGTCCATGGTCTACGTTACAAATAGACTATATTGGTTCATTACCATCAGGTAAAAATGGTCTCAGGTATGCATTGGTTGTAGTAGATGTTTTTTCTAAATGGGTTGAAATTTTACCTGTCAGGAAAGATGATGCTTTGTCTATAGCTAGAGCATTAGTTAATCGTGTCTTTTGTACTTGGGGGATCCCAAGAAAGATTACCTCTGATCGAGGAAGTCACTTCACAGGAAGAATCATGCGAGCAGTTTGTACTATTCTAGGGGTACAATAGTTTCATGTGCCTTACCATCCACAGTCTGCTGGTATTGTGGAAAGGATGAATAGGACAATAAAATCCAGAATTGCCAAAATGTTATTGGACAAAGGTAATACTTGGGTGGATGCCTTTTGTACTGTTGAGTGTTAGAGGAACAACTTCCTCCACAACTCCATTTACTCCTTTTGAACTATTGACAGGAAGGAAAATGCCATTAATTTTCCCACATGAACCATTTTTGTCCACACCTCAAAAAGATGCTGTTCCAAGGTCCAAATGGTTGCAATTGTTGCAGGAAAACTTGAAAACCTTTCTTCCACATGAATGCAGAGGATGGAGCCACCATATGAATCCAAATTCAAAAAAGGGGCTCTAGTCATGATTAAATCTTTCAGGAAGAGTGGACCTTGGGAAAGTAACTGGGAGGGTCCCTTTGAAATAATCGACACCATGGGACAAGTTATGATCCTAGTGCAACCAGCATCCAACATGGTTAAAAATATCCGCAGACAACAAAAGTTGTGGGTACACGTTGATCAATGCAAATTGTATATTGCAAAATAATGATACTGCATTTCTTTTAGGAAGAAATGGATTCCAATAAGAGCTGGAATACGGAATACCATGTCATTGATGGAAGGGATTCAACACCAATCCTTCAAGAAAAGAAAAGGTTTCCCAGGAAAAGCTACTATCTGATGGGAACCACATTTCTGCTACTTTGTACTATTTCAATTCTGATCTACACAGAAGACATTTTATATCATGGAACAAATACTAGTGAAGTGAATGGACATATCAAAGGAACTTTACATTCACGGAAACCAAGAGGATCAAGTATACAAAATCTAATAGATGAAGATAAGCCAGACGATGCAGTAGATATTACTGGGAACATTTGCATGGGTTATGATGTAAAATGCTGAATTGAGCTACACTTCATACACGACACTTAATATTACATGCCGCCATAGGATCTAAGTCTAAATTTACACAATTACAAGGAGATTAGATACATTATTAGATACATTATGTATCACATGGCATGACAGGCATATGGGAATGTAATCCTACAGATGTGTTATACTGGAATATAGAGATAAGAGGTGAAGAGAAAGCTGTGTGGTCGGGTGATATTCCTAATGATATGCTTGCAAAAGGGAAAGTTAGAACATCCGAAACAGAGATTATGTTAAAGACACAACTTTTGGGGAAATTTTTTATCCTTCATTACTTTCTATTACAGAAGGAGATGAAGATTGGGTAAAAACATGGAACTTCCAGCTAACCAGAGAATCAGTACAAGTATCTGTAGTTTTTACAGTAACAAATACTATCGCTCCAGAAGTAAGGGTTGCACCACAAGCAGTACATAGTCAAGAAAATATGTCGTCTCTTTTATTGAAATGCAACACAAGGTTAGAGTTACCTCCCGAGTCTTTGTTAACATGGACCAGAAACAAAATATTTTTGGGAAGTTTTTCAAATGGTCCAACAAATGTTATACATAGAAGTCAATACGGGAATGTGAGATGGTTGCATAAGAATTTTGATTTTTCTCTAGATAATCCATCTCCTAAGGATTCTGGACTTTACCAATGTTGTGTTTTAAGTAAAAATAATTACAAACAATGTAAAGATGTAAATGTTTGGTCAGCAGTAGATAATGTATGTACACAGACAAGGTTTCAACCATCTACTCCTTTCCAAATCAATCAATTCCAATCTAAACCTCTATTAAGGGATGGAGTGTTGATGACTATGGTCTGGACTTTTAACATGTCTAGTTGGAAAATCTCATCCAGATATCCCCAGTGTCAATCACATCTCATCAACATGGAGATGGGAATAGAACAATGGTTTGGGAGAAGAACGTCAACACAGGTTAGAAGTAAGAGGGGGATATTAGAAGGTATTTTGGGGGGATTAGGAACAGTGGGAAGTTTAATTAACACTATGGACATCCGACATACATACACTTAAATCAGATTTAGAAAATATTGGGTATATTGGAGGCAAAGGAGTAAAACATTTGAAAAGTTTGCATCAACTCCTTGAGAAGATGGTTTTGAACACTGCTGCTGTGTTGGGATCTTCAGTGTCACATCTACAAGATGCTACTTTAGCTCTAATAGAAAGTGAACAGGAATCCCAAGTGGCCAGAGCATGTCTAGAAATTCAGATTGAATACTCCACCAATCTGAAAATGATTGCACAGGCATTGCAAAGTAGAATTACACCTTTAGGAATAATGTGAAATTTGCCTACAGAATATAATTTTGCGTTAAATCACACAGATTTGTGGGTAAATAAGTGGTTAGGATGTGAACAGAACATTTGTATAGGAACACTAATCCCAATATCGGGAAGAGAAGAAACCATGGTTCCTATTACTGTTCTGGGCATTCCTGTTAGTAATACACATTATCTATTACAGTACACAGATTTTGCATTTGATGGTACCAACACTGGACAATTAGACATTTCTTCATACTTACATTTTGTTTCTAAGGTAATGTGTCTACCTGGACAGGATAAAGTCATTTATAACTTGTGTTTCCATAATCATACCTCATGTCATGCCAGAGTTGAGAATGTGCACACGATACATGACTTGGTGACTCCAATAAGCTCAAACAAAATTTGTTTCCAAGTTATGTCAGAAAAAGAAGTTGTTTCTGTATTCTTCTCATCTTGTGTACATGCTGAAAATCTGACCATAGTTTTCACACTTCCCTCCGTACAATATAAACCTATCTCCAAGAAGGAAGTATTAATATTACGTCAATAGGGACAGGAAATCTGAAAATCCTTCCTATACAGTTCAGTTTGTCACAAATACACTGCTCAAAAAAATAAAGGGAACACTTAAACAACAGAATATAACTCCAAGTAAATCAAACTTCTGTGAAATCAAACTGTCCACTTAGGAAGCAACACTGATTGACAATCAATTTCACATGCTGTTGTGCAAATGGAATAGACAATAGATGAAAATTATGGGCAATTATCAAGACACCCTCAATAAAGGAGTGGTTCTGCAGGTGGGGACCACAGACCACATCTCAGTACCAATGCTTTCTGGCTGATGTTTTGGTCATTTTTGAATGTTGGTTGTGCTTTCACACTCGTGATAGCACGAGACGGACTCTACAATCCACAGAAGTTGCTCAGGTAGTGCAGCTCATCCAGGATGGCACATCAATGCGAGCTGTGGCAAGAAGGTTTGCTCTGTCTGTCAGCTTAGTGTCCAGAGGCTGGAGGCACTACCAGGAGACAGGCCTGTACACCAGGAGATGTGGAAGGGGCCGTAGGAGGGCAACAACCCAGCAGCAGGACTGCTACCTCCGCCTTTGTGCAAGGAGGAACAGGAGGAGCACTGCCAGAACCCTGCAAAATGACCTCCAGCAGGCCACAAATGTGCATGTGTCTGCAAAAACGGTTAGAAACCGACTCCATGAGGGTGGTATGAGGGCCCGATGTCCACAGATGGGTGTTGCACTCACAGCCTAACACCATGCAGGATGCTTGGCATTTGCCACAGAACACAACACCAGGATTAGCAAAGTATCAACTGGCGCCCTGTGCTCTTCACAGATGAAAGCAGGTTCACACTGAGCACATGTGACAGACGTGACAGAGTCTGGAGACGCTGTAGAGAGTGATCTGCTGCTTGCAACATCCTTCAGCATGACCGGTTTGGCAGTGGGTCAGTAATGCTGTGGGATGGCATTTCTTTGGAAGGACTTACAGCCCTCCATGTGCTCGCCAGAGGTAGCCTGACTGCCATTAGGTACCGAGATGAGATCCTCAGACCCCTTGTGAGACCATATGCTGGTGCGGTTGGCCCTGGGTTCCTCCTAATGCAGGACAATGCCAGACCTCATGTGGCTGGAGGGTTTCAGCAGTTCCTGCAAGATGAAGGCATTGAAGCTATGGACTGGCCCGCCCGTTCCCCACACCTGAATCCAATTGAGCACATCTGGGACATCATGTCTCTCTCCATCCACCAATGTCACGTTGCACCACAGACTGTCCAGGAGTTGGCGGATGCTTTAGTCCAGATCTGGGAGGAGATCCCACAGGAGACCATCCGCAACCTCATCAGGAGCATGCCCACGTGTTGTAGAGAGGTCATACAGGCACGTGGAGGCCACACAGAATACTGAGCCTCATTTTGACTTGTTTTACGGTCGTTACATCAAAGTTGGATCAGCCTGTAGTGTGTTTTACTACTTTAATTTTGGGGGTGACTCCAAATCCAGGCCTCCATTGGTTAATAAATTTGATTTCCATTGATGATTTTTGTGTGATTTTGTTGTCAGCACCTTCAACTTTGTACAGAACAAAGTATTCAATGAGAATATTTCATTCATTCAGATCTAGGATGTGTTATTTGAGTGTTCCCTTTATTTTTTTGAGCAGTGTATATAATTTCCCTTGGGATATGTGGACAAATGAGATAAAGACAAAGGTTTGTTAAATTTGTTAACAAAACAACTAAAAGAAGCTGAAATTGTATTCCGACATGAACAAGGCCATTTAAATGATATTGAACATGAATGGACAAGTATGTCAGGCTCATCTTGGTGGAAAAATCTAGGAAGATCAGTAACTAGTTGGTCACAGTCTTCAGCAAAAATGGCTGCAGGAAGCGTATTAACAAATCCAATCATAATCATATTTATTTTGATCTTGCTGTGCATTTTTTATCAGATTTTTGTGTGTAAAATTAAGAAAATATATTAAAAGATAAAGACAGAAATGAAAAAGGAAGATGGTCTTTATTTTTAATTTAGAAGTTTTTGGGAACTCAGATGACGTTCAATACAGGAGTTGATACAAGGTTTTCAGAATAAAGAATGAATGTGATACGAATGGTGAGAGAATGAGTTTAGGATTGATTATGATATTTCTTAAATCATAATCAGGGGGGACTGTAAAATATTAATCTCTAATGATAAAATAAATACATAATAAGAAACTTTGAAGCTCTGGTTCGAACCATATTCAGTTTTAAACATTTTTAGAGCGAGACTGAGGGGTTATTTTGAAGATCTTGGCAGAGACACCTGTTCTGTATGTCAAACCTATAGGGCTCTTGTCAATATGGGTTATTTGGAGATAACTAATGATCCTTAAAGGTCACTAGCCATATGTTTAAAATATACCAACATAAAGTAATTGTGCACGTAGCCAAAAGGCATATTCCATGAGTTACTAGTTTTGTTCTAACATGGTAGAAGTTACTAATATACCTGAAAGCCGCCATATTGGGTTATGAAACTGTAAAAATAATCTCCAATGTACGTCTATGAGGCGAGATGGTATATAAGGAGAGCCAGACATGAATGGGCAGCTGTCTCATACCTTGAGAATCTCCACCACGGACCATCTCATGCTGTATACTTAAGAACTTATGAATGTTGTTTTCTCTCTTATAACCTGATACTTCTTTCTGTGCTATCAACTATTTTTTTCCTTATTTTGTAACCACTTTTGAATAAACCTTAAACAAGCTTTTGTTTTATCCACACAATTCAATATTGCTTTCCTTCCAATCCTCACTGTACTCTTACTCCAACGTAAGCCTTATATTTGTAACAGTGATGGAAAAGTATCATAGTCTTTAGTAAGTGGGCAGCTCCTCACACATCGTACACACGCGGCTCCGCTCCGTACACACGGCTCCGCTCCATACACCTCAAACACATGGCTCCGCACACCTCGTACATGCGCGCCTCCGCTCCGCACACCTCGTACAAGCGCGCCTCCACTCCGTACACGTGCGCCTCCGCTCCGTACACCTCGTACACACGCGGCTCAGCTCCGTACACCTCGTACACACGCGGCTCCGCTCCGTACACCTCGTACACACGCGGCTCTGCTCCGTACACCTCGTACACACGCGGCTCAGCTCCGTACACCTCGTACACACGCGGCTCCGCTCCGTACACCTCGTACACACGCGGCTCCGCTCCGTACACCTCGTACACACGCGGCTCCGCTCCGTACACCTCGTACACACGCGGCTCTGCTCCGTACACCTCGTACACACACGGCTCTGCTCCGTACACCTCCTACACACGCGACTCTGCTCCGTACACCTCCTACACACGCGACTCTGCTCCGTACACCTTGCACACACGCGACTCTGCTCCGTACACCTTGCACACACACGGCTCTGCTCCGTACACCTCCTACACACGCGGCTCTGCTCCGTACACCTCGTACACACACGGCTCTGCTCCGTACACCTCGTACACACGCGGCTCTGCTCCGTACACCTCGTACACACGCGGCTCTGCTCCGTACACCTCGTACACACGCGGCTCTGCTCCGTACACCTCGTACACACGCGGCTCTGCTCCGTACACCTCGTACACACGCGGCTCTGCTCCGTACACCTCGTACACACGCGGCTCTGCTCCGTACACCTCGTACATACGCGGCTCTGCTCCGTACACCTCGTACACACGCGGCTCCGCTCCGTACACCTCGTACACACGCGGCTCTGCTCCGTACACCTCGTACACACGTGGCTCCGCTCCGTACACCTCGTACACACGCGGCTCTGCTCCGTACACCTCGTACACACACGGCTCCGCTCTGTACACCTCGTACACACGCGGCTCTGCTCCTTACACCTCGTACACACGCGGCTCTGCTCCGTACACCTCGTACACACGCGGCTCTGCTCCGTACACCTCGTACACACGCGGCTCTGCTCCGTACACCTCGTACACACGGCTCTGCTACATCCACACTGTAAACCCCTCCTGACCCCACACATAAACTTCAGCTCATCCAGCACCATGACAACCAGCACAGCAGAGTCCTGCATCCACTGAGGCCCCTGATCATGTGACCCCTGACTCCTCCCCTCCTGTGACCTCATCACAGCTCCTGTGCGCACAGAGCAGCCATATATGTGGTGGCGGCTCTGCAGGTGGAGGTATGTGGAGACCCCATTACTGGGCGCAGGGGGCATTAACCCCTTCAGCACGGAGACTCTTTTGGGGTCTTGTGTTGCCCCTTTATAAGAATTATAAGGTTTTTGTTCTGTTTCCTGTAATAGATACATATGACCCAACTATGGAGACAAGAAGGGAGGAAACATATTGTTCTCATAGTACAGGACCCCTTTACTGGCCCCACAGTGTAATGCCCCCATTATGCCCCTTATGCAGGATGTATGATGCCCCCACAAGTGTAATGCCCCCATTATGCTACTTATACAGTATGTATGATGCCCCCACACAGTGTAATGTCCCCATTATGCCCCTTATGCAGTATGTATGATGCCCCCACAGTGTAATGCCCCCATTATGCCCCTTATGCAGTGTGTATGATGCCCCACACAGTGTAATGCCCCCATTATGCCCCACACAGTGTAATGCCCCCATTATGCCCCTTATGCAATGTGTATGATGCCCCCCACAGTATAATGTTCCCCCAGTACCACCTGAGGTTTTACATGTGGAATAATCCCTCTGGAGTTGGTTTTCCCTTTTCCTGCTCCCCTCCATGTATACCCTCGAGCATGTATACAGGCATGTAGGGGAGCAGGCCTTACTAGATATCGAGGCTTTGTACAGTAATATACCGCATGAGGATGGTATCAGAGGAGCAAGACGTTTCTTGAAATCGAGATCAATAGAGTGTAGCAGACATAATGACTTCATGGAGGATCTTCTAAAATTCACTCTTACTCATAACTTCTTTCTTTTTGACAGGAAGTACTTCCACCAGCTCAGGGGTACTGCGATGGGGAGCCCCTGTGCCCCCTCGTATGCTAATCTATTCCTGTGCTGGTGGGAGGAAACCACAATATTCAGGGATGATCATAAGTGGTGGCATCCATATATTGGGGTATGGTATAGATATATTCACAAAATTTTTCTAATCTGGTCAGGGACGAGTGAAAAGTTTATTGAATTTGTTAGGGAACTCAACGTCAATAGAGTGGGCCTGAGATTTATATCAGAATTCAACTATTACCAGTTGCCTTTCCTGAATGTACCAATCAAGAAAGTACGGGATAAGACCATAGGGACACTCATCTATCAAAAACCTGCAAGCACTAATAAACTATTGAAGTGGGATAGTCACCACCCCATCCTCCTTAAAAAAAAGCAATATCCAAGGGCCAATTTTTACGGTTGAGAAGAGACTGCTCTAATGTCACAGATTTTAATATACAGGCAATAGACATGAACACCAGATTCATGAAAAAAGGGTACCAACAGTACATTTTGGATTCCGTACCATTGTTTGCAGAAAATCGGGAGAGACAGACATTCCTCTATAGCTAACCAAGAGAGCAAGAAAAAGATGGGATAACACGAGTAATAGGAACTTAAAAGAATCAGAGTGACCATATCTTTAATATCCTCAGAAAACCCTGGCCGACCTGGACCTGAGGGTGCTGTGGGATCTACTCCCACAATAAGTTTCAGAAAGGGTTGGTCAATTAGGGACTGTTTAGTGCATATTTTCGATAAAAACCTGCACCCAAGTGGACTTGGCTGGATAGAAGAACCCCGAGAAAGTTGTATATGTAATTGGATGAGACCATGTAAATATTTCTCGAGTTCCTCTACAGGTAAAATCTTTTTCCAGAGGGATTATTCCAACTGTAAAACCTCAGGACTTTTATATGTGGCCACATGCACCTGTCCCCTAGATTATGTATGCACGACCAAGAGTTAGTATAGGAGGAAGGTGGGGGGCATTTGGGCAAAATACACCATGGTTGGGACACCCCATTAGTGAGACACATGAACAGTGCACATTGAGGTGAAACAAGAGACATCTCCTTTTGCATCATTGAGATGGTTAAACCCAATGTGAGAGGAGGTGATCTCAATACATGTGTAGTCAAAAAGGAAAGTGAGTGGATTTCCAGACTGGATTCACTAGCCCCTAAGGGACTGAATGAACAAATTTCCTATGCCTGTTTTGTATGAATACAGACCCATTCTGGATTACATTTTTGGATTTTATACTCTACCCATTTCTACTCAAGTCCCTGTGAATATGGTTCACATATTGTTTTACTTCATCAAGAGATCTGAGCTTCTATATCAGAATTATTTCTTATCAGTTATATCCCACTTATACTATTAAGTAACTAACAAGTGTGGTGTTCCTTGTGTATGTCTAATTATGTAATGGGGGTTAAATTTGACCATTTAGGAATTTACTGTGGGCCACCATCCCATATTTTCTGTAGTGATAAAGTAGATCTACATGCCTATTACATGATGGGAGGATGTGGAATACCTGTTTTTAGTCTCCCATGACGCTGATCTCAGAGATAGGATTTTTCTGTTGGTGGAATGCAATCCAATATCATATGTGCTCCGGTGTGGAGTGCAGACATCTGGGCATGCGCAATCGTGGACAATGATCCTAGATGCACTCCGGTGTGGAATGATAACTACGGCCATGCGCAGTCACAGGTATGAGTGGAGCGGCCGCAATCAGTTTATCTGGCATTTCAGTGTAAAGCACGTCACTTCCCAACATGCACACTAGGGGATGGACATTATCGGTCCTCTAGCTCATGAGAAGTAGCGTAGGTGCAGTACATTATTGTAGACAGACTCCATTCTGTATATCCTGTGACAATTCACCTCTAGGAATGGGAATGGGCCTCCTAGTCTGGGAGGGGTTTTGGATGAATTGGGCTATTTAAACATGGACACCTGGCTATTAGGCACACTATGCTGAACATCATGAATTATCATCCCAGTATCAAGCCTCCTGATGAACCTGTTGGGGGAAATGCGTTGAGGTGGATTATTGAAACATTTTCTGCGTACCATACCCTTTTCTTTATACATATAGTAGGGGTTTTACTCACTTGGATGCGACGGGAGGAAAATATGAGGCATGTTCCTTTAAAAGTTCATGTGGGTTTATTGCTTCATAAACCCAGAAGCCAAACAGAAAAGCAAATAGCCTTTAGATCAGGCAAACAAAGTAAATGTCCTTAGCATGTGTCTGCTCAGCCAGGCCTGTGTGGCACAAGCTGGGGTAGCGTCCAGTGTCCTGGCTTGGTCTGAAGACAAACATACACAGGAGGCCTTCTCCCTCCAAACACACAGACCATGTGCCAAACAACAACCTTCATTTTATAGGCTGTTAACCACACCCAGAGGTGAGGTATGTGGGTAGCTGGACCCGCCCATTCTCTCCTAGCTACCCGTAACCCGACTCCTAGGTGCACCGAACAATCCTCTTAGTGCTTATGTGCCCTAGAGAAACACTCCGGGTTACATCACAGAGACCAGCCATTTCTGTGACACATGCCTCCCATCGACTATGCGACCACTAGCCACCTTACAATACCTTGATATGTATCTGGTTTTATGACTACCCCACAGCTGATTAAAGGGAATCTGTCACCCCCTGGGACTTATCTGACCTCTACTATGGGCATACAGGTGATAGCAATGTGAATCTATACATCTATGCCTCATATTAGAGGTCTGTTTGCTGTGACATGGCTCTTAATTCAGTGAAGATTCCAATGCTTGCTGGCCGGGGGACGGGAAGAAATCCTCGCCTACTGTGTTAATTAAAATATTTCCCACCTCCCCTGCACGTCACAGTGCCCTGTGACGTGCAGTCACCATGTCCAGATCCCACGACTGCGCGCTTTTTACGGTAGTGACGAACTTGTACTGTGTACTAAGCAGTTATAGTACTGAAGGGATCTTGTGCCCAGGCGCCGGGAAGTCACCATGACTCGCCAGTGCCTGTGCACAAGATCCCTGCAGCACTATGATTGCCTAGTACACAGTACCACTGTGCCTTCCGCAAGAAGTGAAGTGCGCGGGACCTGGACATGGTGACTACACGTCACAGGGCATTTCTTCCCGGCCCGCAAGCATCGGAATCTTCACTGAATAAAAAGCCTTTTCACAGCAAACAGACCTCTAATATGGGCCATACAGGTAAGTATAGATTCACATTTCTATCACCTGTATGCCCATATTAGAGGTCAGATAAGTCCCAGTGAGTGACAGATTCCCTTTAATCAGCCGTGGGGTAGTCGTTTAAGTGGATTCCCTTTAATAAATACTCACTTAGCCCCATTCTTGGTGCAGGTACTAATGAATCCAGGACCTATGAGATTTTTACCAAATGATAGTTGGATAGTTAGGGGGTGTATCATCCATAGCGTCGGCCCATACGGCCACTATGGTGCCCGTGAAAAAACACAGATTTTGAGCTTGGTTTAAATTGATATCCATGCAGCACATAGACGCATGTTTACTATGGCCATAAATCAGAAAAAAACTATAAAGAAAAATTATCATAAACCCTACTGTAAATAAATAAATAAATAAAAAGCAAAAGTGCATTTAAATAAATTAGGGTTCTTATCAACACTGTTTTTGATCAAAAATAGCATGAAAGCTATCCCACCATAGCAAGGTGCACCCATTCGAGATAGTCCTACTCTGTATAATATTAAAAACCTTACCATGTGTGAAAGCCTCAAACTTCTGTGTGTGAATCAGACATGAGATCTAACGTGATAGAACATTACAGTCCGGGGAAGACGGAAAACATTCATATAGACGACCGGTGGAGATGTAGTCAGTAAAGCACTCTAGCCAAATATCTTTCTACAGCCGTAGTAGAAGATGAAGATGTCGTCCTATTCATGAAGTAATTATTTCTCATGTCACGTGTAATGAATATCTCCTGCAGTATTGCTAATGTCGACTGCAGTGTCGGTAAATGAGATGAGAATTAGCATTATGGAAGATGAGTCTTTGAGAAACGAGTTCAGCTACAGACTCCAAGGAAGAAACTGCTTGTTGTCTGTGGCCTAAAATATATAGGTTTTATTACTAGATGTAAAGAAGAAAACTAAATACTGTAAAATGATATATCTCCTCATATGTTTTCCCTTATTATCTCCAGTAATTGTGTAATTACACAGTATTTTTATGATGTTACATTGGCTTATCATCTTCTCATTCAGGTCCCTACAATATCGGATGCTCTCAGTGAAGATCTTCTATTTAAGAGAATTTTCCTTATGGACCCATCAAAGATGGGTATGGACAGAGACAAGATGGCGGAGAGGATATTGTGCCTCACCCTAGAGATCCTCTTCCGACTTACTGGAGAGGTGAGAGATTCTGATGACGTCACATTACCTCATTCTTATCTATGGGAGTTACAGATGGACAGAACTTGAGAGGTGAGGACTCTGGAAATGTCTGTAGTGAGATTTAATAATTTGTCTCTCCATAACCAGCATTACACAATAGTGAAGAAGACCTCTAGTGGGCGCTGTCAGGCCCCTGTGTCTGAGGGATGGGGAAGACCACAGAGCCCAATCACCGGGGCTCCATCTCACCCCCTGATACATGAGGACATCAATGACCAGAAGATCCTAGAACTCACCTACAAGATGATTGAGCTGCTGACTGGAGAGGTGACACAGCTGGGAATGCTGGGACATTATACAGTAACGCTATGAAGGGATCGGGGGGATGACGGTATCATTGTATGTGTCAGGTTCCTATAAGATGTCAGGATGTCGCTGTCTATTTCTCCATGGAGGAGTGGGAGTATTTAGAAGGACACAAAGATTTGTACAAAGACATCATGATGGAGGTTCCCCAGCCCCTCACATCTCCACGTAAGAGACAGGACTAAATACACACGGCCTATAATTATCTGTATGTAAAGAATTAATTCAGTCCCTGTATGTGTTTCCTCCAGATCTATCCAGTAAGAGGACAACACCAGACAGATGTCCCCGTCCTCTTCTTCAACATGCCTGTAAACAAGAAGATCCCAATGTTCCTCAGGATCATCAGGTAGATGGAGAGAAGGTGTCATGAGATCTCCCCTATGATGTGTAGATGGCTGTGAAGGTCTTGTGTTCAGTCTTGTTTTATCCACCAGTATTATATGTTTTATACTTGTGTAATGAGAACGGTGGAGATGGCAGGATTAGAGCTGATCATAGATGGGACTTCTCCATCTGTCTGTGACTTTTACAATATTTGTTTCAGGGTGAAGATCAGACCCATATTAATACTACAGAGACATATGTATGGGGTGATGAGTGGTGTAAGGAGGAGATTCCTACATATGACTACCCAGGTGAGTAGTAACCACTAGTAACGAGCGAGTGTATTTGTTAATATTCGCTTTTCACACTGATAGTACGGTATTCGGGTTACTCGTTATTCTGCGAGTATTTGTGTACTCGCCTCGCTATATTCGGATGTCCCGCCCTGCAGTTTTGGCGCCTTCTCTGCTGCCACTAAACATGCTGGGCTTCTTAACCAATCACAGTAATGCCGCAGACATCTTGGTTGTGGCATTACTGTGATTGGCTGGCTGCCCAGCGTCATGGGGTCCATTTAAGCCCTACCGCCGCCATTTTGTGCACATTGCATCTGGAGCCTATGTTGTAATAGCCTATGGTAAGATCGCTGAGCTGCTAGGGAGAGTGTTTAGGCCTCTTGATAAAACAAAAGCCCTTTTAAGGGCTACCTGCAGTGTATGCTAGTTTTGTGTTTAAAGGAGCCGCTCACTAGCTCCATAATACCACCAAAAAATAGCTCTTTTCAGAGCTGAAGGCACACAACAAAATCAGAGAACAGGGAGGGAGAGATTGTGTATTAGGTAGGGAGTGTATTAGCTAGTGTTCTTTCAGTGTCCATCTTAAAACAGCTCTTGTCAGAGGCAAAGCAATATTTTTCAAGCACACACAGAACTAGCATTTTGTGCTGCCTTTTTTTTTTAGCACCGGTCTATTTTCCCTGCTGTTTTAGGGGTCAGAGCCTGGCTTCTGCAGTCCACATTAGTCCACTTAAAAAGGTGTTTTGTGCCCTACGCAAAGCAGTAGTCCAAACATTTCCTACTGCCTGCTACAAAAGAAGCATGCACCAGCCCATTTTAACCACTATTTTGGGGTGTCAGCCTGCCTTCTGTCCATATTAGTCCACTTAAAAAAGCATTTTGTGCCCTACACAAAGCAGTAGTCCAAACTTTTCCTACCGCCTGCTATAAAGCACGCACCAGGCCATTTTAACCACTATTTTGGAAGCCACCATCCCAAGGGCCACCAATCACAAATAGTAGTTAGGCTGGAGTAGGAATACTGTCCTGGTTTGTCCACTGCACATTCTGCATAGGGTTTGTAAAAATTAGCCCTATGGGCTGAATCATGGTTGACGCAGGAAGCCGTCATCCCAAGGGCCTCCAATCACAAATAGTAGTTAGGCTGGAGTAGGAATACTGTCCTGGTTTGTCCACTGCACAATCTGCATAGAGTTTGTAAAAATTAGCCCTATGGGCTGAGTCATGGTTGACGAAGGAAGGAAACGGGTTCTTATGGGAAGGGGTTGACGTTAACAGCAGTAGCATGAATCTGCATTTTTGGTAAATTTAGGTTGGCTTGCTCTCATCTGGAGGGATTACAAACTGTGGAGATATCCAGTCCTTTTTGAATTTAATCAGAGTAAGTCTGTCTGCATTCTCCGTGGTGAGGCGTGTGCGCCTATCAGTGATGATTGCCCCAGCGGCACTGAAAACACGCTCAGACACCACACTAGCAGCCGGGCAGGCCAGCACCTCCAAGGCATATAAGGAGAGGTCGGCCAAGTGTTTAGCTTAGACACCCAATAATTAAAGGGAACTGAAGTGTCAGAAAGGACGCACGGATGGTCACTTAAGTACCCCTTGACCATGTTCTGCAACTTATTCCTCTTTGGCATTGTTACAGGCACAGATAGCCTTTACTGTTGTGCTGGTCTATATAAATAAAAATTATTATTATTATTATTATTACTGTTGGATAAAATGTGTATCACGCGAGGGTCTTGCCACAGATACTTATACATGAACTGTGCCATGTGGGTCAAGCTGCAAAAAGGCAAATGTTCTGTGTCCCCAACAGTAGAAACAGTACCCACCCTCTCCTCACGCTGACTCGCCTCCTCCTCCTCCACCACCTCCTCCTCTCCAGCCCATCCAGGCTGGGCAGACATGAAGCTTGGGTTGGGTGTCCCCTCTGTAGCATTACCCCTCGGTAGCACAGAAAAACAAGTCCTCTCCCTCCTCATCCTCCCCCTCTTCACCAAATGTTGCCTCAGAATATTGGCTGGGCTGGGTAGTATCACCCATTGGGAAATCTGGCTCCATATCAACATTCTGGGCACTTAAAGCTTTCTCTTTGAGATTATGCAGTGATTGTTTCAAGAGACACAGTAGCGGGATGGTTACGCTGATAATAGCCTGATCGCTGCTCACAAGGCTGGTGCAGTACTCAAAGTTCTCAACAACCTCACAAATGTCAGCGATCCACACCCACTCAACAGATGTTATGTGTCGTGGCTGACTCTCAGTCTGACCTGTATACTGAAGCTGGTATTCAGCTACTGCCCTCTGCTGTTCACTAATCCTCGCAAACCTAAGATAGGTGGAGTTCCACCGCGTGGGCAGGCCGCAAATGAGTCGGTGACTTGGCAAATTCAACCGCTTATGCAGCACTGTAAAAGCAGCAAAAGCAGTAGAGGAATGGCGGAAATGGGCGCTAATATGGCTCACCTTCTCAAGTAGGTACAGGAAGTCACGGAAAGTTTTCAGAAATTTCTGAACAACTATGTCCAGCACGTGAGCCATGCATGGCACGTGTACCAGCTTGCCGATCTTTAAAGCCGCCACCAGGTTACGCCCATTATTGCAGACGACCGGAGGCCACTGATTGGTCTGTTGTTTTACAGCTTGTCGCAGCTCTGTTGCAGTGTGTGCTTTCTGACCTAAACAGATCAGCTTCAGCAGAGCGTCTTGCCACTTTGCCGATGCACTACTGCACAGGTCCCAGCTTGGCAGTGATGGGGAGAATAATTCAGCAGAGGATTAGGAGCAGGAGAAGGGGAGAGAGGAAGTGGAATTTGAATAGGTGGAGACCCTGACAGAAGTTGGAACCGCTATTCTTAGCGTGGGTGGGATGTGTGATGTTCCAGTTTGCGCCTTTGTCCCGCCCTCCACCAGGTTCCCCCAGTGTGGCATGACAGAAATGTATCATCCCTGTACACAACAATTTGTCCAGGTGTCTGTTATTAGGTGGACCTTCCCGGTTACGGTGTTGGTGAGAGCATGGTTCAGATTGTTTAACACGTGCTTGTGTAACGCAGGGACGACACATCGGGCAAAATAGTGGCGGCTGGGAACACTGTATCGTGGGGCAGCCACAGCCAAGAGATCATGGAAGACTGTGTTCCCACAAGCCCAACATCTCCATAGCTAGCAATTTGGCAATGTGCGAGTTTAGTATTTGTACCTGTGGGTGCGTGGCTGGGCATTTACGCATTCTTTCCAAGCTCTCAGGCACGGACAATTGGACACTTTGCTGGAACAAGGAAGTGGATGTGGTTGATGTTTGTTGCGTGTGAGCAACTGCAGCTTGTGGGCAGGAGGTATGAGCGCCTGCTTCTTGAACAGCAGATTCTGAAGGACATAGCCCAGGCGACATGGCATAAGTTTCCACGGAACCCAAAAGCACTACAGATACTGGCTGGTGATCAGCTTATGCAACCTTTGTCTATCCCTCATCCCCTCAAGATGACTGGACCATCATTGTAAATAAGTCCCTGTCCTTTGTGTCACCCCCCACCTCATTGTACATCGTAAGCTCTTATGAGCAGGGTCATCATTATTTTTCCTTTAATTATTATATTATCTTTAGCTATGTTACTTATGACTGTTGAATATGAACCTCTGAATTGTAAAGCGCTGCGAAATAGGTTGTTGCTATATAAATAAAGAGTATTATTATTATTGGTTTGACCCGCAGGCGCAGATTTGGTACCTTGGTGTTCCGTCCACCTACTCGGCTGCTTGGCTGCCATGTGGTTTCTCATACTCTTTGTGCTCAGGTTGCCTTTGCCCTGGCCTCTGCTCAACTTGGTATTGCAGATGTTACAGACAACAATGTTTTTCTCTGAAGGACTTTTAGAAAAAAAAATTCCACACAGCAGCTGAACGCCCTCTTGCCCTGACTTGGCGCACAGCGGGGGTGCTCTTGGGAACAGTTGACCCAGTTTTTACTCACTCTGGGCAAACCACGACCCCTTGGTGCCTGTGTTGGTCCATCTTCCTCTGTGTTGCTGCCAACGGTCCAGGTCGGATCAGTGGACTCATCATCGACCACCTCGTCTTCTATCTCATCCTCCTTCCCAGTTGATATTGTAGGCTGACCTGATGGCAACTGTGTCTCATCATCATCAGCCTCCGCCTCTGGAGACAGTAAATGACGTTCCTCCAAGTGGCTTTCTTCTGGTTGTAGGTCCTAAAATACTTGAGCATCAACGCACGCCGCCACCTCTTGTCCCTCTTCAATGCTGCATGGTGATAGGCCAGAGCCAACCAAAGGATACGTACCAAACAGATCCTCGGAGTGGCCAAGCTTGGGGTCATATGTCTCCTGTGACTGATAATGGTGGGAGGAAGGAGAACCAGCTTCAGGATTGGAAGGGCCAGCCTTCTGTGTATCCACAGTAGACTGTGTGGTCGTGGAAGTTTTGGTGCTGCTTGACAAATGCGTAGAGGCCTTGTCTGCTATCCAAGACAGAATCTGCTCTCGCTCTTGTGGCTTCCACACATGTTTACGTTCCAGACCGGGAACTTTTTCCAGGAACATTGTGGATGCATCAAGCTTCTTCTGACCTGACACAGACTGAGTGGCTTCTCGCGCACCACTGACAACACCACGTCCACGTCCCTTAACAACAGGCTTTTTTGGCATTTTGGGTTTTGTTGACAGATTTTCAGATGTTGATGGCACAAGCCAAGCTAGCTGTCAAAGGCACAGCCAAAATAATGAGTCAACCGGGACACAGCCAATAGGGCTAATTTTTACAAATCCTATGTACATTGTGCCGTGGACAAACCAGGACAGTATTCCTACTCCAACCTAACTACTATTTGTGATTGGAGGCCCTTGGGATGGTGGCTTCCTGCGTCAACCATGACTTAGCCAATAGGCCTAATTTTCACAAACCATATGCACATTGTGCAGTGGACAAATCTGGAATGTACAGTAGTCCTTCCAAACTAATATTTGTCATTGGAGGCCCTTCTCACAGGTTGTGTCACATTGTGAGATAGGGGATACATATTCAATAGAAATTTACACTGATTGTTGATGACCGACTGATGGCCCTCTGAAAACTTAAATTGAGGATCACAACTACTACAATACTCCATCGTAGGTAATGTTTGTCAAGGGAGGCCCTTGTCATGCAATCTTCCTGCACCTATGACACAGCCCCCAGCCCCAGGAGTAATTTTTGGAAATACGATGCACATTCTACTGGACCAAGTAGTACAGTATCAATAAGTCTTCTCCTGCTATATAATCTGGGGAATATTGACAATCAAAATCTCTAAGCCAATCTCTAAGAAGCTTCACCAACCCATCCTGGAGGGGGGGCACCATAAATACTTTGTCCAGTGACTTGCACAAGTGATATATTTGAGCTTGTCATCGAGTTGACTAGTGCAGTTTTATTTTTACGGTTCACTGAGTTCAGCCATACCTGAGGGTCGTAGTCCGCACTCACTGCTACCTTCTAGTACTCCATGTATCTTGGCCATTTTCTCTGTAGTCTCTGCCCTTAAATTAGTTAAATAATAATGAGGGCCCTACAGTATGAATAAGTGAGGGCACTCTCAAGTGTACACAAGAGGCAACTCCAAAATTTCTAGAGGAGGGCACTTCAAAATGTTTGTTACAGGGCCACACAAGGGCTCTCACAAAACTCAGCTTTCCTGCTTACTGCAGGCGATCTGAACATTTGAATTTAGGGCCCGAGTCTCACATGGTGGTGGAGGAGGAGGGTCAAGCCCAATGCTGCAATGAGCATATTGTAAACTGCTATGGAATGTGTATTCCACTATCTGATTGTCAATGATGGAGGGACCGCCCAAATGTCTAAGTAATAGCTGTCCCTCCAAAACGCATGTTACAGAGCCACCTGAGGCCTCTCAGGTCAAAGATCTACATACATACTGATACTTTCTAGCTGTGCTTGTAAAGTGCTGGGGAATAGCGCACTAAAGATGATGTATGACAGACGGACCTACAAAATGTATAAGTCAGGGCCCTCCCAATTATAAAAGGCGAAAAAAAAAGCCACAACAGTATGTGTGAACAAACGCTAAAAGGGGTATTTTTTGGTTTCTCTGATTTATTTAGCCTTATTTAGGTTAAGTTTGGTAGTTGTTCTTGTGTGTCTGTAAAAGTGGTGTAACACTGCGACAAACTTATCCCCAGAAACCATATGTGAGTCAGAAATGCATTCAGGCACATTCAGGCTCTTCCCATTCTGTTTCATCACTTTCCCATCCATTTCACTTTCCCATCATCTTCTCCTCAGGCCCCTTTGTAGGGTCCAGCAGAAAATTATTCGCATTTCCCATTGACTTACATTGTACTCGCTATTCTGAACGAATACGCAATTATTACAAAGTACTATATATATAGCGAGTATAGCGATTACGAATATTACGGTACTCGCTCATCACTAGTAAACACTAAATGCAGAGAAGTCACAGATTCTTCTTAGTCACCGGCTGTGGCTGCTTTATCGGTGGTGTAGTCCGGCTGTATCACAATCGTGTGATCACCATTTTGCCTCTAGACCACAACATTCTCCTCCACCCAAAACTGTTCAGATGATTTTGGGCACTGAAAGCCCTTTTCTATAGAACTTACAACCTGGAGGATCCACCTCCCCCCTGGGATTAGAAGATGCTGACCGTTACCTGATGACAAGTTAGAAAATCACTTGAAGTAAAATATTATGATGGATCTGTAAGAGAAAGCGGAGGGTAATGATGCTGTTGGCTTCCTAGATCCCTGATATCTTATTGGATGAATCTACCTTCTCTCCCTTCTGTGCTGATGAATGTCCTCATATGGTCCCTACAAGACCAGGTCCAGTCTTTCTGGCCAAACTTCACTTTTATGATCGACAACATTAAATGTGCAGTGAGGGCCAAGTGTGAATTTCTGTACAATAACAGCAGAGTTTCCCTTTATCCTGACTTTTCAATTTTTTTTAAAACTAACTTCAAACAGGATTGTGACAAACTAAACAAAAAAACATTACACCTGTGCCATGATATATCTCTAAGCTAAATTTAAGACACCTCAGCTCTGCACTATTATAAAAAGTTCTCTTTGAGTGTCTAATATTTCTTCTTGAAACTCATCTGACAGAAAATATTGTCCCTTACGATAGTTTAGATTGCCAAGAGCCCCCGAGCCCCATACTCTAATTACCCCAGAGAGGTTTCACCACTAGTTACTCACTACTTACTGATGGAGACTGTTGAGTTTGATCATTTCAGTAGATGTGTTATGGTCTATACTCACAGTTTTGATTACAGTAGTTAGTGCCCAAAATACTCTGATTTAACCCCTTCCTGCAGCCAGTTTTGTGTTCCTATCTGGGCCCATTTTTCAAATCTGACGTGTGTCACTTTATATGATGATAACTTTGGAATTCTTCACAAAGGATAATAGGAAACAAATGGACCTTACAAATTATTTTCCAACTTCTCTTGAATCCGACAATCCCCTATATACGGTTGCACACTACTGTCTGGGCACATGGCAGGTTAAGAAGGGAAGGAGCGACATTTAGCAATTTGAATATAGATCTTGCTCGAATAGTTTGCAGACACAATGTGTTGGGGACACTGTTCATGGTCACCTGGCAGCGCAAAAGATGGCTACCACAAACAGGCTTGGCGTCATCTACTCCATTTTCCAGATCCCAGGGTTTGCCTTGCTCATCACCCTTTAACCCCTCTACATGGATTTGGACTTAGACAGAGACCCCTAGGCTTGGGCCACAGTGTTTCCTGCTGTTCTATTGAGTGAAATGGCAAGAAGAATAGTCACTTAACCGGGTCACAACATGGAGGTCAATGAAAATAGAAAATCACACAAGAGTAGTCAGTAAACGGGCCGAGGTCACAACAGGAAACAAATACACAAGCCGGGAGCTGAGCACAGAGGACTGAACCAGAGGAGAACAAGGCTGTATCTGGCAGCTTCTGGTAATATGCACAAAAAGCAAAGCCACACTAAGAAGAATTAAAATTCCCCCAATATTCAAGAAGAAACACAGCAAAAAAGGGCAGCAGTGTTTACCTGCCCAGATGTTCAGAACTAAATGCACTACCAGGGTGCAGTATACCCACATACAGATGGCGGCTACACGGGTGCAAAATACTGATGAGACAATCATTCACAACCAACCTACAATCACTCACAACCTACCATTTCATGGAGGGGTGACTGCTTAGTATTTGAATTACTCACAAAAAGGTTTGTATAGGGTGCTGTTCACACTTGGGTAGTTCACAGTATCGGCTTACAGCCTATTAGTTACGCCCATACTATTAGATTAGGCGGGCTGCCCGGTACTATCCATATATTATATATATGCATTTTTGCACTTTTTTATCCCAGGGTGCAGCCAGGCCCATCAGTGCGGGCATTGTAAACTGTGTCTGTTCTCATGGAGTGCACTTGGATAGTACCGGGCAGCCCACCTAATCTAATAGTATGGCCGTAACTAATAGGCTGTAAGTCAGATACTGTGCATTATCCAAGTGTGAACAGCTCCATATACAAGCCTTTTTGTGTGCAATTCAAATACTACGCAGTCACCCCCTCCATGAAATGGTAGGTTGTGAGTGATTGTCTCATCAGTATTTTGTCTCACCTGTGTAGCCGCCATCTTTATGTGGGTTTGCTGCACCCTGGTAGTGCATTTACAGTACTTCTGAAGATCTGGGCAGGTACATACTGCTGCCCTATTTAGCTGTGTTTTAGCTTTTGGCAATATGCTTTGAGCTTTAGTAGGGTGCGGTGCTTTCCAATTGGCTAAAGCACGGAGCAGATTACTCCAGCTGGACAGCACACACATCCATACTGCCAGACTGGATGGTACTACAGGTCCCAGACACTCTAATCTTAGTGGCTGGACAGAAGCTGTACCTCCCAGTAGCTTCTGGTTCTGACGTCTCCTCCATCACCAGCGCCACCTGCAGGATGAATAAGGCGGCTCCTGGTGAGAGAAGCAGACGTCACAGGAGCAGATCCCAGAGGAGATGGGATACACCATTTGCAGAAGCCCTAATGTGACCAAATTGCAGAAAACCAGAACAGTAGAAATCCTCATAAAGTGACTCCATTTTGGAAATTATAACCCTCAGTGAAATAATCTATAGGAGTAGTGACTATATTGACTCCACAGGCACTTTTCGGAAATTAGCACGCAGTGGATGTTGGTGAGTGAAAATAACAAATATATAGTTTCATTACCCAACACATAGTGCCCAGATTGTGCCCCAGGAGACAAACACCGTAAATTAAGTGGGTTCTTCTCACTATAGTAATGCCGAATACATGGATGCTGAATGTGGTTTGGGCACACTGCAAGGCTCAGAAGTGAGGGGGAGATTTGACTTTGGGGGAGCAGATATTGCTGGATTGGTTTATGGAAGCCATGTTGCTTTTCAAAAGCCTTTGAGTCACTAATAATGTGGAAACCTCTGGTTTTCCATTGACAGATTGTAACGGGTCTGGGAGGCGGAACCTCTGAGCAACTATACAAGGGGGCGGTCCTTGTAAGGAAGCGGGTGGCTCCCAGCGAAGACGGGCAGGTAGTCACGGCAAGTGACAGGGACAGTCTCTGGGTAGAAGGGCAGGTAGTCACGGCAAGTGACAGGGACAGTCTCTGGGTAGAAGGACAGGCACTCACGACAAGTGACAGGGACAGTCTCTGGGTAGAAGGACAGCAGGCAGGTGACTGGTGAGCGCTCCCAGGTGAGCACGCGAGAGTCTCTGGACAGGCAGGTGGTCACGGCTAGTGACGGCAGAGCCTCCAGGTAGGCTAGCAGGCAGGTAGCAGGTGAGCGCTCCTAGGTGAGCAGGCGAGAGTCTCTGGACAGGCAGGTGGTCACGGCAAGTGACGGCGGAGCCTCCAGGTAGGCTAGCAGGCAGGTAGCAGATGAGCGCTCCCAGGTGAGCAGACAAGAGTCTCTGGACAGGCAGGTGGTCACGGCAAGTGACGGCGGAGCCTCCAGGTAGGCTAGCAGGCAGGTAGCAGATGAGCGCTCCCAGGTGAGCAGACAAGAGTCTCTGGACAGGCAGGTGGTCACGGCAAGTGACGGCGGAGCCTCCAGGTAGGCTAGCAGGCAGGTAGCAGATGAGCGCTCCCAGGTGAGCGGGCAGGCTGGTCCATAGACAGACTGACAGGTGTCGGAAGGCAGACCGTCGGACCGCAGGCTTGCAAGCAGGTAAACGGATATCTGGCAGGTATCAAGCAGGAATCTGGCAGGTAACAGGCAGGAATCTGGCAGGTGACTGGCAGGTAACTGGAAACAGGACCTGAGGGCTGAAGCAGAGTGAAGGCTTTGCAACAACATTGCTCGGGCACCTCCATTTTGGAGGAGGTGCCTTATATATGGTGAAGTCCTCCGGCCATTGGCCGGGGACTCCTTAGGATGGCGCGCGCTGCCCCTTTAAGAGAGGGGGAGCGCGCGCGCGCGCCCTAAGCACCGTGGCCGGGAAGCAGCGCGCGCTGCCAGCAGAGCGGGAGGAAGACGCCGGGCACAGAGCGGAGAGGTGAGGGGAACAGCGTCCCTGCCTAGCAGGAGGCAGGGACGCCGACGCTACAGTACCCCCCCCTTTAGGCCCCCCCTTTTTTAGGCCAGAGAGAAATTTATCAAGGATAAGAGGGGCATGGATGTTCTCCCGGGGCTCCCACGTTCTCTCCTCAGGACCAAACCCCTTCCAATCTACCAGAAAAAAGTTTTTTCCTCTTACCCTTTTGGTGGCCAGAATGTTCTCTACCTCAAACTCGTTCTCAGCGGAAACCGGAGCAGGAGGCGTACCTGTAGACTTGGAAAAAGAGTTAAGTACCACGGGTTTGAGGAGAGATACATGGAAGGAGTTAGGGATCCGTAAGTTGGCTGGGAGTTTTAATTTATAGGCCACCGGGTTGATCTGTTTGATAACTTCCAGTGGGCCGATGAACCGAGGCCCTAACTTGTAGGAGGGAATCTTGAGCCGGACATATTTGGATGAGAGCCAGACTTTATCTCCAGGACGGAATTGTGGAGGATCCAGGCGTTTCTTGTCAGCGTGTTTTTTCATCCGTTCGGACGACTGAAGGAGTGCGGATCGGGTACTCTCCCAAATGGAGGAGAATTCGCGAACGAGAGATTCCGCAGCCGGATTGTCCACCGAGGTGGAGACGGGAAATGGGATCCGAGGATGCTGACCGAACACTACAAAAAACGGGGATTTGGAGGAAGATTCGCTCTCGTAATTATTGTAAGAGAACTCGGCCCATGGTAGGAGATCCACCCAGTCCGAATGGTGGGCATTAACGAAGTGCCGGAGGTAACTGGTCAGGTTCTGATTGATCCGCTCCACTTGACCATTGGACTGTGGATGGTAAGCGGAGGAGAAGTCCAGAGTGACGTCAAGCAACTTACATGTGGCTCTCCAGAAGCGTGAGGTGAACTGAACCCCACGATCTGACACGATGTGGAGGGGCTGGCCATGGAGACGGAAGATGTGGCGGATAAAGTCTTTAGCCAGTTCGGGTGCAGACGGGAGACCCGGCAGGGGAATGAAGTGCGCCATCTTGGAGAAGCGATCAGCGACCACCCAAATCACCGTACAACCGGCAGAGACAGGAAGATCCGTTATAAAGTCCATAGCAATATGCTGCCACGGGGCAGCAGGTACTGGAAGAGGAAGAAAGCGACCGGCTGGCAGGTGTCTCGGAACTTTGTTGCGGGCGCAGGACACACAGGCAGAAACAAAGTCTATTACATCCTTGTGCAGGGTAGGCCACCAGTAATGCCGGGTAATGAGCTGGAGGGTGTTTTTCTGACCGGCGTGGCCAGCTAGCTTAGACGAATGACCCCAGTGTAGGACCTTCTTCCGATCAGGTACAGTTACAAACGTCTTACCGGGAGGGAGACGATTTAGATTCACGGGAGCCACTTGCATTACTCTGGCGGGATCAATGATGTGCTTAGGTTCCTCCTCTAGATCAGATACCAGGAAGGATCGGGACAAGGCGTCAGCTTTGATGTTTTTGTCTACTGGGCGAAAATGAAGAACAAAATCAAAGCGGGCGAAAAACAAGGACCACCGGGCTTGGCGCGGGTTAAGTCTCTGGGCGCTCTGAAGGTAAGCCAAGTTCTTGTGGTCCGTGTAAATTATTACCGGGTGAAGAGCCCCCTCGAGCAGGTAACGCCACTCCTCCAGTGCCAGCTTAATGGCTAACAATTCACGGTCTCCAATAGAATAGTTGCGCTCAGAAGAGGAGAAGAGTTTGGAAAAAAAAACGCAGGTTACCATTCTTCCGGAAGATGACTTTTGGGTAAGTACCGCCCCGACTCCGGAGGAGGAAGCGTCAACTTCTAGGAAGAATTGTTTGTTGCCGTCCGGACGATGAAGCACTGGGGCGGAGGAGAAGGCCTGTTTTAAGGAAAGAAAGGCCTCCTCAGCTTCGGGTGGCCATCTTCTGGGATTAGTCCCCTTACGGGTGAGCGCAGAGATAGGGGCAGTCCGGGAAGAGAAGTGCGGTATGAAGAGGCGGTAATAGTTGGCGAAGCCCAGGAACCGCTGAATAGCCTTCAACCCCTCTGGTCGGGGCCACTTCTGGATGGCAGACAGTTTCTCAGGATCCATTTGTAGGCCGGTCTGAGAGATTATGTAGCCCAGAAATGGAAGAGAGGTCTGCTCAAAGATGCACTTCTCATATTTAGCGTAGAGGTGGTTCTGCCTGAGCCTGAGCAGGACCCGACGAACATCCCTCCGGTGAGTAGGAAGGTCCGGAGAGAAGACCAAGATGTCGTCCAGGTACACCACCACGCAGGAGTAGAGAAGGTCACGGAAGATGTCATTGACCAACTCTTGAAAGACGGCAGGAGCGTTACAGAGACCGAAGGGCATTACAAGGTACTCATAGTGGCCGTCCCGGGTGTTGAATGCCGTCTTCCACTCATCCCCTTGACGAATACGGACCAGGTTATACGCCCCACGGAGATCCAGTTTGGTGAAGATTCTAGCCCCCCTCAGGCGGTCAAATAATTCAGGAATGAGCGGGAGGGGGTATTTATTCTTCACTGTAATCTGGTTAAGGCCTCTATAATCTATACATGGACGGAGTGAGCCGTCCTTCTTTTTGACGAAGAAGAAGCCTGCTCCCGCCGGGGAGGTAGATTTCCGGATAAATCCCCGGGCCAGATTCTCCTCAATATATTCTGACATGGACCGGGTCTCCGCTGCGGACAAAGGGTAGATACGCCCACGGGGAGGAGTAGAGCCGCGTATCAGGTCAATTGGACAATCGTATGGTCTATGAGGGGGTAATGTCTCTGCTTCTTTTTTATTGAAGACATCCGCATAAGACCAATAGGGAACCGGTAGACCGGGTAGACTGACTGGGGTAGGAGAAGGACGAGCAGGATGAACGGGAGCTAGACAAGTCCTATGGCAGTCCTGTCCCCAGCGAAGGACTTCTCCGGTCTGCCAGTCAAGCACGGGTGCATGTTTCTGGACCCAAGGTAGGCCTAACAAGAGTGCGTGAGAGAGTCCAGGCAGAACATGAAAGGAGATGCTCTCAGAATGCAGCATTTCCACCTGCAGAGTTATGGATTCGGTGATGAGTTGGATGGGATGTGGTAAGAGGCCCCCATCCACGGCGGCGACAGATAAAGGTACGGCCAGTGGTTTGGTGGGAATGCGGTATTTCTCTACCAGAGACTGAGAAATTAGATTTCCAGCAGCTCCTGAGTCAAGTTGAGCCAGTTCGAAATAGCGGTTCTCTCCGCAGGAGATAGAGACTGACAGCATCAGAGATGGAGAGGGTTTACTTTTGTCTAGGGCGACCTCTCTGAGCGATCCTAGACACAGGCGTTTCCCGACCTCTCTGGGCAGGAACGGATCCGGTGCTCCTTACTGCCACAGTAGAAGCAGCTCCCCTCGGCACGGGTTTTGACCATCTTGGTCTGGTCGACCTGCATAGGCTCAGGTGAGTGTGCCTGGGGAGTAAAGGAGGGAGTGACGGGTTTCTGGAAGGTGGGGGCTAGACGTGGAAACCTCCTCTCACGGGTGACCTCTTTGGCGCGCTCCTGGAATCAGATGTCAATCCGGGTGGCAAGTGTTATTAAATCATCGAGAGTGGTAGGAGTGTCCCGACCGGCGAGTTCATCTTTAATACGGCCGGACAGACCCTCCCAGAAGACAGACACCAGAGCGTCGTTATCCCAGGCCAGCTCCGAAGCAAGGGTACGGAACTGTATGGCATATTGGCCCACGGTGAGATCTCCTTGACGGAGGCGTAGCAGAGACGATGCGGATGAGGTCTTCCGTCCGGGTTCGTCGAAGACTTTCCGGAAAGCCGTGAGAAAGGCTGGCAGGTCGGACACCAGGGGATCTCCTCTCTCCCACAGAGGATTTAGCCAAGCCAGAGCCTCCCCCGTGAGGTGGGACATGATAAAGGCTACTTTGGACCGGTCGGAGATAAACTGGTGGGACAAGAGTTCAAAGTGCAGGGTGCACTGGTTTATGAAGCCCCGAGCTTGAGCGGAGTCACCTCCGAAACGAGGAGGTGCAGAAAACCGGGGTCCGGGACAGGATACCATGGTATTGGTGGGCAGCGGCGCTGCCGGGTTGCGAGTCATGACACTAGCGGTGGTTGCAGGTGGAGCAGACAGAGTGTCCAGGCGAGAGTTGACACTCCGCAGGTGACTCAGGATGGACTCCTGTTGGGACCTCTGACGGGACAGTTCATGACATAGGTCCGAGAGTGAGGGAGCTTGGGTGCCACCGGATTCCATGGCCCGAGCAAACTGTAACGGGTCTGGGAGGCGGAACCTCTGAGCAACTATACAAGGCGGCGGTCCTTGTAAGGAAGCGGGTGGCTCCTGGGGAAGACGGACAGGTAGTCACGGCAAGTGACAGGGACAGTCTCTGGGTAGAAGGGCAGGTAGTCACGGCAAGTGACAGGGACAGTCTCTGGGTAGAAGGACAGGTACTCACGGCAAGTGACAGGGACAGTCTCTGGGTAGAAGGACAGCAGGCAGGTGACTGGTGAGCGCTCCCAGGTGAGCGGGCGAGTGTCTCTGGACAGGCAGGTGGTCACGGCAAGTGACAGCGTAGCCTCCAGGTAGGCTGGCAGGCAGGTAGCAGGTGAGCGCTCCCAGGTGAGCAGACAAGAGTCTCTGGACAGGCAGGTGGTCACGGCAAGTGACGGCGGAGCCTCCAGGTAGGCTAGCAGGCAGGTAGCAGATGAGCGCTCCCAGGTGTCGGAAGGCAGACCGTCGGACCGCAGGCTTGCAAGCAGGTAAACGGATATCTGGCAGGTATCAAGCAGGAATCTGGCAGGTGACTGGCAGGTAACAGGCAGGAATCTGGCAGGTGACTGGCAGGTAACAGGCAGGAATCTGGCAGGTGACTGGCAGGTAACAGGCAGGAATCTGGCAGGTGACTGGCAGGTAACTGGAAACGGGACCTGAGGGCTGAAGCAGAGTGAAGGCTTTGCAATAACATTGCTCGGGCACCTCCATTTTGGAGGAGGTGCCTTATATATGGTGAAGTCCTCCGGCCATTGGCCGGGGACTCCTTAGGACGGCGCGCGCGGCCCCTTTAAGAGAGGGGGAGCGCGCGCGCGCCCTAAGCACCGTGGCCTGGAAGCAGCGCGCGCTTCCAGCAGAGCGGGAGGAAGACGCCGGGCACAGAGCGGAGAGGTGAGGGGAACAGCGTCCCTGCCTAGCAGGAGGCAGGGACGCCGACGCTACACAGATGATGGACCTGAGTGGGGACTTGTTTTTTGTGAGATGAGTAGAAGTTTTTATTGGTATTATTTCACCTACGTAACATTTTTTGGTGGCTTTTTATTCCGTAATTTGGAGACAGAATGAACAAACAGTTGAACACCACGCTCTACTGGTTCATCCTATGAGGTTTTCTATTAGAATGTGAACTGTTATTGTCCTGGTGAATAATGATGGCTAACATAAGGCAAAATAAAAAAAAATCACAGAAAAAGATACAGCCTTACCAACACCAAATCATATAACAAATGCACTGGCAGGATGCCGCTGACCCCCATGATAAAGGGGGGGGGGGGCAGCGCAGGTGCAAAATACTGAGGGAGCAACCACTCACAAACCTACCAATTCATGGAGAGGGTGATTACTTAGTATTAAAGATCATAGAATCATAGAATCATAGAATGGCAGAGTTGGAAGGGACCTCCTGGGTCATCTGGTCCAACCCCCTGCTCAAAGCAGGATTCACTAAATCATCTCAGACAGATGTCTGTCCAGCCTCTGTTTGAAGACGTCCATTGAAGGGGAACTCACCACCTCTCGTGGCAGCCTGTTCCACTCATTAATCACCCTAACTGTCAAAAAGTTTTTTCTAATATCTAATCTGTGTCTCCTCCCATTTAGTTTCATCCCGTTGCTTCTAGTCTTTCCTTGTGCAAATGAGAATAAAGATGATCCTTCTACAATGTGACAGCCCTTGACATATTTGTAGACAGCTATTAAGTCTCCTCTCAGTCTTCTTTTTTGCAAGCTAAACATTCCCAAATCCTGCAACCGTTCCTCATAGGACATGGTTTGCAGACCAGTCACCATTTTGGTCGCTCTTCTCTGAACTTGTTCCAGTTTGTCTATGTCTTTTTTAAAATGTGGTGCCCAAAACTGTACACAGTATTCCAGATGAGGTCTGACCAAAGAGGAGTAAAGACCGATAATGACTTCACGTGATCTAGACTGTATGCTTCTGTTAATACATCCCAGAATTGTATTTGCCTTTTTTGCTGCTGCATCACACTGTTGACTCATGTTCAGTCTATGATCTATTAGTATACCTAAGTCTTTTTCACATGTACTGTTGCTTAGCTCTATTCCTCCCATTCTGTATATGCTTTTTTTATTTTTATTGCCCAGATGTAGTACTTTGCATTTTTCCCTGTTAAAAACCATTCTGTTGGTTGCTGCCCACTGCTCCAGTTTATTTAGGTCTTTTTGAATCCTCTCTCTCTCTTCTCTAGTATTAGCTATCCCTCCTAGCTTTGTGTCATCAGCAAATTTAATCAGTTTACCCTCAATTCCTTCATCTAAATCATTGATGAAGATGTTGAACAATACAGGTCCCAGGACAGAGCCCTGTGGTATCCCACTTGAGACATTCATCCAGCTGGATGTGAAGCCATTTACAACCACCCTTTGAGTCCGATCACTAAGCCAGTTATGAATCCACCTAACAGTTGCCTGGTCCATTGCATACTTGGTCATTTTTTCAATAAGGATGGTGTGAGATACTTTGTCAAATGCTTTGCTGAAGTCAAGATATACTATATCTACAGCATTTCCCTGATCCACCCAGTCAGTGATTCTGTCATAGAAGGAAATTAAGTTAGTCTGACATGACTTGTTAGTTACAAACCCATGCTGACTCTGGTTAATCACTTCATTCTTATCCAGGTACTTACATACATGATGTTTAATAATTTGTTCAAAGATCTTTCCTGGTATAGAAGTCAGACTCACCGGCCTATAGTTCCCTGGGTCCACCTTCTTCCCCTTTTTGAAGATAGGAACAACATTTGCTCTTCTCCAGTCTTCTGGGACTTCTCCTGTTCTCCAAGAATTTTCAAAGATTATGGAGAGTGGTTCTAAAATTTCTTCTACGATCTCCTTCAGTACTCTGGGGTGTAATTCATCTGGACCTGGAGACTTGAACTCATTTATGTTAGCTAAATATTCCCTCACAATCTTTCTGTTTACAGATAACTTTGATTCCTCTATTCCTTTAAAAGGACAGTGAAGATCAGTTGATGTTACATTTTCTTTCTGAGAGAAAACAGATGCAAAATAGGAATTAAAAAGTTCGGCCTTCTCAACATCCTCTCTTACCATTTCTCCATTTTCATCCTGTAAAAATCCTATAGCATCTTTGACTTTTCTTTTACTTTTGACATACCCCCAAAATCCTTTTTTATTGCTTTTGACATCTCTTGCAAGCCTTAATTCATTGTCAGCTTTAGCTAACCTGATACGTGCCCTGCAGGATCTGCAGACTGCATTATAATCTTCTTTAGATATGCCTCCCTCTTTCCATTTAATAAACATTTCTTTCTTTCTTTTTAGCATGTGTTTAAGTTCTGTGTTCATCCATCCTGGTTTCCTTAAATGCTTCCCATTCTTCCTACTTTTCGGGATTGTTAACGATTGTGCTTTGAGAATCTCATTTTTAAAAATTTCCCATCCTTCCTGGACATTTTTGTCCTTAAGGACATCCAGCCATTGGATCCCTCCTATTCTCTTTCTGAGTCTCTTAAAATCTGCCTTTCTAAAATCTAACCTTGAAGTTTGAGTCTTCACATGTCTTCCTCCTCTAGTTATCCAAAATTCTATAATAGCATGATCGCTGCCTCCTAGGGTCCCAGCCACCTTTACCTCCTCAACCATTTCCTCCCTGTTTATAAGGATTAGATCCAAAGTAGCAGATCCCCTTGTTTTCTCCCCTACCTTTTGGAAGATAAAGTTGTCAGAAAGAGAGGATAAGAATTTGCTTGACCTGTTAGTTTTACTTGAGAGAGATTCCCAACAAATGTCTGGATAGTTGAAATCTCCCATGACCACTACGTCATATTTTTTGGAGAACTTGGTCATTTGATACATAAAGAGTTCATCCATATCTTCAGCTTGCCCAGGTGGCCTGTAGTAAATGCCTACAATGGTGTCCTTTCCGTTGTTCTCTCCTTGTATTCTTACCCAAACAGTTTCCACAGAACTCCCAGTCTCTGAAGCTTCAATCTCTGTGCAGATATACGCTTTTCTAACATACAATGCGACACCTCCTCCTCGTTTATCAATTCTGTTTCTTGCAAATAAGTTGTATCCTTTTAGCCTTTTATTCCAATCATGTGTATCGTCCCACCAAGTTTCAGTGATTCCAATGACATCATATTCCTTTTCCTGCATTAGTAGTTCCAATTCTCCTTGTTTGTTGCCCATGCTTTGTGCATTTGTATAAAAACATTTTAGTTTGTGATTGGTTTCTCTTCCTCCCATATTTTTATTTAGATTTTTTTGTCTTTGTTCTTCCTTTCCACTTCCAGTAGCAGAGATCTCAATAGTATTTGTCAGCTGTATGGCTTTTTCTGGACTTTTGCTTCCCTTCCCACATTGTTCTAGTTTAAAGCTCTTCTGATGAGTGTAGCAAGGCGACTTCCAAATACATGTTTTCCAGTCTTCGTAAGGTGCACCCCATCTCTAGCAAGTAGTCCATCGTATAGGTAATTCATTCCGTGATCCAGAAATCCAAATCCTTGTTGACGGCACCATCGACGTAGCCAGTTGTTCACCTGTAGAATCTTATTCCACCTCATTGTTCCATGGCCATCCACTGGGAGGATGGATGAGAAGATCACCTGCGCTCCCAATTCTTTCACTTTCTTACCTAAGTCTTCAAAGTCACTGCAGATGGTTTCCAGGTCCTTTCTTGCGGTGTCATTTGTCCCCACATGTATTAGCAGGAATGGGTAGTGATCTGTAGGTCTGAAGAGTCTTGATATCCTGTCAGACACATCTTTAATTTTTGCTCCTGGAAGACAGCACATTTCTCTTGAGGTTATGTCTGGTCTGCAGATAGCGGCCTCTGATCCTCTTAACAGGGAATCCCCCATGACCACCACTCTTCGTTTTTTCTTCACAGCATTCTTCTTTCTCCATCCAGGAGGATTCTGAGGGCTTACAAGGTTGTTCATTGCTGGCAAAGTCTTATCTTGCTGTATTTCTTCAAGGTTCTCCTGCGTGAGAGCCTGGTACTGGTTCCTGAGCAGTATGGGTGCTGACTGCCTCTCGATCCTCCGGCTTCTGTGGGTCACATGCTTCCATTCCTCTGTTTCGTCAGGTGCAGTTCGAATTTCTTCTCTTTCTGAATCATGAAGAGATAATTCTGCTCTGTCTAAGAACTCTTCACCTTCCTTAATGATTTTCAAGGTAGTTAACCTCTCTTCTAGATTTCGCAACTTTTCCTCCAACAGGGACACAAGCTTGCATTTCTGGCATGTGAAGTTTGGCTTTTCCACTGGCAAGTCTGTGAACATGTAGCAGGATATGCAGCTCACCAAATGGCTCCTGGACTCTTCCATGTTCTTACTGTTAATGTTCTGAAAACAGTGAAAAACGCCTCAAAAAGCGCGCGCCGTCAGGCGCGCGGTTTACCGATGTCCTCTTTTCAGCTCCAACAGCCAAAATCCAGTGTTCTTTGAGCTCGCGGAGACTCTTCACTTACCCCAAAATGCAGTGGAAATATGCAAATTATCTCCTCAGGACTCCTCCCCTGGTTTACCGATGTCCTCTTTTCAGCTCCAACAGCCAAAATCCAGTGTTCTTTGAGCTCGCGGAGACTCTTCACTTACCCCAAAATGCAGTGGAAATATGCAAATTATCTCCTCAGGACTCCTCCCCTGGTTTTGCACACAGATGAGGCTAGCATAGGACGCCAGTCACACAGGCAGGTTTGATGCACAGTGTCTGGCTTAGCCTATATGCAAATTGCCTCTTCAGAGAAAAAGAGGACTTGGACTCTATAGCGCCACCTATTGGAAGCAGCAATCCTTCAAGTCACAATCAACCCTTTAACAAGACATGCAATATGACTTAAGATAGAAGCCAAATCAGAATCTCAGTTTGCAGACACGGTGTTTCGGGCTGTTGGCCCTCGTCAGTGCAAAGTATGAGAACTGATTTGGCTAGGTGAGAGGCTCTGGACTGAGGTCTAAGGGGTAATGTTTCTCCTTGTGGAGAGTGAGATACCACCTCTGACACGTCAAGGTAAGGAGGCTTATTCACCAAGCAATGCTCTTCTGGGAAATGTAATATGCAAATTGCCTCTTCAGAGAAAAAGAGGACTTGAACTCTATAGCGCCACCTATTGGTAGCAGCAATTCTACAAGTCGCTATCAACCCTTTAACGAGTCATGCAATATGACTTAGGATAAAAGCCAAATCAGAATCTCAATTTGCAGACGCGGAGTTTCGGGCTGTTGGCCCTCGTCAGTGCAAAGTATGAGAACTGATTTGGATAGATGAGAGTCTCTGGACTGAGGTCTAAGGGGTAACATTTCTCCTTGTGGAGAGTGACTAGTGATGTTGCCCATACTATTAGATCAGGAGGGCTGCCTAGCACTATATAAGTGCACCCCACATAGACAGACACTCGAGTACACCCAAGAAACACTAAAATACTAGTGCATTTGTTATCAGATTTAGTGTTAGTAAGGCTGATTTTTTTCTTGGTTTTATTCTTGGCAGATGACTGTACCAGGAGATCAGAGGAACAGCTGACATCTTCAATTTTTAAATCAGATGACCTTGAGATCACACAGGATACAATTGAAGTGAATGCCATTTCTCCAGATATACCATCATCCCTTCACAGCAAAGATCTGTCATCTGATCCTTTGAAACAGATCCTGTCTTCTGATTCATTACCGACTACTAAGGAAAATCAAAGTCACAAAATAAGCATTAAAAAACAAATTGCTCCTAAAGCAAAGAAGCCATTTTTCTGTTCAGAATATGGAAATAGTTTTTTCCTTGAAAAGTCTTTTCTTAAACATCAAAACATTCGCACAGCAGAGAATAGATTTTTTTGTTTGAAGTGTGGGAAATGTTTTAACCAGAAATCAAATCTTGTTAATCACCAGAGAAGTCACAAAGAGGAGAAGCCATTTTCTTGTTCAGAATGTGGAAAATGTTTTACAGATAATTCAAGTTTAATCAGACATCAGAGAACTCACACAGGGGAGAAGCCATTTTCCTGTTCAGAATGTGGGAAATGTTTTAAACAGAAAGTGCATCTTGATAACCATCAGACAACTCACACAGGAGAGAAGCCATTTTTTTGTTCAGAATGTGAAAAATGTTTTACAGATAATTCAAGTTTAATCAGACATCAGAGAACTCACACAGGGGAGAAGCATTGTTCCTGTTCAGAATGTGGAAAATGTTTTATCCAGAAATCAGCTTTGGTTAATCACCAGAGAACTCATACAGGAGTGAAGCCTTTTTCCTGTTCAGAATGTGGGAAATGTTTTAGCCAGAAATCAGATTTGGTTAAGCACCAGAGAACTCACACAGGAGAGAAGCCTTTTTCCTGTTCAGAATGTGGGAAATGTTTTAGCCAGAAATCAGATTTGGTTAGTCACCAGAGAACTCACACAGGGGAGAAGCCTTTTTCCTGTTCAGAATGTGGGAATTGTTACAACCAGAAAACAAATCTTGTTAATCACCAGAGAAGTCACACAGGGGAGAAGCCTTTTTCTTGTTCAGAATGTGGAAAATGTTTTACAAATAAATCAAGTTTAATCAGACATCAGAGAACTCACACAGGGGAGAAGCCTTTTTCTTGTTCAGAATGTGGAAAATGTTTTAAATTGAAATCACGTTTTATCAGACACCGGAGAACTCACACAGGGGAGAAGTCTTTTTCCTGTTTCGAATGTTGAAAATGTTTTAGCCAGAAATCAGATTTGGTTAAGCACCAGAGAATTCACACAGAGGAGAAGCCTTTTTCCTGTTCAGAATGTGGAAAATGTTTTGTGAAGAAATCATCACTTCTTAGTCACCAGAGAACTCACACAGGGGAGAAGCCTTTTTCATGTTCTTAATGTGGGAAATGTTTTACACGGAAATCAACTCTTATTAAACTTCAGAGAACTCACACAGGGGAGAAGCCTTTTTCATTTTTAACCGAAAATTGTATCTTAAAGGGTTTGTCCACTACTAGGACAACTATTTCTCTTTCCTCAAGGTTGGCCTTGTTAAAATAAAAACACTCATATACAGGTCCTGTTCTGGCACTGTTCCATTGGTGCCACAACTTGCGTTCCCGGGGCTCACATAAGGATAGGGCATCAATGTATTATCGTCTGGGGTCCCGCACGCGCCTCCCCTGACGATCAGCTGTTAACTGTACCGGCGGCGGCTGCCGCCGGCTGGAAGTCCTTACCTGCGGTGCTTGGCCATCAAGTTGTAGTGGCCGCCGCTTGTAACTGCACATCAGCCTCCCGTTCAATTGAATGGAAGGCGGATGCAAAGTACCCCGTGGCGGCCACTACAGATGGACGGCTAAGCAGCACAGGTAAGGACTTCTGGAGGGTGGTAGCCGCTGCCGGCACCGATAACAGCTGATCAGCGGGGGTGCCGCGTGCAATGACTCATCCTCAAAATGAAATGTATAAAATATGTAGAAGATTTCATATATGTTGCAAGCCATATCAGATGATTCAAAAGTCAATTTCTTCAGAAAGAGTTAAAAATTCAAAACTATGACTTCTCTCTAAAAAACAAAATGGCCGAAATAAACAGACGGAGGCAGGTGAGACGACCAGGTCACAGTGACATCCTGGAATGTAGACTGAAGAACAGGCAATGTCTTTTCTAAATAGAGCTTTTCTGGAGATTTTTGACAAGAGACATAATTGGTTTAGGGAGTGGCTAAGGAAAAAGTGTAATTATATGTTGTATAAAAGTGTTACAATGTATCATTAGTTATTTATTATTTTATACAGTAAAATTGTGAAGTTATATAGATTTTGGTAGATTTATATATATATACACTTATATACAGTAGAGATTGTATATAATTGTATTTATATAAATTTATAGTAATAATTAAAAATGAATTAATAAACTAGAACGTCATATATAAATTAAAGCAGCAATATTTTGGATTGCATTAGAATCAATATAAGATATTTAAATAATTATGTTTCTGTATGAATTTGATATTTAATTTTATCTTTTATGTATCCTTAGAGTTTTCATTCCAAAGCAGGATTTGATCAAACAACTCTAAAATTGATTTATTTCTTTATTCACACAGGAAGTAGGAAAAAATTGCATGATTTTATGTGTATAACATTTTAAAATAATAACATAACTAGTTGAACTATATTATGTGTAACACTTATTAATTAGATCTTTTGTGCTGCTAATATTTTTTGTGCATGAATTATTTGTGCTTTATAACTAAAGTAACTTTACAGTATGACGTGTGTGACAGCTGCAGCCTTTGAACTTTGAGCAAATAATATGGATTTCCATTCATCCTATTTTTAGTTGGTGTAATTTAAACCTGGTAGCCAGTAAAAAAAAAGAATCTAAGACATCTCTATTTTTGCAAGTCGAGCGCAATTTTTTTTTTTTTCAAGTGTCCTAAATTTCAGAAAAATATTGTATTATATCATATGTACTCAGGGAATATTCAAAGAAATATTAAGATATTACATTTAATAGTTTACAATGTGCATTGATAATTAGGATACTAAAAAATTGGGTTAAATATATACACTACAGACCAAAAGTTTGGACACACCTTCTCATTTAAAGATTTTTCTGTATTTTCATGACTATGAAAATTGTATATTCACACTGAAGGCATAAAAACCATGAATTAACACATGTGGAATTATATACTTAACAAAAAAGTGTGAAACAACTGAAAATATGTCTTATATTCTAGATTCTTCAAAGTAGCCACCTTTTGCTTTGATGACTGCTTTGCACACTCTTGGCATTCTCTTGATGAGCTTCAAGAGGTAGTCACCGGAAATGGTTTTCTCTTCACAGGTGTGCCCTGTCAGGTTTAATAAGTTGGATTTCTTGCCTTATAAATGGGGTTGGGACCATCAGTTGTGTTGTGCAGAAGTCAGGTGGATACACAGCTGATAGTACTACTGAATAGATTGTTAGAATTTGTATTATGGCAAGAAAAAAGCAGCTAAGTAAAGAAAAACGAGTGGCCATCATTACTTTAAGAAATGAAGGTCAGTCAGTGCGAAAAATTGGGAAAACTTTGAAAGTGTCCCCAAGTGCAGTTGCAAAAACCATCAAGCGCTACAAAGAAACTGGCTCACATGAGGACCGCCCCAGGAAAGGAAGACCAAGAGTCACCTCTGCTTCTGAGGATAAGTTTATCCGAGTCACCAGCCTCAGAAATCGCAGGTTAACAGCAGCTCAGATTAGAGACCAGGTCAATGCCACACAGAGTTCTAGCAGCAGACACATCTCTTCAACAACTGTTAAGAGGAGACTTTGTGCAGCAGGCTTTCATGGTAAAATAGCTGCTAGGAAACCACTGCTAAGGACAGGCAACAAGCAGAAGAGACTTGTTTGGGCTAAAGAACTCAAGGAATGGATATTAGACCAGTGGAAATCTGTGCTTTGGTCTGATGAGTCCAAATTTGAGATCTTTGGTTCCAACCTCTGTGTCTTTGTACGACACAGTAAAGGGTGAACGGATGGACTCTACACGCCTGGTTCCCACCGTGAAGAATGGAGGAGGAGGTGTGATGGTGTGGGGGTGCTTTGCTGGTGACACTGTTGGGGATTTATTCAAAATTGAAGGCATACGAAACCAGCATGGCTACCACAGCATCTTGCAGCGTCATGCTATTCCATCCGGTTTGCGTTTAGTTGGACCATCATTTATTTTTCAACAGGACAATGACCCCAAACACACCATCAGGCTGTGAGTGATGGGGTGCTATGCCAGATGACCTGGCCTCCACAGTCACCAGACCTGAACCCAATCGAGATGGTTTGGGGTGAGCTGGACCGCCAAGTGAAGGCAAAAGGGCCAACAAGTGCTAAGCATCTCTGGGAACTCCTTCAAGATTGTTGGAAGACCATTTCCGGTGACTACCTCTTGAAGCTCATCAAGAGAATGCCAAGAGTGTGCAAAGCAGTTATCAAAGCAAAAGGTGGCTACTTTGAAGAACCTAGAATATAAGACATATTTCCAGTTGTTTCACACTTTCTTGTTAAGTATATAATTCCACATGTGTTAATTCATAGTTTTGATGCCTTCAGTGTGAATGTACAATTTTCATAGTCATGAAAATACAGAAAAATCTTTAAATGAGGTGTGTCCAAACTTTTGGTCTGTACTGTATATATATTCATACCTTTGTATGTGGAATGTATAGTTCAACAAATTTGTGAATGTTAGAGTGAAATAGCAGCTTCTCATTTACTTCATCTAAGTGTGATTTGTGTGACAGAGGCCTCATTTCATGTATGTTTGAAAAAAAATGTTTCTTTATGTGAAGGTACACAAATATATTTAATTCTGAGAAAATTATGATACATAAATAAGTATTATCTACATAATATATGTATACATTTCTATATTTCTTTAGTAATTATTTCTTGATTTAGCTAATAGTGGATAAGGGCAACCACACATCAAAATGGTTTACAAAGCAAATTTACATTTAGAATAATTTTTCCACATGATAATTTTATAGTATTCAAGGTTATTATTTTTTAATGGTTACCTAAATAGGTACACACCTCTTCAGACAAATATATGCTACACATTGATATGAAATTTATGCAAAATATTTATAGAAGAATAATTATTTTTAATTTAGTTCTGATATATAAATTATTTTATAAAATAATAATTTTTGGCATTAAGGAGGGAAATGTATTTTTGATCCTGATTACATAATCACATTTGATCGATACTTATTTTTCACACATTTTTAATAAAGGAAAAATAGTAATAAGGTACAATGGTATAACAAAGAAGGGGTTATATGCAAAGTTGCATAATTTAATCATTTTTGGTAATACAATGTTATGACAAATATGAAATCATCCAGATAATTGAAATCTTAGAGTATTTTTATGGAGAATATAATTACTCTGCATTTGTAATTAACATAAAAAGGCATTATTATTATTATTATTTTTAGTCTTAATTTTAATCTTCATTTTTAAATTTTATTCTTACTTATTTTCCATTTTTCATTTTTAATTCTCATTTTTTTTATTTTATTTCAGCTCCATATCTCAATTGAGAAAGCACATTAATATTTAATAAAGTAATGTCTAGTACAAGAATATTGCTTCATTAAATACAATGATATGGTTCCAATATAAGAAGAAAAAATGTTTCAATTTTCTGAGTAAACACAACAAGTCATTCTTTCATTCCTTCATTCTTATATTTATTCATTTTGGTTCAGGAGTATACATTCTTTGGTATTATTGGTTTAATAAAGATATAGACACTTGTTGTTTCAAAACACACTGACACCTATGGGTTGGAAAAGGTAATTACACAAAAATATTCTATCACATGAAGAACTTGATTAATAATGAATTACTATCTATTATTGTTTTATTATTCCTAACATAATTAATTTTAATATTTTGATAATAATTAGATGGATATTATTGATTGCTATGGTACGCTGTGATATTATAGGTTAGGAAAATTGCCAGATTTGGTATCAGATTAGGGAATGAAGACTTCAATCAAGACATCGCAATTATGAATTCTATCTTAATAAAGACTTTCATATTTAAAAATCATAGAGAAGAGGGAATATTCATTCTCTTCAGCAGTGGGCATGGAGGAGCGCTGAGCCGCGGCTCCTGTCAGTGCCCGCTGCTAAAGAGGAAGCATATTCACGCTTCTTCACGCACATAGTCCCGGCGTGGAGAGGAGTGAATGTGCCGGCAGCAGCTCACCTCAGCAACTGAGAGCGCGCGCTGCTCAGATGCCGACATGAGCTGCTGCAGACAGGACTCAGCGATGGAGCAGAGGTGAGGAAGGAAGGTGAGTATAAGTGTTTATTGTTTTATGTGTGCAGTGATTGGGGATTGAGGAGGCCACACATACCAGGATACTTGCATTGAGGAGGCCACACATACCAGGATTGGGGGATTGAGGAGGCCACACTTACCAGGATTGGGGGATTGAGGAGGCCACACATACCAGGATTGGGGATTGAGGAGGCCACACATACCAGGGATTGTGGGGGCCACACATACCAGGGATTGTGGGATTGAGGGGGCCACACATACCAGGATGGGGAAATTTACCAGTAGCTGCTGCATTTCCCATCCTAGGCTTATACTCAAGTCAATAGGTTTTCCCATTTTTATGTGGTAAAATTAGGGGCCTCGGCTTATTTTCGGGTCGGCTTATTTAAAATATACAGTATTTTAAAATCAGTGAGTACGTGGTGCCCATAATACTGCAGGACTGTGGCATTATACTATATGGGCTGCATTTTACCCTATGGGGTGTGTAATATACTGTATGGAGGACTATGGGCAGTGCATTATATTCTATGGAGGACAATATGAAGTTCATTATACTATATGGAGGATTATGGGGGGTACATTATACTATATGGGGGGAGCATTATACTATATGGAAGATTATGGGGGAGCCTTATACTATATGGAGGATTATGGGGGCACATTATACTATATGGAAGATTATCGGTGGTGTATTATACTATATGGAAGGCTATGTTGGGCCATTATAATATTTGAGGGCTATGTGGGGGGCCGTTATACTGTATGAAAGCAATTATACAGTGTGAAGGTGTGTGTGGGGTCCATTATACTGTTTGGAGGGCTGTGTGGGGGCCATGAGAGTGTATGGAGGCTAATGTGGAGGAATGCACCATGGGGGTATCATACTGTGTTTGGGGGGCACTTTTGTTGGCATCATACTTTATGGGGCAATGAAAGAGAAGGAATCTACAACTTCAAAAGGAGGAAAATTACTATGGAAAGTTATGAGATCTGCTCTTCTGTGACACAGACAAATATTTATTTTTTTTTGGGGGGGGGGGGCCCAATTAGAGCTTCTGCTATGGGGCCCCATGACTTCTATGTACGCCCCTGCATTCACATCACTGATAACCACGACTACAGAGGACGATGATCCTATATGAACTGGGTTGTGTTCAAGTTTTCATCACGTTCCAGTGGTTTCCTATCACCTGAAAGCTGCTGAATAATGAAGGAGTGTCAGAAAGCTGCCAGCCTGACATATGTGTCCTGTACATTAAGGACTGAGTACTGGTTATGGTGCTATATAAAGCTGGGAAGTGTCAAGCTAACCCTTGCTTTACTGACCAAAGATGTCACATCTGTTCCAAAAGTGACACGAGACCAGTGTGGACACACGGAAGATTCCAGAATATCCAACGTAAGTCCAGGTGACACTGCACAGATATTAAAGCTACATTTCATCCATGGACTTTGTTTTCTTATCAATTGACACACATGATCTTTCTAATAAAGAGTACAGTTTATGGACTGAACAATAATGAATACAATTATGGACTGTACAATAGCTACACGCTATAATTTATTTCAGAGGAGTTTTCATCTAAAGACTGTATTATAAAAGAACCAAGAAGAAGACGAGACGAAGACCCGATGACATCAGATGATGACGATTGGACCTGTGATTGCTTCAATTTAGATTTAGGGAAGTATCATTATACATGTTAAATGAATATTAGTCACGGCTTACCATAACATGAATTCACATCATTATGCTATTGAATACATATAACAATAAACTGATATTGATATTAATATTATTATTATGGACATTAAATTATATTGTCAAGGAAGAAGAAAAGAAAATGATCCTGTTATCCTAATGATGAACCTATCTACTTTGAGGATTTCAGTTGATGTCTGTCATCCTCTAAAAGGGGGAATTGTTAAATATTAATTACTGATATTCATTTTATTCTGAATTCTGTACCATATACTGCATAAAAATGCATCAGCCATCGTGCTAGGGTTTCTAGATGACATGTGCTATTTGTGTATTTTTAGTTCAGTGCCATATGCAGAAGAACAGGTGTTATATGACCAGCTATAAAAGCCCATGTTAGAGACAAGTGGGGCTCTTGCCATTTCACAGGACACAGGACGAGAATCTATGTGTGAAGAAAACAGCTGCTGATGTAGGCCCAAAAAGACATGTTCTTTACCCGGACACATGGTGTCATCCGGACACAGTGGTGGACACAGGCAGACGCAATCTACTATCCAGGATCCCAGGGAAAGATGGGTGACTCTCAACAATAAAGCTAATTATGGACAAATGGACAATCACTTTGTAACTAACTTTTATGTAACTATTTCAATCATTCTTTTTAATGGACAATCCGAGAATAAATCAATACATTTTTTTCATAAGAATATCGTGATATAGTTTTTGATCAATCGCATCTAATAAGAAGTCCTCAATAGAAAATTATACGGAAATAAGTATTTTTTTACAGATTACCGTCAGAACTGGGGTGAGTATATAATTTAAATGATTAAAGAATGTGTCTGTTGTATTTCAAATAAAGTGTTTACTCTGTGTGTTTATTTAACTCTTTACTTTAATTAGGTTTGGTCATGAAATGGTCTGTTTGACACCTTGTCATCACCAAACAAGAGCTAGGTGCCAGCTAATTCCATTCCAATCTTCATTAGCATTTCTATTCATGTAGTTTCTGGGGCAGCTTCGAGCTGCTATTTTTAGCCTGGGAAGGTGCTATTTGCAAACATGGTCCCTGGCTATTATTAACAGCTCACAGCTGTTACGTTAGCCGCTACGTCACCACGAACAGCAAGAAGCAGCGCTGTGGATGCAGCATATTCTTGCTGCGTCCAAAACGAGGTGTTCTAATGCCGCATTTTTGTTGTCGGTACATGTGAATCCACCACATACAATAACACTTCAATCGGTCAAAATCTGCAGCGTAGACCAGTGTCAAATCAAAAATGGCATCAGTGTAAACAAAGCAAAAAAGTGGGCACCCACCTGTACTATTACAGATGATTGTCCACATGCATGCTGAGAATAGCATAAACAAAGGAGGAGAAAGAACTCAGCAAATATTGCAAGAAATATTTATTTAGTTATACACAATAAAAGGGTACAAATAGAAATTAAGACAATGAGGTAGTGTCAGATGATAAAGTGCTTTCAAGTAGGGTAGATGTAATATATTTAAAATGAATCCACGAGACTGCAAAATTGCACATTGCCCAAAGAAATAATTTAATTATAGGTAATAGTAAATTGAAATAAATAAACTGGGACAAAAATCACAGGATTTTCATGATTCACATAATCTCACTGAGATATAAATGGAACAAGATGAAGATGTTAAATGTTCTTAGTATATAGCTATATGCCCATCTCCATAACCAAAAATAAATCAAACCAGCGAGATAATTACCTGACAGGAAAGCACAGCAGAGGGGGAGGTAGAAAGATAATGAGGGTGATGGCCCAACGTACATTTCGCGGCGTTCCAAGCCGCTTTCTCAAGGGCAAAAAGTCATCATAGTGACCCAGAAAGTATATATACGTCTATCCCCATGGAGCCTGGAATGCAGACAGCTGGTCGGCGGGGCACACACCCGGAAGTGGCCAGCTAAGCCGGGGGCGTGCTCCACGGACCACGTGACATGGGGTCAAAGACACCAGGTACGGTGCATGCATGTGGCTGAGGGAGCACGCCGTGCGCGCACCCTGGCCATCACACCGCCAAACTGCACATGCACCGGAATTAATTCTGACACAGGCGCAGGGCGGCCCTCAGATGACCAGGCGCGTGCGCGCCACGATCCCCACCGCGGGCACGCACTCAGCCATGTCAGAAAGCAGTGTAACAGCTCATTCTGGAGAAGTTGGGATCACATAACGGAGCAACAGTGAAACAAAAGGGGGGAAGGGGGAACTTAATAGTCAAAAATGGGGAGAAGGCCATAGAAAGTCACACATGTATAATAGCAGCAATCATAGATCTTTATAATCATATCTCCCGTCTGGACATGAGGTCAAATGTATATATCCGAATCTCGCTGGTCTCCAAACGTGAGCAGGGTCACAAGGACTTCATAAATATGGACTGGGAAGAGGAAGGAAAGAAAAATAAATAAAATGAAAACATTGGACTTAAAACCACATAAAAAAATAATTCCTCTTATAATCACCCAACCCACATGTGTTAATACAAACATGTGGGGATAAAGGTATACAAGTTAAGCTTACTGTTACAAAAATGAGGAAAAGATTAGCGACTCATTCAGGCCATTAGGTGTTACTGTGTTCAGGCGCATGATCCATTGTGACTCTTTCTGGGAAAGTCTCTTCCTGACATTGCACCCCCGAATCCCCATATGTATTACGTCAATACCCCGCACCATGAAGGAACAGGGATTGCAATTGTGGCGCCCCTGAGGGTTCGGTTGCCACAGACGTACTGCACCTCACCCAGAGGTGTGGTGTCTCCTTCTCTCAGGTAAGGAGGGAGTGCTGCCCGGAACCCCAACACCCGCATTCAACACTACACTACTCCAGGCCGGCTGGAAGGGCAAGATGCAATGTGTTTCCTGCTGAGCCCTGTCCCTGGCTGGGGTGGGGGGAACCAAAAGGTAGGGGGAACCAGTAGTGGGTGTGGGTGGAGGATGTAGAGTAGGGGAGCATCATTGTAGGAGGTCTATATATAGGGAAGCCATCTTAGGGTGGCAGGTCAGTAAGAGGAGGGAGTGAGAACAGTCAGGGAGTCAGGGAGCCGAGTCTCTTCAGGAGCTCTGATCCACAAGTGGGGCCTAGTGATAGAGGCCCAGGAGGGGAGCAGAGGAGTAAGGCTCCATTCTATAGAAGGGATCCCAGGGGGTACGGCGAGTGCAGGACGGCACCCGTTTGCCCCGAATCTGCCCAGAGTCAGAGGGATCAGGCCGCAAGAAGGGGACCGGCCCCTGGACCAGCCGTGTTGCTCCAGGTCTCGGCTTCTGACTTTTATAGTGCAGTTGCCACAGCCCCATCCTAGTCACCGTGAGGGTCAAGTAGGTCCGGGAACTCCAGTTGCCCAGAGGGACTTCAGAGCACCCGAGCGGGACTGTGAGTGGGGAAGCGCAGGGCAGGAGGGAGAGGACCCAGTGTGAAGTTGGTCAAGTAAAGGAACATAGGAAAGCGGTGTTCTGTTAAGCACTCCTGACGCATCTGAGGAAGAGCTGAATCCCTGGTCTGGTGAGCGCAGCGTGACGTGGGAGGCTGACACCCGTACAGTGTACCAGTGGAACTAACATAAGAACTGTGAGTAAAGACTCGGATGACTGCACTGCACTGCCTCCGTCAATTATTTCAGCTGCGCCATCTCTTCCTCTGCACTACAAGCCCCAGCATCACCACCCACCATCAAACTCCACACTGCCCCGGGGGCCCGCTCCACCTGTGGGGAGCAGAAACACCTCATCTGCCATTCCAACACCCCCGGAGGTCTGAAGCAGCGCTGGTAATCATTACCAGGTACCACAGGTGGCGTCACAAACTATTTACTTTGTTTATTTATTTTATCCAAGTTCCAATCCCCTTTTTCAAGAGTGACCCCAGGGTAAGGGGCCGGGAGCCAACCACCGCGACACCCCCCCAAACCAGGCGTCCCCATCCCCTGGGCGCTACACAATCATGTTTAGCCTTAAAATGGCGTGGTATCATCTTGAGTTGAGTTGGATCATTTGCTGACCTGGCAGCCATAATGTCCCTCACATGCTCCCGTATGCGTACCCGCAGCTCTCTCGAAGTCAAACCGACATAAATCAATGAGCAGCTGCAGGTAGCATAATAAATGACATTAGATGTACCACAGGTGATATGATGTCTTATATCAAATATCTTTGTGCCATCTGTCGAGCAAAAGCTGGTACAGCGTAGGACATTGGGGCATGCCACACAGTGTCCACATTTGAAATTACCTACCTTCGGACCACTTGAGCCAAATAGACGTGGACCAGTGTGTCCGGTACAGAAATTGACATGCTGCGGGTGAGTTTGGGTACATGGCCACAATCAGGAGCCGCTTGTTTATACAGCGTCAAACCCGCAGCATCCAGATGTTACACATAGTGGATGGGATCTCTAGAAATCCCATGTTCACTATGCGTGCATCAGAGGCTGCGGATCATCCGTGGACACTGACATGCGGCGCGTCTTTCAGGAGTGCAGCATGTCAAATTCTCTTGCGGAGTCGCTAGTCTCCACAATATAAATTGACCACTAGAAAGTATTGAATGCGGTAAATCCGTATGGTTCAGTGAACACATGCGGATTTACCTAAAAAAAACAACAAAACAATATATGCCTCAGAAAAAAATTGGGGTCCCCCTATAAAAATCTAACCAGAAAAGGCTAAACAGATAGCTGCGGGCTGACAGTAATAGCCAGGGAAGGGGCCATGAATACTAGCCCCCTAAGCGGCTTTTAATATCACCCCTCAGCAGTCCCAGAAATGGCGCATCCATAAGATGCGCCAAATCTGATGCTTAGCCTCCGCTCTTCCCACTGCCCTGTAGCAGTGGCGAGTGGGGTAATGGGGTTGGGGTTCATGTCAGCCTTGTATTGCGGCTGACGTGAAGCCCAGGTTAGTAATGGAGGGTGTCTATAAGACGCCCCCATTACTAACCGCGTAGTAGAGTGTTCACCGCTTTTTCAATAAATACACGGCCAGAATAAAGTATTTTAATGAAATAGAAAACACACGGTTCTAAAAGAATTTTTATTACACTCTCAGTCCCCGAATCCCTCGTCTCCTGAAAAAAATAAAATAACAAACAACCATATCCCTCACCTGACCGCCGCCATTACATAGTCCACGATTACCGTCAATGATTGTCACTCGGTGATCCATGTTACTTCTATAGCAGCGACATCAGTAATCCGTGATGTCACTACTGTAGAAGACAGCAATGTATACTGACAGGGGTGTAAAATCACTTCTGTCAGTGTACATTGCTGCTGCAGGAGGTCACTGAGGTTCATCAGCTGAAGATCAGCTGATCAGCCCTGGTGAGCTCACCACCGTGGGAACATTCTTGAGAATGTTCCTACGGTGAGGTCACGTGAGCGATCAGCTGATCGCTCACGAGACCGCAGGTCCAGACAGCGCAGTACACTGCTGGGAGCGAGCATGCTCCCTGCAGTGTACCGCCAGCCAGTGGGAGGAGAACATCGCTGGGGGACATCGGGGGCGTCGGACAGGTGAGTATAGTGTTTTTTTTTTCTTTTTTTAACTGCTGGTGGTTCCCTGCTTGGCTGAGGAGAACTACTGCTCTCCTCAGCTGCACCGCTGACACTGTTATGAGCGGGAACGGCGGTCGGATGAGAGGAGTAGTAGTCCTCCCCAGCCGACCTGGGTACCACTCGCAGCGGGTTTCCGGAGCGTTTCCCGTCCATTAGTTTTAATTGAAACGCAGCAAATCCGCAAGTATAAATATTATACCTGTGGATTTTCTGCGTTTCAATTAAAGTCAATGGGCGGGAAACACTCCGGAAACTCTGGGCATAATGGTCATGCTGCGTTTGTTTCCGCAATGGTTATTTCCGCATCATGTGCACAGCATATCAGGATTACTATTGCAATAGCTGGCAGAGTGTTTATGATGCGTTTTCACACTGAAAAACCGCCGCAAAAACGCATTAAACATACTACGTGTGCACTTAACCTTGGTGTGTCAGCGTCACATGGCACATCCGTCCCTCATATAGGGATTGATGTACAACTAGTCCCTTTTGTTAAGAGAGTGGCAGTAGCCCTGGATGTCCTTTTATCCAGTGAATGTGCTCAGCTTTGCAACATTATTAAACTCCTTCATTTTGAAACATGTTGCCTTTCATTTCAATGCAATTTTTTCCAGCACTAATGAAATAACTGTGGTATGCTCTGTGAGTATAGTCATATTTACTGGCAAATGTGATGCTGGGGACATTGTACCCCATATATATGAATTTATGACCCCCAGCTCTTTCAGCTGCTTGTAAAACCTGGCCCTTTAATCCGGGCCCATTAACTCCCTCTCAGCACTATGTGTGCTGGAGCCTGCTTCTACGGGTCCTACATCACTGAAGCTTGGTACTTCGGGGACACATACCTCCCATCCATGACCTGTCCGGAAGCCACCTTACAGCTCAGATACATACACCTCGTACACGCTCAGTACACCTCGTACACGCACGACTCCACTCCATATACCTCGTTCACACGCTGTTCCTCTCCGCACACCTTGTACGTGCGCGGTTCCACTCTGTACACCTCGTACATAGGCGGTTCCAGTCCGTACGCTTCGCAAACACGCGGCTCCGCTCCGTACGCCTCGTACACGCGCGGCTCCGCTCCGTACGCTTCGTACACGCGCGGCTCCGCACTGTACGCCTCGTACACGCGCGGCTCCGCTCCGTACGCCTCGTACACACACACGGCTCCGCTCCGTACGCCTCGTACACACACACGGCTCCGCTCCGTACGCCTCGTACACACACACGGCTCCGCTCCGTAAGCCTCGTACACGCGCGGCTCCGCTCCGTAAGCCTCGTACACGCGCGGCTCCGCTTCGTAAGCCTCGTACACGCGCGGCTCTGCTCCGTACGCCTCGTACACGCGCGGCTCCGCTCCGTACGCCTCGTACACGTGCGGCTCCGCTCCGTACACCTCGTACACGTGCGGCTCCGCTCCGTACACCTCGTACACACGCGGCTCCGCTCCGTACACCTCGTACACACGGCTCAGCTCTGTACACCTCGTACACACGCGGCTCCGCTCCGCACACCTCGTACACACGCGGCTCCGCTCCGTACACCTCGTACACAGACGGCTCCGCTCCGTACACAGGCGGCTCCGCTCCGTACACCTCGTTCACACGCGGCTCCGCTCCGTACACCTCGTACACACGCGGCTCCGCTCCGTACACCTCGTAGACACGCGGCTCCGCTCCGTACACCTCGTAGACACGCGTGGCTCCGCACACCTCGTACACACGCGGCTCCGCTCCGTACACCTCGTACACTCGCGGCTCTGCTCCGTACACCTCGTTCACGCGCGGCTCTGCTCCGTACACCTCGTACACACGCGGCTCCGCTCCGTACACCTCGTACACACGCGGCTCCGCTCCGTACACTTCGTACACACGCGGCTCCGCTCCGTACACGCGCGGCTCCGCTCCGTACACCTCGTACACACGCGGCTCCGCTCCGTACACCTCGTACACGCGCGGCTCCGCTCCGTACACCTCGTACACACGCGACTCCGCTCCGTACACTTCGTACACACGCGGCTCCGCTCCGTACACCTCGTACACGCGCGGCTCCGCTCCGTACACCTCGTACAGGCGCGGCTCCGCACACCTCGTATACACGCGGCTCCGCTCCGTACACCTCGCACACACGCGGCTCCGCTCCGTACGCCTCGCACACACGCGGCTCCGCTCCGTACGCCTCGTACACACACGGCTCTGCTCCGTACACCTCGTACACACGCGGCTCCGCTCCGTACACCTCGTACACACACGGCTCTGCTCCGTACACCTCGTACACACGCGGCTCCGCTCCGTACACCTCGTACACACGCGGCTCCGCTCCGTACACCTCGTACACACGCGGCTCCGCTCCGTACACCTCGTACACACGTGGCTCCGCTCCGTACACCTCGTACACACACGGCTCCGTACACCTCGTACACACGCGGCTCCACTCCGTACACCTCGTACACACGCGGCTCCGCTCCGTACACCTCGTACACACGCGGCTCTGCTCCGTACACCTCGTACACGCGCGGCTCTGCTCCGTACACCTCGTACACGCGCAGCTCTGCTCCGTACGCCTCGTACACACGCGGCTCTGCTCCGTACGCCGCGTACACACGCGGCTCCGCTCCGTACACCTCGTACACACGCGGCTCCGCTCCGTACACCTCGTACACACGGCTCAGCTCTGTACATCTCGTACACACGCGGCTCCGCTCCGCACACCTCGTACACACGCGGCTCCGCTCCGTACACCTCGTACACAGACGGCTCCGCTCCGTACACAGGCGGCTCCGCTCCGTACACCTCGTTCACACGCGGCTCCGCTCCGTACACCTCGTACACACGCGGCTCCGCTCCGTACACCTCGTAGACACGCGGCTCCGCTCCGTACACCTCGTAGACACGCGTGGCTCCGCTCCGTACACCTCGTACACTCGCGGCTCTGCTCCGTACACCTCGTTCATGCGCGGCTCCGCTCCGTACACCTCGTACACACGCGGCTCCGCTCCGTACACCTCGTACACACGCGGCTCCGCTCCGTACACCTCGTACACTCGCGGCTCTGCTCCGTACACCTCGTTCATGCGCGGCTCCGCTCCGTACACCTCGTACACACGTGGCTCCGCTCCGTACACCTCGTACACACGCGGCTCCGCTCCGTACACTTCGTACACACGCGGCTCCGCTCCGTACACTTCGTACACGCGCGGCTCCGCTCCGTACACTTCGTACACGCGCGGCTCCGCTCCGTACACTTCGTACACGCGCGGCTCCGCTCCGTACACCTCGTACACGCGCGGCTCCGCTCCGTACGCCTCGCACACACGCGGCTCCGCTCCGTACGCCTCGTACACACACGGCTCCGCTCCGTACACCTCGTACACACGCGGCTCCGCTCCGTACACCTCGTACACACGCGGCTCCGCTCCGTACACCTCGTACACACGCGGCTCCGCTCCGTACACCTCGTACACACGCGGCTCCGCTCCGTACACCTCGTACACACGCGGCTCCGCTCCGTACACCTCGTACACACGCGGCTCCGCTCCGTACACCTCGTACACACACGGCTCCGCTCCGTACACCTCGTACACACGCGGCTCCGCTCCGTACACCTCGTACACACGCGGCTCCGCTCCGTACACCTCGTACACACGCGGCTCTGCTCCGTACGCCTCGTACACACGCGGCTCTGCTCCGTATGCCTCGTACACACACGGCTCCGCTCCGTACACCTCGTACACACACGGCTCCGCTCCGTACACCTCGTACACACACGGCTCCGCTCCGTACACCTCGTACACACGGCTCTGCTCCGTACACCTCGTACACACACGGCTCTGCTACATCCACACTGTAAACCCCTCCTGACCCCACACATAAACTTCAGCTCATCCAGCACCATGACAACCAGCACAGCAGAGTCCTGCATCCACTGAGGCCCCTGATCATGTGACCCCTGACTCCTCCCCTCCTGTGACCTCATCACAGCTCCTGTGCGCACAGAGCAGCCATATATGTGGTGGCGGCTCTGCAGGTGGAGGTATGTGGAGACCCCCATTACTGGGCGCAGGGGGCATTAACCCCTTCAGCACGGAGACTCTTTTGGGGTCTTGTGTTGCCCCTTTATAAGAATCATAAGGTTTTTGTTCTGTTTCCTGTAATAGATACATACGACCCAACTATGGAGACAGGAAGGGAGGAAACGTATTGTTCTCATAGTACAGGACCCCTTTACTGCCCCCACAGTGTAATGCCCCCATTATGCCCCTTATGCAGGATGTATGATGCCTCCACACAGTGTAATGCCCCCATTATGCCCCTTATGCAGTATGTATGATGCCCCCACACAGTGTAATGCCCCCATTATGCCCCTTATGCAGTATGTATGATGCCCCCACACAGTGTAATGCCCCCATTATGCCCCTTATGCAGTATGTATGATGCCCCCCACACAGTATAATGCCCCTTATGCAGTATGTATGATGCCCCCACACAGTGTAATGCCCCCATTATGCCCCTTATGCGGTATGTATAATGCCCCCACACAGTGTAATGCCCCCATTATGCCCCTTATGCAGTATGTATAATGCCCCCACACAGTGTAATGCCCCCATTATGCCCCTTATGCGGTATGTATGATGCCCCCACACAGTGTAATGCCCCCATTATGCCCCTTATGCAGTATGTATGATGCCCCCCACACAGTATAATGCCCCCATTATGCACCTTATGCAGGATGTATGATGCCCCCCACAGTGTAATGCCCCCATTATGCCCCTTATGCAGTATGTATGATGCCCCCCACAGTGTAATGCCCCCATTATGCCCCTTATGCTGGATGTATGATGCCCCCACACAGTGTAATGCCCCCATTATGCCCCTTATGCAGTATGTATGATGCCCCCACACAGTGTAATGCCCCCATTATGCCCCTTATGCAGGATGTATGATGCCCCCACTCAGTGTAATGCCCTCATTATTCCCCTTATGCAGGATGCATGATGCCCCCACACAGTGTAATGCCCCTTATGCAGGATGTATGATGCCCCCACACAGTGTAATGCCCTCATTATGCCCCTTATGCTGGATGTATGATGCCCCCACACAGTGTAATGCCCCCATTATGCCCCTTATGCAGGATGTATGATGCCCCCACTCAGTGTAATGCCCTCATTATTCCCCTTATGCAGGATGCATGATGCCCCCACACAGTGTAATGCCCCTTATGCAGGATGTATGATGCCCCCACACAGTGTAATGCCCTCATTATGCCCCTTATGCAGGATGCATGATGCCCCCACACAGTGTAATGCCCTCATTATGCCCCTTATGCAGGATGCATGATGCCCCCACACAGTGTAATGCCCCCATTATGCCCCTTATGCAAGATGTATGATGCCCCCACACAGTGTAATGCCCTCATTATGCCCCTTATGCAGGATGCATGATGCCCCCACACAGTGTAATGCCCCCATTATGCCCCTTATGCAGTATGTATGGTGCCCCCACACAGTGTAATGCCCCTATTATGCTCCTTATGCAGGATGTATGATGCCCCCACACAGTGTAATGCCCCCATTATGCCCCTTATGCAGGATGTATGATGCCCCCACACAGTGTAATGCCTCCATTATGCCCCTTATGTAGTATGTATGATGCCCCCACAGTCTAATGCCCCCATTATGCCTCTTATGCAGTATGTGTAATGCCCCCATTATGCCCCTTATGTAGTATGTTTGATGCCCCCACAGTGTAATGCCCCTATTATGCTCCTTATGCAGTATGTGTGATGCCCCCACACAGTGTAATGCCCCCATTATGCCCCTTATGTAGTATGTGTAATGCCCCCACACAGTGTAATGCCCCCATTATGCCCCTTATGTAGTATGTGTAATGCCCCCCCCCACACAGTATAATGCCCCCACAGTACCGCCTGAGGTCCTGCAGTTGGAATAAGTCCTGAGGTTTTACAGTTGGAATAATCCCTCCGGACAGTGGTTTTCCCTTAGCCTGCTCCCCTACATGTAGACCCTCGAGCATGTATACACTCATGTTGGGGAGCAGGCCTTACTAGATATTGAGGCTTTGTACAGTAATATACCGCATGATGATGGTACCAGAGTAAGACGTTTATTGAAATCGAGATCTATAGCGTGTAGCAGAAATAATGACTTCATGGAGGATCTTCTAAAATTCACTCTTACTTATAACATCTTTCTTTTTGACAGGAAGTACTTCCACCAGCTCAGGGGTACTGCGATGGGGAGCCTCTGTACCCCCTCATCTGCTAACCTATTCTTGGACTGGTGGAAGGAAACCACAATATTCAGGGATGATAATAAGTGGTGGCGTCCATATATTGGGGCATGGGATAGATATATTGACAACATTTTTATCATCTGGTCAAGGACGAGTGAACAATTTCTTGAATTTGTCAGGGAACTCAATATCCATAGAGTCGATCTTAGATTTACATCAGAGTTTAATTATTACCAGTTGCCTTTCCTGGATATACTAATCAAGAAAGTACGGGATGGGAGCCAGCGTTGAGGAGTCGGTAAGCCAAACCTTCGACTCCTACATCTCAATTTCCATGACACCGACTCCCTCATACATGGCTCATTTTAAGTGATAAATTTACGGAGGACACATTTTTCTTAGCTAAAAGTCTAGACCCTTAGATCAGGAATAGGAAAGACATTTATAGGACATTTCATAACTTTCCCAAATTCTTATGAAAAAATATTCCTCACAAACTACATTGAACTACTGTACCCAATTTATTTTAGGAGTCCGACTCCGAATCCACAGCCCTGGATGGGACCCTAGGGACACTCATCTACCATAAACTATTAAAGTGGGATAGCAACCACCCCATCCTCCTAAAAAAAAACCAAAGCAATATCCAAGGGCTAATTTTTACAGTTGAGAAGAAACTGCTCTAATGTCACAGATCTTAATAAAGAGGCGATAGACATAAACACCAGATTCAAGAAAAAAGGTACCCACAGTACATTTTGAATTCCGCACGACTGTTTGCAGAAAAAAAGGAGAGACCGACACCCCTCCATACCTAACCAAGACACCAAGAAAAATATGGGATGACATAAGTAATAGGAACTTGTGACAATAAGTGTGACCTTAGCTTTAATATCTTCAGAAAACACTAGGATGTACTTGTGGCTGAGCCGGACCTGAGGGTGCTGTGGGATTTACTCCCACAATAACTTTCAGAAAGGGTTGGTCAATTAGGGACCGTATGGTGCATAGTTTCTATAAAAACCTGCACTCAAGGGGACTTGGCTAGATAGAAGAATCTGTGGTTTATTTAGATGTGGAGAAAGTTCTACATGTAATTGGATGAGACCATGTAAATCTTTCTCGAGTTCCTCTACAGGTGAAACCTTTTTCCAGAGAGATTAATCCAACTGTAAAACCTCAGGACTTGTATATGTGGCCACATGCAACTGCCTCCTAGATTATGTATATTAAATTATATCATCGCACACTCATGAATTCTGATGCAGTGTTCATTTATTAACATTTGGCATAATATCAAACCGATCAAACGTGATTTGCGACAGTGATTGGCGACAGACGTTTCGGCCTTATCCAGGCCTTATTCATTGAGTCGCACTACTAAAAGAGAGGAAATACAGTGTTAGGAGTAGGGATATAGGAAATCACATTAGTTAAACAGAAAGTCCAAAATATACATTATTGAAGGACGAGAGTGGAGGGGGGGGGGGCGGAAATGAGGGGGAGAGGGGAGAGAGAGATAGAAGCAAGGGGGGGGCAGAATAAAATCACAATTATGCATATGTACATTATATACAGTGGAATCATCAAGTAACATAAAGTATACTGTGGGGTTACCTTAAGTGGGTTCAGATGAAGGTATATGCCATAAGAGATAGAATAAAAATCTTTATATGGTGCTGTAATAGTAAGAAATGCATGTTAAGCGCCTGGAAAATCAAACAGGGTATTTTTAGAGAAAGCAGACCACTACCTTTAATGTCTCTTGGTTCACAGCCTAAAGGAGACTTTCATGCTGGTGTGACGTGAAGTCTCTACGTCTTGATACAGTGCTGGCGTCCCTGTTGTGGCTGTTTCATATAGTAGAGAGGAGCGGTGTGGCCTTTTCCCTATATTGTTATTCATATAGTGTGGGGGACTGGAGTAGGGAGAATGTCCCAATTAGTAGGAGGGGTGAAAGAAGAGGGGAAGGGGAGGGCTCCTGGGAGCTGGGTACCTTGTTCCTGTTAGCTTCTGCTTCTGGCTGTGGTGCAGAAGTCCCAGATATGGCTCGTTGTTGCAGGGGAGGAGGAGGGCGGCGTGACCGTCTCCCAGCGCTGTGGAACGTGCACTGGGAGTCCTCATTTAAGTATGTGCGCGCTGAGCGCTGGGGCGGAAGTGCGTCACAAAAGGGGGCGGGGAACCGGAAGTGACGTCGCGCTAGTGGAAAACTCACTTATGTGTGTTTTGGTTGCTATGGTGCGCTGTATACACTGATAGCTGGTTGGCTAATGCACATGCAGAGCGTGTACACTTCACAGCATATCGTGTCATGCCAGTAAAGGAGCATACCTCGCTGCTAGGGGTAAAAATACTCCAGTAAATCAACCATGAGGACTATATGATCCACAGAAATTGTGGTAGTGGAACAGGGTTAAGGTGACTAAACCTCATACTTAAAGAAAGGAAATCTATGTGCACAAATTGTCCTGGATCCCTTAATACACTGTATGTAGTCATGGGTAGTACAGATAGTAATGTTGTCTATTTAGGGGGGGGGGGGGGAATGATAAGAGAAATATCATGGCATATAGATGGGCACATCAAAAAGTCAGATAGGATAACTTTTAGTTGTGTAATCTTTAGGGGGAGGCAACTGGTAAGAGGGATATCATGGTATGTATAAGGGCACATCAATAGGTCAGAAAGGATCACTTTTAGTGGCAAAAGATAAGAGGGATCTCATGATATGGGCACATCAATAAGTCAGAAAGGGTAACTCACCTAAGAGTGTGTTCAATGGGTCTGTAGGAGCAAAAAGGTCAGTGATTAGAGGTGAGAGAAATAAACTCAATAGATTAAATGGCAATTTTTAGAATCAATGGATCCAGTTAATTTCTCGGTTCAAGCCTTTAGGGGATAGTGTCTGGAGTGTGTGGATCCAGTAGGACTCCCGCTGTTTCAGTAATTTAATATGGTTGCCACCCCTCCTTGGTCTTGCCACATGTTCAATTACTTGGAAGCGGAGTTGGGCCACTGTGTGCCTAGCTCTGGTAAAGTGGTCGGGTAATGGGAGCCAATTTTTGCCGCAGCGGATGGTAGACTTGTGGCTCGCTATGCGATCTTTAATATGTTGTGTGGTTTCCCCTACGTATAGAAGACCACATGGGCATTTGATGATGTAGACCACAAAATTTGAATCGCATGTAAAAAAGCCTCTGATGGGGTAGCTTTTCCCTGTCCTTGGGTGCGTGATGGTATCAGACTTGATGATGTTGGAACATGCTGCACAATTGAGGCAAGGGAAAGTACCGTGACGACGGGTACTGAGTAGGCGTTGGGAGGCAGTTGTGCGGGAAGATCCTATGTCAGCCCTAATAATCCTATCTCTGATGTTAGGGGCCCGCTTGACGCACATAAGTGCAGGATTGGTAAATGCGGGGATTTCTGGATAGGCTCTAGATAGGAGAGGCCAGTGCTTCCTAATAATGGCTTGGACTTTAGGTATTAGTGGATGGAAGGTATGTACAAATGGTATTCTCTCAGGGCTAGTGGTAGTCAGCTGGGGTGGTTTGGGTTCTAATGCTCGGTCTGTCTCTTGTCGTAGGAGTTGGGTGGGGTAGTCACGTTCTCTGAATTTAGTCGCCATTTCCTGTAGACATCGAGAGAGTGTGTCCGGGTTGGATACGATTCGAGTCACCCTGTGGAATTGGGAACGTGGAAGGCTGTTTTTTGTCGATTTGGTGTGGCAGCTTGAGTAATGTAGGAGGCTGTTACAGTCGGTGGGTTTCGAAAAGATGTCGGTTATTAGTTTATTATTGTCATCACGGATGACTACGGTGTCAAGGAAAGAAATTTGGTTGTAATCATGGGTAATTGTGAACTGTAGTTCAGGTCTGATTGAGTTGATATGTGTGAAAAAGGAATCAAGTGTTTCTGGTGGGCCTTGCCATATGAGAAAGATGTCGTCTATATATCGATGGTAAGTGGTGCAGTACTGTTTGAATAGCTCATTGGGGTATATGAAGTCTTCCTCAAACTTGTGCATATAGGCATTGGCATAAGCTGGAGCTACATTGGAGCCCATTGCGGTGCCCCGTCTTTGTATATAGAAGTCATCGCCGAACAGGAAGTGGTTTTGATGTAGGACTAGGGACAGTATTTCCAAGCAGAATTGGATAGAGAGGGGGGAAAGGTCAGACTCGGAAAGAAGATGTGCTGAAGCTTCAAGGCCTAGTTCATGGGTTATGGAAGTATACAAACTGTTGACATCCAGTGTAACCAGTTGACTGGTCGGGGAAAGGCATGGGTTTTTTTTGATGATGTCCAGAAAGGCGTTAGTGTCAAGTAAAAAAGCTCTAGTTTTCTTCACAAGTGGTGTTAGAATTTTCTCAAGATAAATCGCTAGATGACAGTATATTGTGGCTGGTGGTCTCGTCGTAGGCGAAAGTATCGCTTGACATCTGGAAGACCGGTGCAACGCTGAAGACCAGGTAATTTATAGAATAAATAATTAGCGTGCACTCTTGTCATAAGACGAGAGGTGCTGATGAAGAGACACAAGGTGTCCAATACATATATTAAATTATATCATCGCACACTCATGAATTCTGATGCAGTGTTCATTTATTAACATTTGGCATAATATCAAACCGATCAAACGTGATTTGCGACAGTGATTGGCGACAGACGTTTCGGCCTTATCCAGGCCTTATTCATTGAGTCGCACTACTAAAAGAGAGGAAATACAGTGTTAGGAGTAGGGATATAGGAAATCACATTAGTTAAACAGAAAGTCCAAAATATACATTATTGAAGGACGAGAGGGGAGGGGGGGGGCGGAAATGAGGGGGAGAGGGGAGAGAGAGATAGAAGCAAGGGGGGGCAGAATAAAATCACAATTATGCATATGTACATTATATACAGTGGAATCATCAAGTAACATAAAGTATACTGTGGGGTTACCTTAAGTGGGTTCAGATGAAGGTATATGCCATAAGAGATAGAATAAAAATCTTTATATGGTGCTGTAATAGTAAGAAATGCATGTTAAGCGCCTGGAAAATCAAACAGGGTTTTTTTAGAGAAAGCAGACCACTACCTTAAATGTCTCTTGGTTCACAGCCTAAAGGAGACTTTCATGCTGGTGTGACGTGAAGTCTCTACGTCTTGATACAGTGCTGGCGTCCCTGTTGTGGCTGTTTCATATAGTAGAGAGGAGCGGTGTGGCCTTTTCCCTATATTGTTATTCATATAGTGTGGGGGACTGGAGTAGGGAGAATGTCCCAATTAGTAGGAGGGGTGAAAGAAGAGGGGAAGGGGAGGGCTCCTGGGAGCTGGGTACCTTGTTCCTGTTAGCTTCTGCTTCTGGCTGTGGTGCAGGAGTCCCAGATATGGCTCGTTGTTGCAGGGGAGGAGGAGGGCGGCGTGACCGTCTCCCAGCGCTGTGGAACGTGCACTGGGAGTCCTCATTTAAGTATGTGCGCGCTGAGCGCTGGGGCGGAAGTGCGTCACAAAAGGGGGCGGGGAACCGGAAGTGACGTCGCGCTAGTGGAAAACTCACTTATGTGTGTTTTGGTTGCTATGGTGCGCTGTATACACTGATAGCTGGCGGACACTACAACCTACGATCGTATCACCCATGACCCCACCCATAACATTCATTCTAAAATTCAAGCGATTCTTACCAGATATCTTGATTGTAAGACAATTGACCAAAAAACCGCTACATTCCTTACCAACTCCCACCCAATAACCCCAGTGTTCTACATACTCCCCAAGATACACAAATCACTGAGCAATCCTCCGGGACGACCGATAGTAGCCTCTACCGATTCTATCCTTTCCCCTCTAGCGATTTATCTTGAGAAAATTCTAACACCACTTGTGAAGAAAACTAGAGCTTTTTTACTTGACACTAACGCCTTTCTGGACATCATCAAAAAAACCCATGCCTTTCCCCGACCAGTCAACTGGTTACACTGGATGTCAACAGTTTGTATACTTCCATAACCCATGAACTAGGCCTTGAAGCTTCAGCACATCTTCTTTCCGAGTCTGACCTTTCCCCCCTCTCTATCCAATTCTGCTTGGAAATACTGTCCCTAGTCCTACATCAAAACCACTTCCTGTTCGGCGATGACTTCTATATACAAAGACGGGGCACCGCAATGGGCTCCAATGTAGCTCCAGCTTATGCCAACGCCTATATGCACAAGTTTGAGGAAGACTTCATATACCCCAATGAGCTATTCAAACAGTACTGCACCACTTACCATTGATATATAGACGACATCTTTCTCATATGGCAAGGCCCACCAGAAACACTTGATTCCTTTTTCACACATATCAACTCAATCAGACCTGAACTACAGTTCACAATTACCCATGATTACAACCAAATTTCTTTCCTTGACACCGTAGTCATCCGTGATGACAATAATAAACTAATAACCGACATCTTTTCGAAACCCACCGACTGTAACAGCCTCCTACATTACTCAAGCTGCCACACCAAATCGACAAAAAACAGCCTTCCACGTTCCCAATTCCACAGGGTGACTCGAATCGTATCCAACCCGGACACACTCTCTCGACGTCTACAGGAAATGGCGACTAAATTCAGAGAACGTGACTACCCCACCCAACTCCTACGACAAGAGACAGACCGAGCATTAGAACCCAAACCACCCCAGCTGACTACCACTAGCCCTGAGAGAATACCATTTGTACATACCTTCCATCCACTAATACCTAAAGTCCAAGCCATTATTAGGAAGCACTGGCCTCTCCTATCTAGAGCCTATCCAGAAATCCCCGCATTTACCAATCCTGCACTTATGTGCGTCAAGCGGGCCCCTAACATCAGAGATAGGATTATTAGGGCTGACATAGGATCTTCCCGCACAACTGCCTCCCAACGCCTACTCAGTACCCGTCGTCACGGTACTTTCCCTTGCCTCAATTGTGCAGCATGTTCCAACATCATCAAGTCTGATACCATCACGCACCCAAGGACAGGGAAAAGCTACCCCATCAGAGGCTTTTTTACATGTGATTCAAATTTTGTGGTCTACATCATCAAATGCCCATGTGGTCTTCTATACGTAGGGGAAACCACACAACATATTAAAGATCGCATAGCGAGCCACAAGTCTACCATCCGCTGCGGCAAAAATTGGCTCCCATTACCCGACCACTTTACCAGAGCTAGGCACACAGTGGCCCAACTCCGCTTCCAAGTAATTGAACATGTGGCAAGACCAAGGAGGGGTGGCAACCATATTAAATTACTGAAACAGCGGGAGTCCTACTGGATCCACACACTCCAGACACTATCCCCTAAAGGCTTGAACCGAGAAATTAACTGGATCCATTGATTCTAAAAATTGCCATTTAATCTATTGAGTTTATTTCTCTCACCTCTAATCACTGACCTTTTTGCTCCTACAGACCCATTGAACACACTCTTAGGTGAGTTACCCTTTCTGACTTATTGATGTGCCCATATCATGAGATCCCTCTTATCTTTTGCCACTAAAAGTGATCCTTTCTGACCTATTGATGTGCCCTTATACATACCATGATATCCCTCTTACCAGTTGCCTCCCCCTAAAGATTACACAACTAAAAGTTATCCTATCTGACTTTTTGATGTGCCCATCTATATGCCATGATATTTCTCTTATCATTCCCCCCCCCCCCTAAATAGACAACATTACTATCTGTACTACCCATGACTACATACAGTGTATTAAGGGATCCAGGACAATTTGTGCACATAGATTTCCTTTCTTTAAGTATGAGGTTTAGTCACCTTAACCCTGTTCCACTACCACAATTTCTGTGGATCATATAGTCCTCATGGTTGATTTACTGGAGTATTTTTACCCCTAGCAGCGAGGTATGCTCCTTTACTGGCATGACACGATATGCTGTGAAGTGTACACGCTCTGCATGTGCATTAGCCAACCAGCTATCAGTGTATACAGCGCACCATAGCAACCAAAACACACATAAGTGAGTTTTCCACTAGCGCGACGTCACTTCCGGTTCCCCGCCCCCTTTTGTGACGCACTTCCGCCCCAGCGCTCAGCGCGCACATACTTAAATGAGGACTCCCAGTGCACGTTCCACAGCGCTGGGAGACGGTCACGCCGCCCTCCTCCTCCCCTGCAACAACGAGCCATATCTGGGACTCCTGCACCACAGCCAGAAGCAGAAGCTAACAGGAACAAGGTACCCAGCTCCCAGGAGCCCTCCCCTTCCCCTCTTCTTTCACCCCTCCTACTAATTGGGACATTCTCCCTACTCCAGTCCCCCACACTATATGAATAACAATATAGGGAAAAGGCCACACCGCTCCTCTCTACTATATGAAACAGCCACAACAGGGACGCCAGCACTGTATCAAGACGTAGAGACTTCACGTCACACCAGCATGAAAGTCTCCTTTAGGCTGTGAACCAAGAGACATTTAAGGTAGTGGTCTGCTTTCTCTAAAAAAACCCTGTTTGATTTTCCAGGCGCTTAACATGCATTTCTTACTATTACAGCACCATATAAAGATTTTTATTCTATCTCTTATGGCATATACCTTCATCTGAACCCACTTAAGGTAACCCCACAGTATACTTTATGTTACTTGATGATTCCACTGTATATAATGTACATATGCATAATTGTGATTTTATTCTGCCCCCCCTTGCTTCTATCTCTCTCTCCCCTCTCCCCCTCATTTCCGCCCCCCCCCTCCCCTCTCGTCCTTCAATAATGTATATTTTGGACTTTCTGTTTAACTAATGTGATTTCCTATATCCCTACTCCTAACACTGTATTTCCTCTCTTTTAGTAGTGCGACTCAATGAATAAGGCCTGGATAAGGCCGAAACGTCTGTCGCCAATCACTGTCGCAAATCACGTTTGATCGGTTTGATATTATGCCAAATGTTAATAAATGAACACTGCATCAGAATTCATGAGTGTGCGATGATATAATTTAATATATGTATTGGACACCTTGTGTCTCTTCATCAGCACCTCTCGTCTTATGACAAGAGTGCACGCTAATTATTTATTCTATAAATTTCCTAGATTATGTATGCATGACCAAGAGGCAGTCTAGGAGGAGTGTGGGGTGGCATTTGGGCGAAATACGCCATGGTCGGGACACCCCATTAGTGAGACACATGAACAGTGCACATTGAGGTGAAACAAGCGACATCTCCTTTTGCATCATTGAGGTGGTTAAACCCAATGTGAGAGGAGGTGATCTCAATAGATGTATCCTCAAAAAGGAAAGCAAGTGTATTTCCAGACTGGATTCACGAGCCCCTACGGGACTGAATGAGAAAATTTCCTATGCTTGTTTTGTATGAATACTGCCGCATTCTGGATTACATTTTTGGATTTTATACTCTACCCATTGCTACTCAGTTCCCTGCGAATGAGGTTCACATATTGTTTTACTTCATCAAGAGATCTGAGCTTCTATATCAGAATTATTTCTTATCAGTTATATCCCACTTATACTATTTAGTAACTAACAAGTGTGGTGTTCCTTGTGTATCTCTAATTATGCAATAGGGCTCAAATATGACCATTTAGGAATATACTTTGGGCCACCATCCCAGTGACAAAGTAGATCTACATGCCTATTGCATGATGGGAGGATGTGCAATACTTGTGTCATCACTGCATTCTTGGTCTTCTATCCTTTGGATTACGATATCGGAGAGAATGAAGACACAGGACAGGATGTTTGTGTCTAAACATACTCTAAACTTTATTACAAAACACAGGGCTAATATACACCCTGAAGGCAGGAAATGGATTTGCCATATATGGTTCGATTATACAGTTAGCTGAACAAGCTAAAAAAGCTAGTTTCTGTATGCTTTAAAATATTTAATTAGACGTATCTGGTTAGCAAGGCCATTTTATCTTCTTGCAAGAACACATTATTGCTACAAGAAGAAACATCTGGCCAAGGAGGACACTTTATCTTCTTAGCAAGGACACGCTATTGATACAAGAAGGAACATTTCAGCTTGCTGTTGTTTTGACCTAAAATAACTGTCAGACTTATATAGCATAGATGGGGCCTTTAAACTTGAGGGACTCCATCTTCTGCTATAACATTCCATCCTTTTGTTCCTTCATTTATCGACACGAATCTCTATGTTTTCTTTTAGTACAACGCTGAATACACATTAGAAAAAGCTTAAAAACCAAATAAACCGCAAGACACATTAGCAAAACCTGTAAAATAGCTTGTACTATACCAGCCAACCATCCACCGATACCTTTAAACCAATTTGCTTGATTTAGAAAGGAAAATCTCTGTGTGGAATTATTGGCCCAAGTATCTGAACAGTTCACCCAAAACTTTATCTCTTCCCATGAGACTGGAACTGCAAGAAAGGGTATGCTAGTGGATGTCACAGGGGCATGTGTACATATCCAACAATTAGCAATGGTCTGGTTTTGCTCCTTTAGTCCATCGATTAGAGCAAGATGGTGTTTAATGAATCTATTGTCGTCTCCATCTGTGGCGCTCAACCTAGTCCATGCACCTGTGGTTGTAAGTATGCAGGTAAGTATAAACAATGTCTTCATTCTTTGTCCGCTGGTTCTCCTAGTATCTTTTTGCAATGGGATGCGTGGATCCAGGTCTCTTTTCCCTCTAGCTTAACGGCTGTACTTGTGGTCAGCAGAACTTGAAAGGGTCCGTCAAACTGTGGATCTAGGCTTTTCCTCACGTGTCTTTTTATAACCATCCAGTCTCCAGGTTGCAGCGTATGGCTGCTAGAGTCTTGATCTGGATCTGGAAGAGAACTGAAGACATTATCATGTACTTGCTTAATCTTTTTGTGTAAAGCCCTCACGTAGGAACTTAGCACATGGTTGTTCATTTCTAATGCTTGCGGATAGAAACACCCTAGGCTGGGTACGTTGCCAAACAATATCTCATATGGAGAGAGTCCAGTCTTTCTATTGGGCGTGTATCTTACTGAAAACAGAGCAAGCAGTAAACAGTCCGGCCATGGTTTTCCTGTCTCAGCCATGGCTTTCTGAATTTTTAATTTCAATGTCCCATTCAGTCTTTCCACTTTACCACTACTTTGTGGGTGATATGGGGTGTGGAATGCTTGTTGAATTCCTAGAGCTGACATGACTTCATTCATTATTTCACCTGTGAAGTGTGTACCTCTGTCACTCTCAATTACCTCTGGTACCCCATACCTGCAGACCACCTCTGCAAGCAGTTTCTTTGCGGTTGCCGTAGCCGTGGCTTTGGCAATCGGGAAAGCCTCTGGCCATCCTGAGAGCAAATCAATACAGACCAACACATATTCCCATGATCCTGACTTTAGCAGCTGAATATAATCAATTTGCAGTCTCTGGAATGGATAGAGGGGACGGGGTGTGTGTTTGGGTGGTGTTTTAACTACTCTACCCTGATTATGTGTAGCACATATCATGCACCCTTGTACCAGGTTTTCAATACAGGTGGAGAATCCTGGTGCCACCCAATGTTTCTGCATCACACTCATCACACCCGTTTTAGATTGGTGTGTCGACCCATGTAGTATCTGGGCAGCTGCTGGGTACAGTGCCCTTGGAAGGCATCGTCGTGTCCCTTTCCCCCATACCCCATTTGCTTCATTCAGGCATGCACCTTCCTTTAACCACTTATCAACCTCCTCCTTTTGAGCCTGAGCCTGCATTTGGGATAAGATGTCCTCCGACACAAAGGGGTTTTTAGGGGCACTTAACTGACGTACTGTTGACCCTTGTTGCGGCTTACAGGCTGCTGTTTTTGCCGCTGCATCTGCCATCGCATTTCCTCTGCTTACCTGGTTGGTGCGTCTGGTATGTGCTCTTACCTTTTATGACAGCTACTTGTTTGGGTAGTTGTAGCGCATCAATTAACTGCTGGACCGCATCAGCATTCTTAATGGGGTGTCCTGCTGCCGTCAGGAAACCTCTTGACTTCCATATGGGACCAAAATCATGCGATATACCGAATGCGTACCTAGAATCTGTGTAAATGTTAACAATACTACCTTCCGCTAGTTTATAGGCCTTGGTTAGGGCCCTAAGTTCGGCTTCTTGAGCCGACTGGTGTGGGAGCATTGGTTCTGCCTTGATTACTGCATTGAGGGAGACAACTGCATATCCAGTATGGAAGGTACCTGAATCGTCCTGATGACGGGATCCATCTACAAAAAATTCAAAATCTGCATTTTGTAATTCATGTTCAAATACAGTAGGTAAACCTGCCGTTTCTTGTGCCATCATTTGTACACAGTCATGAGGAACTTCCTCTCTTGGATCTTCCTTAAAAAGCACAGTACCTGACCCCTCCTTTAGATCCGAGAGAGGTAACAAAGTTGCTGGGTTCAAAGTAGTACACCTCTGTAAAGAAACATTGGGAGGCATTAACAGTGCACATTGTAACCTGAGATGACGTGCTGCTGAGAGGTGAGCGGGTTGCACTTGGTTCAATATAGTGTAGACATCATGAGGTGTTAGAACGGTGAGCGGGTGGTCAAGAACAATGTCTGCAGATTTGTGGAGTAGCAGTCCAACAGCATGCAGAGCACGTACGCAGGATGGTGCACCTCTGGCTACCGCATCCAATCTGCCACTAAAGTAAGCAACAGGTCTCTGATTATCACCGTGTGTTTGAGTTAAAACTCCTGCTGCATGTCCAGCTTGCTCATGAAGGTACAGAGTAAATGGGAGCTCATAATTAGGGGTACCCAAAGCTGGAGCGGCCAAAATACGGTTTTTGAGAGAATAAAAACAGTCTATTGCCTCTGATGTTAGTACAAAAGGTGTTGGAGTAAGACAGTCATAGAGGGGCTGCATTAAAACAGAGACGGCATGAATCCACTGTCTGCAATAGGAAACAAGTCCAAGAAAAGTTCTGAGGGCTGCAACATTAATGGGGACGGTGAATGCCTGTACTGCTTGTTTACGTGCATTTGTTAAATGACGAGCTCCTGGTGTAATGCAATGTCCCAAAAAGGTGACTGAAGATTTACAAAACTGAAGCTTATCTTTCGATGCCTTGCAGCCAGCGCGATAGAGAAACAACATAAGCGATATAGTTGCACTATGACATTGTTTCCTGGACGGGGCACAAATGAGCAGGTCATCGACATATTGCAAAACAACGATATGTGGTTCAGACCATGCCTCCAGTATTTCCTGCAGACTTGCAGTGTACATTGTGGGTGAATTCTGGGCACCCTGTGGCAACACTGTCCATGTATATTGACTACCCTGGAATGTGAAAGCAAACAAGTACTGGCAGTCAGGATGTAATGGTACACTGAAAAATGCATTTGCCAAATCGACCACTGAAAAGCAAAGAGAGTTAGAAGGTATCTGTGACAGGAGAGTATGCGGGTTGGGCACAACTGGTGTTAGAAGTTCTGTGGCTTTGTTAACCAACCGGAGGTCATGGACCATTCTATATGCGGCTGGTTGTCCTGGCACGCTCTTTTTTCTTTACTGGGAACAGGGGAGTATTGCAAGGGGACTGGGTTTTGACTAGGACTCCTCTGTGTAGTAATTTTTGGACTTGCTGGGCTATGGCATTCTCCTGACCCGAGCTAAGGGGATACTGCCTCTGTTGAGGTAAGATTGCTCCTGGTTTTAATTTCACCATTACTGGTTGAACTCTTAACCTACCAACATCTGTTTTGTCTGAGGCCCAAAAATCATGTGACACCGCATGCTCCAATATCGGGGGAAACTCATTTGTCTCTTCTATGCTGGCAATATCTAGTGACATAATTTTGCAAAGGGTACTTGGTTTTAAACCTGGGGTCATGGTGACAGTGCCATCGGGATGATACTCAATATGTGCTTGTAATTGGGACAACACATCATTTCCCAATAGATTACATTGGCATCGGGGCGATACCATGAGCTGGCTATGTACAGTAGCTCCTTGAATTTGCAGGGGAATTTTTTTAGTGACAGGGAGCAGGACAGACGGGGAATTGAAGTGGGTGGCAATGACATGATGTGAAAAATCAGTGTCAGTATATGGCCAATCACCTTGCGTAATTACTGAATTGTCAGCCCCCGTGTCTACTTGGAAATCGATTTCATGTCCCCCTGGTAGCTTCACCTGCACTATACAACTGGGAGTTGGGGGTAAGGAGATGAGGGGGTTCATGTGCAAGCTACCCTCATCCTATGGGGGCGTTGTTTGGTCGGCTGGAGGACCCGTACTCTGAGCATTTGGATACGGGTTGGTCCTACTGTTCTTTCTAAAATGTCCTGGCTTTTTACATCCGTAACACAGTTTCTGTCCTCCTCCTTAAGTCCGTCCTCTGCCTCTGTTGTTTCTGGGGGTCGTCTCTACTATATGTATTCTGGCAGCTCTTTTTGCCTGCGCTATGTCATGCTGTGCCCCCTGAGCTATTCTAGCTAATTCTTCTGCCTTCACTGATCTCCAGTCTGGTCTACTTGCTTTTACCTTCTCTGCAATCTCTTTCTTTAGTCCATTCATGAAAGCACTTGCTAATACCCTCTCACTAGTCTTATTCCCGGGGTTGAACAACATTTCTGACCAGGTTTTCTTTAGTGCATAGAAATAATCCTTAGGATCTTCCTCCTTCCCTGCACGCTATCTTCTAGTGTAACTTGCTTTTCTGCTTGCCTGTCTTGACATGCTTTTACCAACGCTGCTGCGAATAGGACTCCAGCTGCTGCATCATTAGATTCTGCATCTACGGGTCCGGTCCTATTGGCATACTGTTTTTTTGTCTCATCTATCAACCTATCATAGCGGGCTTCATCTGCCAATTTTCCCTTAATTACCCCCTGCAGATCTATTCTAGTTGCATTGTACGTATCCTGTATGGTGGTGATCATTCTAGCGAAACCCATAGGGGACTGGGATGGGTCTGGCAGCTGGGAGATCAGTGCCAACTGCTCTGAAGGACTCCATGGTCTATACATTAACATTGTACGAGCTTCCTGACCTGGAACCACTGCATCCCCCCCTGCTGCTGCTGCTGCTACTGCTCCCGGTGCTCCCGGCACAACTACCGTCCTCATTGGGAATTGTCTAGCTGGGTGGGGTCTCGGTCCTCCACATGCCACACAGATGTCTACTGTCAAGGGGTTCTGCTGTCCACATCTGGGGCAAACCCAACATTTAGGTTCCTGAAAATTCTGATACTGGGGTGGGGGTGACGTCGGGAGCGGACAGGGAGGAAAATCTGTCATTCCGGTTTTTGTCAGTCTGTAACGTCCGTCTCCTAATTTTTCAATCTTTCCTTCAAAATAAGCGCATGCATCATCCATTCATCTACTGTCCCTAACAGACCCTTATCTTTCAGCCATCCATGATAGGAGTTAAAGAAGGATTTCCGTTTCTCTCCATTCATCTCTCCATTCTCATTCCTTCCCGCTTTACACAATATTTTGTCAATTCCAGTCAGTGCCTGTTTCCCTTCTCTGCGTACCACTAAGTCTTTGGCTATAATGCCTTCCTTGGCATTTTGGTTCCCCATTTTTTCGGTTCTCCTCACCTAGAAGAGACTCCTCAGTCACTTAGACAATGGTCACTTAGACAATGGGCCACAAAGGTTTCTGAACCATTCCACTACTAGCCTCTCTAGGACTTATACGCCAACCAGAAAAACAGATCAAAAACATCAATCCCGGGACACATCCACAACACAATCATCGGATCCATACTTTCATTCTTAAATTCTCCAAAGGATAGAAGACAGGACTGTCAATTTATCTGAGGGGATTCTACTGGTTCAAAGGGACCTGAGCCAGACAACAATCTGTGAATTACCTGGGGAGCCGACCGCTCGGGGGTGAGGGAGTCTCTTCTATGCAGTGATATAATTAGGTAGAATATAACAGTTATTCATACCTCAGCGCTGTATATATCACCAACAGAGAGCTTCACTCGTCCCACGTCTCGGACCGGTCGAGCACCCCTGGGTAGATTAACTCAAGGTCCCTGTTCGAGGCGCCAGCTGTCGTCACTGCATTCTTGGTCTTCTATCCTTTGGATTACGATATCGGAGAGAATGAAGACACAGGACAGGATGTTTGTGTCTAAACATACTCTAAACTTTATTACAAAACACAGGGCTAATATACACCCTGAAGGCAGGAAACGGATTTGCCATATATGGTTCAATTATACAGTTTAGCTGAACAAGCTAAAAAAGCTAGTTTCTGTATGCTTTAAAATATTTAATTAGACGTATCTGGTTAGCAAGGCCATTTTATCTTCTTGCAAGAACACATTATTGCTACAAGAAGAAACATCTGGCCAAGGAGGACACTTTATCTTCTTAGCAAGGACACGCTATTGATACAAGAAGGAACATTTCAGCTAGCTGTTGTTTTGACCTAAAATAACTGTCAGACTTATATAGCATAGATGGGGCCTTTAAACTTGAGGGACTCCATCTTCTGCTATAACACTTGTTTTTAGTCTTCCATGATACTGATCTCAGAAAGAGGATTTTTCTGTTGGTGGAATGCACTCCAATATCATATGCGCTCCGGTGTGGAACGCAGACATCTGGGCATGCGCATTTGTGGACAATGATCCTGGATGTGCTCCGTCGTGGAATGATAACTACGGGCACGCGCAGTCACAGGTACGAGTGGCGCGGAGGCAATCAGTTTATCTGGCGTTTCAGCGTAAAGCACGTCACTTCCCAACATGCACACTAGGGGATGGACATTATCGAACCTCTTGCTCATGAGAAGTAGCGTAGGCGTGGTACAGTATATCCTGTGACAATTCACCTCTAGGAATTGGAATGGGCCTACTATTCTGGCGTTTTGGATGAAGTGAGATATTTAAACATGGACACCTGGCTATTAGGCACACTATGCTAAACATCATGAATTATCATCCCTGTATCAAGCCTCCTAATGAACCTGTTGGGAAAACGCTTTGTGGCGGATTATTGAAACATTCTTTGAGTACCATACCCTTTCTTTATACATATTGTAGGGGTTTTACTCACTTGGGCACAACGGGAGGAAAACAGGAGGCATGTTCCTTTAAAAGTTCATGTGGGTTTATTGCTTCATAAACCCAGAAGCCAAACAGAAAAGCAAATAGCCTTTAGATCAGGCAAACAAAGTAAATGTCCTTAGCATGTGTCTGCTCAGCCAGTGTCCTGGCTTGGTCTGAAGACAAACATACTCAGGAGGCCTTCTCCCTCCAAACACATAGACCATGTGCCAAACAACAGCCTTCATTTTAACCACACCCAGAGGTGAGGTAAGTGGGTAGCTGGACCCGCCCATTCTCTCCTAGATACCCATAACCCGGCTCCCAGGTGCACCAAACAATCCTCTTAGTGCTTATGTGCCCTAGAGAAACACTCCAGGTTACATCACATAGACTAGCCATCTCTGTGACACATACCTCCCATCGACTACGCGACCAATAGCCACCGTACATATCTCTCTCCTCTGCCTAAAGCCGTGGGACTTGGCACCTTCTACTACCAGACAGGGGATTCTCGAGAGAGCATGGACATTACTATGTAGCTTCCATGCTCTATGTTCTACATGGAAGTAGAAGTCCTGTAGGGCTAAAAACAAGAGGGTGACCCCTCATCCATCCGAGTGGGGCATAGTCGGATAGTAATCTAAATTTTCAACCTAACAGATAGTACCGTAAAGTGTCCACTGCCCACTTTATAGCCCAGCATTCCTTCTCTATGACCGAATAATTTTTCTCGCAGGAGTACAGCTTTCTACTCAGGTAGATGACAGGGTGCTCCTCCCCGTGTATCTCCTAGGAAAGGACTGCTCCTAAACCGACATCTGAGGCATCTTTCTGGAATATAAACTATTGAAGTCCGGGGCAACCAGGACCGGTTGATTACACAGAGCCAGAGTCTCTTGAAAGGCCGTATCCGCCTTTGCAGTCCACTTGGCCATGGCTGATTTTGTCCCTTTATAGAGGTCAGTCAGGGGTGCGGCCATCATGGTGAAGTTTGGGACGAATTTCCTGTAGTATCCCACGATTCCCAGGAAGGCTCTGACTTGCTTTTTCGACAGCGGTCTATGCTAATTTTGGATTGCTTCTACTTTAGTAATTTGGGGTTTTATCTCGCCTCTACCTACTACATATCTGAGGTACTTGGCTTCTTCTTTCCCCATGTTACATTTCTTCTGGTTTATTGAAAACCCCACCTTCCTCAGAGCATCAAACAGAGCCTGGATTTTTTCCAGATGACTCTACCAGTCTGGACTGAAGATAATAATATCATCCAGGTATGTTGCGCCATATTTCTTATGGGATGCAAGGATGCGATCCATGACTCTGGAAGGTTGCAAGGGCCCCCTGCAGTCCAAATAGCATCCGGACATACTGGAAGCATCCGTCAAGTGTAGAAAACGCAATCTTCTTTGTCTACCTGTGCCATTGGGGGATCTGCCAATATCCCTTCATCAGATCCAAGGTGGTTATGTGCCTTGCTGGCCTAAGCCTCTTGATCAGCTGATCGACGCGTGGCATGGGATATGTGTCAAATTTGAAGACCTCATTCAACTTCCGATAGTCGTTTCAGAATTTCCACTCACCATCGGGATTTGGGACCAAGACGATCGGGCTCGACCAACCGCTCTTGGATTCTTCAATGACACCGAGCTTCAGCATACAAGCTACCTCTTTGGAGATCAACTTTCGTTGGGCCTCAGGTATTTGATAGAGCTTCAAGTTTACCAGCACATGAGGCTCCGTCAGAACCTCGTGTTCTATGATACTTGTGCATCCCGGTAATTCCGAGAACAGATCCTGGTTCTTCTGCATCAACTCCCGACACTGCTGTTTCTGGGCCTTCGTTAGCGTTTCCGCTATTGCGACTCTTCCAACATCACCTTCTGGCTTGCCCAGCAAGCATGGAGCTTCCACAGCCTCTCTGTCTTGCCACGGCTTGATGAGGTTGACGTGGTATATCTGGTGCACCTTACATCGTCCCGGTTGATGAACCTTGTAGTTCACTTCACCCACTTTTTCCACCACCTCATACAGCCCTTGCCACTTGGCCAAGAACTTACTTTCCATCGTAGGAATTAGCACGAGGACTCTGTCTCCCGGATTGAATTGCCTCACTCTGGCTAACTGGTTGTAGACTCTGGCATGAGCTTCTTGTGCCTGGAGGAGATGTTCTTTTACAATGGGCATCACCTTCGCAATCCTCTCCTGCATCAGAGCAACATTCTCGATGACGCTCTTGTGGGGCGTGACCTCGGCTTCCAAGGTTTCCTTTGTGACATCCATTAGACCCCACGAATGTCCGCCATACAGGAGTTCAAATGGCGAAAACCCCGTAGAGGCCTGTGAAACCTCTCGGTTAGAGAACAACAGATATCCTACAGTCCCAGTCTCTACCATCCCTTTCTATTGCCTTCCTCAGCATACTCTTCAGATTCTTGTTAAACCTTTCGACTAAGCCATCTGTCTGAGGATGGTATACTGAAGTCCTCAGTTGGGAGATTTGAAGGGCTTTGCATAACTCCCTCATCACCTTACTCATAGAGGGAGTTCCCTGGTCGGTGAGTATCTCCCTTTGGTAAGCCTGTTCGGGGAAAAAACGTGGACCAACTCACAGGTTTTACTTTTTGCGGAGGAGTTTCTCAGTGGAATCGATTCAGGGTAGCGTGTGGCATAGTCCAGGATAACCAATATATATTGATGCCCATGAGCAGATTCAACCAGGAGACCGACAAAGTCCATAGCAATTCTTTCGAACGGCACTTCAATAATGGGCAATGGCACAAGGGGACTTCGAAAGCGAGAGGTGTGGGTGGTTAACTAGCACGTAGGGCAAGACCTGCAATACTTAAATATTTCCCGGTGACATCCAGGCCAATAGAACCTTTGCATGATCCGTTCCTGTGTTTTTTCCACTCCCTGATGTCCCCCCAAAACATGTGAATGGGCCATGTCCAACACCTTCCTTGTAAAAGGGCCTGGCACTATTAACTGCTCCACACACTCCTCCCTCACTTTCTTAACCCACTACAACAACTCCCCACTCATAATAAAATGGGGAAACCTTCTGTTAGCCTCGGCTCCTGTGCAACCCCATTTATAACAGTGACATTAGTAAAGGCTTCCTTCAGAGTTAGGTCCCTATGTTGGGCAGACCCAAAATTCTTGCTGGTCGGTCACCCCTAACTCCGGAATGGCAGACACAGGGGGCACTACCTCCTCATCCCCCACAAGGACACAAAAGGGAAACCTGTCTGACTCTGGGTGTGGTGATACCTCATTAGGGTTAACGGTTTTCTTATCTTAGCCTGCGAACCCAGAACCCTACCCCCCACAGATCCCAAAACAAACAAAAGTCCCAGCCTATAATAATAGGGTGCAACAAGTCCAGAATGGTGCCGACTTTGTGGGACTCAGTACCGTAGGCCGTTTCAATGTCCACTCTGGCCATGGGTTGTCCTTAGCATCACCATGACTGCACTGAACTCCGACTTTTTTCCCACGGATCATTTGTAGAGGAACGGTGGCCCTCATAAGGGTCACCAGACTCCCCGAGTCTAGTAGTGCCGTTACCTCCTGTTCGTTCACCTTCACGGGACATGCTTGTGGCCCCTCACTGGGTAGACAGTTCACACTGCAGGCTGGATAAGCATAATATGAACAACGATGTCCTATACTGCAGTCCATCGGCTCAAGGTTCAGGGGACAACAGGCGGCTATATGCCCTTGGCGGTGGCACCTCCAGCAAACAACATCACCCATATGGACCTTGGGCACCACCTCCCTCGTCCCTTTGGGCCTTGGAAGTCTCACCGCCTTTTGGGCCTCCACCCCCTGTTGGGACCCCCAGTATGGAGAGGGAAGCCTTCCCAAAGAGCCTTCAACCCCCTGGTATCTCTCGACCAGTCCGACCAGTTCATCCGCATTCTGGGGATCACCCTGGGCAACCCAAGGCTGTATGGGCCTCGGCATGGAGTGCACAAACCGGTCCATCACCATCCACTCTACCATCTGCGCAGGCATTGACGACTCCGGCTGCTGCCACTTCTGGACCAGGTGCAACAGGTCAAACATTTGGGAGCGAGGTGGTCTGTTCCGGTGGTACGAACCTGCTGTGCCCTGATAGTCATTGTTACCCCCAAGCGCGCGACAATCTCAGTTTTTAGCTTGCCATACTCTTTGGCATCCTGCAAAGCTAGATAGGGCGTACTATGCAAAGCTAGATAGGGCGTACTATGCGAAGCTAAATAGGGCGTCCTGCAAAGCTAAATCATAGTATGCCTACTAGGTGTACTTCTGGGGCTCTCCCGTCAAGTATGGCACCAGTACCTCTGCCCACTGCTCTTGTTGAAATTTCTCCCTCTCGGCGACCTTTTTAAACACCATCACGAAGGCCTCAACGCCATCTCCCGGGGTCATTTTCTGCAAAGCCCATCATACCGCCTTCCGGACATGGGAGTCATCAGTCGCACCTGGGGTTGGAGCGCTCATCCTGTCCTGGATGGCGGTTGCCAGAAGCTGCATCTGCTGACGTTGTTTCTGCTAGTGCTGCTGGATCTGCTGTAACAACAGTCTGTTGGTCTCCTGTTGATGCTGCTGCGACTGAACCAGGTGTTTCAGCAGGTCCTCCATTTTGTCTAGTGATGCTTGCTGGCTTGCAACAGACTTCACCCAGGGCATGCAGTCCATGCTGTAGCAGTCACACGTCTCTGCTTGTAACGCTGCCCACAAGTCTAACACCAATTGTAGAGGTTTTACTCACTTGGGTGTGACTGGAGGAAAACAGGAGGCATGTTTTAGATCAGGCAAACAAAGTAAATGTCCTTAGCAGGTCTCTGCTCAGCCAGGCTTGTGTGGCATGCAATCTGGGGTAGCGTCTAGTGTCCTGGCTTGGTCTGAAGACAAACACACAGGAGGCCTTCTCCCTCCAAACACACAGACCATGTGCCAAACAACAGCCTCCATTTTATAGGCCGTTAACCACACCCAGAGGAGAGGTATGTGGGTAGCTGGACCCGCCCATTCTCTCCTAGCTACCCGTAACCCGGCTCCCAGGTGCACCAAACGATCCTCTTAGTGCTTATGTGCCCTAGAGAAACACTCCGGGTTACATCACAGAGACCTGCCATCTCTGTGACACATACCTCCCATCGACTACGCAACCATTAGCCACCTTACAATGCTTTGATACATATCTGATTTTATCATTACCCCACGGCTGATTAAAGGAAATCTATCACCCCCTGGGACTTATCTGACCTCTAATATTGGCATACAGGTGATAGAAATGTGACTCTATACATACCTGAATGCCTCATATTACAGGTCTGTTTGCTGTGAAATGGCTTTTTATTCAGTGAAGATTCTGATGCTTGCTGGCCGTGGGGTAGTCGTTGGAATGGATTCCCTTTAATAAATACTCACTTAGCCCCATTCTTCATGCAGATACTAATAAATACAGGACCTATGAGATTTTTACCATATGATAGTTGGATAGTTAGGGGTGTATCATCCATAGCAGCAGCCCACAGGACCACTATGGTGCCCGTGAAAAAAACACAGAATTTGAGCTTGGTTTAAGTTGGTATCTATGCAACACATAAATGCATGTTTACTATGGCCATAAATCAGAAAAAAACTATAAGAAGAAAAAGCCTCAAACTTCTGTTTGTGAATCAGACATGAGATCTAACGTGATAGAAGATTACAGTCCGGAAAGACGGGAAACATTCATATAGACGGCCGGTGGAGATGTAGTCAGTGAAGATATCTGGCTAAATATGTTTCTAGAGCCGTAGTAGAAGATGAAGATGTCGTCCTCATCATGAAGTAGTTATTTCTCATGTCACGTGTAATGAATATCTCCTGCAGTATTGCTAATGCTGATTCTAGTGTCAGTAAATGAGACGAGAATTAGCTTTATGGAAGATGAGTCTATGAGAAACGTGTTCAGCTGCAGACTCCAAGGAAGAAACTGCTTGTTGGCTGTGGCCTAAAATATAAAGGTTTTATTACTAGATGTAGAGAAGAAAACTAAATACTGTAAAATAATATATCTCCTCATAGATTTCCCCTTATTATCTCCAGTAATTGTATTATTACACAGGATTTTTATGATGTTACATAGGCTCATCATCTTCTCATTCAGGTCCCTACAATATCAAATCCTCTCAGTGAAGATTTTCTATTTAAGATAATTTTCCTTATGGACCCATCAAAGATGGATATGGACAGAGATAAGATAGCAGAGAGGATATTACACCTCACCCTAGAGATCCTCTTCCGTCTTACTGGAGAGGTGAGAGATTCTGATGACGTCACAATACATCATTCTTATCTATGGGAATAACAGATGGACAGAACTAGAGAGGTGAGGACTCTGGAAATGTCTGGAGGGAGATTTATTAATGTGTCTTTCCATAACCAGGATTACACAGTAGTGAAGAAGACCTCTAGTGAGCGCTGTCAGGACCCTGTGTCTGAGGGATGGGAAAGACCCCTGCGCCCAACCACAGGGCCTACATCTCAGCCCTTCATACATGAGGACATCAATGACCAGAAGATCGTAGAACTCACCTACGAAATGATTGAGCTGCTGACTGGAGAGGTGACACTGCTGGGAATGCTGGGACATTATACAGTAACGCTATGAAGGGATTCGGGGGGATGACTGTATCATTGTATGTGTCAGGTTCCTATAAGGTGTCAGGATGTCGCTGTCTACTTCTCCATGGAGGAGTGGGAGTATTTAGAAGGACACAAAGATTTGTACAAAGACGTCATGATGGAGGTTCCCCAGCCACTCACATCACCAGGTAATAGACAGGACTAAATACACACGGCCTATAATTATCTGTATGTAAAGAATGAATTCAGTCCCTGTATGTGTTTCTTCCAGATATATCCAGTAAGAGGACGACACCAGACAGATGTCCCTATCCTCTTCTTCCACAGGACTGTAAACAAGAAGACCCCAATGTTCCTCAGGACCATCAGGTAGATGGAGAGAAGGTGTCATGAGATCTCCCCTATGATGTGTAGATGGCTGTGAAGGTCTTGTGCTCAGTCTTGTTTTATCCACCAGTATTGTATGTTTTATACTTGTGTAATGAGAACGGTGGAGATGGCAGGATTAGAGCTGATCATAGATGGGACTTCTCATCTGTTTGTGACTTTTACAATACTTGTTTCAGGGTGAAGATCTGACCCATATTAATACTATAGAGGCATATGTAAGGGGTGATGAGCGGTGTAAGGAGGAGATTCCTACATGTGACTACCCAGGTGAGTAGTAACCACTAAATGCACAGAAGTCACAGATTATTCTCAATCACCGGCTGTGGCTGCTTTATCAGTGGTGTAGTTTGGCCGTATCACAATCGTGTGATTATCATTTTGCCTCTAGACCACAACATTCTCTTCCACCCAAAACTGTTCAAATGATTTTGGCCATTGAACCCTTTTCCATAGAAGTTACAACCTGGATTTTCCACCTCCTCCCTGTGATTAGGAGACTTTGACCGTTACCTGCCCAGATCTGTAAACCACAAAGCCAGAAAATCACTTGAAGAAAATTATTATGATGGGCCGTAAGAGAAAGTGCAGGGTAATGATGCTGTTGGCTTCCTAGATCCCTGATATCTTATTGGATGAATCTACCTTCTCTCCCTTCTGTGCTGCTGAATGTGCTCATATGGTCCCTACAAGACCAGGTCCAGTCTTTCTGGCCAAACTTCACATTTATGATCTACAACATTAAATGTTGAGGGCCAAGTGTAAATTTCTTTTAAAACCAACTAACTTCAAACAGGATTGTGATAAACTAAACAAAAAAAACATTACACCTGTGCCATGATATATCTCTAAGCTAAATTTAAGACAAATAAACAAAAAAGGCAGCCTCACCGTGTCCTATTAGTGTAACTCAGTCCGTTTTGCAATGCTGTGGGTCTCCAACCAATAGCCGTGACTTAAGGCTTCACATAAGAAAATTAGTTATGGTGAGTCCCAAGAATAATTAAAATCCTCAATTTATTGAAAAAAGATTAAAAGATCATACAGGTTGGGGATACATCTAAACGTGTTTCTGGCAAAATTTAAGACACCTCAGCTCTGCAGTATTATAAAAAGTTCTCTTTGAATGTGTAATATTTCTTCTTGAAACTCATCTGACAGAAAATATTGGCCCTTATGATAGTTTAGATTGCCAAGAGTAGTGTTGAGCGAATTTGTTCGGCAAATGTTTGAAAGTTTCAAATACGGCACGAATATGGCACATTCGGATTCAAGATCGCAAAGGCGAGCAAATTTTCTTAAAATCGAAAAAGTTAGATGAATGAGGGGCAACCACGGCGTTTTGTTAGCATAGTGCAAGTGTATGATGGGTGGTGACATGTGCCAGGTGAGTGTGGGGGCTTTGGAGAACTTAGAACAGGTCAGATCAGTGGCGCACTGTTTTTTTTTTTTTTTTCCTGTGGGCGGTAACTTTAACTGAGGAAAGCGCGGCCAGCCAATCATATCGCAGGAATCATCTTCACTGTCCAGACATAAGGGCTTCTACAATTGGCTGCAGAAATCACATGTCCTCTCAATATAAAAAGCGGCCATGTTCCCTTAGCGCCATTATGTCCATGTCACTGCTGGAGACAGACGCAGCTCAGTGTTCTCCTGTGTAATGAGAGATATTAGCTAGATAGATGGGCGCTTGTGTGGTAGTCAGATAGTGTAGATAATTCCTGGCCTGTGTACCTCTGCAACCGCTGGTGCAGCACATTTTTGGTGTTCTTGTGCATGTACTGAGATTCTGACAGAAACAGAGGGCCCATGCCATACAATAGTGCTGTGCACCGCTGGTATAGAGCTCCATGTCTCAGTATACCTTGAATCCTTTTTTGCACTTGCTAATGTGATCAAGCAAGCGCAGCGCACCTTTTCATTTAGTGGGGTTGAAATTGTGCTCTGCACAGTCTGCAGAGCTTCTTATTGCAGAGTACAAAATCTGTTTTTTTCTGTTGCTATTGTGATATTGAAAGCTGTGTGCACTAAAGTTTTTTTTAGTGTCAGATACTATTTTAGTGGAGTTGAACTTCAGTTGGTTTCAGAGTAAAAAAATAAATTTTTCCTCTTGCTACGCCCAGTCCAAAAAATATTTTTTCCTGTGCCAAAAGTCATACAGTGCTATAAGCCAGCTACTACGTCAGTGGCGGTCAAAGTCAGCTGGATGCAGAGCTTATGCAGAGTAACCCAAAAATATTTTTTGCTCTGAGTAAAGTGATACAGCTGGCTAGATCTGAGTTTTAAATATTTAGGAGCATATATTCTATGTCATACTGGCCTCATCCTCATTCAAAAAAATAATTCTTCTGTTCCTAAAGTAATACAGCAGGGGACATCTCAGTTTGAAATTGTTTGGAGAATATCTTGTAGGTTTTATCGGCCTTATGCACACTAACAAATTTCTTTTGTCTGTTAGTAACCTTATGCGGCAGGCCATATCTTACCTTGTCATTTAGTGTCGCTGAAATTCAGGTGGGTGCTGTGTTATTGCACAGGAAAAAACTTATTTTTCTTTAGTTAATTGCGTGCTTCTACCATTGAATCTGATCAACATGAGTGGGAAAAAGAGAGGGCGTGGTGGAAGGGAGAATAGGCTTGGTATTAAAGGTGTACGTGGGGTATGTGGTAATGTTAGTGAAAGCACCACGTCACAACTGCCCAACTGACTGTAGCAAACGACAGATGGACGAGTCTGTAGAACTCTTCACCCATTCTACACCATGGACATAAGAAGTGTACTCCAAACAGTCACAGAGTAAAGAGGAGGAAAGCATCTGCAGCGATGCCCAAAATTTTTTTAGCTTGAATTCGGGGCAGGATGAAGTAGGGTCCGAGCAGATTCCTGACCCTCGTCACCAGACGTTAACCGCAGGGGAGGGAGGTGATCCCGATGAGACTCGGATACCTGAGGCTCATGCGGACTGTACTGTGCTGTCAGGGCAACAAGAGGAGAGGGGTCACTCTGAGGGCGAGGAATGGGATAACACATTGGATGATGACGAGGTTGAAGATCCTACTTGGTGTGAACCCATAGTCACGCAGCCGAGTAGCTCATCTGAGGAGGTGGAGTAGGATGACGAGGAGGTTATATTTCGCCCTACGGCGCAGACATGGAGTGATGCAAGCACGAGGAGCACTGCATCCTTAGCCACAACCGTGGCTGTAGCCAGCAGCTGTCATGGGTCTGCAGCTCGCAGTGGCAGCAAGGGTTGCCTAGTATGGGCCTTTTTGGTCACTGCAAAAGGATGAGCCAACTCACGTTTTTTGCAAACTTTGCGATAAAAAACTCAGTAAATTTGACTGCTACATGCATGAACGTTCACATGCTCAAACAACATTCTTTACCCTGCGAATCTTACTGCGCTGAAATGCGGAACAGCGCACCTCAACAACCATCATCTGCCCCAGCAAACGCATCCGCTGCTTCTTCCTCCTTCTCTGTTACCTTGCCAAGTATTGTCACGCAGGTCTCCCATCGCAGAAACTCTGGTTCTTTACCCGCTTCAGTCAGGCTGAGTGACAGCCCTTCAGCTGTAATGGAAGCGGACACACCTGCTGTGTTCGTTTCAACGAACACACCGCATGTTTCTAAATCCACCGTAACATCTGCACCTCACTCACACTCCACCAGTTTTTCTGGTTCACCATACTCCGCTCTCTCAGCACCTTAACCAGCCCTCGGTCCCGCAGTTGTGGTCACGTAAAAGATTGTTTCATTCTACGCATGACAAAGCTAAGAGGTTGAACACCACCATCTCCAATCTGTTGACCACGTAAATGCTGCCTTTCCGCCTGGTAGATACAGACGGTTTCCGAAAAATGATGGCCGTCGCAGTCCCCCAGTACCAGTTGCCCATTTGCCATTACTTCTCTAAGAAAGCTGTGCCTGCGCTATACCAGCATGTCGCAGACAACATCACCCGTTCCTTGTCTAAATCTATGTGTGCCAGGGTGCATTTCACCTCAGACACCTGGATGAGTAAGCAAGGCCAAGGGCTTTACATCTCGCTGACTAGGCACTGGGTGACTCTGGTGGCTGTGGGGGCAGGCGGGGAAGGAGCTGCTCCACAAATCTTGGAATCCCCAAGGCTTGCAGGAGAAACCTCTGTATTTCCCACTTCCTCCACTGCTTTTGCATCCTCCACCTCCTCTAGGGCCTCCACCTGCGCACTCAACCTCTGCCTTAACAAGACACCGCGTTCCAAGGTGCGGAGCGAATACACACCACCTCCGTACTGCGCAGTCAGGGCTCTCCATAATCAGGCAGCCTTCAAATTAATATGCTTTGGAGATCTCAATCATACAGGTGAAGAGTTGTGGGCAGCTCTCCAGGCTCAGTTTGAGCAATGGCTGTCTCCGCTGAACCTAGAACCAGGGAAGGCCGTGTGCGATAACGGTGCGAACCTGTTATTGGCCCTAGGCCTAGGCAAGATCGCACACGTGTCTTGCATGGCTCACGTCCTCAACCTGGTGGTACAGCGATTTCTCCGCCACTATCCTGGCCTGGATGAGCTGCTTCACAAAGTATGGAAGCTGTGTGCTCACTTCCGACGTTCGCACCCCTCATGTCATCGACTTGCATCGATACAGAGGTCTTTGTCCGTGCCAGTTAACAGGTTGATCTTCGATGGCCGACGCGGTGGAATTCCACTCTGCACATGTTGCAGCAACTGTGCCAGCAGCAACGAGCTCTGGCGCAGTATGTCATGACGTATAGCTTGGGGCAACACAGTACGGACTTGGAGCATATCACGTTTGTGGAGTGGGAACAGATTAGGGACCTCTGCACATTCTGCACGGTTTTGAAATGGCTACTAAACTGGTTAGCACTGACGATGCCATCATCAACATCACTATTCCGGACATATACATGATGGAGCAAACTTTGAATAACCTGCAGCAGGAGGTGCTGGCCCCAGAACAAGAGGAGGATGCGGAAGGGATACCAATGTCTCAAATTTCCAGACTGTCGTCACACAGGCTTATGCCAAGTGACGCTGGATTACAGCGATCGAGGGGGTTTGGTGATACCAGGCAAACTGTTAGTGAAGGTGCAAGAGCCGAAGAACTAATGGAGGAGGAAGAGGTGATGGGCGAGCAACTGTCAGAGGATGAAGAGGATAATCATCCCCTCTTGTTTGAACGTGGTTGGCTGGAGGGGACTTAGGAAACAAGCATCAGTGTTACGCAGCCCACAATACAGCCTGGCTTTGGACCTCCTGGAAGAGCCCGACATATAAGTGCCTTCTTGATGCACTATCTGCAACATGATCCCTGTATAGCTAGGATTCGAAATAATGCTGACTACTGGGTTGCCACTCTGTTATAACGTGGATCTGAGTCAATTTTGCCAGATGCTTCCCGCCCTGAAAAGGGACCCGCTTATGTTGGAGTATCGAAACAAGCTTTTAAGCAACCTTTAATAGAGGTTTTCCCCAAGATAACAGTGAGGCACACAGTGTGCGTCGCAGCTGTAGTCTTTCAACCTCCGGCACGTCAGCTTGTCAACGCCAAAACATTAGCAACAGCAGCAGAGTAAGTGGCAGAAGCAATTTCTGGGAGTCCTTTCACACATTTTTTGCACAAGCTCGTGATGACATTGATGCCACTTCGGTGATGTTAGGCCCTCATTTAGGGCAATGTGAACACTCCTGGTTAGGTCTCCATCTCCTGGGTTGGCTGTACTGGAAGAGGTGTGGGTTTTATTTACACTATTTCTACTGTAGTGAAATTGATTAGACGTTGCTAGTGTCTGCCACAAATTTTTTTGAAATATGGAGAATCATGATTGGGTCTCCATCTATTGGGTTGGCTGTAGAGGAACTAGTTTTGGCCTCCTTTGCAATACTTATACTCTAGTGAAATTGATGCCACTTCGGTGGTGTTAGGCCCTCATTTAGGGCAATGTGAACACTCCTGGTTAAGTCTCCATCTCTTGGGTTGTTTGTACTGGATGAGATGTGGGCCGCTAATTTTTGGAAATATGGGGAATCCTGAATGGTTCTCCATCCATTGGGTTGACTGTAGTGGAAGAGGTTTTGGTCTCCATGCATTTCTATAGTTATGGAGTGAATGTAGTGAAATTGAGCATTTGGTGCAGATATTGTTCTCCCCAAACGGGTACGCAAACATAATAAACTCAAAATAGATTTTCAAAAAGCAACCATCAGCCGCCCCATCAAACACCTCTGCTGCTTCTTCCTCCTCCTCTGTTACCGTGCCAAGTTGTCACGCAGGTGTCCGACAGAACCAGCTGTATACCCACTGCAGTTAGGCTGAGTGACAGCCTGTCAGCTGTAAGTGAAGCGGACATGCCTGCTGTGTTTGTTTCTCTGAGCACACCACACGTTTCTTAATCCACCGTAACATATCCACATGCACCTCACTCACGGTCTATCGGTTTGTCCGTTTCACCATACTCTGCCCTTTCTCAGTACTGCAGCCAGCCCTCAATCCCGCTGTTGTAGTCACGTAAAAGACTGTTTCATCCCACACACGACAAAGCTAAGAGGTTGAACTCCACATTCTCCAATCTGTTGGCCACGGAAAGGGTGATCTTAGGCCCTATGTTTTTAAATGTAAACACTTCCGATTGAATCTGCATCTCTTGCGTTGGCTGTAGTGGGACAGGTATGGGTCTGCGTTAAACTACTTGTAGTCTGATGACATTGGTGCCACTTCGGTGGTGTTAGGCCCTCATTTAAGGCAATGTGAACACTCCTGCTTAGGTCCCCATCTTCTGGGTTGGCTGTACTGGAAGAGGTGTGGGTCTTATTTACACTATTTCTACTGTAGTGAAATTGATGCCACTTTGCTGACGTCTGCCACTAATTTTTTTAAATGTGGGGAATCCTAATTGGGTCTCCATCTATTGGGATGGCTGTAGTGGAACCTTCCTGTTCTGCAGTCTAAGTTGTGTAAGGTTGTGTACCAGTCCTTGCTGCACTCCTGATACAGACTCTGCCTGCTGCACTCCTGATACAGACTCTGCCTGCTGCACTCCTGATACAGACTCTGCCTGCTGCTCTCCTGATACAGACTCTGCCTGCTGCACTCCCGCTACAGACTCTGCCTGCTGCACTCCCGATACAGACTCTGCCTGCTGCACTCCCGATACAGACTCTGCCTGCTGCACTCCCGATACAGACTCTGCCTGCAGCACTCCCGATACAGACTCTGCCTGCAGCACTCCCGATACAGACTCTGCCTGCAGCACTCCCGATACAGACTCTGCCTGCAGCACTCCCGATACAGACTCTGCCTGCAGCACTCCCGATACAGACTCTGCCTGCAGCACTCCCGATACAGACTCTGCCTGCTGCACTCCCGATACAGACTCTGCCTGCTGCACTCCCGATACAGACTCTGCCTGCTGCACTCCCGATACAGACTCTGCCTGCTGCACACCCGATACAGACTCTGCCTGCTGCACTCCCAATACAGACTCTGCCTGCTGCACTCCCGATACAGACTCTGCCTGCTGCACTCCCGATACAGACTCTGCCTGCAGCACTCCCGATACAGACTCTGCCTGCTGCACTCCCGATACAGACTCTGCCTGCTGCACTCCAGATGCAGACTCTGCCTGCTGCACTCCCGATACAGACTCTGCCTGCTGCACTCCAGATGCAGACTCTGCCTGCTGCACTCCCGATACAGACTCTGCCTGCTGCACTCCCGCTACAGACTCTGCCTGCTGCACTCCCGCTACAGACTCTGCCTGCTGCACTCCCGCTACAGACTCTGCCTGCTGCACTCCCGCTACAGACTCTGCCTGCTGCACTCCCGCTACAGACTCTGCCTGCTGCACTCCCGCTACAGACTCTGCCTGCTGCACTCCCGCTACAGACTCTGCCTGCTGCACTCCCGCTACAGACTCTGCCTGCTGCACTCCCGCTACAGACTCTGCCTGCTGCTCTCCCGCTACAGACTCTGCCTGCTGCACTCCCGCTACAGACTCTGCCTGCTGCACTCCCGCTACAGACTCTGCCTGCTGCACTCCCGATACTGACTCTGCCTGCTGCACTCCCGATACTGACTCTGCCTGCTGCACTTTGATACGGACTCTGCCTGCACCGCCATCTAGTCTGTTCTACTGGGTCCAGCTGCTGAGCGTCCGTTGGTCTGTCCTGGAGTGGCACCTGGTGTTCACCGGGAGCCAAGTCTAACCTCACCATCAGAGGCTCTAGTGAACAGTCCGGTGCTCGCTTAGTCACGCCCCTCCAGGCTCTCCGGGGTCCCTGGCACAGTGGATCCACAAACCATGTCCGTGACTGTGCGCCCTCGCAGGCATGGTCCTCTCTCCTGTTGTACCAGTCGGTGACCCCTTTTGACATGTAAAGCGCAACTGAATAAATTTCGCTGCCACAGTAATAATAATTACAGTACTTGTACTCTGGGTCAATTGATGGCACTTCCCTAATTTGATGTGTTTTGGCAGCTTTTGGTCCCGTTTCTAGGCGTTCCCTATGCATTTTTTTGGTCCCCCCATTGACTCCTATGGGATTCGGAAATGTTTGACGAATATTCGACTAATAAATTCTGCGAATATCAATTTGTTCTGCTAACTTTTCAGAACCGAACATTGAAATGTTCGCTCATGCCTAGCCAAGAGCCACCGAGCACCATACTCCCATTACCAGAGAGGTTTCACCACTAGTTACTCACTACTTACTGATGGAGACTGTTGAGATTGATCATTTCAGTAGATGTTATTGTCTATACTCATAGTTTTGACTATAGTAGTTAGTGCCCAAAATACTCTGATTTAACCTCCTCCTGCAGCCAGTTTTGTGTTCCTATCTGGGCCCATTTTTCAAATCTGACGCGTGTCACTTTATATGGTGATAACTTTGAGATTCTTCACAAAGGATAATAGGAAACAAATGGACCTTACAAATTATATTCCAACTTCTCTTGAATCCGACAATACCCGATATACGGTTGTACACTACTGTGTGGGCACATGGCAGGTTAAGAAGGGAAGGAGCGACATTTAGCTATTTGAATGCAGATTTTGCTGGGATAGTTTGCAGACACAATGTATTGGGGACACTGTTCACTGTCACCTGGCAGCTCAACATATGGCTACCACAAACAGGCTTGGCGCTATCTACTCCATTTTCCAGATCCCAGGGTTTGCCTTGCTCATCACCCTTTAACTCCTCTACATGTATTTGGACTTAGACAGAGACCCCTAGGCTTGGGCCACAGTGTTACCTAATGTTCTGTGGTGTGAGATGGCAAGAAGAATAGTCAGATAGCCGGGTCAGAACATGGAGGTCAGAGAAAATACAAAATCACACAAAAGTAGTCAGAAAACGGGCCGAGGTCACAACAGGAAACAAATACACAAGCAGGGAGCTGAGCACAGAGGACTGAACCAGAGGAGGACAAGGCTGTATCTGGCAGCTTCCAGCAATATGCTTCCAGCTTTAGTAGGGTGCGGTGCTTTCCAAATGGCTGAAGCAGGGAGCAGATTACTCCAGCTGGACAGCACACACACCCATACTGCCAGACTCGATGGTACTACAGGTCCCAAGCACCCTAATCTTAGTGGCTGGACAGAGCCTGCGCCGTCCAGAGCTTCTGGTTCTGACGTCTCCTCCATCACCAGCGCCACCTGCAGGATGAATAAGGCGGCTTCTGGTGAGAGAAGCAGACGTCGCAGGAGCAGATCCCAGAGGAGATGGGACCCACCATTTGCAGAAGCCCTAATGTGACCAAATTGCAGAAAACCAGAGCTGTAGAAATCCCCATAAAGTGACTCCATTTTGGAAATTATAACCCTCAGTGAATTAATCTATAGGAGTAGTGACTATTTTGACTCCACAGGCACTTTCCGGAAATTAGCACGCGGTGGATGATGGAAAATTACAAATATATAATTTCATTACCCAACACATAGTGCCCAGATTGTGCTCCAGGAGACACACACCATCAATTAAGTGGGTTCTTCTCACTATAGTAATGCCAAATACATGGATGCTATGTGGTTTGGGCGCACTGCAAGGCTCAGAAGTGAGGGGGGGATCTGACTTTGGGAGAGCGGATATTGCTGGATTGGTTTATGGAAACCATGTTGCTTTTCAAAAGCCTTTGAGAATCTAATAATGTGGAAACCTCTGTTTTTCCACTGACAGATGATGGACCTGAGTGGGGACTTGTTTTTTTGTGAGATGAGTAGAAGTTTTTATTGATATTATTTTTGCCTACATAACATTATTTGGTGGCTTTTTATTCCATATTTGGGAGACAGAATTAACAAACAATTGAACACCACGCTCTACTGCTCCATCCTATGAGGTTTTCTATTAGAATGTGAACTGTTATTGTCTTGGTGAATAATGACGGCTAACATAGGGCAAAATGTAAAAAAAATCACAGAAAAAGATACAGCCTTACCAACACCAAATCATATAACAAATGCAGTAGCAGGATGCCACAGACCCCCATGATAAAGGTGGGGGCAGCGCAGGTGCAAAATACTGATGGAGCAACCACTCACAAACCTACCAATTCATGGAGGGGGTGGCTGCCTAGTATTAAAGATGCACACAGATGAAGCTTGAATAGGACGCCAGTCACACAGGTAGGTTTGATGCACAGTGTCTGGCTTACAGCCTATTGATGATGCCAATACTATTAGATCAGGAAGGCTGCCCAGCACTATATAAGTGCACCCCACATGGACAGACACCCCAGTATACCCAACCAACACTAAAATGCTAATGCATTTGTTATCTGATTTGGTGTTGGTAAGGCAGATTTTTTTTCTGTGATATGTTTTCTTGGTAAATAATGATACTTTTATATAAAGTACATTTTTGCAGAGAGTTTAAGTAGAAATATTCAACAATATAAATTTTAAGGATATGTTATTCATAAATAATAATTGGTTTTATTCTTGGCAGATGACTGTACCAGGAGATCAGAGGGACAGCTGACATCTTCAATTTTTAAATCAGATGATCTTGAGATCACACAGGATACAATTGAAGTGAATGCCATTACTCCAGATATACCATCATCCCTTCACAGCAAAGATCTGTCATCTGATCCTTTGAAACAGGTCCTGTCTTCTGATTCATTGCTGATTACCAAGGAAAATCAAAGTCACAAAATAAGCATTAAAAAACAAATTGCTCCTAAAGCAAAGAAGCCATTTTCACTTTCAGAATATGGAAATAGTTTTTCCCTCGAAAAGTCTTTTCTTAAACATCAAAGCACTCACACAGCAGAGAATAGATTTTTTTGTTTCAAGTGTGGGAAATTGTTTAACCAGAAATCAGATCTTTTTAATCACCAGCGAAGTCACACAGGAGAGAAGCCATTTTCTTGTTCAGAAAGTGGAAATTGTTTTACAGAGAAATCAAGTTTAATCAAATATCAGAGAACTCACACAGGGGAGAAGCCTTATTCATGTTCAGAATGTGGGCAGTGTTTTAACGATAAATCAAATTTTGTTAAGCACCAAAGAACTCACACAGGGGAGAAGCCTTTTTCCTGTTCAGAATGTGGAAAATGTTTTAGCCGGAAATCATATTTGGTTGAGCATAACAGTACTCACACAGGGGAGAAGCCTTTTTCCTGTTCAGAATGTGGAAAATGTTTTAGCCGGAAATCAAATTTGGTTGAGCATAACAGTACTCACACAGGGGAGAAGCCTTTTTCCTGTTCAGAAGGTGGAAAATGTTTTAGCCGGAAATCAGATTTGGTTAATCACCAGAGAACTCACACAGGGGAGAAGCCTTTTTCCTGTTCAGAATGTGGGAAATGTTTTAGATTGAAATCAAGTTTTATCAAACATCAGAGATATCACACAGGGGAGAAGCCTTTTTCATGTTCAGAATGTGGGAAATGTTTTACAGCGAAATCATGTTGTATCAGACATCAGAGAACTCACACAGGGGAGAAGCCTTTTTCCTGTTCAGAATGTGGAAAATGTTTTAGCCGGAAATCAGATTTGGTTGAGCACCAGAGAACTCACACAGGGTAAAAGCCTTTTTGCTGTTCAGAATGTGGGAAATGTTTTAGCCGGAAATCAGATTTGGTTATACACCAGAGAAATCACACAGGGGAGAAGCCTTTTTCCTGTTCAGAATGTGGGAAATGTTTTGTGAAGAAATCATCACTTCTTAGTCACCAAAGTACTCACACAGACGAGAATCCATTTTCATGTTCTTAATGTGGGAAATGTTTTGCACGGAAATCAACTCTTAACAAACTTCAGAGAAGTCACACAGGGGAGAAGCCTTTTTCATTTTTAACCGAAAATTGTATCTTCATAAAGGGGTTGTCCACTACTAGGACAACTCCTTCTCATTCCTCATGTTTGGCCTTGTTAAAATAAAAACACTCATACGCACTTCCTGTTCTGGTGCCGTTCCATTGGTGTCACAACTCGCGTTTCCGTAAGGATGTTACATCACACAAGATTGTTACATCACACAATCCTGCTGCCAATCAACGCCACCTTCAGACGTATTGTACATCAACAGGAAGGACATGGCCTGGACATAGCACCAAGAGAACACACACACTGAAAGCACTCTCTTCATACCGTGCTACTGGGTGAATTATAAGCAATTTACAGCCTCAAACATGACTTTCGATATGGGAAAGAAATAAGAAATCAGAGGTTAATCTGAGGTCCTCCACCTCCGTCAGCATGTCTGGTATGCAGCGTTTCTTATGGAAGGTCTTATCTTCCTGCTCCGGAGCTATTACTGCCTCACTTCAACGTGGTAAAAGAAGCAGTCTTAACCCTCATGATGCCAGACAGCTCCAGGCTGTAAGTCCTGCACTAACTTCTTTCTTAATGTAGGCCTCACAAGAAAACAGCTCCACAAATCTCCCTGTACTCTCACCAAAGTCCACATACTGAGCAGTGCTTGCTTCACAGGGACATTTACCTCCCAGCCACAGGTTATTCTGATATGGGGAACAACATAACTTATTTGTATATCAGATTGTGTCTATCCCTACTAAAGAAGATATGGAGCAATATATTCAGAGGCTGGAGACCACATACAATACTGAAATACGTCCCCTCACTTCTATCCTGTCACAGCTTACTGACAAGGTACAGAGATTAGAGGATGACGACGTTCAAGTTAGAGGCCATCATAATGCTCAGAAACTAACACTGGATCTTCACAGCCAGTAAATGAACCATCTGTTTAATATGGTTGATGATCAAGAAAATGGCAATAATATCTGGATAAGGGGTATACCTGAAAGCATCAATGCACAAGTGATTATGCCAACACTGCGATCATTATTCACTAATATCCTTGGTGATCCTATTGATAAGGAGGTGGAGATTTAAAAGGCGCACCGTACAATAGGCAATCATGGCCCAGATCCTGAGTGTCCAAGGGACATTATCTGTCGCATATTTTTTTCAATGTAAAAGAGGCCATTGTGAGGAAAGCAGAGGAGTTGGGTCCTGGTGATTTCAATGGAAAACGCATATAGTTGCTCACATATCTATCCTGAATGACACTTGCTAAAAGAAGGGTATTGCAACCACTACTTAATGCCATCCGGGAAAATGGCCTGATGTACTCCTGGGGGTACCCATTCCAGCTGTATATTTTCAAAGATCCAAGCAACATGAGACCTGTTTGTGATGCCCTGGACATTCCATATATCTGACTGGCCACCTGCTCCACCATTGCCACAGAGAGTTCCAGCACGTCACAGAAGGCGTTCAATGGATCAGGAACTTGATGGTGATGCAGCCAGATGGGAAAGGAACCTGCCAATCATATGAGCTCCTGAAATGAATCTTGCCTTCCCTGATGAGAGACAGTTTGCAGATGCTTACTTATTTCTTTAAGCATATAATTAGATATATCTAAATAGAGCGTTAGGTGCCACTCTTCCACTATATAGAATGTCTAAGTTCATATAAGATCTTAGACCACCATATAAGTTGAGTTCACATGATACTACTGTAATATCAGGCTGTATTACATTACTTGTTTTATATTCCATGGTTCCCCCTAATAGGAATCCTAGAACTGAAAGTTTGACTTGCGCCTGTAAAGACAACCCCCAGTTAGGGACTTGCATTGGGATCTGCTTGTTTCGCAATTTCCTACTGTTTTGATATATTCATAATCTATACTTCTTAGACACTGAGAGGTAGACGTTACTATCTACCGTCTATACTTCCTCTTTTCTTTTAATCTTTCTCTCTTCCATTCCTCCTTTTTTTCATATAATTTGGCACAACTCAAAACTTGTTCATTGAATGTCAGAGGACTTAATGTTCCTGAGAAAGGAGCTCAAGTGTTTTATCGTAGGTATAAACAGCACGTACATTTTCTCTTTCTTCAGGAGTCACACTTTAGAGGCGATCATATACTGTACCTCAGTTTACTAATAGATAGCATTTTTCTGGGATGCCAAGATGATTAATGTTTTGAAGTCTAGGGTGCTGAGTATAGGCCGCCACAGATCACTGCTGCATACTATTGTAGAAACACTGTCTGACGCGAAGAGGAGGTATGTGTTTGTTAAGATCTCCGTCTACTCCAAAATTTTGACTTTGGAAAACTTCTATCTCCCTAATTGTGACCAAATTAAGACATGCCGTCATTACTTAAACAAACTAAAATATTTTGCGGAGGACCTTATCATCATTGGAGGTGACTTTAATTTTGTCTTGGATCCTTCTTTAGATGCGTCCCTGGGCTGGTGTCACCAATCTAAAAAACAAACAAAAGCTTTGCTAAACGTGCTCCGGTCTCAACCAGTCGATATATGGAGAATACTACATCCAGACGTAAAGGATACCTATTATTCTCCTTTACACAATATGCATAGCCATATAGTCCTTTTCTTAATTAGCCGTCACTTGCCTACATGGCAACCTACCTGTCAGGTAGGAACTGCTGTATGGTCAGATCATGCTCCTGTATATTGTAATCTGACTATACCAGACTCCACCAAGGCTTCAGATGTTGGAACCTAAATGATAATCTGCTGAAAGACTCACTCTGTGTCTCAGACCTTCTTGAGACTATAGACTCTTTCAAATATATGAGCATGATGAAACTGCCTTACCATTTAAATGGGAAGCACTCACATGCGTCCTCAGAGGGATAATAATAAAACATGGATAAATGCTAAAAAAAGGAGAGAACAGCTAAAGTCTCCCATTTGCTTGAGCAGATTGATCTACTTGACAAACAACATAAATGATCTGCTTCCTTCCAGGTATATATAGACCTGCTTAACGCTAGAAGGGAGCTAAGTAGTTTCATGGATGGGGTACTTGCAAATATTGTGTAATTTCAGGGCACCTACTTATGGAAGGAACCAAGTGGAAGCTTCCATTCTCGGTACTAGATATGGGGCCTCCTCGAGAAAATTACTTAAAATGTCGTACACTAAAGTTAATATATAAGGCGTGGGATAGGGGTAAAAATATTCTGGGAATTGGAAAGTACACAAATTATACTCCTTTATGGCACAACTATAACTTACCAGAGCTACATAAACTAAAAAATGTTAGTGAGTGGAAGGATAGTGGGTATATGTTTGGTGTCACAACTCTTGAGGGATGGATTATTCAAGATGTTTGAACAAATAAAGGCAGATTTTAACCTTCCGCATAGGGTGTTTTATCAATATCTGCAAATACATCTTGCATATAGTACACAACTAAAATAAACGCCATACTGATTGACATCACCCAATAGATACCATTACTACATCGTTGGATACAAAAGGTCTAATATCCCTTATTTATAGGCAGTTTCTGGCCCTACATTTGGATAAATATTGATTTGATAGTTAAGACAAAATGGGAGGGGGATGAGGGTCCCTTATCTGAGGAGCAATGGGGGAGATACTGGATTTGACACTGAAACTTTCATTGTCAGAGTCACAAAGATTGTCCCGAATTCTTCTCATTCATAGGGTATATAGATCCCCAAGTATTTTATTTAAAATTGAAATACAAATGGATGACACATGTCCTAGATGTGGTCAAAAGGACGCCCACCTGATGCATATGACGTGGGAATGTGTAAATATTGGCGACTAATGGAACGTGGTGATCCCTCTTGTACTATCTGTATTTGGGATACAACTTCAGTTGGAACCTAAAATCTGTATCCTAGGACTCCTGGGAGAGGACGTAGATCCAGACTCCCATATGGCAATAGATAGCTCAGGAATATTATTCCAAGCCAGAAAGTTGTTGGCACTACATTGGATAGACAATTCTCCCCCAACGATAACAGAACTAAAACCCAGGATAAATAACACTCTATGCTTGGAAAGTGGATTTTATATTAAAGGAACGCTCACAAGAAATCCATACACATATAGGAACAATGGTTAATTACCCCAGGTATTGCTTCAGAAATGCTATACTGGACCATTTGTACATATCCCTGCAGTAAACCAGGAATTTATATCCTGATACCTAAGGTGTCAGCAAATAATAATTGTCTCAGTCCACACAATTGTCCCTTCTTAGATATATTCTTTTTCTTTTGATGTCCCAATAGGGAAAAAAAAGCCGTCAGGAAGTATTCAGATATTTATGTGCAAATGTAAAATTACTATTCCAAAACCTTGTACTATAGAGTAATATTGGGTTTTATATCATTGTAAACCAGTTGTTGTATTCTTTACTGGTTTTTCTTTCTTTTTATTTTTGTCACAAAGTTTGTATGACAAACACAAAATGCTGGTCTTTCTTTTGTTAAATAAAAATGATCTGATTGAAAAAAAAGAAAGGAGCGAAGGTCTTTACTAGATCAAACGTATACAAAATATCAAGATCGCATGTGAAGGTACTCGTATGAATTCACAGATAAATGTGGTCTCTCATTGACAAGGAAGTTACATCCACGGATGCAAAGGACATACGGCTCCGGCAAAAATTAAGAGACCACTGAACAGTTTTCTATTGGAAAGCATGGAAAGACTGGTGGAAAGCATGGCAAGAGGAATGAAAGCTGTGATTAAAAATCATGGTTAGTCCACCAAATATTGATTTCACATTTAAAACATGAGTAATTTGAGGTCTGAAAGCACTTTCTTTTTTAGTATTTTGACGCTCTATCATTTGCTGCAAATAAATTCAACATTTTTCGCTTTCAATTTCGGAGACATGTCAGTAGTTTATAGACTAAAACAACGATGTATATTTTACTCTATAATATACCTATAAAGAGAAAAATCAGAGAAACTGAAAATTTTGCAGTGGTCTCTTAATTTTTGCCAGAGATGTATGTATCCAAAACAAAAGGAGCACGACTGCTATAAATTCATAACCCCACTGACATAGCTGACGCATTTCATTGCTGTTATAGCTCACTTCATAATATTCATGGAAAATACCACGACATGCCACCTAATTTTCTTGAAACAAAAATTGACAAATATATTATGGACACTGCCGTTCCTTCCTTACAGACCCCTGAGCAGGAGGTACTAGACAAAGCTTTCACTAAACAACAGGTAGGGAATGATTTAATGGCCTGTCCTATCGGGAAGAGCCCTGGGCCAGATGGATTCAATAATAGATTTTATAACATGTTTGCACCTCTGTTGTTGCCATTAGTGTTCAATAATATCTCAGAAGACTCCACTTTGCCCCCCAATCACTTGATGCTCACATAACAGTTTTACCAAAGCCTGGAAAAGAACTAAATGCCTGCCCTAATGTTCATCCAATTTCATTAATTAGTGTAGGTGTCACCATATTCTCTAATATAATTGTATCATGGCTCTCCCACTACTTACCCTCAATTGTTAGCAACGTTCAGGTTGGCTTCGTTAAGGGTAGAGAAGTGCGTGATAGTACAAATAAAACATTGTTAGTTTCACGTGCAAAAAAAACGGGATCCCAATGTGCCTTGTTTCTGTGGACGCTGAAAAAGGGTTTGACAGAATGCACTGGACTTTCTTGAAGAGCACCTTACGAAAAATTGGGTTAGGCTCTTTTTTATTATCTAAAATTCTATCCTTTTACACTGACCCTAAAGCGATAGGGTAAACGGCCTTCTATATGACACATTTTCTGTTAAAAATGAGACAAAGCAAGAGTGTCCCTTATCGCCTCTCCTATACACATTGGTGATGGAACATTTCTCGGTAGCATTACAAAAAAATCCAGATATTAGTGGAGTTACTATAGGCTCACATCACTGTAAACTAGCTCTATACGCAGATGACCTATTGCTCTATTTTCAAACCCAATTATCTAATTCCCTTCTATACTAAAGGAATTTGAAGAATTTGGCCAAGTAAGCGATTTTAAAGTCAACTACTCTAAATCAGAAGCAATAACATAAGACAACAGCTAATTTTTAACTTTCCCTTTAAGTGGCAGAAAGACACATCTAAGTACCTCAGTACACAAATTCCAGGCAACATGGATGATCTGTATAGTTTAGATTATATCCCTGTCCTTGAACAAACTCTTCAAAATTTAATGAATTATAAATTCAAACCCTTGTCCTGGTTTGGTTGTATTTATGTGATAAAATGGACATTTTGCCAAAACTTCTTTATATATTCCAGATCGTTCCTGTCTGCGTTCCTCAGACCTTTTTCTCCCATTTCGACAACGCTATTAGGTAGTATGGGGAACGTCGAGGTCTAGGATACATTTTAAAATATTGTGATGTTCCAAAAATAAAGGGGGTACTAGTATGCCTGATCTAAAAAAATTACCATCAATCTTTGATTCTTATTAGAGCAGTGGACTGGTTCACGTCTGTGGAACATAAGCAATGGGTGAAACTGGAAGGGGACGTCTATCCGTTGATACTCACATCTCTACCTTGGATTGACTAAATACATGTACAAACTAAACAATTACCAATACCCATTCAACACATTTTGAAAACATGGGATCAAGTCTTAATCTCTTCATCTATACCACGTAGGTTGGGTCCATTAATGCCCTTGTTTGGCAACCCAGATTTTCCCTCTGCTTCAGGTACGGGCTCATTTCTAATCTGGGACTGATCTGATGGGGTTAGATTGAGACATGTTCTCATGGGATCAGGCTCTTTTCCTTCCTTTATAGAACTTCGTGGCTCCTTTCCAATTAGGAGTCTATCCTGCCTGACTTTTTTTCAGCTCAGGTCATTTATAAATTCTCACATGTTACTAGTATAAATGATGAACTCACTCCGTTTGAACCCATAATCACTCAAGTAGGTCATTGTTCTAAACTTCTATCTTGCATACACAGAGCAACACAAATGGACACCAGCAATGACCCTCTACCCTTTACTGGGGTTGGGAGAAGGAATTGGGTCGTCAAATTTCAGAGAAGGATAGGCAAAAAACATTCACACTCTCCCACAAATTATCTATTACTTGCCGTGCCCAGGAGAAAAACGATAAGATTTTATCTAGATGGCACCATTGTCGCACTATGCTATGTAGCATCTTCGAACTTGTGCTGGCGGTGTGGTGGTGCAGACGGGTCTGTGTTACATATATGGTGGGAATGCCCATCATCGTCGGATTTGGTGGACTACGTTGGACCTGCATGCTTCTTTTTTTTTTGGGGGGGGGGGGGGTTAATAAAATAGTGAACCAGGAAAAGTGTTGAGGAGTATTTATTCAAATTAAGTATTTTTTCGTGGGTGTTTTTATTTTTGATTACTGGGTCAGTAATGGGTTTGTCTGATAGACACCTCTCCATTACTATCACCAGAGTTTGATGCCAGCTGTGATTTTTGACAAACCACAGCTGCCATTAACCCCAAGATACTTTACACCAATTGTCAATGCATCTGGGCAATTGGGAAGAGCAAAGGCAAAAAGCCATAATTGGAGCATTTCATGTGATGCACCACTTCTGGGGCAGCTATGAGCTGGTATTTTTAGGCTGGGGAGGGCCCAATAACCAGGGACCTTCCCAACTTGATAATATCAGCTCTCAGCTGTCTGCTTTACCTTTGCTGGTTACAAAAAAAATAGAGGGACCCCATGTTGTTGTTTTTTAATTATTTATTAGGTTAAACAAGGCTCAACTCCCTTTAGTTCCACATGAAAGGCTCTAAAGGGCGCAAATTTATAACATATAGGGGATTGTGAAATGATATTTCTGCAGGACATCTATCTATCTATTATCTATCATATCTCTAACATCTTTCTATCGATAACTGTATATAAGATTGTTTTCTTAGTTTTGTAATCAGCTTTTCGTTACATAGAGGATTATAGTCAGTAAAAGACGATGTTAATAACGCATTGTACATGGATGTAGGCGAGAAAAACATTGCACACTCGCATGACACTCGTCCAATTATTCGGGATGAACATCGGAGCGATTTATAATCCGCTGATGTGAACGAACCCTCAGCCGGACTCTTCTGAACATAGTCTTTCAAAGCCGCCCTCCCTGGAAGGGGTTAAACATACGAGATTTCGGCCTTATAGCTCCTGGTATGAAGTGGATAGCACAATCATATGCCGCCATATAGTAGACGTCCGGTAACTGGTAATAATCACCTCATGTGTCGTCTATTTGTCTCCAAGCAGGAAAATCCCACTTTACATTCACACATAAAACTGTAGAAAAGGCGGCGCGGGGTAATTGTGCCAATAGTGAGGGGCAAATAATGCCGGAAATGTCACTGACTGCGGAGACGTCTCCATGTAGCGTCTTCACTCCGGATATCACTGTACAGGAGCCGCACAGTTCACACTGCGCATTCACTGAGGCCCCTGATCATGTGACCTCTGACTCCTCCCCTCCTGTGACCTCATCACAGGTCCTGTGCGCACAGAGCAGCCATATGTGTGGTGACGGCTCTGCAGGTGGAGGTATGTGGAGATCCCCCATTACTGGGCGCAGGGGGCATTAACCCCTTCAGCACGGAGGCTCTTTTGGGGTCTCTGTGTTGTGTGAACAGTGAGGTAATAGCTGTGGACAGAATGCGGCTTATCTGGTTCCCGTCCACATTAGATCCATTCAGACGACTGCAGGATGAAGGACAGAAGCCCAGAGAAGTCCTCACACAACGCCATTATTCATCTCCTAGCTCCAGCACAATAATGTAGATAGTAGTGATAACCGTCCACACATAGAGGACGATCCAGGACCTCAAATAACATAAAACTTATATTCCTTCATTTTATAACCTTATGTCACAATAATGATGGGACGTCATCAGAATATTGGAGGAAAGAATCCAGAGAGGATTAAGGTGGAGGTGACGCGTTTCGGAGTGATACTTCTTACCCAGAACCGAAGGTAAGAATGAAACCCGAGCAGGATATAAATGTCTCTGGAGCAGCCGCTCCTGTGCACAGGATGAATGGCGGCATTAATAGATGTAATAGATGTGAGACAAAGAAAGACAATGATGAAACACAATCATCTTACAGTCATCACAATATGGCCCCTTCACCGGTCTGGTAATGTAAGATCAGATCCTCCTTCTCTTTATACCCTCCGGTACGATGGATTTACCCTCAGTGTCCAGGAAGCTTCACGGTTCAGCAATGCCCCTCTGCCATCTCCCCGACACCTGAACGATTTACCCTTTCACTGCCACAAAACTGAAAGTTCTTGAAGTCACCATTGTGTTCTCAGAGGAAATGTGTGGAAACGTTGGAAGGGTTAATAGCTGCGGGATTAGTGGGGTCTCCTATGTGCTCATTAATTCTCTGCCTTATTTACGGGAGGAGCAGCCGACATATCTGACATTACACCCCAGACACTGAATACAATATACCACAAATTCTCTGCTGCAGGTGATATATTGTGTAATGAAATGTTTTATTTAATGTGATTAAATCTATTTCTTGTGTTCGGCATATTTACATGGTGGACATTTATCAATGCCGCATCTGTGAAAACCCAGAGGTGTAAGCCAGGTTCTCATTATGTGTTTCTCTTACGATTAAACCAGGAGACAGGAGTTGTGAAAGGGTCGGGGCCGAGAACAGACAACCATCTCATAATAACCATCAAACCACCATCTTGTGAGAAAGTATTCAGCTACAGACTCCGAGGAAGAAACTGCTGGTCTTCTGTGGCCAAAAATATATACGTTTTATTACTAGGTGTAAAGAAGAAAACTAAATACTGTAAAATAATAAATCTCCTCATATATTTCCCTTATTGTCTCCAGTAATTGTATTATTACACAGGATTTTTATGATGTTACGTCGGCTCATCTTCTTCTCATTCAGGTCTCTACAATATCGGATCCTCTCAGTGAAGATCTTCTATATAAGAGAATTTTCCTGATTTACCAAAGATGGATATGGACAGAGACAAGATGGCAGAGAAAATATTATATCTCACCCTGGAGATCCTCTTCCGGCTTACTGGAGAGGTGAGAGATTCTGATGACGTCACATTACATCATTCTTATCTATGGGAATAACAGATGGACAGAACTGGAGAGGTGAGGACTCTGGAAATGTCTGGAGTGAGATTTATGAATGTGTCTCTCCATAACCAGGATTACACAGTAGTGAAGAAGACCTCTAGTGAGCGCTGTCAGGACCCTGTGTCTGAGAGATGGGGAAGACCCCTGAGCCCAATCACGAGGCCTCCACCTCACCCCCTGATACATGAGGACATCAATGACCAGAAGATCCTAGCACTCGCCTATAAGATGATTGAGCTGCTGACTGGAGAGGTGACACTGCTGGGAATGCTGGGACATTATACAGTAACGCTATGAAGGGATCAGGGGGATGACGGTATTATTGCATGTGTCAGGTTCCTATAAGGTGTCAGGATGTCACTGTCTATTTCTCCATGGAGGAGTGGGAGTATTTAGAAGGACACAAAGATCTGTACAAGGACGTCATGATGGAGGTTCCCCAGCCCCTCACATCACCAGGTAATAGACTGGACTAAACACACACGGCCTATAATTATCTGTATGTAAAGAACGAATTCAGTCCCTGTATGTGTTTCCTCCAGTTTTATCCAGTAAGAGGACAACACCAGAGAGATGTCCCCGTCCTCTTCTTCTACAGGACTCTAAACAAGAAGATCCCAATGTTCCTCAGGATCATCAGGTAGATGGAGAGAAGGTGTCATGAGATCTTCCCTATGATGTGTAGACGGCTGTGAAGGTCTTGTGCTCAGTCTTGTTTTATCCACCAGTATTATATGTTTTATACTTGTGTAATGAAAACGGTGGAGATGGCAGGATTAGAACTGATCATAGATGTGACTTCTCCATCTGTCTGTGACTTTTACAATATTTGTTTCAGGGTGAAGATCTGACCCATATTAATACTACAGAGACATATGTGAGGGGTGATGAGCGGTGTAAAGAGGAGTTTCCTACATATGACTACCGTAACATGTTGACATGTCTTTCTGGTAATGAGCTCATTTTTTATGTAAATTTCTCCTGCAATGACTTAGTCCGGCCATTAGGGGTCAGCAAGAAACAAGTAAAAAAAAGCCCGGGAAAACACTGATCCAGGAAGTCCAGAAAGAAGGCAACAGGTGTCTGAATGCTGTTTTGATGTTGGAAAGCTTATACAGACTGGGGCCATACTGTGTGTCCAAGGAGAGGCTGTGCCCTGTGAGTAACTGAGATATGTGACCGGTCACCAACTGTGTAGTCAGTTAGGGAAAGCTAGTTAGTGATTCCAGTAGTGCTGAGAACTGCCTGGTGTATATCACTGCTGATGGACTGAGCAGGCATGATCCAGAGATTGTGAAGGATCTGGTATACTAAGACTGTGCACGTGGATACTACAAAGGAGCCCTGTTGTGAACTACACTTTGAGACTGAGATTGATTCTAATTCCTGCTGACACCTGGATGTGCTGGAGAGCTTGGTGAGAAGGAGAAGCAGATCAAACCCTGTGGCCGGAGATCAGAGTCTAGCTAAAGGTTTAATTTGTTAACTGTTTGCATATGCATTAAGTCTGAGAGATTTCTCTTTGCTCTTGTAAGAAGAGAAACTGTACACTGTATAGGTAACGCGTTGGTAAAATATATATGAGTGTTCTCTAAGGGGAAAACAAGGGTACCCAGATCTCATTGTATTAGTGTGGGAGGGGGGTATAAGGTTATATTCCTGGGAGGACCATGTGCCACGTTCGCGGTAACGTCCTTGGTAGGTCCTGTACTGAATAAGGGTGGGAGCGGCATAGCCCAGGGGTAGATTGGCTCATCCCCGCGAGATTGGCACTTGGGCTCTCTCGGGCTGCATAACTTGTATTTTGTGTTAGTGGCTGTTGTGGCCCATATTTTGTAGAATTGTTTAACCTTGTCATTTTTGTGACCAGTAAAAAGAAAGTTATTTGCCACTATACAAAGGTCGGAGTCATTCATAGCAGCGCCGTATTCCTCATACACATGCGACCGGAGTTCCGGTCGTTACATCTTGGCGTAGTCGGCAGGATACGGTGCTCGCCATGAATGGTGACAGTAGCGCGGAAGGTGCTGCCGCGTCCACTGTAGTACGCCACCCCCCTTCTCCCGTTGTGACCGGTAGAGACCGGTTAGTTGGTTGCTCTGCAATGGGCGTGCTACTTAACCACCTGGCCAAGTTTGATGGGTATAACTTGCTGTTCAGTGATTGGGTAGGCAGGGTGAAGAATGCTATTGCCTTGCACGGTGTCAGCTTTCAGCTGCAACCGGAAGTCACGCTAAATGCTCTGGAGGGGGATGCCCGTAAAGTTGTCATGTTAAAATCCGAGGATAGGCGAAAAACAGTCGACGACATCATCCGGATACTAGGGAAAGCATTTGATCACGTGGCGGCAGCAGGGCAACTACGAGTACAGTTTTTCGCCCGGACCCAGAGAGACGGGAAAAGCCTGATCCAGTATGCTATAGCGCTGGAGGAATTGCATCAAGAGATCAAAAAGAAGTCGCCTGTAACCGTGGGTACTGAAGCCGATGTCGACAGCATTCTTCGGGATCAGTTCATCGAGGGGATACGGAGTGAGGCGCTAAGGAACGAATTGTTGCTGAAGGCGCGGAATACCCCTGGTGTCACCTATGCCGAAATACAGGAAGAGGCGGTAGCACGGACTTTGGAAGTGAAGCCTGCTCTGCAGTGGAATAGCCTGCAAGTGGCTAACACAAGAGAGCCGAGACCAGATCCTGTTCAGGCACAGCTGGCTGCTTTGCAGAAAACCGTGGAAAACCTGACGGAACAGGTACAATAGATGCAAGTTCGGGGAACGCCTCCGATATGCTCGGCCTTGACGAATCCCTCTATTCCCCTTTATGATCAACCCCCCTATACCTCAGGAAGGACGCCGACTGCTCCTAGACCTGAGGTATCCGGAGGTAGGGCAAGAAGACCACTTCAATGTTGGCGATGCCAAGAACTGGGGCATATGCAGCGGTACTGCCCGAGGAGTCTGCCAGCTGAAGTCCCGGCATCGGTAAAAGAGAGGCCCTTGCTGTAGTTGGGCATACGGCAAGGCAGGAATGAAAATCAGTGCCCAATGTCTGTTCCGAGGATCTGATTGCAGAGAGTCCCACGTTGGATGTGCAGTTTGCAGGAAAAAAGGTGGCGTGCTTGGTGGATACCGGATCTGAGGTGACGACCATGCCGATGGAATTTTTCAAGACGCACTTCGAAGAGACTGTCAGAACGGAGTCAGGACACCTGCTAAGGCTGAAGGCCACTATTAATGAAGAAATTCCAGTGGCAGGCATCGCTTGGATGAGAGTACAGCTGTGCGGCCAGGAGTTGGGAACCAAAGGAGTGGTGCTCGTGAAGACTCAGGCGAGGCCGAATCTCCTGGTGGTTCTGGGAATGAATATCCTGAGAGAACTGGACTCCCTTTTGTTTGAGTGTGATGGTCCAAGATACTGGAAACGAGCGACACCCCACAAAGCCACTCAGAGGGCCCTGCAACAGGTGGTCCGTTCGTGCGGCATTCAAAAGAGTTTGGCTGAAGGAAGAGCAGTGGGAGCGGTGTATGTCCCACGTGGGTCTGCCGTTGTAATCGCTCCGGGTCAAGAGAAGCTTGTGTTGATGCCGGTAGGGACGCACAGGAAACTGAATGGTGTGGAGGTGATTCTGGAACCGGTGGGACAGTCAGAAGATACTGATAGCCCGATGATAGCCCAAACACTGGCCATTGTGCAAGATGGAAGTGTACCAGTGAGATGTCTGAATCTGCAGAATCATGAGGTGACTCTGGCAGTGGGCACAAATCTGGCTGACATGTATGTGTGTGGTGAAGGAGTCATCCCCAAAAGCCAGTTCACACTGAGGGCAGACCGCCGGACCGCCTGGACCCTGTCGATGCAGACGACAGCTGAAGAATCCCCCACGCCTGAGTGGAATGGCAGAAGGATTATGGAAATAATGGGAGTGGATGAGTCCCAGTTGACTCCCGAACAGGCTCGCAGACTGGAGGCTGCGCTGTGGGAATATCAGGCTGCCTTCTCCAGGGGAGATGAAGACTTTGGTTGCACCAAGGCTGTGGAGCACCCACGGGAAACACCCCCCCCCAATTCGGGAGAGATATCGCCAGATCCCACCGAGTCTTTATCAGGAGGTCAAAGGAATGCTGGCGCAGATGCTGGATAATGGGGTGATCCGGCCAAGTCAAAGTCCTTGGGCCGCACCGGTCGTGCTGGTCTGGGAAAAGGATGGGACCGTACGGTTTTGTGTTGATTACCGTAAGCTGAATGCGCATACAGTACGTGATTCTTACCCATTGCCCCGGATCGAGGAATCCCTGTCTGCCCTGGGAAAGGTGAAGTACTTCTCCACTCTTGACCTGGCCAGCGGCTACTGGCAGGTGCCCATGGTAGCTCTAGATCGGCAGAAGACAGCATTCATCTTGCCGATGGGACTGTACGAATTTAATCGAATGCCCTTCGGACTGACTAATGCTCCAGGAACATTTCAGCGGTTAATGGAATACTGCTTGGGCGATTACAATTTCGATTCCGTGCTGATCTATTTGGATGATGTGATTATATTTGGAGATTCGTTCGACGACCACCTGAAGAAGCTCCGGCAAGTGTTGCACCGACTGAGAGACAATGGACTTAAGATCAAGCCGAAGAAATGTTACTTGTTCCAGACACAGATCGAGTATCTGGGGCATGAAGTGTCTGCTGAGGGTGTGCGACCAGCACCTAGTAAAATTGAGACCATTCAGGGGTAGCCCCGTCCCAAGACCGTGAGAGAAATACTAGCGTTCCTAGGTTTAGCTGGATACTACCGTCGGTTTGTGAAGGACTTTGCTAAGGTGGCTGAACCATTGAATGAGTTGTTGAGAGGGACGGCACAGGGGCCCAAGAATCAGCCAATTCGGTGGACTGACCGACAGCAACAGGCATTTGATCGGGTCAGGGCCGCCCTCGTACAGGCACCTTTATTGGCGTATGCTCGCTTTGACCAACCGTTCACCCTGTACACGGATGGAAGTCTCCATGCTCTGGGAGCTGTGTTAGCCCAAGAACAAGATGGGCGTAAGAGGGTCATCGCGTATGCTAGCCGGTCTCTACGGGACACCGAGCGAAATCCGGACAATTACAGCTCGTTTAAGCTGGAGATGTTGGCCCTGGTGTGGGCCATGAGCTGGTTCTGAGATTCTCGTGATGACGGACAATAATCCGCTTGCACACTTGGAAAACGCTAAGCTTGGAGCCCTGGAGCAGAGATGGGTAGCTCGGATGTCCAAGTTTAATTACCGGATTCGGTTGCGTTCGGGTAAAGAGAGTTCCAATGCTGATGCATTATCACGAGTGACCCGGGGCGCACCCGAGCATGGGGTGGATGAAGACCTCGAGGATACTGAGATCCCCTATTTGAGGCGATTGCCTGTGTTTGTGGACGTGGCACGTTCAAGTGGGGTGGCGACACGGGTCGCCACGTTGCTGGGCCAGACTCGTCAAGAGTGGGCTGAGTTACAGGATGCAGACTCCGAACTGTCACGAGTAAAGAAATGGCTGAGTCAAAAGTCCTGGCCCGATGGGAGAGCAAGAGCCCAGCTGGGAGCCGAAGGACAAAAGCTGCTAAGGCAGTGGGATCGATTGGTCATAGCGGAGGGGATACTGTATCGCTGGATCTACATAGCAGCGGAGCCGGGGTACCCTTTGCAGGTAGTAATTCCAGCTTCAGTGGCTCAGGACATTGCCCAGGAAGCTCATACACGGGGTGCACATTTCGGGCCTGAGAAGACTTATCGTTGGCTGCACCGGTACGTGTATACGCCTGGCTTAGAAGAAGTTGTGAGAGAGGTGTGTGGTAGGTGCCGGGCATGTGAGCTGAATAAGTCCCCAGAGCAGAGGGCTCCTGTCCAGACAATCGTGACGTCTGCCCCACTGGAAATGCTAATGGTGGATTATTTGTCAATTGGGTACGCCAGAAGTGGTCATCAGTCATGTCTGGTCATGACTGATCACTTTACTAAGTTTGCCGTCGCTGTCCCCACCAAGGATCAGACTGCTAAGTCTGCAGCGGAGGCAATTTGTAAGTATTTCATCCAGGTTTATGGATGTTCTCAAAGGATACATTCAGATCAAGGTGCTTGCTTCCAAGGTCAGCTCATAACGGAGTTGCTGCAAGTCTATAGGATTCAGCAATCCCGGACAACGCCCTACCATCCGCAGGGAAATGGGGCCTGTGAACGGTTCAACCGAACCCTGCTTCAGATGCTGAGAACGCTTGAACAGAGGCAGAAGGAGCGATGGACTGAGTTCCTCCCAGAACTTATGTGGGCCTATAACAATCGGGTCCATAGCACCACAGGATTCACTCCGTACGCGATGATGTTCAGTCGGCCTGGGCGAAAGATTAAAGAACTTAGTCTCACTGTACCCGATGAACCAGAATATCATACAGCCAGTGAGTGGGTCCAGGATCATCGCCGAAGGTTGCGTGAAATCCACCGGATAGTAAAAACCGTGTGCAGGATCATCCCCACCGAGATTGGGGGCCGTTGCACCTAGATGAGTTCCGGGTAGGTGATAAGGTGCTAGTACGAGTCACGCGTCCGGGAGGGAAGTTGAGCGACAGGTGGGAGGAAACGCCCTACACAGTAGTGGAAAGGGTATTCCCAGGGGGAAGTGTGTACACAGTGGTTCCCGAAGGGTGCATTGGACCCCGTCGCACAATGCACCGGAACTGGCTAAAGAGGTGTATGTCCGACACACCTGCCTGTCACCCTGAGTCACCTGCGCCACCTACGGCAGTTGCACCGAGCAATGTTGAATGCGACTGTTGGGATGACTTCGGGGTGAGACCATCGGACGTGCAGAGTCCGATAGCGCAAGTTCCAGGTGTTCCAGACACCGCCCCTGATGTTACTGTTCCACTAGATGCGGTGGACCCTCCATCAAGCTCGGCTGGTACTGGTTTGCGGAGATCGGAGAGGAGCACAGCTGGTGTTCCCCCAATACGATATAATCCTGAGGAGTATGTGTTACATATGAGTGGTATGAAACCATTTGTCGGGACGCCAAATTGTAAGTGGGGTGGAGTGTAACATGTTGACATGTCTTTCTGGTAATGAACTCATTTTTTATGACAGTGTAAATTTCTCCTGCAATGACTTAGTCCGGCCATTAGGGGTCAGCAAGAAACAAGTAAAGAAAAAGCTCGGGAAAACACTGATCTAGGTAGTCCAGAAAGAAGGCGACAGGCGTCTGAATGCTGTTTTGATGTTGGAGAGCTTATACAGACTGGGGCCATACTGTGTGTCCAAGGAGAGGCTGTGCCCTGTGAGTAACTGAGATATGTGACCGGTCACCAACTGTGTAGTCAGTTAGGGAAAGCTAGTTAGTGATTCCAGTAGTGCTGAGAACTGCCTGGTGTATATCACTGCTGATGGACATACTAAGACTGTGTATGTGGATACTACAAAGGAGCCCTGTTATGAACTAAGGGGAAAACAAGGGTACCCAGATCCCATTGTATTAGTGTGGGAGGGGGGTGTAAGGTTATATTCCTGGGAGGACCACGTGCCACGTCCGTGGTAACGTCCTGGGTAGGCCCTGTACTGAATAAGGGTGGGAGCGGCATAGCCCAGGGGTAGATTGGCTCATCCCCGCGAGATTGGCACTTGGGCTCTCTCGGGCTGCATAACTTGTATTTTGTGTTAGTGGCTGTTGTGGCCCATATTTTGTAGAATTGTTTAACCCTGTCATTTTTGTGACCAGTAAAAAGAAAGTTATTTGCCACTATACAAAGGTCGGAGTCATTCATAGCAGCGCCGTATTCCTCATACACATTCGACCGGCATTCCGGTCATTACAGCGCCACTCATTTGCATAAAATAAGGGCAGAAGCCGCACGGCTATCCGGCAGCTTTGGGGCTGCAGGTGGCTCCTGACCATGGGCACATACCCTTAATGTGTGATTACTGAGGATGTGGTTCAGAAGTGGAGTTTTTCCAAGAGTGGGCGGTGTGACTATGGAAGGCTCGAGGAGTGAAGGTGGAGCTGGGGTGGAGCCTGGGTGGAGTCTCACGGGGCCCAAAAATTTTGCCAGTAAGGGACCTGAAATTCCTGGTGGCAGCCCTGCACACATATACATACACTCATATACTAATCTTTTATGATATAGGGGTCTTCTGGAGAGGGCTGCAGAATGCACTGTGGAGGAGGGGACACAGCAGACAGGACTGATTTCAGCTTCCTGCCCCTGCGTGCTGTTTGATGTCCGACTCTCCTCCCCCACCCTCTACTCTTTGAGGAAATGCTGCTGGGAAAGGAACAGCAGGAGGCAGAAGACCCCCTGTAAGACCCTGCAGGAGGACAGACACAGCAGTCAATCAGCGCTCTTATCAGTCTGATGAGGAATCGTTCATTGGCCAGCGGCCTCTCTCCTGCATGACACGCCCCCTTTTTCAATGGTCACACTCTGCCCTGGGTATCAAAAATCATGATGGGTGGGAGTGGACAAGGTTAAGCAGCATCGGGCCCCTTGACTGATCGTGGTCTACTGCCTGAGCACTACGCCCCTTCCTGCATGGGACCCCCTCCACCTCTGGGCCTGGGTGCGGCTGCATCGGCGGTGTGTCCGTCCCTGGCTGAACCCCTCGCTGCGGCTCTAAGCAAATGTAATATTATTTACACACAAACGAGTGGTAAAGAAATCAGTGAGACCCCTGTGGGATAACAACGCCCATTACCAGGGCCGGCTCCAGGTTTTTGTGGGCCTCAGGTGAAAGAGTCTCAGTGGCCCCTTTAACACATACCACGATTCATGATGCACAGATACCGCAGATAAATATATATATATATATATATATATATATATATAGTACAAGCCCGAAGATTTCACTTCTTACATTACATGAGCGATATCTATTGTAAATTCTACAATAGCTCAGAAACCGGCGAATCGCTCCACACAGTATACTGGCCCCCATATAACGCTCCATACAGGATAGTGGCCCCACATATAACGCTCCATACAGAATACTGGTCCCCATATAATGTTCCATGCAGGCTGTGACCCCACATAATGCTCCATGCAGGCTGTTCCCCCCACATAATGCCTCATGCAGGTTGTTACCCCCACTTAATGCCCCGCACAGGCTGTTTCCCCCACATAATGCCCCACACAGGCTGTTCCCCCCACATAATGCCCCATGTAGGATGTCACCCCCCCTTATAATGCCCCATGCAGGATGTCACCCCCCCTACCTTATAATGCCCCATGCAGGATGTCACACCCCCTCCCTTATAATGCCCCATACAGGATGTCACCGCCCCTCCCTTATAATGGCCCATGCAGGATGTCACACACCCCCTCACTTATAATGCCCCATGCAGGATGTCACCCCCCTCCCTTATAATGCCCCATGCAGGATGTCACACCCCCTCCCTTATAATGCCCCATGCAGGATGTCTCACACCCCCTCCCTTATAATGCCCCATGCAGGATGTCACCCCCCTTATAATGCCCCACACAGGATGTCACACCCCCCCTTATAATGCTCCATGCAGGATGTCACACACCCCTCCCTTATAATGCCCCATACAGGATGTCACCCCCTCTTATAATGCCCCACACAGGATGTCACCCCCCCTTATAATGCCCCATGCAGGATGTCACCCCCCCTCCCTTATAATGCCCCATGCAGGATGTCACCCCCCTCCTTATAATGCCCCATGCAGGATGTCACTTTCCCCCTCCCTTATAATGCCCCATAATGCCCCATGCAGGATGTCACACCCCCCTCCCTTATAATGCCCCATGCAGGAAGTCACCCCCCCCTTATAAAGCCCCATGCTGGAGGTCACCCCCCCTCCCTTATAATGCCCCATGCAGGTCACCCCCCCCTCTCTTATAATGTCCCATGCAGGATGTCACACCCTCCTCCCTTATAATGCCCCATGCAGGATGTCATACCCCGCTCCCTTATAATGCCCCATACAGGATGTCACCCCCCTCCCTTATAATGCCCCATACAGGATGTCACCCCCCTTATAATGCCCCATACAGGATGTCACCCCCCCTCCCTTATAATGCCCCATGCAGGATGTCACACTCCCCCTCCCTTATAATGCCCCATACAGGATGTCACCCCCCCTTATAATGCCCCATGCAGGATGTCACACCCCACCCCTTATAATGCCCCATAAAGGAGGTCACCCCCCCCTTATAATGCCCCATGCAGGATGTCACACCCCCCCCTCCCCACCCCATCATATAATGCCCCATGCCTCCATACAATAAAAAAAATCAAATACCTCACTTCTCCTTACCTGCTGCCGCTGCTCCAGACTCCTCAGCGACTTACCACTCTGCGCTGTGACGGCTCAGGAGAGAGCGTGGTGTAAAGACGTCACAGTGCAGCAGCCGCGGAAGAGACCGGATCTGCTGCGGAGGCACAGGGAGAGGTAAGTATTGTTCTGGCTGCCGGGGCCCTGAGCAAGCGGGGGTGGGGCGGGCGCTGGCACCACTCTCCTCCGCTCACGGGTCCCACAGCGCAACGGGGTGCCCGACGGCAAGTGGGCCCCCCACCTGCTCAGGGCCCCGGCACTTGCCCGGGTCCGCCGGGTGCTGACACCGGCCCTGCCCATTACACCCTCAGATGACTTCCCTGGTGGGTACAGTGTCTGAAATGGGGTCACTTTAGGGGGTTGTATGTTCTTCACACCTTGGGGGCATAGCTATTGGCCCCCACAAGTGAGGACTGACAAACACACACGGCTCCGCTTCGTTCACACGCGGCTCCGCTCAGTACGCCTCGTACACGCGTGGCTCCGCTCAGTACGCCTCGTACACGCGCGGCTCCGCTCAGTACGCCTCGTACACGCGCGGCTCCGCTCAGTACGCCTCGTACACGCGCGGCTCCGCTCAGTACGCCTCGTACACGCGCGGCTCCGCTCAGTACGCCTCGTACACGCGCGGCTCCGCTCAGTACGCCTCGTACACGCGCGGCTCCGCTCAGTACGCCTCGTACACGCGCGGCTCCGCTCAGTACGCCTCGTACACGCGCGGCTCCGCTCAGTACGCCTCGTACACGCGCGGCTCCGCTCCGTATGCCTCGTCCACGCGCTGCTCCGCTCCGTATGCATCGTACACACTCGGCTCTGCTCCGTACACCCCGTACACACTCGGCTCTGTTACATCCACACTGTAAACCCCTCCTGACCCCACACATAAACTTCAGCTCATCCAGCACCATGACAACCAGCACAGCAGAGTCCTGCATCCACTGAGGCCCCTGATCATGTGACCCCTGACTCCTCCCCTCCTGTGACCTCATCACAGGTCCTGTGCGCACAGAACAGCCATATATGTGGTGGCGGCTCTGCAGGTGGAGGTATGTGGAGATTCCCCATTATTGGGTGCAGGGGGCATTAACCCCTTCAGCACGGAGACTCTTTTGGGGTCTTGTGTTGCCCCTTTATAAGAATCATAAGGTTTTTGTTCTGTTTCCTGTAATAGATACATACGACCCAACTATGGAGACAGGAAGGGAGGAAATGTATCGTTCTCATAGTACAGGGCCCCTTTACTGGCCCCACAGTGTAATGCCCCCATTATGCCCCTTATGCAGTATGTATGATGCCCCCACAGTGTAATGCCCCCATTATGCCCGTTATGCTCTGGCTCGGGATAGCACGCGTGCTGGGTCACGCGTGCAATAGATTTGAAGTGCAATAGTTAAAAGTGTAGTTATACATGACAGTTGGACAGGGCAGGAGACAGGTAAGGTGCATAAGATATTCATACAAACATGCTTCTCGGTCAGTCATACTGCATTATGCATTAGTCTTATCAATCTGCTTTTTATTTGTTTTCACTTCTGCTTTCTCACAACTCGCCTGCCCTTTAACACATTTTGTGCACTCTCCCTATATCAACCCCTCCCTTCTCCCCTCTCCCATGTATAACTCTGAGGCTCTACTGACATTCCTCACCCACTGCAAGCCATCCTCTACCTCCATACAGCACTCAAAACGTTCATACAAATCATTAGACCACCTGCTCTTTCTCTTCTTTATCCTTTTACTAGTCGCAGGAAACATCGCCCCCCTCCACTAGCATACATTACTCTCCTCCAGCTGCATATAGAAACCCTGCTAATTTTATTACCGTTCAGTGCATGCCCTCTCCTATCGATTTCCATTGTGCTCTCTGGAACGCACGGTCTGTGTGTAACAAACTAACTTACATCCATGATTTTTTCCTCTCTAATTCCATTAGCCTTCTGGCTATCACAGAAACCTGGATTCAGCAGCCAGACACCACCGCTGCTGCTGCTCTCTCGTTTGGTGGGCTGAAATTTTCACATACCGCCAGACCTGGCAACAGACAGGATGGAGGTGTTGGTCTGCTCCTTTCCTCACAATGTGTTTTCCAGGTCATCCCCCCAGTTCCCTCACTTATGTTTCCTTCCTTTGAAGTCCACACCATCAGACTCTTTAAACCCTTCTCCCTCCGAGTGGCAATTGTGTATCGCCCTCCAGGCTCCTCCCGCCAGTTCTTGGATCACTTTGCCACCTGGCTTCCTCACTTTCTATCCTGTGACATCCCCACCCTCATCATGGGCGACTTTAACATCCCCATCGATGATCCCCTCTCCCAATCTGCCTCTCATCTACTTTCTCTAACCTCTTCATTCCGTCTCTCACAGTTTACTAATTCTCCTACCCATGAAGACGGGAATACTCTGGACCTGTTTTTTTCCAGTCTCTGCTTGCTGGATGACTTTACCAACTCCCCTCTCCCGCTCTCGGACCACAACCTTCTTTCCTTCTCTGTTAAGAATTGTCTCCTCACCCGGGACACCCCCACTTACCACACTTATAGGAATACACGTACCATTAATACCCAGCAGCTTATGAACAATCTCCACACATCTTCAGCCCCCATCTCCTCCTTCTCCTGTCCAGACTTAGCATTGTCACACTACAATAATACACTGAAGAGTGCCCTAGATGAAGCAGCTCCTTCTACTCGCAGAAAGATCCGACGCTGGCAACGGCAGCCCTGGCACACGATGCAAACACGTTTTCTTCAACGTTGCTCAAGGTGTGCTGAGCGTCAGTGGAGAAAATCTCTTTTAGCAGAGGACTTCATCCACTATAAATTCATGCTCAAAACCTATAACTCTGCCCTTCATCTGGCCAAACAATCCTACTTCACCACCCTCATCACTTCAATGTCCAACAATCCAAAACGACTTTTCGAAACCTTAAACTCCCTCCTGAAACCTAAAGCACAGGCCCCCACCACCAACCTCAGCGGGGAGGATCTGGCCACTTATTTCTTTGAAAAATCAACCACATCCATGAGGACATCTCAGCCCAATCTCCTCAGTGCCTGGATCCCCTTCCCTGCCGCACTTCAAGCTCACTTGCCATCTTTGAGCCTGTCACAGAAGAAGAAGTTACCCAGCTCCTCGCTTCTTCTCGGCCTACAACTTGCAACAGTGACCCCATTCCTTCACATCTCCTGCAGTTCCTCTGACCGATGGTCACCACTCACCTGACTAAAATATTTAACCTCTCTCTTTCTTCAGGTATCTTTCCCTCCTTATTTAAACATGACATCATAACGCCTTTACTTAAAAAGCCATCCCTGGACTAGAACTGCGCTGCTAACTACAGACCTGTCTCTAATCTTCCTTTCATCTCTAAACTCCTGGAACGCTTGGTCCACTCCCATCTAATCCGCTATCTCTCTGATTAACTCTCTCCTTGACCCTCTACAATCTGGTTTCCGCTCCTTACACTCCACTGAAACTGCCCTCAGTAAAGTCTCTAATGATCTACTAACAGCCAAATCCAAAGATCACTGCTCCCTGCTGATTCTCCTGGATCTCTCTGCAGCATTTGACACTGTGGATAACCAGCTCCTCCTCACTATGCTCCGCTCTATAGGCCTCAAGGAAACCGTTCTCTCCTGGTTCTCCTCCTACCTCTCTGACTGCTCCTTCACTGTATATTTTGCCGGCTCCTCTTCCCCTCCTCATCCCCTTACTATCGGGGTTCCGCAGGGCTCAGTCCTAGGCCCCCTCCTCTTCTCTCTATACACTGCCCCTATTGGACAAACAATCAGCAGATTTGGGTTCCAGTATCATCTCTATGCTGAGGACACCCAATTATACACTTCTTCCCCTGACATCACCCCTACCCTAATACAAAATACCAAGGATTGTTTGTCTGCTGTGTCTAGCATCATGTCCTCCCTCTATCTTAAACTGAATCTCTCCAAAACTGAACTTCTTGTGCTTCCCCCCTCTACTAACCTAACTCTACCTAACATCGAAATTACCTTGGAGGGTTCAACCATAACTCCCAAGCAGCACGCCCGCTGCCTTGGGGTCATATTCGACACTAACCTTTCCTTTACTCCCTATCTCCGATCACTCACTCGCTCTTGTCACCTGCATCTTAAAAACATCTCCAGAATCCGATCTTTTCTCACTTTTGAAAATGCTAAAACTCTTACTGTCGCTCTTATTCACTCTCGTCTGGACTACTGCAACTCTCTTCTGATCGGTTTCCCTCTTACCAAAATTTCCCCTCTCCAATCTGTCCTGAATGCGGCAGCCAGGGTCATATTTCTGTTCAGCCGCTTCACTGATGCCTCCACCTTGTGCCAGTCATTACGCTGGTTACCCATTCGCTACAGGGTCCACTATAAACTCATCGCTCTCACCCACAAAGCTCTCCACAGTTATGCACCACCTTATATCTCCTCTCTCATCTCAGTCTATCATCCTACATGTGCCCTCCGTTCCACAAATGACCTAAGACTAACATCCTCCATAATCCGAACCTCGCACCTCCATCTCCAATACTTCTCTCGTTCTGCGCCAGTTCTCTGGAATGCTCTACCCCAGACGATCCGATTGATGCCTAGTCCCGATGTCTTCAAGCGCGCTTTAAAAACCCATCTCTTTAAACAAGCCTACCACCTCAAATACTCAGTAAACTAACTTTCCCCTGTTCCCTCCTAAATACTATTCAGAATCTGTTCCCTCACTTCATCTGTCTCCACACCCTCCATGCACACGATAACTGCACTCGGTAATTGAGTATTGCACTTGAACATACAGGCTGATGACCGGATCATACAGCTTTATATGATAATCCCGACTTATTATAATTGCCTGACCTGAAATAACAAGCACTTTCCACCTATTGTGTCCCCCCATTTCCTTGTACAATGTAGCCTTGCGAGCAGGGACCACACTCCTGATGTACTGTAACTGTTAAACTGTCTCACCTTGTATTGAATTTATTGTTTGTACATGTCCCCGCTTAATTGCAAAGTGCTGCGGAATATGTTGGCGCTATATAAATAAAAATTATTATTATTATTATTATTATGCAGTATGTATGATGCCCCCACACAGTGTAATGCCCCAATTATACCCCTTATGCAGGATATATGATGCCTCCACACAGTGTAATGCCCCCATTATGCTCCTTATGCAGGATGTATGATGCCCCCCACCCAGTGTAATGCCCCCATTATGCCCCTTATACAGTATGTATGATGCCCCAATTTTGCCCCTTATGCAAGATGTATGATGCCTCCACCCAGTATAATGTTCCTCCAGTACTGCCTGACTACCTGAAGTTGGAATAATCCCTCTGGAGTTGGTTTTCCCTTTCCCTGCTCCCCTCCATGTGGACCCTCGAGCATGTATACATGCATGTAGGGGAGCAGGCCTTACTAGATATCGAGGCTTTGTATAGTAATATACCGCATGAGGATGGTATCAGAGGAGTAAGACATTTCTTGAAATCAAGATCAATAGAGTGTAGCAGACATAATGACTTCATGGAGGATCTTCTAAAATTCACTCTTACTCATAACTTCTTTATTTTTGACAGGCAGTACTTCCACCAGCTCACGGGTACTGCGATTGGGAGCCCCTGTGCCCCCTCATATGCTAACTAGGGTTGAGTGAGTATGTTCTGCCCGAGTATGCTCGGGCCGAGCTCCGAGTATTTACAGCTGCTCGGTGATGAGGTTAAATCGCTCCCGTGTGCATGATTTGCAACTGTTTGACAGCTTTATTACATGTAAGGAATGTCTATTTCTTACACATTCCTCACATGTAATAAAACTGTCAAACAGTTGCAAATCATGCACACGGGAGTGATTTAACCTGATCACCGAGCAGCTGTAAATACTTGGAGCTCGGCCCGAGCATACTCGGCGAAAGGGTTAATAGAACATACTCGCTCAACACTAATGCTAACCTTTTCCTGTGCTGGTGGGAGGAATCCACAATATTCAGGGATGATGATAAGTGGTGGCAGCCATATATTGGGGTATGGTACAAATATATTGACTACATTTTAATCATCTGGTCAGGGACGAGTGAACAATCTTTTGAATGTGTCAGGGAACTCAACATCAATAGAGTGAGCCTGAGATTTATATCTGAATTTAATTATTACCAGTTGCCTTTCCTGGATGTACTAATCTAGATAGAACGGGATGGGACCCTAGGGACACTCATCTACCATAAACCTACAAGCACTAATAAACTATTGAAGTGGGATAACCACCACCCCCATCCCCATAAAAAGAGGAATACCCAGGGGCCAATTTTTATGGTTGAGAAGGTACAGCCATAATGTCACAGATTTTAATATACAGGCAATAGACCTGAACACAAGATTCAGGGAAAAAGGGTACTCCTGGTACATTTTGGACTCCGCATCATCGTTTGCAAAAAAATGGGAGAGACAGACACTCCTCCATACCTAACCAAGAGACCAAGAAAAAGATGGGATAACACGAGTAAGAAAAACTTATGACAATCAGAGTGACCGTATCTTTAATATCCTCAGAAAACACTGGGATAAACTTATGGCTGACCCGGCCCTGAGGGTGCTGTGGGATCTACTCCCACAATAACTTTCAGAAAGGGTCAGTCCATTAGGGACCATTTAGTGCATAGTTTCTACAAAATACCTGCACCCAAGGGGACTTGGCTAGATAAAAGAATCTGCGGTTTCTTTAGATGTGGAGAATGTTGTACATGTAATTGGATGAGACCATGTAAATCTTTCTCGAGTTCCTCCACGAGTAAAATCTTTTTACCATTGGGATTATTCCAACTGTAAAACCTCAGGATTTGTATATATGGCCACATGCACCTGCCCCCTAGATTATGTATGCAAGACCAAGAGGCAGTCTAGGAAGAGAGTGGGGGATCATTTGGGCGATATACACCATGGTCGGGACACCTCATTAGCGAGACACATGAACAGTGCACATTGAGGTGAAACCGGAGACATCTCCTTTTGCATCATTGAGGTGGTTAAACCCAATGTGAGGGGAGGTGATCACAATACATGTATCCTCAAAAAAGAAAGTGAGTGGATTTTTAGACTGGATTCACGAGCCCCTAAGGGACTCAATGAGTAAATTTCCTATGCCTGTTTTGTGTGAATACAGCCCCATTCTGGATTACATTTTTGGATTTTATACTCTCCCCATTGCTACTCAGTTCCCTGTGAATGGGTTCACTTATTGTTGTACTTCATCGAGATATCTGAGCTTCTATATCAGAATTATTTCTTATCAGTTATATCCCACATCTACTATTTCATAATTAACAAGTGTGGTGTTCCTTGTGTATCTCTATGCAATAAGGGTCAAATTTGACCATTTAGGAATATACTGTGGGCCACCATCCCATATTTTATGTCGTGATAAAGTAGATCTACATGCCTATTGCATGATGGGAGGATGTGCAATACTTGCTTTAGTCTCCCATGACGCTGATCTCAGAGATAGGATTTTTCTATATTGGTGGAATGCAATCCAATACCATATGTGTGGAATGCATGCTTCCGGACATGCGCATTCGCAGATAGGAGACTGTGATGCACTCCGGCATGGAACGCACATGTCCGGGCACGTTTGTGCTTTCTGCCCGCCCGTTGTTTTGTGCTGAATTGTGGGGAATACTTGAGAATTTATTTTTGTTCCATCTGTCTTTAGTTGATCCCACTGATGCATCAGATAAGTCCTCAGAGAATTATAATTAGAGGAACCCATGGACACATTAGGATTTGTGAAGCTGACCTCCGCTCTCCTCTATTTCCTTTGAATTTATTGTGTGACCTGTATTTCAGAACAGTAGCTCTTGGTTTGTTTCATTTCCATGTGTAAATTAAATTTGACTCGTAGTCTTTGATATCTCTTTCAAACTTAGTTTTTTTGATGTCTGAGATCCATCCTCCAGACTTTGTAAATTCTTTTGCATATTTTGTTTGAGTTTTGTATCCAAAAAGGCTTCTACACTGGGCGGAAAACTTTCACCTAGTTTTTTTCAAGCAACAAATATCAAACGCAATGTGACTTGGTTATCCTTTATAAACTTATCTTTATTAAGTTTTGAAAAGGAAATACAGATACAAACACCGGATACACTAGTTGTGCAACAAGTAGTAGGTCAAACATGACCACATAACCATAACAATAACCAGTATTTCCAAAACACGTGAAAACAAAATGAAATAATTAAACACAATACAAAGTAGAGTCACTGGTAGAACATTGGTTCAATGTGTTTTAGGATATACCAGCGTGGTGACTCAGACTTAAACATTAAGTCATTACATATTCATGTGGATTAACATACACTGCTCAAAAAAATAAATGGAACACTTAAACAACAGAATATAACTCCAAGTACCGTACAGACCAAAAGTTTGGACACACCTTATCATTTAAAGATTTTTCTGTATTTTCATGACTTTGAAAATTGTACATTCACACTGAAGGCATCAAAACTATGAATTAACACACGTGGAATTATATACTTAACAAAATAGTGTGAAACAACTGAAAATATGTCTTATATTCTAGGTTCTTCAAAGTAGCCACCTTTTGCTTTGATGACTGCTTTGCACACTCTTGGCATTCTCTTGATGAGCTTCAAGAAGTAGTCACCGGAAATGGTCTTCGAACAATCTTGAAGGAGTTCCCGGAGATGCTTAGCACTTGTTGGCCCTTTTGCCTTCACTCTGCGGTCCAGCTCACCCCAAACCATCTCGATTGGGTTCAGGTCTGGTGACTGTAGAGGCCAGGTCATCTGGCGTAGCACCCCATCACTCTCCTTGGTCAAATAGCCCTTACACAGCCTGGAGGCGTGTTTGGGGTCATTGTCCTGTTGAAAAATGGTCCAACTAAACGCAAACCGAATGGAATAGCATGCCGCTGCAAGATGCTGTGGTAGCCATGCTGGTTCAGTATGCCTTCAATTTTGAACAAATCTCCAACAGTGTCACCAGCAAAGCACCCCCACACCATCACACCTCCTCCTCCATGCTTCACGGTGGGAACCAGGCATGTAGAGTCCATCCGTTCACCTTTTCTGCGTCGCACAAAGACACGGTGGTTGGAACCAAAGATCTCAAATTTGGACTCCTCAGACCAAAGCTCAGATTTCCACTGGTCTAATGTCCATTCCTTGTGTTCTTTAGTCCAAACAAGTCTCTTCTGCTTGTTGCCTGTCATTAGCAGTGGTTTCCTAGCAGCTATTTTACCATGAAGGCCTGCTGCACAAAGTCTCCTCTTAACAGTTGTTGAAGAGATGTGTCTGCGGCTAAAACTCTGTGTGGCATTGACCTGGTCTCTAATCTGAGCTGCTGTTAACCTGCAATTTCTGAGGCTGGTGACTTGGATATACCTATCCTCAGAAGCAGAGGTGACTCTTGGTCTTCCTTTCCTGGGGCGGTCCTCATGTGAGGCAGTTTCTTTGTAGCGCTTGATGGTTGTTGCAACTGCACTTGGGGACACTTTCAAAGTTTGCCCAATTTTTCGGACTGACTGACCTTCATTTCTTAAAGTAATGATGGCCACTCGTTTTTCTTTACTTAGCTGTTTTTTTCTTGCCATAATACAAATTCTAACAGTCTATTCAGTAGGACTATCAGCTGTGTATCCACCTGACTTCTCCACAACACAACTGATGGTCCCAACCCCATTTATAAGACAAGAAATCCCACTTATTAAACCTGACAGGGCACACCTGTGAAGAGAAAACCATTTCCGGTGACTACCTCTTGAAGCTCATCAAGAGAATGCCAAGAGTGTGCAAAGCAGTCATCAAAGCAAAAGGTGGCTACTTTGAAGAACCAAGAATATAAGACATATTTTCAGTTGTTTCACACTTTTTTGTTTAGTATATAATACTACATGTGTTAATTCATAGTTTTGATGCCTTCAGTGTGAATGTACAATTTTCAAAGTCATGAAAATACAGAAAAATCTTTAAATGAGAAGGTGTGTCCAAACTTTTGGTCTGTACTGTACATCAAACTTCTGTGAAATCAAACTGTCCACTTAGAAAGCAACACTGATTGACAATCAATTTCCCATGCTGTTGTGCAAATGGAATAGACAATAGATGGAAATTATTGGCAATTATCAAGACACACTCAATAAAGGAGCGGTTCTGCAGGTGGGGACCACAGACCACATCTCAGTACCAATGCTTTCAGGCTGATGTTTTGGTCACTTTTGAATGTTGATTGTGCCTTCACACTCGTGGTAGCATGAGACGGACTCTACAACCCACAGAAGTTGCTCAGGTAGTGCAGCTCATCCAGGATGGCACATCAATTCGAGCTGTGGCAAGAAGGTTTGCTGTGTCTGTCAGCGTAGTGTCCAGAGGCTGGAGGCGCTACCAGGAGACAGGCCAGTACACCAGGAGACATGGAGGGGGCCGTAGGAGGGCAAAAACCCAGCAGCAGGACCGCTACTTCTGCTTTTGTTCAAGGAGGAATAGGAAGAGCTCTGCCAGAGCCCAGCAGGCCACAAATGTGCATGTGTCTGCGCAAACAGTTAGAAACCGACTCCATGAGGGTGGTATGAGGGCCCGACGTCCACAGATGGGGGTTGTGCTCATAGCCCAACACCGTGTAGGACGCTTGGCATTTGCCACAGAACACCAGGATTGGCAAAGTCGCCACTGGCGCCCTGTGCTCTTCACAGATGAAAGCAGGTTCACACTGAGCACATGTGACAGACGTGACCGAGTCTGGAGACGCTGTGGAGAGCTATCTGCTGCCTGCTACATGCTTCAGCATGACTGGTTTAGCAGTGGGTCAGTAATGGTGTGGGGTAGCATTTCTTTGGAGGGCCGCACAGCCCTCCATGTGCTCGCCAGAGGTAGCCTGACTGCCATTAGGTACCGAGATGAGATCCTCAGACCCCTTGTGAGACCATATGCTGGTGCGGTTGGCCCTGGATTCCTCCTAATGCAGGACAATGCCAGACCTCATGTGGCTGGAGTGTGTCAGCAGTTCCTGCAAGATGACGGCATTGAAGCTATGGATTGGCCCGTCTGTTCCCCAGACCTGAATCCGATTGAGCTCATCTGGGACATCATGTCTCACTCCATCCACCAACGTCACATTGCACCACAGACTGTCCAGCAGTTGGCGGTAGTCCAGGTCTGGGAGGAGATCCCACAGGAGACCATCCGCAACCTCATCAGGATCATGCCCAGGCATTGTAGGGAGGTCATACAGGCACGTGGAGGCCACACACAATACTGAGCCTCATTTTGACTTGTTTTAAGGACATTACATCAAAGTTGGATCAGCCTGTAGTGTGTTTTTCCACTTTAATTTTGGGGGTGTATAAGGGTTATAAAGAAAAAACGAGTAGTTAAAACCAAAAACACAAATTCAAACAAAGATAAAGGAAAGTGGGGGAAGGGATGTATGGGTAAGAGGGTTAGGGTAATATCAGAGGGGCTCCTGAAGTATAGACTTAAGCCCCATCACACTAAGCGAGATTGCTAGCGAGATCGCTGCTGAGTCAAAAGTTTTGTGACGCAACAGCAACCTCAGCATCGATCTCGCTACGCTTGACACATAGCAGCGACCAGGGCCATGCTGTGAGATCGCTGGTCGTGTCGAAATGGCCTGGACCAATTTTTGATCGTTGAGGTCCCACTGGGTAGCATGCATCTTTATGTTTGACACCTTACCAACGACCTCGTTGGCGACTCAGAACTGGGAAGTCGTTTCTCATCGAGGTCTGAATCGTCAGAGTAGCTGCTATGTGACAGGGTCCCAACGACCGTCAACATCGTTATGCAGGTCCCTACGGGTCACCGTATCGTTGCTGCGTCGTTGGGAAGATCTGACTGTTTGACATCTCACCAGCGACCACATAGCGACGCAGTAACGATCCCTGCCAGGTCGTATCGTTGTCGGGATTGCTGTAGCGTCGCGAAGTGTAACGGTACCTTTAGTTTTCCCCTATGAGGTCAAGGTAATCAGCGGTAGATTTAAACTCCAACCAGTAGAACCATGTTTTATAAAATTTATCATGGGAGTTATTGATCGTATAGGTGAGCTCCTCCGTTAACATAATCGCATTTATTTTGCAGAACCATAGTGAGATTGTCGGGATATTGTTACTTTTTTATAGCGAGGGAATACATGCTCTAGCAGATGTGATGAAGTGTCTCAGTATCGAGTTTTTATATGTTTTTAAAGGGATGTTGCTGTGATGGAGAAGGACGAAAGCTGGGTCAAGGTCTGAAATAAGATCAGTAAATTTACTAATCACTAGTAGTACTTTTCCCCAGAAAGGAGAAAGGAGTTTACAGGTCCAGAAAATATGTAGTAGGTCACCCTCCTCCTCCCCACATGTCCAACACATGGGACTAGCATCTGGGAGTATAGAGTGTAGGCGAGTTGGGACCCTATACCACTGAGACAGCAGTTTATAGCTGGCCACCTGAAATCGTGAGCTGATTGATGATTTGTGTGTCAAGGTTAAGATCTGCTTCCACTGATCCCTCGTTAAGGTGCAACCCAGATCTCTCTCCCATTGAGATTGGAAGCATGTTTTAGACTGGTCCAGTGGTTCAATCAGTAGGGAGTACGAGAGTGACAAAGTGTGTCTTTATGGGCCAGTATTTGGCGACTTGGTTATCTTATAAGGTTTTTTTTTAAATGTGGACATACACCCTGTAAAGCATGCAACTATGTTAATAAAGCTGACACATTTGAAGAAAATCTAACGGGACAGCAATTTGCAATACACAATTTCATCAGTTGTAACACTATAGGGGTCATCTATTTAATAGAGTGTATAGAGAGTTAATTACAATATGCGGGATGCACGTCAGATCTGCTAAAAAAATGTATTAGACAATCATTAAACGTGTCTGTGGTTTCAAGACACTTTTCACAAAAACATAAAGGGGATATCAGATCCTTCAGATATTAGGAATAGAAAAGTCTTATAAACCATTAAGAGGTGGAGATATGAAAAGAAAAATCTTAAATAGAAAGTCATATTGGATATTTAATTTACAAACTAGAGCCCCACAGGGAATAAACATCAGACCGGATTAATATTACAGTGCAATTAATTGTATTTGTCTTTGATTTCCAGTGATTTTATTGAATGTCTCATGCATGAGTTGTATTTGTGTATTATCTTTTACTTCCATACAATACAGGGTTAAATTGTCTGAGAAGTGCTCAGTAATCAATGGACACCCAGGAAAGGGAAGGATATAAAAGTATCACAGAGACTCACATGTTGTAAATCAGGAATAAGCATTGGTTTGGTATGTGGGCACTTGGTGGTATGCCATCATAACAGTTTTTATAAATTCACAATAAATGTGAGGTTTTAACAATATAGACCATGCTGGAGAATCCATCTCTCCTCCTTTCTCTACTTGAACCTTGAAATGTCCCTGACCAGGGCGGCTCCATGCGGTGATCTTCAGACAAGGTGCATTGAATAAACAGTGAGCTGACCTCCCTCTCCATTTTACCATTATATGATGTTTTCCCTATAGTGACAAATATTTATTTTTGCCAAAACTGTGATATTTTCACTTTAAAACTTTTTTTAAACTTTTTTTAACAACTCTCATTAGTGCTATCATACAACACAGAAGCCTCTGATCGCTCCGGTGATGCACTGTACTACTGTAGTGCCGTGTATTATCACTGCCTGTGCAATAGTAACGTCCCCGTACACATGAGATAAGTGTTGACTGATCGGTCATTTGGCAGACGGCTATCTATCCAGACTCCCCCATACACACAAATATTCCAGTTTTCCTGTGGTTTGTATGACTGACTGTAGGGAGGCCTCCTAATACATTATATAGTCAACCAAAACCCCCAAAATCAGTGCTTCCATGCAACTGTAGTCAAATGTTTATGGGGTCGTTAAAAGGTAACGTTTGGAACGCTGCCTCTGGCCCGGCCTAATAGACTTTCGTACATTGCAGGCCCAGACACCATTATTAGGCATTTCAGTATTGTAGGAACTAGGCAGCCCCATACTATTGAGTACTTGGGGGATGAGGAGGGGCAATCAGCCGAACTCTGTCACGCCTTCTTAGATGCCATGTTTGGTTTTTGCAGGAGCAAGTGGTTAAACTGCCAGGGATTTTATTGCTGCCGCACCTGTGACATCCCTGCGGTGTACATCTATGTTCTGGTGCCCAAAAGAGTTCATATAAAACCAAAAGCAATTTTTTTTCTGGGGTTTTCTTGTAATATAGGAAAGTCTAAGGCCAGAAATAAACCCCATAATACACTATACATGTAGACTTTAGTATCAAATCTTTTCTGTCTGCGGTGTTTGTGCAAACAAAACAGCTTTTATAAAATCCTTAAACTTCTGTGTGTGAATCAGACCTGAGATCTAACGTGATAGAAGATTACAGTTCAGGGAAGACGGGAAACATATAGACGGCCGGTGGTGATGTAGTCAGTGACGGACTGTGGCCAAATATGGTTTTAGAGCCGTAGTAGAAGATGAAGATTTTGTCTTCATCATGAAGTAGTTATTTCTCATGTCACATGAAATAAATATCTCCTGCAGAATTGCTAATGTCAATGCCAGTATAAGATGATAACCGTTGCACTACCGGACAGAGGTGCTAGAGTTGGGTCCAAGCTCATATTGTAACTGAGAATAACCTCGGCTCTCAATGGTTCTTATAGAAAAATGTTTTTTTAATGCAGTCCAAACACAAAAGTAAACGTTTCGGTCGATCTGACCTTCATCAGTAACTGTTGGAAATAGCACAAAGAACTAAACAATAAATAAATGAATAATAAATAATAAAAATATAAAAGCATATACCAATAGATCATAGTGCAATAACATGATAATATCTCTTGTTTAACCTGAACAATAAACATGCTGTCACACAGTGTATAATATTTCGTCAAACCCCATTAATGCGGATACAAAATCATAGTATAGAGCAAGTATATATACAAATTGAAGAGAGGTGACACCTACTAGACTGCTGGATGGTATTCAAAGGTAGGAATTCAAAAGTGTGGAGATATGGTGACACTGGTTACTTGGGTCTGCAGAAAAGAGCAGAGAGTGGCAGACTCAGAGTTAACAGCTGAGAGGGACTGTGGAGGCAGAGATACCCAGAATAGAGCTGGACGTAGCATAGCTGTGACCCAGAGTTCCTGGTTATAAGTTGGTACTGCACGTAGTGGCTTAGAAGAACGCAGTGTCCACCGCTAGTTCCTGGTACTGTGCGCGTTGTCAGGGGCAGGATGGTATCTAAAGGCGGGGGCGGGAATAGTGAGGGCGGCTGGCCAATCGCCGCCAATCCCACAGGGCTGTGTAGTGTGAACTCCGGAAGTGCACGTGTGACGTCACCGGAAGTGGCTCGCTGCTCCCAGGAAGCTGTGCGTTCCACAGGCCAGTGTAAATGCGTTTCAGTGAGCCAGAAGTTTGAGGGAGAGAGAACGTGCGTTCCACCAGTATAGAGCATAAAACCCCATGGGCATGAGCCAGAGCCTTTGTTGGAGTGGAGAAGGATCCAGGAGAGGGGACAAGAGTGTGCCAGAGAGGAATAATCTGCAATAAAGGAGACAATATATGAGTAGGATATGGAGATCAAAACATGTATACTATTGACCTATTCAAATTGAAGACCACATTTCCAAGCGTAAAATACATTTCAACATAGGGTCACATAAGATCCCTTGGTGACAAGTTTCTCTATACCAATTATTCAATGAGAACCAAACTCCAAACATAAAAAAAACCCTTATATAAAGGCCAGTACGTCCCTATTAAGGCCTTTCGGCTCTAGGGACTGTAATTCATGAATCCAGTAGGTTTCTTTACGTTTGAGAAGGCTCACTCGGTCGCCCCCCCTGACGTGGTTTAAAAACTTGTTCCAATACCTGGTATTTGACTTGAGAAATACTATGACCTGCCATGATAAAGTGTTGGGGAACGGGTAACATTAGGTTTTTGCACAGGATTGTGGACTTGTGCTTTGAAATCCTATCCCTTATGGGCTGTGTCGTCTCCCCCACATAGATTCGGCCGCATGGTCATTTAATAAGATATACCACATATGAACTGTCACATCTAAAGTACCCTTTGATGTTGTATATCTTGCCAGTTTGTGAGTGATGAACAATGCTACCCCTGAGGACATTGTTATATTGACGACATTGGAGACATGGGAATGTGCCCATTTTGGGATTCTGCAATAACCGTTGTGCGGGACCTTGGTGCGCTGCGCCCAAATCGGCACGTACCAGAGAGTCTCTAATATTGGCTGCGCTCTTAAAACACGTTAGGAAGGGTTGTTGGAATGCAGGGATCGTGGGATAGCCGGTTTGTAAGATGCTCCTGTGTTTCCTAATGGTTTTATGTAAGATGTAGGCGAAGGGGTGTAACGTGTGAACAAAGGGGATTCTGTCCTTCTGTCCTGTTTGGACGATCAGTTCTGGAATTCGACGCCTGGGGATGCAAGAAGCTAGGTGGATAGCCTCGTTCAGTGAATTTGGTCGACATTTCTTGTAACCTCTGATTGCAGATAGTTTCACTGGACACTATCCGTTTGACCCTCTGAAATTGTGATGTAGGTATAGATTTCTTCATCAACCTTGGATGATTGCAAGAAAAGTGTAATAGGCCATTGCAATCGGTCGGCTTGGAATAGAGGTCAGTTGTTAGGTGGCCATGTGTATCCTTGATCACCATGGTATCAAGGAAACTAACACGGCTTGAATCATATGTCATGGTGAAGCTCAAATCTGGCCATGCGGAGTTCAGAGTGGAGAAAAACCTCTAAGAATTCCAAGGGACCCCCCCCCATATGCAAAAGATGTTGTCTATGAAACGTTTCCAGAGAATGGAATGTTCTTGAAAAAGTGGATTAAAGTAGACCACCTGACTCTCGAAGGCTGACATGTATCAATTTGCATATGGGGGAGCCACAATAGAGCCCATCGCGGTGCCCTTAATTTTGAGGTAATACAGTAGGTGTCCTGGAACAAGAAATAATTATTGGTAAGAACCAACGTGAGTAATTCATTGCACAGATCAACTACCTGTCGATCCGTGTGTGACTCAATGAGAAGATTCTGTACTGTCCTGATTCCTTGGTCATGGAGAATAGATGTATATGGATTTTTTACATCAAAAGAGACTAGGATAGCCCTAGTTGGGACCTGTTTGAGTTCAGTGAGTTAGGCGAGGAAAGCTCCTGTGTCCAGTAGGAAAGATGGACTCTGTTGAATGAGGGGCGTGAGGACTTTTTCAAGGAAAATAGACAATGGGGATAGAAGTGACTCTGTGGAGGCCACAATCGGCCTCCCCGGTGGATCCGTTACACTTTTGTGAATCTTAGGCAAGACGTAAAAGACCGGTGTGATAGAATGTTTCTTTGAAAGGAATTCACCTGTTTTAATATCAATGACGCCCGCCGTAATGAAGCGGTTAATGACTGAAGATATTAAAGTGCTGTATTGGGGCAGGGTATCATGGGGCAATCGGCGATATGTAGTCTGGGCACTAAGTTGACGCTCTATTTCCCTGACATAGTCACACTTATTCATGACCACAATTGCTCCTCCCTTGTCGGCTGGTTTTATGACCAAATTTTTGTCCTCTTTGAGACTTCTCAAAGCCTGTTGATCAAGGGAGGACAAATTGGGTTCATAGTGTAGTTTACCTATGTCAACTTTGGAGCGTAATTCCTGAAAAACAGTGTCCACAAAGCTGATAAACGTTTCAAGGGCATGGGTGATCTGTAGGAGCCTTTTGTGCGGAGGGCCAAACTACTGGATGTGATGGCTATAGCTGGATTGGGATGGATGCTACTAGAGTTATTAACGCCGGACATTTCAGTTTGAGCTAAATGTGCTTTCAGGGGCAAAGAGCGGTAAAACCGCAGCAGTTCCATATCCAAGTTAAAGGTATTGTATCTATTAACTGAATAAAAGGAGAGACCTTTTTGTAGTACTGTTAGCTGGGCAGTGCTAAGTGTATAAGAGGAAATATTTACCACCAGGGGCCTGCGCCTGAGACCGAGTCACCCTGATGAAGTCGGTGTTGCCTCTCATGTTTTCCGCCTCTTCTCGTCTTCTTCTTGTTGTTTGACGTCGCCTTGGTTGTCCTAAAAAATGAGAAGAAGAGACATATGGGTCTCACCTGTCCAGTTCCGATCTGGAAGAGGAAAGCTCGGTGGATGATCTGTTGAATCGATTGGGATTTCTCCCAGAGAAAGATCTGTCCTGACATTGGTAAACTCTGTTCAGATCGTAATCCTCTGTATCTCTTAAGAACTTTCTTCGTTTCCTTGCCTCAGTGTCTCTCCGATGGCGGTCAGTGTTGTCCTTGATCTTACCCTAGAGGGTTGTCAATTCTTCAGCGCTGACTGTAGAGGAGAGTTGTGACTTGATGTTCTTGATTTGGTCCTTCTTTGAGTTGATAGCCTTATGTAAAAAATCGACTCTTAGCGTCATCAAATCAAATGAACACTTATTCAAAATCTGTTCAAATTTGGTACAGTAATCCGATTGATCGGAAAACAAGGTGGGACGTATTGGCACTCTCAGCCCCCTAGGGATCCGTTGGACCCTTAGGTATTCTGTTACAGTTGCACAGTGCAGCTCTATGTTGATCAGATGTCGGTGTTGCCTTTCCACGTCCCGGCCTCTGGTTTCCTTAGGTGGGACCGTTAGGCAGTCAGAATGGTAGATGTCTCATCCGCATTATATGAAAAGGTCAGTGATGACATATCACTGCGATGTGCAAGCATACAGGCGCAGCAGGATAAGAAAATAACCGCTGCACTACCGGACAGAGGTGCTCGAGTAGGGTCCAAACCCATACTGTAACTGAGAATAACCTAAACACTCAATGGTTCTTATAGAATTTTTTTTTTTTTTTAATGCAGTCCAAAAACAAAAGTAAACGTTTCAGTCGATCTGACCTTCATCAGTAACAGTTGGAAATAGCACAAAGAACAAAACAATAAATGAAAAAATAATAATAAATAATAAAATAAAAAAGCATATACAAATGGATCATTGTTCAATAACATGATAATATCTCTTGTTTAACCTGAACAATAAACATGCTGTCAAACAGTGTATAATATTTAATCAAACCCCATTAATGCGGATACAACATCATAGTATAGAGCAAGTATATATACAAATTGAAGAGAGGTGACACCCAGTCAGCTGAGAGGGACTGTAGAGGCAGAGATAGACAGAATAGAGCTGGATGTAGCATAACTGTGACCCCTAGTTCCTATTTATACAGTGAGTACGGAAAGTATTCAGACCCCTTTAAATTTGTTCACTCTTTGTTCATTGCAGCCATTTGGTAAATTCTAAAAAGTTCATTTTTTTTCTCATTAAAGTACACTCTGCACCCCATCTTGACTGAAAAAAACAGTAATGTAGAATTTTTTTTGCAAATGTATTAAAAAAGAAAAACTGAAATATCACATAGTCATAAGTATTCAGATCCTTTGATCAGACACTCATATTTAAATCACATGCTGTCCATTTCCTTGTGATCCTCCTTGAAATGGTTCTACTCCTTCATTGGAGTCCAACTGTGTTTAATTAAACTGATAGGACTTGATTTGGAAAGGCACACACCTGTCTATATAAGACCTCAAAGCTCACAGTGCATGTCAGACCAAATGAGAATCATGAGCTCAAAGGAACTGCCCAAGGAGCTACATGGCAACCTTCAAGAGTCAGGTGGTCCACTCTAATCCACTTTTTCAAGAACATTGTATTCTCTGGAAACGTTTCATAGGCGACATCTTTTGCATATGGGGGAGGTCCCTTGGAATCCTTAGTTTTTTCTCCACACTGAACTCCGCATGGCCAGATTTGAGCTTCACCATGACATATGATTCAAGCCGGGTTAGTTTCCTTAATACCATGGTGATCAAGGATACACAGGGCCACCTAACAACTGACCTCTATTCCAAGCCCACCGATTGCAATGGCCTATTATACTTTTCTAGCAATCATCCAAGGTTGATGAAGAAATCTATACCTACATCACAATTTCAGAGGGTCAAACGGATAGTGTCCAGTGAAACTATCTGCAATCAGAGGTTACAAGAAATGTCGACCAAATTCACTGAACGAGGCTATCCACCTAGCTTCTTGCATCCCTTGGCGTGTAATTCCAGAACTGATCTTCCAAACACTAAGGACAGAATCCCCTTCGTTCACACGTTCGACCTCTTCGCCTCATCTTGCATAAAACCATTAGGAAACACAGGAGCATCTTACAAACCGACTATCCCACGATCCCTGCATTCCAGCAACCCTTCCTACCGTGTTTTAAGAGGGCAACCAATATTAGAGACTCTCTGGTAAGTGCTGATTTGGGTGCAGCGCACCAAGGTCCCGCACAACCGTTCTTGCAGAATCCCAAATGGGTACATTCCAATGTCGTCAATGCAACAATGTCATCAGGGGTAGCATTGTTCATCACCCACAAACTGGCAAGATGTACAACATCAAAGGGTACTTTACATGTGACAGCTCATATGTGGAATATCTTATTAAATGACCATGCGGCCGAATCTATGTGGGGGAGACGACACAGCCCATAAGGGATAGGATTTCAAAGCACAAATCCACAATTCTGTGCAAAAACCTAATGTTACCCATTCCCCAACACTTTATCACCAAACGTAGAGAAGCCTTCTGGATTCATGAATTACAGTCCTTAGAGCCGAAAGGCCCTAATAGGGACTATGACCTACTGGCCTTTTATATAAGGTTTTTTTATGTTTGGAGTTTGGTTCTCATTGAACAATTGGTATAGAGAAACTTGTCACCCAGGGATCTTATGTGACCCTATGTTGAAATATATTTTACGTTTGGAAATGTGGTCTTCAATTTGAATAGGTCAATAATATACATGTTTTGATCTCCATATCCTACTCAAATATTGTCTCCTTTATTGCAGATTATTCCTCTTGTCCCCTCTCCTGGATCCTTCTCCACTCCAACAAAGGCTCTGGCTCATGGCCATTAAGTCTTATGCTCTATACTGGTGGAACGCACGTTCTCTCTCCCTGGCACTGAAATTTCCGGCTCACTGGAACGCATTTACACCGGCCTGTGGAACGCACAGCTTCCTGGGAGCAGCGCGTCACTTCCGGTGACGTCACACGTGCACTTCCGGAGTTCACACTACACAGCACTGCGGGATTGGCGGCGATTGGTCAGCCGCCCTCTCTATTCCCGCTCCCGGCCTTTAGATACCATCCTGCCCCTGACAACGCGCACAGTACCAGGAACTAGCGGTGGACACTGCGTTCCTCTAAGCCACTACGTGCAGTACCAACTTTATAACCAGGAACTCTGGGTCACAGGTATGCTACGTCCAGCTCTAATCGGTCTATCTCTGCCTCCACAGTCCCTCTCAGCTGATAACTCTGAGTCTGCCACTCTCTGCTCTTTTCTGCAGACCCAAGTAACCAGTGTCACCATATCTCCACACTTTTGAATTCCTACCTTTGAATACCATCCAGCAATCTAGTAGGTGTCAGCTCTCTTCAATTTGTATATATACTTGCTCTATACTGTGATGTTGTATCCGCATTAATGGGGTTTGACGAAATATTATACACTGTTTGACAGCATGTTTATTGTTCAGGTTAAACAAGAGATATTATCATGTTATTGCACTATGATCCATTTGTATATGCTTTTTTATTTTATTATTTATTTTTATTCTTTTATTTATTGTTTTGTTCTTTGTGCTATTTCCAACAGTTACTGATGAAGGTCAGATCGACCGAAACATTTACTTTTGTTTTTGGCCTGCATTAAAAAAAAAAAAATTCTATAAGAACCATTGAGTGCCGAGGTTATTCTCAATGTCAATTCTAGTGTCAGAGAATTAGATGAGAATTAGCTTTATGGAAGATGAGTCTATGAGAAACGTATTCAGCTACAGACTCCGAGGAAGAAACTGCTCGTTGTCTGTGGCCTAAAATATATAGGTTTTATTACTAGATGTAAAGGGAAAAAAATGAAATTCTGTAAAATAATAAATCTCCTTATATGTTTCCCCTTATTATCTCCAGTAATTGTATTATTACACATGATTTTTATCATGTTACATCGGCTCATCATCTTCTCTCTACAATATCGGATCCTCTCAGAGAAGATCTTCTATATAAGAGAATTTTCCTGATTTCCCTATCAAAGATGGATATGGACAGAGACAAGATGGTGGAGAGGATATTACACCTCACCCTAGAGATCCTCTTCCGGCTTACTGGAGAGGTGAGAGATTCTGATGACGTCACATTACATCATTATTATCTATGGGAATAACAGATGGACAGAACTGGAGAGGTGAGGACTCTGGAAATGTCTGTAGTGAGATTTATTAATGTGTCTCTCCATAACCAGAGATTAATCACGGGGCCTCCACCTCACCCCCTGATACATGAGGACATCAATGACCAGAAGATCCTAGAACTCACCTACAAGATGATTGAGCTGCTGACTGGAGAGGTGACACTGCTGGGAATGCTGGGACATTATACAGTAACGCTATGAAGGGATCGGGGGGATGACGGTATCATTGTATGTGTCAGGTTCCTATAAGGTGTCAGAATGTCGCCCTCTATTTTTCCATGGAGGAGTGGGAGTATTTAGAAGGACACAAAGATGTGTACAAGGACGTCATGATGGCGGTTCCCCAGCCCCTCACATCACCAGGTAATAGACAGGACTGAACACACACGGCCTATAATTGTATGTAAAGAATGAATTCAGTCCTTGTATGTGTTTCCTCCAGATCTATCCAGTAAGAGGACAACACCAGAGAGATGTCCCCGTCCTCTTCTTCCACAGAACTGTAAACAAGAAGACCCCAATGTTCCTCAGGATCATCAGGTAGATGGAGAGAAGGTGTCATGAGATCTCCCCTATGATATGTAGACTGCTGTGAAGGTCTTGTGCTCAGTCTTTTTTTATCCACCAGTATTATATATTTTATACTTGTGTAATGAGAACGGTGGAGATGGCAGGATTAGAGATGATCATAGATGGGACTTCTCCATCTGTCTGTGACTTTTACAATATTTGTTTCAGGGTGAAGATCTGACCCATATTAATACTACAGAGACATATGTGAGGGGTGATGAGCGGTGTAAAGAGGAGATTCCTACATATGACTACCCAGGTGAGTAGGAACCACTAAATACAGAGAAGTCGTCACAGATTCTTCTCAGTCCCTGTCTGTGGCTGCTTTATCGGTGATGTAGTCCAGCTGTATCACAATTGTGTGATCACCATTTTGCCTCTAGACCACAACATTCTCCTCCATCTGAAAATGTTCAAATTACTTTGGGAAATTGTGAGAGCCCTTTTCTATAGAACTTACAACCTGGAGGATCCACCTCCCCCTGGGATTACAAGACACTGTCCATTACCTGCCCAGATCTGTAAACTACAAAGCCAAATGACAGCGTATGTAGAATGTGCTGACAAGTGAGAAAATCAGTTGAAGAAAAATATTATGATGGGCCTGTAAGAGAAAGCGGAGGGTAATGATGGTGTTGGGTTCCTAGATCCCTGATATCTTATTGGATAAATCTACCTTCTCTACCTTCTGTGCTGCTGAATGTGCTCATATGGTACCTACAAGACCAGGTCCAGTCTTTCTGGCCAAACTTCACATTTATGATCTACAACATTAAATGTGCAGTGAGGGCCAAGTGTGAATTTCTGTACAATAACAGCCGAGTTTCCCTTTATCCTGACTGTTCAATTTCTTTTCAAACCAACTAACTTCAAATAGGATCGCGATAATGTACACAAAATTTACACTGTGCCATGATATATCTCTAAGCTGTGCGTGGCTGATGGCTGTAATATACATTTATTCACACCTGCAGGAGATGTGTTGGCTCCAGCCCTGGTTTCATGGATTCACTCCACGTCATAAATTCCATTATGTTTTCAATCCTAAGGAATTCAGATTACTGCACAATCTCTCCTGAAATGGGGGCGCTAATACTTTCTCTACTGTTCTGGTCAGAACTCATAGTAGCTCCAATGGTCTACCATATATGAGTGTGACTCCGGTTTAGTGTTGGATTTCTCCCCTCATACATACATTGTTGTTGGGGATGTTACATGCTTATATATTCTTTCTTTTTTCACAAGTTCATTCTGTATGATGGTTTCATTGTGGTGGGATCGGCCGGCCTCACTTATGTGACTCTGTAACTCCCTGGTAGTCTTTCAAAAAGATCTCCATTATCTCTTCCAAATGCCCGAAATCTAAATTTAAGACCCCTCAGCTCTGCAGTATTATAAAAAAGTTCACTTTAAATGTCTAATATGTCTTCTCATCTGACAGAAAATATTGGCCCTTACGATAGTTTAGATTCCCAAGAGCCATCGAGCCCCATACTCCAATTACCCCAGGGAGGTTTCACCACCAGTTACTCATTTTTCTCTGATGGAGACTGTTTAGTTTGATCATTTCAGTAGATGTTTTATTGTGTATAATCACAGTTTTTGACTTTGTAATCCTCTGATTTAACCCCTTCCCACAGTCAGTTTTGTGTTTCTAAACAGGCCCCATTTTTCAAATCACTTTATGTGATGATAACTTTGGAATTCTTCACAAAGGATAATAGGAAACAAATGTACGTTACAAATAATATTCCAACTTCTTTTGAATCTGACAATACCCTATATATGGTTGTACACTACTGTCTGGGCACATGGTAGGTTAAGAAGGGAAGGAGCGACATTTAGCTATTTGAATGCAGATCTTGCTGGAATAGTTAGCAGACACAATGTATTGGGGGCACTGTTCATGGTCACCTGGAAGCTCAAAAGATGGCCACCACGAACAGGCTTGCCTTATCTAACCCATTTACAGATTTCACAAATTAATAATAATAATAATTTTTTTTATTTTTATAGCGCCAACATATTCCGCAGCACTTTACAAATTTTAGGGGGGACTTATTCAGACAATACAGAATAAGCATATCTCATATCGAAAGGAGTGAGGGCCCTGCTCGCAAGCTTACAGTCTATGAGGAAATGGGGGAGACACAAAAGGTAGAATGTACATATATTGTATAATGCAGCCTTGATATACTAAATAGGATAAATAATACATGGACTGGTCGCCTGCCAGTATGTGTGCAGTCCTGACCGAGGCTATTATGTGCATGGTTGGTATGAACCTTAACTTGAAGAAGATTTTAATATGGGGGAAAACTGGGATGGACAACTGGGATGGACAGATAGTGTGTGGAGTCGATACGCCAGTCTAAAGAAATGGGTTTTTAGGGTCCACTTGAAACTGTGGGTATTGGGAATTAATCGAACTGTCCTGGGTAGTGCATTCCAAAGAATTGTCGCAGCACGCGAGAAATCTTGGAGACGGGAGTGGGAAGTTCGGATTATGGAGGATTTTAGTTTTAAGTCACTGGCAGAACGGAGGCCACGTGTAGGGTGGTAGACTGAGACAAGGGAGGAGATGTAGGGGGGTACTGAAGCATGGAGCGCTTTGTGGGTAAGCGTGGTAAGTTTAAATTGAACTCTATATTGGATGGGTAACCAATGCAATGACTGGCACAGGGAAGAGGCATCGGTGTAGCGGTTGGCGAGGAATATGATCCTGGCTGCTGCGTTAAGGACGGATTGGAGAGGGGAGAGTTTAGTAAGAGGGAGCCCGATAAGTAGAGAGTTGCAGTAGTGCAGACGAGAATGAATAAGAGCTACAGTAAGAGTTTTTGCCGAGTTAAAGGTGAGCAAAGTCCTGATTCTTGAGATGTTTTTGAGGTGTAGATGACATGAACGAGCGAGTGATTTGATGTGAGGAGTGAAGGAAAGATCTGAGTCAAAAATGACCCCAAGACAGCGGGCTTGTTGCTGGGGAGTAATGGTTGAGCCACAAACGGAAATGGCAATATCGGGCACAGGTAGGTTAGTGGAGGGAGGAAATACGAGTAGTTCAGTTTTTGACAGATTCAGTTTTAGACAGAGGGAGGACATAAATTACTTCATAAATTTACGTCATAAACACAAATTACTTTGCTCATCATCCTTTAACCCCTCTACATGGATCTGGACTAACACAGAGATCCCTAGGCTTGGGTCACTGTGTTACCTGCAAACTCAGAGAAAATACGAACTCAGAAGACACAAGAGTAGACAGTAAACGGGCCGGGGTCACAACAGGAAACAAATACACAAGCCGGGAGCTGAGCACAGAGGACTGAACCAGAGGAGAACAAGGCTGTATCTAGCAGCTTCCGGCAATATGCTTCCAGCTTTAGTAGGGTGCGGTGCTTTCCAAATTGCTGAAGCAAGGAGCAGATTACTCCAGCTGGACAACACACACACACATACTGCCAGACTGGATGGTACTACAGGTCCCAGGCACCCTAATCTTAGTGGCTGGACAGAGCCTGCGCCGCCCAGAGCTTCTGGTTCTGACGTCTCTTCCATCACCAGCGCCACCTGCAGAATGAATAAGGCTCCTGGTGACAAAAGCAGACAAGTCACACAAGTCGGAGCAGGAGGAGAAGTAGACGACCCAGAGGAGATGGGACACACCTTTTGCAGAAGCCCTAATGTAACAAAATGGCAAAAAACCAGAGCTGTAGAAATCCCCATAAAGTGACTCCATTTTGGAAATTATAACCCTCAGTGAAATAATCTATAGGAGTAGTGACTATTTTGACTCCACAGTCACTCTCCAGAAATTAGCACGCAGTGGATGTTGGAGAGTGAAAATTGCAAATATGCCATTTTATTACCCAACACATAGTGCCCAGATTGTGCTCCAGGAGACACACACCATAAATTAAGTGGGTTCTTCTCATTATAGTAATACCAAATACATGGATGCTAGATGAGATTTAGGCACATAAACTACTGCGAAGCTCAGAAGCGAGAAGGATATCTGACTTTGGAAGAGCTGATATTGCTAGATTGGTTTATGGAAGCCATGTTGCTTTTCAAAAGCCTTTGAGCCACTAATAATGTGGAAACCTCTGTTTTTCCATTGACAGATGATGGATCTGAGTGGGGACTTGTTTTTTGTGAGATGAGTAGAAGTTTTTATTGGTATTATTTTCGCCTACATAACATCATTTTGTGTCTTTTTATTCCATATTTGGGAGGCAGAATGAAAAAACAGTTGAACACCACGCTCTACTGGTCCATCCTATGAGGTTTTCTATTAGACAGTCATTGTTCTGGTGAATAAGTGAATTTTTTTTTATATAACTTGCCTTTTTACGGACAATTTAAGTAGAAATGTTAAAACATATAAAATTCAAGGATTTTTTATTAAAAATAATAATTGTTCTTATTCTTGGCAGATGTCTGTACCAGGAGATCAGAGGGACAGCTGACATCTTCAATTTTCAAATCAGATAATTTTCAGATCCAACAGGATACAATTGAAGTGAATGCCATTTCTCCAGATTTACCATCATCGCTTCACAGCCAAGATCTGTCATCTGATCCTTTGAAACAGGTCCTGTCTTCTGATTCATTACCGACTACTAAGGAAAATCAAAGTCACAAAATAAGCATTAAAAAACAAATTGCTCCTAAAGCAAAGAAGCCATTTTCACGTTCAGAATATGGAAATAGTTTTCCTCTCAAAAAGTCTTTTCTTAAACCTCAAAAAATTCACACAGTGAAGAATAAATTTTCTTGTTCAAAGTGTGGGAGATGTTTTAATCAGAAATCAGATCTTGTTAGGCACCAGAGAACTCACACAGGAGAGAAGCCATTTTCCTGTTCAGAATGTGGGAAACGTTTTACAGAGAAATCAATTCTTATCACACATCAGAGAACTCACACAGGAGAGAAGCCATTTTCCTGTTCAGAATGTTGGAAATGTTTTACAGAGAAATCAAATCTTATCAAACATCAGAGAATTCACACAGGGGAGAAGCCATTTTCCTGTTCAGAATGTGGAAAATCTTTTGCAACGAAATCAAATCTTATCAAACATCAGAGAATTCACACAGGGGAGAAGCCGTTTTCATGTTCAGATTGTGGAAAATGTTTTACAGAGAAATCAACTCTTACCAAACATCACAAAACTCACATAGGGAAGAAGCCTTTTTCCTGTTCAGAATGTGGGAAATGTTTTACAGAGAAATCAACTCTTACCAAACATCACAAAACTCACATAGGGAAGAAGCCTTTTTCCTGTTCAGAATGTGGGAAATATTTTAAAAATAAATGGAATCTTATTATTCACTACAGAACTCACACAGGGGAGAAGCCTTTTTCATGTTCAGATTGTGGAAAATGTTTTACAGAGAAATCAACTCTTACCAAACATCACAAAACTCATATTGGGAAGAAGCCTTTTTCATGTTCAGAATGTGGGAAATGTTTTAACCAGAAATCGGATCTTGATAAGCACCAGAGAACCCACACAGGGGAGAATGTCGCAACTACACCCAACTAGTCTCTGTAGAGACTAGAAAGGCCCTAGCTGCACACCTAAAAACACCACCACACACCCAACTAACTAATAAGCCATTGAGGAGTTTCTCATACCCCCAGAGGAACCAGAGGGGAGGCTGCAACACACTCTTAACAAGGGGAAAGGAAAGTATGAAGTAAAATACAAAAAAGCTGAATGAGAAACAAAAACACATTCATATAGGGCAAAGAAGGCAAGCTAAGGAGAACCAAAAATAAAAGGAACAAGAATAATCTCCCCGAAACCTAACATTGTTAGAATTAAAAGGTACTGGGAGGGAAAGCAAACTGACCGGGAGGATAGTTTCACCTTTGTGGTGAAACTTACAAAATTTATCCTCACCAACTGTAAATGTAAACCTGTCCTTTTATAATGACCACGGACAAGATAAAGGTTCCCAACTCACATCAGGACCACAAGACCCCAGGTACTTTCAGCTGCATCACAATGAACTTAATTATATGTACCAAATGTCCAACTGGGGGTCTGTATGTAGGGGAGACAGGGCAAAAACTTAAAAAAATGATGAATTCTCATCGCCACACAATAAAAGAAAAAAAAAGAATAGATCTACTTGTGGCCAAACATTTTTACGGCCACAACTGCTTCTCCCTCTCCCATACTGATAGTTCTGCTTCACGTCACTTGTCTTATCTATTGCATTATTCCTGTGCCATGTTGTGTATAAATATGTGACTCTTCAGATTTTGTATTATACTATATCTGATGAAGAGACCTGAGTAGTCTCGAAAGCTTACTGACTAATGGCTATCTGAAAAGATTGTATCAACCACTGAGAACTTTCAAATTTTAATGTTTTTCTCCAAGCAGCAATTTTAAGATCTCTCCACAGGTGTTCAATGGGATTTAGATCCGGATTCATTGCTGGTCAGAACTGTCCAGCACTTTGTTTCCATCCATTTTCTGGGTGCTTCTTGAAGTATGTTTGGGGTCATTGTCATGCTGGAAGACCCATGACCTAGGATGCAAACTCAGCTTTCTGACACTAGGCACTACATTGTGCCCCAAAATCCTTTGCTAATCTTCAGATTTCATAATTCCTTGCACACAGTCAAGGTACCTGACCAAAGGCAGCAAAACAACCCAAAAACATCTTTGAAGCGCCACCATATTTGACTGTATGTGTTGTAAATTTATTGATTATGTTGCGCACCTTGGACAGCGGAACATCCGGATCTCTAAAGATGGACTTATAACCTTGAAATTATTGATATTTTTCAACAATTTTGGTTCTCAAGTCCTCAGACAGTTCTCCTTTTTCTGTTTTCTCCATGCTTAGTGTGCCACACATATGTACACAATGCAAAGATTGAATCAACTTCTCCCTTTTTTATTTGGTTTTAGTTGTGATTTTCATATTGCCCACACCTGTTACTTGCCACAATCACGTTTGAACAAGCTTCACATGCTTGAAACAAAGTTGTTTACCCACAATTTTGGCAAGGTGTCAATCATTTGCCCGACCTATTTTATGTGGTTTTGTGTGAAATTATGTTAAATTTGCCTTTTTTTTTCTCTGTTTTCTTGTGTTGTTCCAATACACACAAAGGAAATAAACGTGTATAACAAAACATGTAACTGCAATAATTTTCTGGGAGAATTACTTCATTTTCTGGAACAATTTAAAGGGAGCCAACACTTTTGACCATGACTTGTTTTTGTTGCCTTTTTAATTTGTTGCAGCATATCATCCTCTTCATGTTCAGCTATATTAGGAGGATTGTAACAAAGTCCAGTTAGCAGCTTTCCATTATTGCCATTTCCATGTACATTAACCATACTGATTTTACATCAGGGATGTAAAGCTCAAAACATGCAGAAGGCCAAAATGAAAAACTTGGACAAAATTGTGGACCATCCAGTATACAGTATAATGGGCCCCACATAGTCCTCCATACTGAATAATGGGTCCCACATAGTCCTTCATACAGTATGATTGGTCCCACATAACTTTCCATCCAGTATAATGGGCCCCACATAGTTTTCCATACAGTATAGTCGGCCCCACAAAGTCCTCCATGCAGAATAATGGCCCCACATAGGTGTGGTGGTTCTGGTGTCGTGGGTCAAATATAATCAGCAAGAGTTGGGCATGTGTGCTGTACATTGTCGAAGCTGCCCTACATGTCGTCATTGAGCTTGAGGTCTTAAGTCAGCGCAGTTCTCCATGAACCTAAACCCTTTCTTCCTGACAATTATCTCCTTAAGTTCCCGCTGACTTTCTAGTGACGTAGTGGAATCAGCAGTATTTCTGAAGACACCACCTGTACTTCAGCTTCTCTCCTAATTCCTTGTAATCATTTTTAAAGACCTTTCACCTCCCTCTAACTTTGTCATTGGTACCAATGTGTACCATGACTGCTGGGTTTTCCCCAGCCCCACCCAATAATCTGTCTATCTGATAGCATGAAGATCACCCTGTTAGGGGCACACAAAATGTGTGTGTTCTCGTCTTAGTTGTCTGCCGGCAAATTGTATATAGGATCTATACAGTCAGAGAAATCACAAATGAACACTGAGAAGTGTCTCAAATAGGCTTTTTATAAGAAAAATCAGGGACCTTTCCACACATTACCTCATTGCCTTATCTTATAATTATGGCTGACATCTGTCACTAATGGGTCATTATTTTAATATGTAAACAGTTAAGTCAAGCTGACTCTCAAATCAATTAAGTCCGTCTTGCACATAAGGTTCAAAGGTCAATCAGTATAGTCACTTATCTTTTATTATTCTGTAATTTCCCTAAAAGTAATGAGATCATTAGCAAGCTCTTATTATCAGATTAATATGTTAGTCAATAATCATTAGGGATTTTCCATAATTCCATGTTCCACGTAGTATGTGGATCTTTGATCAATATGAGGTTATTGGTACAATGTGGTACGGGCAGGAGGAGGGCATTCTGGATTGTCTGCAACTCTTAATACATAAAAGTATGGAGTTCCATTTTCATATAACTTCCATAATCATACATATATTTATCTATAACACCCCAAATTAACTTAGGAATTATCTTAAGGACCATAATCTTTCCACATGAAGAGATAATGCAGACGGTACCTGACCCACCTGGAACCAAGAATTCGCCTTACTTCATACTCCCGATACCCTTCCAAATCCACCTCAATTATGTCTTGAGGTCCCCTCAAATTTTTTTAAAAGAGAAGAATGGAAAGAATTATTGATTTTCCAGGCAATAGGAAGTTGCAACTTAACGGTCACAGGGTTTAAAATTTTAATAATTTTATAAGGACCTACAAATTTAGGTGCAAACTTTCTAGATATTATCTTTAAGCAGATTTTTTGAGGACAACCACACAAAATCCCCCACCCTAAAGACAGGAGCCTTCCTATGTCTGCGGTTAGCAACTCTTTTGGTCCAGTCACTATCTACCAAAAGATACCTTTCGACCTCCCTCCAGACCTTTAAAGAGGTTGTCCACTACGATTAACAATGCCCCCATGGATTTAAATTGTGCCAACAAGTCTTTTTGTAAATACCTTGCTTGTTCTTTATTGCCTGTGAGCGGCGCTATTGCTGGCTGCTCACCAGGCATCACGTGACCCCGGCTGCAGCCGACTCCGACGTCCGCTGATGTCACGTCAAGTTCCGGCTGCAGTCGGGCGTGAGCAAGTGACGCCCTCCCCATTGAGTGATGGGCTGTGGTCGGGGTTTCATCGCACATCACAGCTCAGCATCCACCTCGTGCTTTCCCTCTCTGCTTTAGTTGGGAAAGAGCAATAAAAAATGTAATTGCACTCGGACCAATGTTAATGAATGAGTGACATCTCATCTGCCATTTTTTTTTTATCAGCTGAAATCGGGCTGAGAAAAAATTCACGGCATGCTGCAATTTGCCACGTATCTCGGACGAGACTCGCCAATTCAAGTCAATGGGTGTGTGAAAAAAATCTCATAGCACTCAGACCATGCGAGTGGCGTCCAATTCTCACGCCCCCGTCTCTTTAAAAGCCTGCAATTCATCAGCCGCATACAGTTACAATACATCGGTGCCCAACAATTTAGAATAGAAAGAATAGCTATACACATAGAATAGATAGAAAGGTGTCAGTCATGTATATAATTAGTACAGTGACTGTTGGTTACTGTACTTGTCATTTATTGTTAAATTAAAGGATTTATTAAAAAAAAATTGGTGTGGGGCCCCCCGTAATTTTATAGTCTAGCAGAGGTTAAGCAGACGGCTGGAGCAGATTTTTGAAACCTGGGAAGGGCTTTTTGTGGGGGTCTTGAAGCCTTTTTTTTGAAGCCTTGGTGTGGGGTCCCCCTATTTTACCAGGTAGCACAGTCTATGCTGTAGGTTGCCTTACTTGCACCTGCATTTTCAGCTTTGCCCATAAATTTTCAATAGGATTGAGATCAGGACTTTGTGATGGCCACTCCAAAACATTGAATTTGTTATCCTTAAGCCACTTTGTTACTATTTTGGCAGTATGCTTCAGGTCATTGTCCATTTGGAAGACCCATTCCCGCCCAAGTTTTAACTTCCTGGCTGATGTTTTGAGATGTTGCTTCAGTATTGCCACATAATCTTCTTTGTTAATGATGCCATCTATTTTGTGAAGTGCACCAGTCCCTCCTGCAGCAAAACAACCCCACAACATGATGCTGCCCCCCTATGTTTCACAGTTGGCATGGTGTTCTTAAGCTTCCAAGCTTCTCCCTTTTTCCTCCCAACGTAACAATAGTCATTATGCCCAAAAAGTTGAATTTTAGTTTAATCAGACCACAGGACGTCTCCAAAAATTAAGGTCTTTGTTCCTGTGTGCATTTACAAACATTAATCTGGCTTTTTTATGTTTCTTTTGGAGTAATGGCTTCTTCCTGGCAGATTGGCCTTTCAGCCCATGTTGATATAGTACTCGTTTCACTGTGGATATTGACACAATCTTACCAGCTTCCGCCATCATCTTCACAAGGTCTTTTGCTTTGGTCCTTGGGTTGATATGTACATGTCGGACTAAAGCACGTTCATCTCTGGGACACAGAACCCATCTCCTTTCTGAGCGGTATGATGGCTGGACATTCCCATCTTGTTTGTACTTGCATATAATTGTTTGTACAGATGAACGAGGCACCTTCAGGTATCTTGAAATTGTACCCAAGGATGAGCCAGACAAGTGCAAGTCCACAATTCTCTTTCTGGTATCTTGGCTGATTTCTTTAGACTTTCCCATGATGCTGCACAAAGAAGCAGTGTGTTTCAGGTGTGCATTAAAATACATCCACAGGTGTGTCTGAGAAGCTTCCAAACACATGACATTGTTACGGATCCGGGTGGTGGAACCTCTGTGCTGGGATGCAAGGAGGGGCATAACTAAGTGCCTACTCTGACCGACCCTGGTCGCACGGCGGCTTAGTTGACTCCGTGAACCAAGGAGGGACCAGGCAGGTGGAACAGGTACCACACTGGGACCAACCTTGTGTGAAAACAGGCGACTCCCACAGGTCAGATGGCTGAAGCTGACAGGTACAGCGGGAGAGCACGGCAGGTAGCCTGACGGGTGATCCAGGTTGGCAAAAAGGCGGGCACGGCACGTAGCCAGACGGGTGATCCGGGTAGACAGGCTGGCGGGACACGGCTGACAGACAGGCTGGCGGGACACGGCTGACAGACAGGTTGGCGGGACACGGCTGACAGACAGGCTGGCGGGACACGGCTGACAGGCTGGCAGGTACGGATGATAGACAGGCTGGCGGGACACGGCTGACAGACAGGCTGGCGGGACACGGCTGACAGACAGGCTGGCGGGACACGGCTGACAGGCTGGCGGGTACGGATGATAGACAGGCTGGTGGGCACGGCTAACAGACAGGCTGGCGGGCACTGGAACCTGAGGGCTGAGGAGAGTGTTAGCACACAAACAACAAACTTGCACAGGCACCTCCAAACCCCTTCCAATCCACAAGAAAGAAAGTCTTTCCTCTTACCCTGTTGATGGCCAAAATGTTCTCTACCTCAAAGACATCCTCAGCGGAGACTGGAGCTGGAGCGGTACCTGGATCGTCAGAGAAAGAATTAAGGACAACAGGTTTGAGGATAGACACATGAAAGGAGTTGGGAATCCGTAAAGAGGCCGGGAGTTTCAGCTTGTAAGCCACTGGATTTATTTGGTTCTGAATCTCGACCGGACCGATGAACCGTGGACCCAACTTATATAATGGTATCTTGAGACGGACATATTTGGAGAAAAGCCAGACCTTGTCTCCCAGACGGAATTGAGGCGCATCCAGACGTCTCTTATCAGCATGCTTCTTCATCCGCTCGGAGGACTGAAGAAGCGCAGATCTAGTGTCTTCCCAAATAACAGAAAATTCACTGACGAGAGACTCCGTGGCAGGATTGTCCACTGCAGCGGAGACGGGAAATGGAATCCGGGGGTGTTGACTGTAGACCACAAAAAACGGAGACTTAGCAGAGGACTCACTCACATGGTTGTTATAGGAAAACTCGGCCCAGGGCAGGAGCTCAACCCAATCACTATTGTGAGCGTTGACAAAGTGCCGAAGAAAGCTGGTAAGGATCTGATTGATACTTTCCACTTGACCATTGGACTGAGGATGATAAGCAGAAGAGAAATCCCAAGAGACATCCAGCAGCTTGCACGTGGCTCTCCAAAAGCGAGAAGTGAACTGAACTCCTCGGTCCGAGACAATGTAGAGTGGTAAGCCATGGAGACGGAAGATTTGACGGATGAAGTCCTTAGCCAGCACAGGTGCAGACGGAAGACCAGGCAGAGGGATGAAGTGAGCCATCTTGGAGAAGCGGTTGGCGACCACCCAAATGACTGTACAACTGGACGATACAGGGAGATCCGTGATGAAATCCATTGCAATATGTTGCCACGGAGCGGAAGGCACGGGAAGAGGAAGGAGGTGACAGGCTGTAAGGTGCCTAGGTATCTTGTTACGGGCACAAGTCGAGACAAAATCCGCAACATCCTTGCGCAGGGTGGGCCACCAATAGTGCTGGGCAATGAGCAGAAGTGTCTTCCTCTGGCCGGCATGGCCAGCCAGTTTGGATGAATGGCCCCAGAGTAAGACCCTCTAACGATCTTGAGCCGCTACAAAGGTCTTACCAGGAGGTAGATGAGACAGGTCAAACGGAGCAATAGTCATTATTCTGGAGGGATCAATAATGTGTAGAGGCTCCTCCTCCAGTTCGGAAGACAGAAAAGAGCGGGATAGAGCATTGGCTTTAATGTTCTTGTCTACCAGGCGGTAATGGAGATTGAAGCAGAATCGAGCAAAGAACAAAAACCATCTGACCTGACGAGGGTTAAGTCTCTGGACGGTCTGCAAATACGTGAGGTTTTTATGGTTAGTGTAGATGACCACCAGGTGCAGAGCCCCCTCAAGCAAGTAGCGCCACTCCTCTACCGCTAATTTGATGGCGAGCAGTTCTCGATCTCCTATAAGGTAATTACGCCCGGCCGGAGAGAAGAGTTTGGAGAAGAAGCCGCAGATCACCATTCGCCCGGACGAGGATTTCTGGGTGAGCACTGCTCCAGCTCTGGAGGAAGAGGCATCAACCTCCAGGAAGAACTGTTTATTGCCATCAGGACGGTGTAGCACAGGAGCTGAGGAGAAGGCTTGTGTAAGAGAGATAAAGGCATTCTCTGCCTCAGGAGACCACTCCCTGGGATTTGCTCCCTTACGGGTAAGAGCAGAGATCGGAGCTGTCCGGGAGGAGAAATGAGGAATGGAGAGGCTGTAATAGTTAGTGAATCCCAGAAACTGCTGAATAACCTTCAACCCCTCCGGTCGGGGCCACTTTAAGACAGCAAACATGTTCTCGGGATCAATCCACAGTCCAGTCTCTGAGTTGATATACCCCAGAAATGGCAGGGAGGTCTGCTCAAAGAGGCATTTCTCATACTTAGCATACAGGTGATCCTTCCAGAGCCTCAGCAGTACCTGACGAACATCCCTCCGGTGAGAGGGCAGATCAGGGGAGAACACCAAGATATCGTCCAGGTACACCACCACGCAGGAATACAGGAGATCTCGAAAGATATAGTTTACTAACTCCTGGAAGATGGCTGGAGCATTACAGAGACCGAAGGGCATCACGCGGTACTCGTAGTGACCATCCCGGGTGTTGAATGCAGTCTTCCACTTGTCTCCCTGGCGTATCTGGACCAGATTGTACGCCCCACGCAGGTCGAGTTAAGTGAAGACCTTTGCGCCCTTTAGGCGGTCAAACAGCTCCAAGATGAGAGGCAGGGGGTACTTATTCTTGAAGGTAATCTGGTTGAGGCCCCTATAGTCGATACAAGGACGAAGAGAGCCGTTCTTCTTGACAAAGAATAATCCTGCTCCAACCGGAGAGGTGGATTTCTGGATAAATCCCCTAGCAAGATTTTCTTCGATATATTCAGACATGGCACGGGTCTCGGCCAGCGACAAGGGGTAGATTCGCCCGCGAGGAGGTGAAGCACCAGGTATTAGATCGATGGGGCAATCATACGGCCTATGAGGTTGTAGTGTATCTGCCTCCTTTTTATTAAAAACGTCCGCATAGGACCAGTAGGGTGCTGGCAGGCCAGGTAGGTTAGCCGGAGTAGACAGGGGTTGAGCAGGACGAACTGGAACCAGACAGGTCTTATGGCGTTCCTGACCCCAACGGAGCACCTCTCCAGAGCTCCAGTTCAGGACGGGCTCATGTCTTTGTAACCAAGGCAGGCAAGATGGGATGAGAGAGACCGGACAGTACGTAAAAGGAGATCTTCTCAGAGTGCAGCATTCCCACATGAAGAGTTACCGGCTCAGTGACCAGCAAGGTGGTTTCAGGGAGAAGGTTTCCATCCACAGAGGAGACTGCTAAAGTGTCCGCCAGACGTATGGTAAGAATCTGAAAATGTTCCGCAACGGCCTGTTGGATGAGATTCCCAGCGGCTCCGGAATCAAGATGGGTAGTCTCAAAAAAGCGGGTCTCACCACTGGTAACGGAAATGGATAGAGTCAAGGGCAGAGAGGAAAAACTCTTGCCTAAGACGACCTCTCCGAGCAGTTCTAGACACTGGAGTTTCCCGGTCTCACCGGGCAAGAGCAGATAAGATGCTCATTATTGCCACAATAGAAGCAACTCCCCTCAGCACGACGGGTCTCCTGGCGAGACTTGACCATCTTGACTTGGTCAATTTGCATCGGCTCTGGAGAAGACACCCGGGGGAGTGCAGGTTGCGAGACTGGACTTTGGAGGACGGGAGCGAGGCGCGGAGGTTTCCTCTCACGGTTCATCTCCTTAGCGCGTTCCAGGAAATGAATGTCAATCTGGGTAGCTAATGACACCGGGTCGTCCAGGGAGGGAGGTATGTCACGACCGGCTAGCTCATCCTTGATCCGTCCGGAAAGGCCCTCCCAAAAGGTGGACACCAGGGCCTCATTGCTCCAGGCAAGTTCAGATGCGAGGGTTCGGAAATGTACGGCATACTGGCCCACAGTGAGACTCCCTTGGCAGAGTTGGAGAAGTGAGGAGGCAGTAGGAGATTTTCGTCCAGGCTCATCGAACACCTTCCAGAAGGCCGCGAGGAAAGCCTGAAGATCGGACACCAGAGGATCCCCTGTCTCCCACAGAGGGTTAAGCCACGCCAACGCCTCTCCAGTGAGGTGAGACATGATGAACGCCACCTTGGCCCTGTCGGAGGTGAACTGGTGTGTCAGGAGTTCAAAGTACAGCGTGCACTGATTTATGAAGCCCTGACATAGTACGGGATCACCACCAAAACGAGGTGGCAGCGCCCAGGGTTGGGGTGCCGCTTGGATAGAGGTGGACACAGTAGGGGTGGACAGCGCGTCCAGATGGGAGTTGACTGTCCGCAGATAGGACAGGATAGTATCCTGTTGGTACAGGTCAGAGAGCGAAGGAGCCTGGGAGCCACCGGGTTCCATAGCCTGTGCAAACTGTTACTTATGCGGGTGGTGGAACCTCTATGCTGGAATGCAAGGAGGGACCAAGGGAGCGTAACTAAGTGCCTACTCGGACCGACCCTGGTCGCACGGCAGCCTAGTCGACTCCGTGAACCAAGGCGGGACCGGGCAGGTGGACCAGGTGCGACACTGGGACGGACCTTGTGTGAGAGCAGGCGACTCCCATGGGTCAGATGGCTGAAGCTGACAGGTACAGCGGGAGAGCACGGCAGGTAACCGGACAGGTGATCCGGGTTGGCAAGCAGGCGGGCACGGCAGGTAGCCTGATGCGTGATCTGGGTTGGTGAGCAGGCGGGCATGGCAGGTGGCCTGACAGGTGATCCGGGCAGACAGGCTGGCGGGCACGGCTGCTAGACAAGCTGGCGGGCACGGCTGACAGACAGGCTGGCGGGCAGGACTGACAGGCAGTGGGACCTGAGGGCTGAGGACAGTGTTAGCACACAAACAACAACCTTGCACAGGCACCTCCATTTTGGAGGAGGTGCTTTATATAGGAGTGGTCCTCCGGCAATTGGCCGGGGACTCTTTAGGACGGCGCGCGCGGCCTAAGCACAGTGCCCGGGAAGCTGTGTGCGGTGCGTGGAACAGCAGCAGCTGGTGCAGGGGAGCTGGAAGACGCCGGACCGGGACTGTGGCGGCGAAGGAAACGGCGTCTCTGCCCGGAAAGAGGCTCCGCTCCGTACACCTCGTACACATACGGCTTCGCTCCATACACCTTGTACACGCGCGGCTCCGCTCCGTATGCCTCGTACACGCGCAGCTCCGCTCCGTACGCCTCGTACACGCGCAGCTCCGCTCCGTACGCCTCGTCACCGCGCGGCTCCGCTCCGTACGCCTCGTACATGCGCGGCTCCGCTCCGTACGCCTCGTACACGCGCGGCTCCGCACGCCTCGTACACGCGCGGCTCCGCTCCGTACGCCTCGTACACGCGGCTCCGCTCCGTGCGATTCGTACACGCGCGGCTCCGCTCCGTACGCCTCGTACACGCGCGGCTCCGCTCCGTACGCCTCGTACACGTGTGGCTCCGCTCCGTACGCCTCGTACACGCGCTCCATATCTGAAGAAACCTTTTGTGCTGAGACAATTTGGTTGTACTGTATTAGTCTCACTGGTGTATAAGCTAGGAGAAAGGATGGTTCCCAGAGCGGGCGCTTTCCTGGCTACAAAGCGGATGGCATTAGAAAGTAGGTTTTTTAGTTTCTTGCTCTGATATATAATAGGGTTATACTTTTTAATTCTAGATGTAATTTTCTTATACTGAGGACTATAGGTGGTAGAAAACGTTACCCTAGTATCCAATGTGTTAATGTTATTTTTCTGTTTATTTCGGAGTATATCTTTCCGATTTATATTGGAGACAATTCTTCTCGCTTTTCTTAAAGACCACTCGGGATAGCACCTATTGGATAGTCTGTTACACATTTTTTTCTGATTCCTTCTGAAAAGTGATGTTATCTGAACAATTTCGTATTGTTCGTATTAGCTCACCGTAAGGGATATTTCTCTTAATATGTGGCGGATGACAACATTTAGCTGATAGAATAGAATTTGAGGCTGTAGATTTTCTGTGGGGATTAATTTTGACCAATTCTTTCTCCTTGGTAGCCTCAAGTTCGAGATCCAAAAAAGTAATTTTGGATGAATGGTAGAACTAAGTGAATTTAAGATTAAAATGATTGCAGTTGATGTACTGTACAAATTGTACCACCTCCTCCTGTGTGCCCCCCCACACCAGGAGGAGGTCATCAATAAATCTACCGTACCACACAATGTGTCCACTATATGTGTTATCATTATGGTAAATGAAAAGCTCCTCCACCTACACATCACTATGTTCACTAGCGAAGGAGAAAATTTACTGCCCATGCTGACTCCTCTTTTCTGTAAAAAAAAAAACTTTTATCAAAGCTAAAATAATTACGCTCTAAGAGGAACTGTACTGCTATGACCAGAAATTCTTTTATTTCTATAGTGTACGAACTGTATGTGTCAAGGTGGTAGGTTAAACATGCTAAAGCAATATGGTGTGGAATTGAGGGGGTATAATGCCACCACATCACAGGACAATCATCCAAAGTTTTTTGGCCATTCAAATTTATCAAAAATGGTCACTATGAATTTTGAATCCCTAATGTAACTCGGAGTTTACTGAACCAGAGGCTGTAGGTAAAAATCCATCCAGGCACTTAATTTTTCACCATGGGAACCAATCCCCACCACTATGGGTCTTAACCCCTTTACAGCCCAGGGCTTACTAATACGTACTGTACCTGCACCCTGGGCTTTAAGAGCCAGGTACGTATTAGTACGCCCTGTTGATTTCGGCCACACACAGGCTGTGCGGGCGCGATCGCCGCCGGGTGTGAGCTGATTTTTGCTATGTGCTGGGAGCGGTCACGCATGGCTCCCGCCACATTAACCCCCGCAATGCTGCGATCGAAGTCGATCACAGCATTGCGGAGGTAAGTACTGCATACTAACCTCTTCCCCGCCGTCGCGCGCTGTCTGAGGCTGGCTTCCGTGGTTGTCATGGTAATTCAGATGTCGTCATGACAACATCCGGGTCACCAGACAGCAGAAAGATACTTTGATCATGCACAGTGCATGACCAAAGTATCTTCTGCATCTACAGCGCTGACAGCCTGTATAGCACAGGGATGGTGCTTCATCCCTATGTTATACAGGCGATCAGAGTATAAAAAGTGAAAGTCCCATAGTGGGACAAAGTATAAAAGTAAAAAAAAGTGGTAAAAAAATGTAAAAAAAAAAATAATCCACCAAAAATAAAAATATAATGTACCCATCAATAAATATTATAATGGAAAAAAACAAACAAAACAATAAAAGTACACATATTTGGTATCGCCACGTCCGGAACGACCTGACCTATAAAACTGTGTCACAAGTTAACTCCTTTAGTGAACACGGTAAAAAATTAAAATAAAAAACAAAGCAAAAAACGATGCTTTATCATCATACCGCTAAACAAAAAATGGAATTAAACGCGATCAAAAAGATGAATATAAATAAAAATGGTACCACTGAAGACGTCATCTTGTTCCACAAAAAACAAGCCGCCATACAGCTCCATCAGCTGAAAAGTAAAAAAGTTATAGCTCTCAGAATAAAGTGATGCAAAAAAATAATTTTTTCTAGAAAATAGCTTTTATTGTGTAGAAGCGCCAAAACATAAAAAAAGATATAAATGTGGTACCGCTGTAAACGTACAGACCCAAAGAATAAAGCTACCTCATGAATTTTACCACACGCAGAACAGCATAAAAAAATAAAAAAAAAAAATTCCTGAATTGTTGGTTTTTGCTTATTCTGCCTCCCAAAAATCGGAATAGAAAGCGATCAAAAAATGTCACGTGCCTGAAAATGGTACCAATAAAAACATCAACTCATCCAGCAAAAAACAAGTTGTCAAATGACTCTGTCGGCCAAAATATGGAAAAATTATAGCTCTCAAAATATGGCGAAGCAAAAACTAGATTTTGCAAAAAAATGCGTCTTTTAGTGTGAGACAGCTGTCAATCATAAAAACCCAATAGGATTCTGGTATCGCTGTAATCGCACCGACCCAAAGAATAAAGTCGTCTAATCACTTATACTGCACAAGGAACGGTGTAAAAAATAAACTCTAGGGTTAGGGTTGTGCTAGGGTTGGGATTTTTTTCAAAAGCAAAAAAAAAAAGATGACGATATGGCGACTAGTGTTGAGCACAAGTGCTCGCTACTTGAGTTTGCATCGGGTGCTCGGGTATGCATTGAGTATCGCGGGTGCTCGAGTCTCTGCCCCATATGCTTCACAGTCAAAAAAAATGTGCGGGGATTGCCTGCCATGCACCAGCAATCCCTGCATGTTTGTTTTGGGTGTCTAATAACCGTGAAACATGTGGGCAGGACTCGAGCATGTCACTCGAGCATGTGCGATACATGGTGCATACCCAAGTACACGATGCAAACTCAAGTAGCGAGCACTTGTGCTCAAGACTAATGACAACTTATTCAATATGATGACCTAATGTTATCAAATTATGTGTCGTACCGGGTTCAAAATGTTCATTATACCCCTTGATAAAATCCTTGAGGGGTGTAGTTTCCAAAATGGGGTCACTTGTGGGGGGTTTCAACTATTTAGGCACATCAGGGGCTCTTCAAACATGACATGGCGTCCGCCCTCAATTCCAGCCAATTTTACTTTCAAAAAGTCACACAGTGCTCCTTCCATTCTGAACTCTGCCTTGCACCCAAACACTGTATTTTCCCCACATATAGGGTATTGGCGTACTCAGGAGAAATTGCAAAAAGTTTTTGGGGTCCATTTTCTCCTCTTACCCTTGTGAAAATAAAAAAAATTGGGGCTAAAACATAATTTTTGTGGAAAAAGTTTGATTATTTATTGTCATGGCTCCATGTTTAAACTTCTGTAAAGGTTCTCTGAGGGGTCTAGTTTCCAAAATGGTGTCACTTGTGGGGGGTTTCCACTGTTTAGGCACATCAGGGGCTCCCCAAACACAACATGGCGTCCGCTAATTATTCAAGCAAATTTTACTTTCAAAAAGTCAAATGGCGCTCCTTCCCTTCCGACCCCTGCCGTACGCCTAAACAGTGGTTTTTCCCCACATATGGGGTATTTGTGTGGTCAGGGGAAATTGAACAACAAATTTTGGGGTCCATTTTTCCTGTTAACCCTGTGAAAATAAAAAAAATTGGATCTAAAGTAACATTTTTGTGAAAAAAGTTAAATGTTAATTTTTTTCTTCCACATTCCAAAAATTTCTGTGAAGCACTTGAAGGGTTAATACATTTTTTGAATGTGGTTTTGAGCACCTTGGGGGTGCAGATTTTAGAGTGGTGTTACTTTTGGCTATTTTCTGTCATAAAGACCCCTCAAAGTGACTTCAAATGTGATGTGGTCCCTAAAAAAATGGTTTTGTAAATTTTGTTGGAAAAATGAGAAATCTCTGGTTAACTTTTAACCCTAATAAAAAAAAAATTTGGTTCCAAAATTGTGCTGATGTAAAGAAGATATGTGGTAAATGTTATTTATTAGCTATTTTGTGTGACATATCTCTCTGATTTAAGGGCAGAAAAAATCAAATTTTGAAAATTGCTAAATTTTCAAAAATTTTCGCCAAATTTCAGTTTTTGTCACAAATAAATGCAAGTGATATCGGAGAAATTTTACCACAATCATGAAGTACAATATGTCACGAAAAAACAGTCTCAGAATCAGGGGGATCCGTTGAAGCGTTCCAGAGTAATTACCTCATAAAGTGACAGTGGTCAGAATTGTAAAAATTGGCCTGGTCATTAATGTGCAAACCACCTTGGGTAGTAAAGGGGTTAAAGGTGGTGGAAAAATATTTTTATGTATTTTTGGAGGCGAATGGTAAACTGGAACAATTGGGTGATCTACGTATAAATATTCCATTATTTTTTTTTTTAGGGCCCCTCAGTGCAAACCTTCGTTTAATAGATTATACATAGCAGCATTAAACTCAACAGTAGGATCTCTAGCTAACTCCAAATAAACATCCCTATTTTCTAAATCCATCAAATTCAATTTTTTATACAATCCTGCATTCAGTACTATAGTGCCACCTTTATCCGCTGAGCGGACTAATATGTCTGAATTATCCTTTAATTTTTTCAGAGCATCTTTTTCTCTATATGTCAGATTAGAGTCCAAATGATTAGTAGAAGATAATTCATTCTTTAATTCCACTAGTTCTTTTTCAATTAAGTCCTGGAACTGATCCAGAACCAACGGTCTGGACTGAAGTGGGTAAAAGAAAGGATTACCAGCCCGAAAGTCCTCATTTAAATTTACATTTGGAATTAAAGATTCCGTCTCGAATTGTTTCATTTGTAATAAAGACTGTTGTTCTGTGAATAATAACATGGAATCCTGGCTTGTCCTAGGAGAAACTTCTTCTGAAGCTGTATTCTGTGGATTTTTCATGTCCATAAAATGACATCGGATGGTGAGGTTATGTGCTAGTTTGTTAACATCCAGAATTGTTCTGAAAATGTCGAATTCGTTAGAAGGTGAAAAGCTCAGGCCTTTAGCCAGGAGAGAAATTTGACTCTCAGATAAGATGTAGCTAGAGAGATTCCAAACAGGTGACTCTAATAATGGCGTTTTTTCCTCTGTGTCGGGTACTTATTTGCATTTACGCTTACGTCCCGTCCCGCCCTTGTGTGACCCGCCACTAGCTGTTTCAGTAGCGGCTAGCCCTCCCTGGGAAAGGGGTGTACTCGAACGGCGGGCCCAGTTGGTAGAATGGGGATGCAGCCGCGGCCTCGGCCCGGTCCGTGCCCAGGGTGCACACATTAAAAATAGGGGCCAGTTGATGAGTGGCAATTATGCGTGGATAAACGACTACGCCACCTGTGGTGTCTGGTGATGCGCCACCAGCGCTGCTGCAGTCCTCTGAGGCGGGATGTTGTGGCAGCCGACTGTAGTACTACTCCCCACAGGCGGAGCAGGGCCTCAGGGCAGAGGAAACAGGAGGATGAGGGGAGTCGTAGTAGGTGCAGTTGTGCGGTGTGGTGTCCCGCTGCAATAATGGACCGGAGGCAATGGATGTAGTCTTCCAAGCTTTACTCACGTTGTTAGAGGTCAGCTGCAAGGCTTCTCCTTGCTCCTCACGGCGTGCTGCGGCCACCAGAGAAGGGGGTTCGGCACACCCCGGTAGTTCAGGTGTGTCTATCAGGACCCCCAGCACCAGTGTGTTCCTAGAAATCTCTCCCTTGGGCCTCTCCTGTCCGTGTGCGGTGCGCGTTGCAAGGCTGGGTCTCCCTCTGGCTATACACAGAACAAGGGCACAGGTGGCGACTCCGCTCCGTCCGTTACCCGGTGGGAACCACTTAGCCTTCATGCTTTTCCAACTGAGACGTGAAGTAACGTCAGATATCGGGGGCCGGTACCCCTCTTGCAGCAGGAGTCCCTCTGACTAGGCCAGAATGGAGAGTACAGGTGGCATATGCCGATCCGTCCGTATTCCCTGGGATCCTTTTGCCTGCGGCGCTCTCCTCCTCAGCTCCCCTCCAGGCCTTCTTAAGCAGGGTCCTTAACCGGGTAGAGACCTCCGTTAACTCTATCCTGCTCCTCGTCTCAAGGCCAGAGCCCGAGGACCGTGCATCTCCAGCACGCTGCAGGCTCCTACACAAGGCCACTGCCAGCTGTGAAGACCACAATCAAACAACCTTGAACTTAAGATAGCTGGCTATTAAATATGTATCTACAAGTGTAACCTAAAATTGCATCCTCCACCCTCACCCACTACATGGTTCCCCCTATCTTTGGTTCCCCCATCTCCATTATCATGCTGGGGCAGCACCCTAGTGCATACTAGCCCCCCATAGGACAGGAGTGTGTAGTGTTGAGTGATGAGGTGGGGTCCTGACAGGTGCTCCATCCTAACCTGGGAGAGGAGATACCACACCTCTTTCACAAGATGCAGTACCCCCCTGTGGCGACCGAACCCTCAGAGGCGCCACACCCTCTTCCTCCGTTTTTTGTAATTGCTCCACCAGCACTAGATAATTTATTTTTGACAAAATACAATTGTTGCATTTCTCCCATTGAACTCATAGATGAATCTGAGTAATCATCAGAGGTGGCAGCAAAAGAATTATCCGTAACATCATCATGCTCCTTAAAACTCCCTCTTCCAGATCTCTGAAAACGTTTGTGGGAGCGTTTTTTTTAAGATGGATGGTAATTGTTTATTCCAACTATAAATCTTGTTCTGCGCATAGTCCTCACTGTCCCTTTTGAACTTGGTTCTTTTTATATCCATAATGGTGTTCTCCAACTTGGCCAAATTAGATTTCAGTTTGTCATTACAAATATTAAATTCTTTTAGTTGCACATATTTCCCCAAAGACGATTGTATATTTTTAATATCCAATTTAATTCAAGTCAGTTCCAGTTCCTCATGTTTGATTATGAGGAGCATAAGATTCAGTGAACATTGACTAAGAATCGCATTCTGATCTTCTTGAAAACCGTCATTGTATATAGTGGTGGCGACTTTTTTTTAAACGCAGACCTCTAGGGATCATTTCCTTTTTTATATATGTGTCCAAGGTTGTGAGATCCCACCAAACTTTAAGTTCTCTGGTCATTTTGTTTTCCATCTGGAACATGAGATCTTTAAATTCATCCGGTTCTGTTGTCACCACTGACGGTTTATTATCAAAAATAGATGCTAGTTTGTTCAGTCTAGCCGAACAATCCTCTGTGCCACTGAAATTCATTATGTCAAATTGAGGGGATGTGAAAATCCACAGGGACTCCCGGTTCAGAAGTGTGCACTTGCAGTCAGATAAGCCAATGGCCTGGTAACAGGGGCCAATCAGAGCCGGGTAAGTGGTAATACAAGTGGGCAGTGGAATGAGTCGAGGTTTTGGTAATCATGGTGTAACAGATCGGGCAGACTGACTGGGCAGGAGAGAATTTCATGTTTTCTTGATTATAGCATCATGCGGAGAATTCCTGCTCCTTAATATTAAAAGGGGTTGTCCGGGACTTTTTTTTTTTTTTTTACCATGGACCTAAGAACTAACAGGCAAGTATTTGCTAACTATGTGCCTGTTGTGCCAGGCGCTGATATCTGCTGGTTCAGAGTGGTCACGGAGCGCTCCTGACAGTGATTTTTCAGCTCCCGCTCTGATCTGTTGATGGGGTGTGACTGCCGGTGTCATGCTGATTGACAGCTGGCTCCCTGCTGTCTAACTGCAGGTAGCCGTCTGTCAATCAGCATAAAGTTGGCAGTCACGCCTCTTTGACAGAGCAGTCGGGAAGAGGAAGAGCTGTTCTGTTGACGTGAAGCAGCAGAATCGCTGTTAGGAGCGGTCCAGGAGCAATCTTAGCCACCACAGGGTAGAACAAGCACGTAATAAGCAATTACCTGCCTGATAGTTCTTAGGCCCATTGCATTTTTCTATCTCACCCTGTAGGAGTCACCTTCTCCTCAACCAAAAAGAGAAGGTGCATATCCACCGACATTGTGATACGCCAGCTTCCAGATCCAATTGCAGATAAAATTATGATTTTATTGTTAATCCATTAAAAAGATATACACATTGCAAAAATAAAATAAATAAAGGTGGAGACCTCTGTGAAACCTACACGTTTCGAACGCCAAACGTTCTTCGTCCTGCTATAGAAATACATGTAGGGAGTTACAATTTACATGCTCGACCGCGCCATCATATGGGCGTGTTGATCGTTCCTCACGCCCAATTTTCTAAGTAAGTAAATGATAGGGTGTGGGAATAACAGAATAAAAACAAGTGATCTAATCTTGAAAAGTAGGCAGTGTGTATAAAAAATACACAAAGATGATACAAACAATATGATATATACATTAACATAAAATCAAAAAGATAATAAAAGAAAAGTGCTAAACCTGTGTCAGAGAAATAGCTCAGAGCTTAGCGCAAGGAAGCACTCCTTAGAAGAACTCCTTAGGAAAACAGATACAACTACAGCAAGCTGTACCTTCCAGGACTGACCAATGACCAAAATCCAAGCCCTGATTTAATAAGATCACGGTTACACCCACATACCTTCTATTGGTGAGCTCATATGAGGACTTGTCATAGGGGTGCTAGATCTTTTAGAAGTTTATGAGATCCCCAACTTTCAGGATATCTTCGCCCATGGAGGTCTCGGGCGGGAAATATCATGGTCATGTTTTCTATCATGATTTTACCTTTCTATAGAGATGAAACATGGCGTGGATAGCATTATCCATCTAAACGATATTAAGTTGGGGGTGTTCGGCTGGCCTTACAATGATGTGAGTGAATGCGTTATGATCGTCCCTTTGCTACGATGTCGAAAATACATCTCCCATGAATATTGGATCGATGCAAACCCCAATATTCATCACTGACCACAGTCTTCAGAGTGTCTGAGACAAGTCCTTTGAAAAGAGGAAGCCCTTGCTTCGGAAATGTACTTATCCGCCTCTGAGTATGCAAATTCTAGACTTGTTGGCTGGTTCTCATCAGATTCTTTGTTGAATTTACCTGACCATGGCAGGAGGCCCTACGTCAATAGAGGTTGAAGTGTCAGCTCTTTCTCACTTTTCTAGTTATAATCCTATGTGTTCATTGTGAGGGTGATATGTCCCCTCTCCAGAGATGTCTTTTTGGATTTTACAATTTTTCTTTACGACAGGGTGCAAAATTACCCTCCCCACCCCCAACCAGGATCAAACTGGGGTGTCTGGGGCCCCAATAGGAATTGATTCTAGGGGCCCACACTACAGCTGTATATGAAAACCTGTTAGCCATTATCCCGATTATAGTGGAGCGTCGGCAGTAAAATACAGGAGGCTCCTGCACCTCTTACTGTGCGATACCATAACTGGGATGTACAATTACGGTAATTTGCAGTAAAGGACTTTGTTGGTGAAAACAAGTTATGACCATAGGATCCACAGGAGAGGTGATAACTCCATAGGATCCACAGGAGAGGTGATATCTTATTGGTCAGTGATTGATTGGTCTGACCATTTGGGACTGTACCGATTGGAAGAATGGGGAATTTTTATCCCTGACAGGGCACTTTTATTCCTATTGTAAAATGGAGCGGCAGATCGGGTGTGTCATCTTCTTTGCCAGAAAAAGCCAAGTGCAGTGCTCATATAAAATACATATAATACAGACTGTCTTTGATGTGAGCACAGGAGCAGATGATGGGAGTGTTACAGATTCCCCTTTAAAAAGGACCTTTTGCTGACAGCCTCTTCACATGGAAGCTCTGTGCTTTGCTCCTGCTCTGCATCCTTTCACCTATGGAGAAGTCAATGATTCTGGGCAAGAGCCTACACGACAAGATGTTTTCTCTGCTGGAAAATCCTGTAGCTTCTCATTAGAAATTCTCAACAAACACATGGGAGGGCTTAGAGAGGACATTAATCTCATCAGACAAAACATGAAGAAAATAAACAGCCGAGTCAATGAGTTGGAGGAAAGAGTGAGTTCTGTTGCGGACCAAATGCCTACTATACATAAATATCTCAGGAGAGGTCTTCAGAATAGCAATGCCCTTCTCAAGAAGGTTGATGACCTAGAGAACAGGCATCGGCGAAATAACATACGTTTAGTCGGGGTTCATGAAAAAGCGGAGGGTCGTAATTCAGTTGATTTTTTTTGAATCCTGGCTGACTACAATGTTCGGCAAAGACACTCTCTCTCAATTTTTTGCAATTGAAAGAGCTCACAGAGTTCCTACACGTCCTTTGCCACCGGGTGCTCCACCAAGACCTGTACTCATCAAATTACAAAATTTTAAAGAGAGAGACCTTATCCTACGAAAGGCCAGGGACCACTCTTCACTTACCCTTGATGGAAGGAAAATATCTATTTATCCTGACTTTTCAACAGAAGTTCAGAAGAAGAGGGTCAAGTTCTGGGATAGAAAAAGGAGGCTCTGTGAAAAGCAAATTTCCTATTCTATAATCTACCCTGCTCGGCTTAGGGTGGAATTCATATGTTTGACTCCCTTCCAGATGCTTTATCATGAATGGATGCCAATAAGAGATCTCTGCGAAATGGAGCTGGATGAGAGACTTCTCCTTGAGGCGGTTTTCTCCAAGCACTTTTCATAAACCATTATGAAAAAATGCCTATCCCTGAATCTATTCCGTTATTCTATTATGAGCGGGAAATGTTGAGCTATGATGAGTTATGTACCTGCCTTATTGTACATACAAAGTATTCTTATTTTGTGAGTGGAGCATCTGTGGAGAAAATCTCTTTTGACAGAAAACTTCATCCACTATACATTTACTTTCAATTATTTGAGTATTTTTCTTGTTTTTGGTTTCTCTTCATCCACTATAAGTTCATGCTCAAAACTTATAATTCTGCTCTCCATCCGGCTAAACAAGTCTACTTTACCACTCTCATCACATCTCTACCCAACAATCCTTAACGACTCTTTGAAACCTTCCACTCCCTCCTGAGCTCTAAAGTACAGACCCCCGTCACCAACCTAAGCGCTGACGATCTGGCCACTTATTTCCTAAAAAAAATCAATCATATCTGTCAAGACATTTTTACACAATCCCCTCAGAGTCTGGATTCCCTTCCCTCCCGCACCTCAAGTTCACTTTCCATCTTCGAGCTGGTCACAGAAGAAGAAGTGACCAGACTCCTCACTTCTTTCTGCCCTACAACCTGCAACAGTGACCCTATTCCCTCACAGCTCATTCAGTTCCTTTCCCCAGCTGTCACTGTGGAGGTTTCACCAATTTAAGATACACTAGGTAACTGCTCTCCTCCTAATTAAAGATGTCCGAGTGAATGCAAATCAACCAAATTTGCTAATATGGTTGAAAAACTTCACTCAGAGACTAAACCACGCAAAATGACATACTTTATTATGTAGACATGGGGTTATATAGTATTCTACTTCTAGGTGGGATTAGTAAAATTCATTGCTCCTTCTGATAACTTGGCACACTGCAATTTGCTCATCCATGTATCTCCTGGCCTCAGTAACACCTTAGGAATTCTGATGGGAGGGGTGAAGTCGTCTCTCAGCGCCATCTTTGCCAACTCGACATGAATTTCTCTGTTATCAGCCATGCACATACATACGTCATTCCCAGGAAATCATTTAGTTGTTCATGTCTACAATAAGCCTGTGTGCCCACGATGTGTTTTTTAAGAGTTTCCGCAGCGGCAATTCCGCTGCAGAAACGCTTAAAAAACGCTTGGTAGAAGGCCTGCCATGTTCCCCAATGATAATCCGCATGTGCTGTGCACATGCTGTAGAAATTTCCTCTGCGTCTTATCATTGCGGAAAAAAACGCAGCACGATCAATTATTTTGCGTTTTCGCCGCCATTGACTTGCATTGGAACGCATGGAATCTGCATCACTGGATCTGTACATGCGCATTCCATGAGTTTCAATGTGCGGATGGTACCCGGGTCTGGAGAAGAGGAGACTCTCCTCTGGACCCAGGTACCATAGTACCTGCAAAAAAAGAATAAAAATAAATATTATACTTACCTTCTGATGGCCCCCGGTGTGCTTGTCTTGGCTTGCCGGCAGATCGCGGTGGACTCAATGACCTGCACTGACGTCATTTAGTCATGTGACGGCAGGTCCTTCAGTGTACCGCGAGCTGCCGGCAAGCTGAGACGCATCGGATAAAGACACCGGGGGCCATCAGAAGGTAAGTATGACATTTATTTTTTATTTTTTAACATTCTTTCGGACCCACTATATAAATCCATGCCGTTTGCATGGATTTATATAGTGTGACCAAGTTGTCAAGCACTTTCCAAGTGATGTTAAAATCGCTTGGAAAGCGCTTTTCAACGCGCATGCGGAAATGCATGTGAAGAACGCTTCACATCCGCTTGTCCCTAGCAGGAAAAACGCATGTAAAATCCGCATGTACAATCCACATGTAAAATCCGCATGTACAATCCGCATACATTTTTTCTGCCAGGGAGATGCAGAAACGCTCAGGAAAAATCCGGAGCATTTCTGCATCGTGGGCACATAGGCTGAGAACAGAAACTGTTATATATCATTAACTATTAACATAATCAATGTGCATATACACATTTGCATACATACATACACATAGATTATTGCATCATCTCTATATTAATTCACACTGATTAGGTAATCTATTAAAATAAAATAATTGATTTTCTATAATATATATATTTTACCTTGACATCACTACCCACCTAACTAAAATATTTGACCTCTCTCTTTCTTCAGGTATCTTTCCCTCCTCACTTAAACATGCCATCATAACCCTTTTACTGAAAAAGCCATCCCTGGACCAGAACTGCACTGCTAACTACAGACCGGTCTCTAATCTTCCCTTCATCTCTAAACTCCAGGAACGCCTGGTCCATTCCCGCCTAATCCGCTATCTCTCAGATAACTCTCTTCTCGACCCTTTACAATCCGGTTTCCGCTCCTCACACTCTACTGAAACTGCCCTCACTAAAGTCTCTAATGATCTACTAACAGCTAAATCTAATGGTCACTACTCCCTGCTGTTTCTCCTGGATCTCTGTGCCGCTTTTGACACTGTAGATCATCAGCTCCTCCTCACTATGATCCGCTGTATAGGCCTCAAGGACACAGCTCCCTCCTGGTTCTTCTCCTACCTCTGACCGCTCCTTCACGGTATCTTTTGTCGGCTCTTCTTCCTCTAATCTTCCTCTTACTATCGGGGTTCCACAAGGATCAGCCCTAGGTCCCCTCCTCTTCTCCTTGTATACTGCTCCTATTGGACAAACCATCAGCAGATATGATTTCCAGTACCATCTCAATGCTGATGACACCCAACTATACACCTCTTCACCTGACATCACCGCCACTGTAATACAAAATACCAGTGATTGTCTGTCTGCTGTCTCTAACATCAAGTCTTCCCTCTATCTGAAACTGAATCTCTCCAAAACTGAACTCCTTGTTTTTTCTCTCTCTACTAACCTACCTATACCTGACTTTTCAATTTTCTTGGGTTGCGCCACCATAAACCCCCAAGCAGCAAGCTCGATGTCTTGGAGTCATATTTGACACACAACTTTCCTTTATCCCCCATATACAATCATGTAATGCAGGTGCGGGAATGCAACGCACAGAGACACAAGGCGAGAACAGTCTGAGATGAAAATAAACAATTTTATGCAACAGGTATTCTGAACAAGGGATTAGTAACAAGGGTAATGAACAGTAATTCAATATATCAGCAAAAGGCAAAATCTCTCAAAATAAGACGCAGTCTCTCAAAGCAAGGAGAAGCCTCTCAAAGTAAGGTGAAGTCTCTTAAGTAAGGTGCAGTCTCTTTAGTAGGGTGAAGTCTCTTAAGTAAGGTGAAGTCTCTTAAGTAAGGCGAAGTCTCTTAAGTAGGGTGATGCCCTCAGTCATGGGAGACACCACGTAAGTTCTTTAACTGTACATTTGGCCCTAGCGGGGGTCACCGGTTATTCCCGCTAGGCCGTGAGTCTCTTCCGCATAAATTCAATTAGATCACGTTGTGCTCCTTTAGTCCCAACCGTTACCCTCCCAACCTGAGTATCTAAACCCAATTGTCCCCGATACCGTGGATGAACAGTGGAAGTGACGGCCCTGTTCACGTATGCAGCTCCTCCGCTTCCGCTGGCGTGACTTTCCTGGGGCAACCGTCTCTCAACTCCTCTCTGCTTGGCTGTTGGAGGCAGTATCTCGAGCCTTGGATAGGGGGGTCCAGGCCTTGTCTGTCGGCGGGCAACGTCGGGTTCCGCGAACTCACTCAGCACCGCAATCAGGTTCCTAGTCTCCTCAGCAGGCACAGCACTCAGGTAACATCCGCGAGATATCCGGAGCTCTTTTACCGGTGCCCGGCTGTGGCACCTCACAGGCCTCTGGCTTAGACCTGTCACGCGGGGTTTCACAGGATGCAGGGAACACGTCTGCTCCTTTCTGCTGCTTGGCGCCAAAGACCCCTCAGGTTTGGCGCGCTGGCCTCTTATTTTCCGGAACTCCTTCCTGGAAGTCACCTGATCAGGTCCAGCGTCTGAACTTGCTCTCACTGCAACTTCCCTTGCATATCTTGTTTCCGCTTGACTGCGTCTGGCCAGTAGATGGCAGTCTCTTTCCATCCTTGAAACATCATGTAGAAGTTCTTTTACAAGCTCTCTTGACTCGGCTACCTTCCTCCCTCCTATTTGCTCGCCAGTCCTCGGGCGAGTGGGCTTCTCGCAGAACTGATGCCTCCTTCCAGGCAGTGCAAGCTCAGACAGGAGTTGGGCACACTCCTGTGTTTTCTGTTGGATTTGAGACCAGATGAACTCTTCCTGAGCATACTGGTTAGGAGGGATTCCGGCATTAGCCCGCTCAGTTCTGCGGAGCTCTTCTTGCGGAGGTGACTCCGGGAGATCCGAGGAATCAACCACTGGGGATTGCAAATCATTTCCCGACTCATTTGGAATTCCACTCGGGGTTGGCATCAACGGTTCTGACGGGCCCAACTGCATTGTGGCCCATCCTTCTTCATCCCCTAAGGTTCCTGCATGTGGCACTTCAGCCAATACGTCTGGGGGCCCAACTCCGTTACAGACTTCTGCTTCAGAGGAGCAAGGTTGCAGCATATTACGGTGCAACACCCTGGGTGTCGCGGCGTCATCCCCTTCGGGCCTAACCTCGTAGACTGGGTTGTCTGGGTGAACTTTCTTCACCACCCGATATGGTATCGCCTCCCAACGATGGTCCAGTTTACTTCCAAATCGTTTAGCCCTCACCAGCACTCGGTCTCCTGGCTGAAGTGATCCACCTGTCGTCGGGGGCCAAACTGCATGCTCTACTTCCTGAAACTTCTGAGCAACCAGTCTTCTCACTGTATGTAGCTGACGCCGGTGTTCTCGAATCCAGGTACTTGGGCTACCGCCCGGGCCGGGGTCTTCTGAGTCTAGCTCCAGTTCAGTGATTTCTCGGCCACTTCTTCCAAACAGCAACATGTAAGGGGTGTAGCCGGTGGTCGCATGAACTTGATTATTATACACTCACACCAGCTCGGACACATAACCGGGTTCGGTTAAAGCGCTCGCATATGCCGTTCCCTTGCGGGTGGTAGGGCGTTGTTCGGGAACGGTCGATTCCATAGATGCGGTAGAACTCATCCATCACTCGCCCTTGGAAGCAGGCCCCCTGGTCAGAATGTATTCGCTTCGGGCACCCATAAATCCGGATGAAATCTTGACAGATGGCCTTAGCTGCGGCTTCTGCCGTCTGGTCTTTAGTAGGCGTCACTACTGCGAACTTGGTGAAGTGATCAGTCATGACCAAACAGTGTCCATGACCATTGTATGAAGTTCCTATCATCAAGTAGTCAATCATCAAGACCTCCAAGGGGGCAGAAGTTCGGATGGTCTGAATGGGAGCTCTTTGTTCCGGGGGCTTATTGAACTCACACTGGCGACATGCTCGGCAGACTCCCTCGACTTCTTGCTGCAGTTGAGGCCAATACACCAGCCGTTGCAACCACCGAAAGGTCTTTTCTACTCCGAAGTGAGCACCTCTTCTATGAGCTTCTTGGGCTAGCTGTGTTACTAGCGCTCCTGGAACTACCACCTGCCAGGTAACATCAAACTCTCGAGCCAGCTGGATTCTTCGGCATAGCAAGCCGTCCTTCAGTAGAAGCCTCTCCCACTGACCTAGGATTTGTAGGGTAGTTGGAAGTGAAGCGGCTCTGGTTTCCTGGTCGGGTCTTTGATTTAGGGCGACCCATTCCCTCAATTTTGCTAACTCTGGATCGGATTGCTGCAAATGTATCCATTCGTCTCTTGAACAGCCCAGAATCTGAGTGGGCTTCGGCTCCTCTCTAGTCTCTTGGGCAGCGTCGAACTGGCTGAAATCCGGAATCTCGTCGCCTTCGAGCTCCTCATCTCTGTCCTCCTTCGGCCCCGCCTGAGTCACCCGGGACAGGGCATCGGCATGGGTGTTCAGGGCCTTGGACCGATAGGCAATCTTATACTGGTATTTGGACATCCTTGCAACCCACCGCTGTCCTAACGGGCCCAGTTTGGCATTCTCCAAGTGGGCCAAAGGGTTGTTATCTGTCCGCACTTGCACTTCTGACCCTGACAAGTACTCAGCAAATTTCTCGGTCATGGCCCACACCTGTGCTAGTAGCTCCAGCTTAAACGAACTGTAGTTCTCTGGATTCTTCTCCGTATCTCGGAGTGACCTGCTGGCATACGCGATAACTCGCTCTTTTCCTCCTTGTACTTGAGCCAGCACTGCTCCCAGTCCATGCAAGCTTCCATTGGTGTACAACACGAAAGGCTGCGAAAAGTGGGCATAGGCCAAGATTGGGGCATCTGTTAGCGCCATTTTCAATGCTCGGAATGCCTCTTCTTGTCGTGGGCCCCACTGGATGGGCTGTCGCTTGGCTCCCCCAGCTGTTCCTCTCAGCAATTCATTGAGCGGGATCGCAATCTTAGCGAAGTCTTTAATGAATCTGCGGTAGTATCCAGCAAGCCCCAGGAACGCCCTCAATTCCCTTAGGTTGGCGGGCGTGGGCCACTTCTGCACGGCAGCTACTTTCTCTGCAGTTGGGTGTACTCCTGCACTGGACACAGTGTGCCCCAGATACTCAATTTCTCGTTTGAAGAGACGACACTTTCGAGGCTTAATTTTCAGGCCGTGTCTCTGAAGCCGTTCTAACACTTGTTCCAATCGGCGGAGATGATCCTCAAACGTAGCGGAATAGATAATTATATCGTCCAGATATATTAAAGTGGCTTCAAAGTTGAGGTCCCCCAAGCATCTCTCCATCAGCCGTTGGAAGGTCCCTGGCGCATTTGTTAGTCCGAACGGCATCCGATTGAACTCAAACAGGCCCATAGGGAGAACAAAAGCGGTCTTCGGGCAATCCTTCTCAGCTACTGGGACCTGCCAATAGCCACTGGCCAGGTCGAGGGAAGAGAAGAATTTGTCGCTCCCTAGTGCAGATAGAGACTCTTCAATTCGGGGGAGTGGATAGGAGTCCCGAACTGTACAGGCATTCAGCTTTCGATAGTCCACGCAAAATCTCAGGGTACCATCCTTCTTTCGGACCAGCATGATCGGAGCCGCCCAGGGGCTCTGACTTTCACAGATCACACCGTTCCGCAAAATGTGGGCCAACAGCTCTTTCACCTCCTTGTACATTTGAGGCGTGATCTGCCGATATCTCTCTCGGATGGGAGCAGTATTTCCGGTGGGTATTTCGTGCTGAATGTCCCGAGTGCATCCGAAATCATCTTCATGCTGTGCAAACACTCCCTGATATCGCTGTAGAAGTTGTTCGATCTGCCTTACTTGTCCAGCAGAAAACTCAGTCAGATTAGCCTCCATTTCTTCCAGAAGGTGGCGTCCAGCCAACGGTTCTCTTCCATTCTCCTGGCTGTTGAGGGACACCTCCAGGGTCCATGGTTTTCCTTCCACAGGTGCCAGGTCTATAGCGTCCACTCTAGTAAGGGCCTCTGGAATTATGTACACTCGCGCCACCTCTTGTCGGGGCAACAACTGTAAACTGGTGCCACCTAAATTGATGCAGCGCACGGGTACTCGGCCGCGCCGCACGGTGCCCAGGGTTCGAGCAATCAGGAGTCCAGAGGGCGCTTCTTCTCCTTCCATCTGTTCAGTTTGAATGTCCACGCCCTCTAAGGACACATGTGCCAGCACCGGCAACGTGAGTACAGTCTGTCCCACCGGCAGTGTCATTGTCATTGTGGCTTTGGGCGGGATCGATACCTTGCCAAGGTACTGAGAGGTAGCGGGCAATTTTTAAATCTGACTGACCCCCACGAGGTGTTGGAACACTCTCTTGCTAGCTGGGTCTCGAGTGGCGAGGGTCCAGTTGTTTTTGCTACAGCCCTCAGCCAGGAACTGTCCGACTTCTTTCAGCACATTCATGCCCAGGGTAACAATGGGCCCATCGCCTCCAGGCCCTGTGGTTAGTACGATCCCTTTTCGACCGAGGTCCTTTCCACATGCCCGCATGGACATCCATACTACTCCCGCTACTGGGATAGGTAGTTGATTGGCCGCCACCAATTTGACAGTGGGTTCCCGACAGGAACGAGTGACTTCAGGAAAGTGACTTTGGAAATACGTCTCAGGCATAGTGGTCACTTGAGACCCGGTGTCCATCAAACAGCGGATCCGCTGCCCATTGAATTCAGCCCAGATGATGGGCCTCTCGGAGACAATGTCTTCAGAGCTCCCTCTTCTACTCTCTGAAGCACGAGACCCCACGGTATGCTCCACAACCATGGGGCATTTTAGTTTAACGGCTGTCCCCTCCTCCTCCTTTCTCGGTTGGGACAGTCTTTGGAGATATGCCCCCTACCTTCGCAAGTCCAGCACTCCGGTCCTCTTTCTGCCGATAGGTCTGGTACATGTCGTGCTGGGGCCGGATAGGAGCATCTCTCTCGTTCTGGTCTCCGTCCGCAAGGGGGCAGTAGGGGGCTTTCTAATAGCATTCAGCTCACCCCGAATGTCTCGAATTTCCTGACGTATTTCCCGTACCCAATCAGGCTCTTGGTTGGTGAATCCAGGAGCAATTGCCTCTTGACTTCTAACTGGGGCTTTGAGAACAGGAACTTCTCTCTCCAGCACTCTAGCTTCAGCCCCTACCTCCAGGAAGCCCATATCAGGGCTCAATCACAGCCGCTCCTTCAGGATCTGCCTCAGGGAAGGGTCTTTCAAGCCGGCAATCAGTTGGTCACGCAACACCTCATCCAATGGTCTCAGTCCTCGGTTCCCATCTCGAGCTTTCTTAGTGATATGGGCCGTCACTTCCTGCAACGCATTAACATACTGATTTACTGTCTCATTTTTCCCTTGGACCCACTGGAACAACCGTAAACGCAAGTGTCCCAAATCTGTAGTGTCATCGTGCATGTCCTCTAAAATTTTTATCACTTTATCCACAGTGTCACGGTCCCCAGGTGGGCGGTACATCACAGTCTGTCGGGCCTCTCCATCAAGGGTTAGGAGGGCCAGCTCCGCCTGGGCTAGGGGATCAAGGGGGTACATCCGTAGCATACTTCTCAGTCTTTCTACCCAGTCCCACAGTGACATGCCATCCCCTGAAAACTTGGGAAGATGGCTGAGCATAGCCCCCAGGGGTATATGGGTCCGACCGGACCCAGCCACAGACTGATCCCCCATCTCTGCGTCTGAATGTTGCATCCTGCCGACTACGCCAAATGTAATGCAGGTGCGGGAATGCAACGCACAGAGACACAAGGCGAGAACAGTCTGAGATGAAAATAAACAATTTTATGCAACAGGTATTCTGAACATGGGATTAGTAACAAGGGTAATGAACAGTAATTCAATATATCAGCAAAAGTCAAAATCTCTCAAAATAAGACGCAGTCTCTCAAAGTAAGGTGAAGCCTCTCAAAGTAAGGTGAAATCTCTTAAGTAAGGTGCAGTCTCTTTAGTAGGGTGAAGTCTCTTAAGTAAGGTGAAGTCTCTTAAGTAGGGTGATGCCCTCAGTCATGGGAGACACCACGTAAGTTCTTTAACTGTACATTTGGCCCTAGCGGGGGTCATCGGTTATTCACGCTAGGCCGTGAGTCTCTTCCGCATAAATTCAATTAGATCACGTTGTGCTCCTTTAGTCCCAACCGTTCCCCTCCCAACCTGATTATCTAAACCCAATTGTCCCCGGTACTGTGGGTGAACAGTGGAAGTGACGGCCCTGTTCACGTATGCAGCTCCTCCGCTTCCGCTGGCATGACTTTACTGGGGCAACCATCTCTCAACTCCTCTCTCCTTGGCTGTTGGAGGCAGTCTCTCGAGCCTTGGATAGGGGGGTCCAGGCCTCGTCTGTCGGCGGGCGACGTCGGGTTCCACAAACTCACTCAGCACCGCAATTAGGTTCCTAGTCTCCTCAGCAGGCACAGCACTCAGGTAACATCCGCGAGATATCCGGAGCTCTTTTACCGGTGCCCGGCTGTGGCACCTCACAGGCCTCTAGCTTAGGCCTGTCACGCGGGGTTTCTCAAGACGCAGGGAACACATCTGCTCCTTTCTGCTGCTTGGCGCCAAAGACCCCTCAGGTTTGGCGCGCTGGCCTCTTATTTTCCGGAACTCCTTCCTGGAAGTCACCTGATCAGGTCCAGCGTCTGAACTTGCTCTCCCTGCAACTTCCCTTGCATATCCTGGTTCCGCTTGACTGCGTCTGGCCAGTAGATGGCAGTCTCTTTCCATCCTTGAAACATCTTGTAGAAGTTCTTTTACAAGCTCTCTTGACTGGGCTTGAAGTGCATTGAGGTGAAGGGTACATTGCTGGAAAAGGAAAAAAAAAAAAAACTCTTTAAATGTCTTAGTTTGCGAGTGTAAACGAGCTGCGTAAGTGCGAACGAAAGTAAGTGTGTGACTTGTTTTTCAGTGAAGAGGTATTGGGAATCCTGCAGAAAATACCTGTGTGAATTGCGGTAAGTGCTGCATTGTGACCTGCTGAGTGCTTTTCTACCTGTTTAGATTTATTGGGCTTTTTAAAACCTATTTTCTCACTACAGTTTTAGTTTCTTAGTTTACTACCTGTGTATTTAAGGGTTAACTACATTGCACTAAAATCCTGAGGTGTAGATTTACTCACAAGGGGTTAATTAAGGGGAAGGGGTCATAATTAAGGGTTTATAAGGGGCAGCTGGTTGGGCATCAAGTCCTTTGGAAGTGCATTGAGGTGAAGGGTACATTGCTGGAAAAGGAAAAAACAAACAAACAAAAAAAAAACCTCTTTAAATCTCTTAGTTTGCGAGTGTGAACGAGCTGCGTGTGTCCGGAGCGTAAGTGCGAACGAAAGTAAGTGTGTGACTTGTTTTTCAGTGACTTTGGATTCAGGGAGTTTGGAAGGGAGGACTTAGGACTGAATTGCTGACTGTATTTCATTCTTTCTTACTTTACTTTTTACTTAATTAATCCACCTGACTTACTTAGCTGATTCCCCCATCCATACTTGATACTTAATTGATCCCCCGTCCATACTTAACTGATCCCCCGCCGATATCTAATTGATACACTTGCACATCCCTAATTGATCCCCGTCCATACACCTATATATAAATAATTGTGTTTTGTACTTGTATATATATACTGACTGTATCCCCATATTTAGAATGACGTCCATGTTGGCCGGAGCCGTGCAGTGTACATCTTGCGCAATGTATGCATTCCGTGAGCAACCGCTCGAGGATCCATACTGCTGCGAGAGATGTGAGCATATCGTGCACTTGGAAGCCCAAATTCTGGATCTAAGTGCTCAGATAGCGATACTGAGGAGCATCGACAACATGGAATGGAGTTTGCTGCTCACCGAGCAGACACTCAATGGGTCAATACTGGGGGTGGAGCATAGAGGGGAAATGCAGGCTGAACAGGCAGGGAGCTGGATAACAGTTAGGAGAGATAGAGGGAAGAAGTATAGGAAGGCTGGTTCAGAACCGGCATTATTGGAGCACGACAGATTCTCTGACCGCCGGGGGAGTGTATGCTCCAGTAATGAGGGGGAGGGGGGAAGTGTAGGGCAGGCAAGACAGGTTCTGGTAGTGGGTGACTCTATTATTAGGGGGACAGACAGGGCAATCTGTCACAAAGACCGGGATCGCCGAACGGTGTGCTGCCTCCCTGGCGCTCGAGTCCGGCACATCGCGGATCGGGTTGACAAGTTACTGGGTGGGGCTGGCGAAGACCCAGCGGTCATGGTCCACATCGGCACCAATGACAAAGTGAGTGGTAGATGGAGGGTCCTTAAAAATGATTTCAGGGACCTAGGTAGGAAGCTTAGGGCAAGGACCTCCAAGGTAGTTTTCTCAGAAATACTACCAATCCCGCGAGCCACACAAGAGCGCCAACGGGAAGTTAGGGAGGTGAATAAGTGGCTAAAGAGTTGGTGCAAGGCAGAAGGGTTTGGGTTCATGGATAACTGGGCCGACTTTGCGGTCGGCTACAGGCTCTACCGTAGGGACGGGCTGCACCTCAATGGGGAGGGTGCAGCGGTGCTGGGGAAGAAGATGGCTAATAGGTTGGAGGAGTTTTTAAACTAGAGACGGGGGGGGAAACCAAGGAAATAGGTGGGATGTGAGGCAAGCAAGGGGGAAGGGGAGAAGTGAATATAATGAGGGTGGAGAGGGGGGTGGGGATAGTACAGTTAGATCATTAGAGAAGAATAGGATGCTAAATAACCCCAAAGTTTTATCTTGCATGCTGACCAACGCAAGAAGCCTGACCAATAAGGCGGATGAGCTGCGGGCGCTTATATCGGAGGAGAGGTATGACATCGTAGGTATAACAGAGACTTGGCTAGACGATAGCTACGACTGGGCGGTAAATTTATTAGATTATAGTTTATTTAGAAGGGACTGGAAACAGGGGAAAGGCGGAGGAGTCTGCTTATATGTAAAGTCATGTCTAAAACCCAGACTAAGGGAAGATATAGGAGAGGGAGAAGAGGGGGTCGAGTCCATGTGGGTAGAGATAGAGGGGGCAAAAAATAATAAAATATTATTGGGGGTCTGCTATAAGCCACCAAATATAACAGAGGAGAATGAGAGTCTGCTATTAGGACAAATAGACAAAGTAGCAAAACATAATGAAGTGATTGTAATGGGGGATTTCAACTACCCGGATATTGACTGGGAAACAGAAACCTGTAGATCTCAGAAAGGAAAAAGGTTCTGGACAAATATTAAGGATAATTATCTCTCCCAACTAGTGCAGGAACCAACGAGAGGGAAGGCCGTGTTGGACTTAATATTGACTAATAGGCCTGATAGAATAACTGAGGTACAGATAGGGGGGCACCTAGGTAATAGCGATCATAATATTATCAATTTCAAAATGCCCTTCAGTAGGGTTATCAATAAGGGAACAACAAAAACATTAAACTTTAGGAGGGCGAAGTTTGATCAGCTGATAGAAAACCTTCAACTTATTGACTGGGACAAAGTTCTTAATCAAAGGAATACGAATAGTAAATGGGAAACCTTCAAAAGAATTCTGAATACTCAGTGCGAGAGATATATACCGTATGGGAAAAAAAGGGCCAGAAATAAGAGGAAACCAATATGGTTGAACAAGAACGTAAAAGGGGCGTTAAATAGCAAAAAAGAGGCATTCAAGAGATTAAAACAGGAAAATAGTAAGGAGGCACTAATGTGTTACAAGGAAAAAACGAGAACCTGTAAAAAACAAATAAAAATAGCGAAGGAGGAAACAGAGAGACGTATTGCTAGGGAAAGTAGATCAAATCCCAACCTGTTCTTTACGTATATAAATAGTAAAAGGATTAAACCGGATAATATTGGACCGATAAAAAGTGATGAAGGCAAAATCATAGAGAAAGATGAGGATAAAGCTAACCTATTAAATAATTTTTTTTCGACAACTTTCACAAAGGAAATAGAACTAACAGGAGAAATGAGAAGTGACAAGCTTAATCCTCCACTAAGTATGACTAATCTAACCCAAGTTGGGGTACAGAAACGCCTCAGTAACATTAAAATAAACAAATCACCAGGACCTGATGACATACACCCACGGGTACTAAGGGAACTAAGTAATGTGATAGACAGACCGTTATATCTTATATTTAAGGACTCTGTTGAGACTGGGTCTGTACCACTTGATTGGCGACAGGCGAATGTAGTGCCAATATTCAAAAAGGGAGCAAAAAGTGACGCCGGAAACTATCGGCCGGTGAGTCTGACGTCCGTTGTGGGCAAAATTTTTGAAAGCTTCATTAAAGAGGCAATTACGGAGCATCTTGATGCTAATAATCTTTTAATCCCGAACCAACATGGATTCATGAGGAATCGCTCCTGCCAAACAAACCTGATTGACTTCTACGAGGAGGTTAGCTCACGAGTAGATCAGGGGGAACCAGTGGATGTCGTGTATCTAGACTTCGCAAAAGCGTTCGATAGCGTGCCACATAATAGGTTGGTATACAAAATGAGAATGATGGGGCTGGGGGAAAATGTTTGCAAGTGGGTAGGTAACTGGCTAAGGGATAGAAGGCAGAGGGTGGTTATAAATGGAATATACTCAGATTGGGTAAGCGTCACTAGTGGGGTACCACAGGGGTCTGTACTAGGCCCAATGCTATTTAATATCTTTATTAACGACAGTCAACGGGATAAATAGTAAAATGTCAATATTTGCAGATGACACAAAGTTATGTAAAACAATTAATATAAAAGAGGACAGTGCAGACCTACAGAGGGATTTGGATAAGCTGGGTAGGTGGAGCATTAAATGGCAAATGAGGTTTAATGAGGAGAAATGTAAGGTCATACATATGGGAAGGAAAAATGGAAGTCACCAGTACTCACTGAATGGGAAATCATTGGGGAATTCAGAGATGGAGAAGGACTTGGGCATCTTGATTGATAGCAAACTAAATTGGAGTGCCCAAAGTCAGGCCGCTGCTTTAAGGGCAAACAGGGTAATGGGATGTATCAGAAGAGGTATAGCTGCAAAGGATGAGAACATTGTTCTTCCACTGTACAAAGCACTGGTCAGACCACACTTGGAATAATGTGCTCAGTTATGGGCCCCAATATATAGAAAGGATATAAATGAGCTTGAAAAGGTACAAAGGAGGGCAACAAAATTAATAAAGGGAATGGAGGGACTGCAATACCCAGAGAGGTTGGCAAAACTAGGACTATTCAGCCTGGAAAAGAGAAGGTTGAGGGGGGACATAATAAATGTGTACAAATATGTTAGGGGACAGTATAGAGACCTTGCCCGGGATTTATTCAAAAAGAGGGATATTACGGTAACAAGAGGGCATTCACTAAGACTGGAAGAGAAAAGGTTCCAGCACCAGCATAGGAAGGGGTTCTTTACGGTAAGAGCAGTGAGAATATGGAATTCACTGAGTGAGGAGACGGTAATGTCGGATTCACTACACCAGTTCAAGCGGGGACTGGATGCATTTCTAGATACCAGGCAGATTTCAGCATATACTTAAAAATAAAATAAAATAGTAGGTTGATACAGGGATTTATTCTGACTGCTGGTTTCAGAGTCGGGAGGGAATTTTTCCTCAGGTGAAGATTGGCTAAATCATTTGGGGTTTTTGCCCTCCTCTGGATCAACTGTAGCAATTACAGGACTAACAGGTCGAACTTGATGGACGCAAGTCTTTATTCGGCTTTACAAACTATGTAATAAATGATCAAATCTTGTATAATAATATTACTAGTCAGGTTGCTACTCAGAAGCTTAGAAACGCCGGGTAAAGATCTGTGTGAAGCTGTAATGAACTCATCTGCCCAGATATGCGGTCACCAATCTCCATACTGTAGCTTAGCTATGGAGCCTCACCTTACAAGGTCCTGGGAGAGGGGTAATAAACCCTATGGAGCTGTAATATAGACCTGCTAAACACTGACTCCCCTTTTCTTACTACCCAATGTACCATAGTTGGGCAGAATTACCTTTTGGAAACTCTTGATATCTGGGTAATTTGCAAAAGATTTGTTCACAAGTACATTTTGTTAGCCCTTCCACAGTAGAATTTTGTGTTTTTAATAAAAATAGCAGAAATAGATATTTTTTAAACTTATAGATTTAACCCTTTCGCGCCAGAGCCAGTTTTTGCCTTTGTGATCAGGCCAATTTTTTTCAATTCTGACCAGCGTCACTTTTTGAGGTAATAACTCTGAAACGCTTCAACATATCCCAGTGGTTCTGAGATTGTTTTATTGTGACATATTGTACTTCATGATAGTAGTCAGGATAGTAGTAATTTTTGTTCTAGATATACTGTATTTCTCAGATTATAAGACGAACTTTTTTCCTCCAAAATTTTGGGGTGGACAGGTGCCATGCATACCGGGATGGAGAGGTGCCATGCATACCGGGATGGAGCGGTGCCATGCATACCGGGATGGGGATGAGGGGTGCCATGCATACCAGGATGGGGATGAGGGGTGCCATGCATACCAGGATGGGGATGAGGGGTGCCATGCATACCAGGATGGGGATGAGGGGTGCCATGCATACCGGGATGGGGATGAGGGGTGCCATGCATACCAGGATGGGGATGAGGGGTGCCATGCATACCAGGATGGGGATGAGGGGTGCCATGCATACCAGGATGGGGATGAGGGGTGCCATGCATACCAGGATGGGGATGGGAATGGTTGCCATGCATACCAGGATGGGGATGAGGGGTGCCATGCAAACCGGGATGGAGGGGTGCCATGCAAACCGGGATGGAGGGGTGCCATGCATACCGGGATGGGGATGAGGGGTGCCATGCATACCGGGATGGGGATGAGGGGTGCCATGCATACCAGGATGGGGAGCATCATGACCACATTTTTTGCTTAAATTTTCTTTTCTATTTTCCTTCTCTAAAACCCAGGTGTGTCTTATGGTCATGGTCTGGTGCATCTTATAGTCCGAAAAATACGGTAACTAGATTATTTTTTAAAATATCAGAAATTTGGCAAAATTGGGAAAATTTTGCAATTTTTAAACTTTTAATTTTTATGCCCTTAAACCAGAGAGTTAGGTCACACAAAATAGTTCTTTTACATCTGCACAATTTTTTAAACAATTTTTTTTGGTTAGGAAGTTAGAAGGATTAAAACTACAGGGTGGGCCATTTATATGGATACACCTAAATAAAATGGGAATGGTTGGTGATATCAACTTCCTGTTTGTGGCACATTAGTATAAGGGAAGGGGAAAACTTTTCCAGATGGGTGGTGACCATGGCGGCCATTTTGAAGTTGGCCATTTTGGATTCAACTTAATTTTTTTCAATGGGAAGAGGGTCATGTGACACATCAAACTTATTGAGAATTTCATAAGAAAAACAATGATGTGCTTGGTTTTAACGTAACTTTATTATTTCATGAGTTTTTTACAAGTTTATGACCACTTATCAAATGTGTTCAAAGTGCTGCCCATTGTGTTGAATTGTCAATGCAACCCTCTTCTTCCACTCTTGACACACTGATAGCAACACTGCAGAAGAAATGCTAGCACAGGCTTCCAGTATCCGTTGTTTCAGATGCTGCACATCTCGTATCTTGACAGCATAGACAATTGCCTTCAGATGACCTCAAAGATAAAAGTCTAAGGGGGTCAGATCGGGAGACCTTGGTGGCCATTCAACAGGTCCACGACAACCAATCCACTTTCCAGGAAACTGTTCATGTAGGAATGCTCGGACCTGACACCCATAATGTGGTGGTGCACCATCTTGTTGGAAAAACTCAGGGAACGTGCCATCTTCAGTGCATAAAGAGGGCAACACATCATCGTGTAGCAATTTCAGATATCCAGTGGCATTGAGGTTTCCACTGATGAAGAATGGCCCCACTATCTTTGTACCCCATATACCACACCAGACCATCAAGATACGAGATGTGCAGCATCTGAAACAATGGATACTGGAAGCCTACTTTTCAGGCACAGTGCAAAGCTCAGAAGGGAAAAATTGTCATATTATAGTGCAGATTTTACTGTTGTGGTTTGCAGGTGCCATGACCCACTGGGAGAGACTGAGGTCCTAAAGCAGCAGGAAACCCCCATAAGTGACCCCATTTTACAAACTACATCTCTCAATGAATTCCTCTACGGATGCAGTGATCAAACTGACACCACATGTGACTCTCAGAAATTTATACCATTGGGCAGCGAAGAAAAAAATAATTCTATTTTTACCACAAAAAAAATTAGTTTTAGCCTCAGATTTTACATTTTCACACAAGGCAATGGGTAAAAATGGTGCCGAAATGTATCACACTATTTCTGCTGAACGTGGCAATATCCCATATGTGGCTGTACAGTACTGCTTAGGCACACGGCGACACCCGGGAGGGAAGGAGCACTATTTCGCTTTTGGAGAACAAATTATTGTAGAATAGTTTGCGGACTACGTATACAGAGCCCTTAAGCACTAGAAGAGCTTAATCCCCCTCAAGTGACCCAATTTTTAAACTTTCTGTTTTTAACTTTCTCACTTAGTCCCTCTATGGGAATATTTTTATCATCACAGGTCTCATGCAATGCAATACACATGTATTGCATTGCATGAGACCGGATGTTAGTTTTACACTGGTAGATCTCCTGTTAGACTCCGTTGATGGCTGAGCCTAACAGGCCACCGTACCTGGCAGCCTCGGAGGTCATCATGTGATCTCCGGCTGCCAGGACCACATCAGACCTTATCTCGGAGGCCGTCAAAGGTGAGTGCACAACTGCCTCTCCCTCTCTTCTATGTGCCGTGATCGCTATGGATCACAGCATCTATAACCCCTGGCAAAAATTATGGAATCACCGGGCTCTGAGGATGTTCATTCAGTTGTTTAATGCTGTTGAAAAAAATCAGATCACAGACATGGCACAAAACTAAAGTCATTCCAAATGGCAACTTCAGGGCTTTAAGAAACACTAAAAGAAATTAAGATAAAAAATGTGGCACTCAGTCAGGGTAATTTTTTTCAGACCAAGCAGAGGGAAAAAATTATGGAATCACTCAATTCTGAGGAAAAAAATATGGAATCATGAAAAACAAACACACAAAAGAACACTCCAATACATCACTAGTATTTTGTTGCACCACCTCTGGCTTTAAAGCAGTCTCTGAGGCATGGACTTAATGAGTGACAAACAGTACCCTTTATCAATCTGGCTCCAACTTTCTCTGATTGCTGTTGCCAGATCAGCTTTGCAGGTTGGAGCCCTGTCATGGACCATTTTCTTCAACTTCCAAAGATTTTCAATTGGATTGAGATCCGGACTATTTGCAGGCTATGACATTGACCTTATGTGTCTTCTTTTCAAGGAATGTTTTCACAGTTTTTGCTCTATGGCAGGATGCATAATCATCTTGAAAAATGATGTTATCATCCGCAAACATCCTTTCAATTGATGGGATTAGAAAACTGTCCAAAATATCAATGTAAACTTGGGCATTTATTGAAGATGTAATGACAGCCATTTCCCCAGTGCCTTTACCTGACATGCAGCCCCATATCATCAATGACTGTGAAAATTTGCATGTTCTCTTCATGCAGTCATCTTTATAAATCTCATTAGAACGGCACCAAACAAAAGTTCCAGCATCATCACCTTGCCCAATGCAGATTCGCGATTCATCACTGAATATGACTTTCATACAGTCATCCACAGTCCACGATTGCTTTTCCTTAGCCCATTGTAACCTTGTTTTTTTCTGTTTAGGTGTTAATGATGGCTTATCTTTAGCTTTTCTGTATGTAAATCTCATTTCCTTTAGGCGGTTTCTTACAGTTCGGTCACAGACATTGACTCCAGTTTCCTCCTATTCGTTCCTCATTTGTTTTGTTGTGCATTTCCTGTTTTGGAGACATATTGCTTAGTTTCCGGTCTTGACACATTGATGTCTTCCTTGGTCTACCAGTATGTTTTCTTTTAACAACCTTCCCATGTTGTTTGTATTTGGTCCAGAGTTTAGACACAGCTGAATGTGAACAACCAACATATTTTGCAACATTGCGTGATGACTTACCTTCTTTTAAGAGTATGATAATCATCTCCTTTGTTTCAATTGACATCTCTCGTGTTGGAGCCATGATTCATGTCAGTCCACTTGGTGCAACAGCTTTTCAAGGTGTGATCACTCCTTTTTAGATGCAGACTAACGAGCAGATCTAATTTGATGCAGGTGTTAGATTTGTAAATTAAAATTTACAGGGTGATTGCATAATTTTTTCCTCAGAATTGAGTGATTCCATAATTTTTTCCTCTCTGCTTGGTCTGAAAAAATTTACCCTTACTGAGTACCACATTTTTAATCTTGATTTCTTTTAGTGTTTCTTAAAGCCCTAAAGTTGCCATTTGAAATGACTTTAGTTTTGTGCCATGTCTGTGATCTGCTTTTTTTCAACAACATTAAACAACTGCATGAGCATCCTCCGAGCCCGGTGATTCCATAATTTTTGCCAGGGGTAGTAGAAGATAGCAAAGGGTTAACTTTATTGGAACCTGATCCAATCCGGTCTCGAGGATGTCACCTGTTAGAGCTATCGCTCTGCACAGGAATCGCAGGGTGCAGGACCCTGGGGGCCCTGAGCGCTAAAAGACCGCCGACCGTTCATAAACATCTGCGATGTACAGAGCCCAGCAAGCGCGGACGTTTATGTGCAGTGGGCAGTCAGGAAGTGGTTAACACACTTTCCTTTAAATTTGACACAAAAGAACTGAAAAATGTATATCATCACAGCCCTACACAAAATAATGTAACATAAAATAAAAAAAAATAAAAAAAGAGCATGGACCGCACCTCCAAAAATCATACATTTGATCTAATGCCGCTCAGCAAAAATACATATTACTGAACATGAGGTTCTTAGCTTAACATTCTGATCAGACTGTGTGAAGCCCACTGCCATGTCAATGAACCAGCTTATTCTTTTCCCTTTCTTGGACCAGCACTCATCCCATTTGGCACAGGCAATTTTAATTAGCAGGAGTCCGCAAAGAGGGTCTAGCCTATTTTGCTCTCACTTGAGAGCTTGAGGAAGGTGAGTCACAATGCTCCTTTCATGTGGTGTTGGTGCAATGTGTCAGCCATTGTTGCTGTGGTTTTGTGCTTGTGGGGCGCCGCGGCCTGGAGTCATGGGGACTCGGTCTTGAAGCATGGATGCTGTGAGGCACCAGGCCGCCCGCCCTGCTGGTGCATTCTCACTGTAGCGGTGGTTGACACATGGCGCCGCTCCTTTTAGGCAGGAAATGTTAGGACCCACTACGAGGTTTGCCGTCACGTGGCAGTGGGCTTCATACAGTCTGATCAGAATGTTAAACTAAGAACCTCATGTTCAGTTATGTATATTTTTGCTGAGAGGCATTAGATCAATGTATGATTTTTTTGGAGGTGCGGTCCATGCTCTTTTTTTGTATAAAATAAATTAAAACAAATATAAAACTACTGTAACTTATTCCTGAATCCTGATGTCATTTATCCCACTGATTTCCAGCTTCAGGTCACTAAATACTACCCACTCAACAGACTCCATTATAGTCAATGGTGACTAAGCCCCGCCCCTTCCGAGACTTTCACGTTCAGCAGAGATGGAACACTCACATACATCTGCTGACATCACAGTGAGTGTGACATCACCGGCACAGTGACATCACATTCCACAAAGTTCCATAAACAACTGACTGCAGCCATTGAGCTTTAGTTGTAGTTGGCTTTGACTACAATATACGTGTGGATTGCATTCTCTGATAATTTTACATACGTTTTTGGATAATTGCCCTGTTGTTGCCTGATGCAACATGGACTTTACAGGGAATAGAAAGAGAAAAAGGAAAGAAACACCAGATGGAGAAGACACTGGAAATAACCAGGAACCTCCAGCAAAGATAAGGAAGATGGATTCCAAGAAATCTGGGCAGGTTGGTCAGGTATTACCTGTCAATGAGGGAACCCAGAATATTTCCTTCCTAGACACTGTACAAAACAGATGTGAAAAGCTTGTGGTATACATCACAAATCGAGCTGATAATCTAAAAAAACTGAGTACTTTGGGTCCAACCAGGATCATTAACCTGAAAGGTAATGAAAGTGCAGCAGAAGAGAAGAGAACTGGGAGAAAAAGGAAACATCATGAAGATCCAGCCACCAGTCAAGATGACATCTCAGGTGAATGTAGTGGCCCCAGTAGCAAAAAAATAAAGACCACTGTCCCTCTCACCAGGGATAAGTTTATCTGCCATGGCATACTTGGACAAGGGAGTTATGGGAAGGTTATGCTGGCCACTGATAAAATAAGGAAAGAAAGTGTGGCCCTTAAAATCATTAAGAAAGAAAGCCTAATCTCCTTCCCTGAATGCCTTGTAGAACACCATGTCCTGAAGCTTAGCCACAACAGCAGATTCCTAACCCATTGCCATGCCGCGTTTCATACGGAAAACCATGCGTATTTTGTCACCGAGCTGGCCAGTGGAGGGGATCTGCTTCACTATATATATAGTACCATTCCCCTGAAGGAACCTGTAAGATTTATAGGAGCAGAAATCGTTTGTGGCCTACAATTCCTGCACAGCAATGACATCATTCACCGGGACTTAAAACCGGATAACATCCTGCTGACTGGTGACGGCCACATAAAAATTACTGATTTTGGACTATCTCTATACGAGTTTGATAAGAGATTTAATGCCAGAGATTTCAGTGGAACACCTGGGTATGGCGCCCCAGAAATGATCATGGGAGACGCTTATGATGAAGGTGTGGACTGGTTCGCCTTTGGAGTCATATTGTACGACATGATTTTCCAAGACTCACCATTTCCAGGAGACACCACTGAAGAGATTGTGAATAATGTCTTGTACGAAGAACCATCATATGAAAACCTCACTGACCACGATGCTATGGACATTATGTCCAAACTACTCTGCAAAGACCATTATGTCCGGCTAGGGGTTAATGGAAAAATCAGAACGCACCCCTTCTTTTCAAATATAAACTGGAAAGACATAAGGACAGGAAAAGCGCCATCTCCAGTTATTATAGGAAGGAACCCGTATGTCACCATGAGACAGCAGATCCCAGCACCGCGCAGTGATGGCGTGAACGAGACAATTCCTGCTAGAGAACAGAGGATTTTCACGAGTTTCCCGTTTGTGGGTCCAGCATGGAGCACAACTTACCACTAAGCGGAGAAACAGCATAATACCGTCATACCATCTAATCCTCCTGTATCTTGACGCAAGACTATCTACTGAGGTTCATTTATTTCTGTACCATCAGCTCCTACTACCTGCACTCAAAATGCCAACATCATCATGTTTCATGTCATCAGTAACAAGCATGGCTGGCCTGCCAATCTGAAGAACATTCTTCCACATCTTCCTATTACCTCCATCTCTATATGTGCTGATCTGCGGCAAAGCAGTCACACAATGTATCTGACCTACTTACAGAGGGCTGAAAGCTGCTGCTCCACTGCCAACGTGACCACTGGCAGTCTGCTCTGTGCCAACTGGGATGGAGCATAAGCAGCAATGAGGCCCCTGTGCCACGTTCCCCAGGTGGATTCAGAAGTGAAGTCATAAAATCCAAACTCTGGAATCCTTGTTGGGAGATGTGACGCATGAATTACAGGACACAACTGCGGCATCTACAGCCGTCCTTGGTGCGATTGTCAACCTGGCTATACGGGGTCCACAGCTTTCCCCTATCCAGTGCTATGGTCAGTGTTGCTCGCTGACTGGCAGCTTTGTGCCCATTTAGGCAATAATTTGTAATGTCAGCCACTTTATTTTAGCAAATAATTATTAAAAGCTAAAATAGACTCACCCTTGCTGGCTACATTATACATGGAAAAATAAAAAAATTCTATATATTACATTGCTTTCAATAAATGATCGCCATTATTACTGTGCTATTGGTGTTGTATTTTAGCTTTATCTCTGAATATGTCTAGATGATATATTATCCCCTTAGCGCACAATGAGGTTTCATGAAATTGCAGCCAATGCTGGTGACTATGGTTATGAATGCTGGTGAATATGGTTATGAATGCTGGTGAATATGGTTATGAATGCTGGTGACTATGGTTATGAATGCTGGTGACTATGGTTATGAATGCTGGTGACTATGGTTATGAATGCTGGTGACTATGGTTATGAATGCTGGTGAATATGGTTATGAATGCTGGTGAATATGGTTATGAATGCTGGTGAATATGGTTATGAATGCTGGTGACTATGGTTATGAATGCTGGTGAATATGGTTATGAAAGAACAACTGGGGAGATTCAGGTTATTGCTCTACAACTTGAAAAACTGCTTGTGACAGATCTGTCATTATAACATGACATTATTTAGTAGCTATTTTGCCCTAGAATCTGTCTGCTGAACCACCATGCATCACATATAAAACTGGTGAACGGTAATGGGCAGAGGGGAGCTGGGATTTCCGCATCAGTGCCTGGGTGCAGCCACTACCTCTGCACAACTCACACCTACACTCTTTTCGTATACTGCTGTGGATGGTATAAGGGTATAATGAAACCGATCACATTAGAAAAGACTCAAGTGATCAGAAACTACATTTCCTGGTAGTCTTTCCGCATTAAATATAAAGATGTAGGGGCATGAAAAAAGTGAGGGTGTCAATACTGAGGGTCCGAGATAAGAGGGAGGAGAACCCATGTGAGGCCAGGCTGTTCCACAAGATATCAGGATAGACAAACAATTTGTGGCTTTGAATGAACGGCCACTGATGAGATCAGAGGAGAAATAACGGAATTTGGAGTAAAAGGCTTTATATACGGTATTTGCACATGTGGATATTTGGTACATTTTAATTTTGGCTAAATAATATACACAAGAGTTCTACTTGGACAACCCCATCCTAAATGCCTGAGTTCTCCATGTTAAATAAGAGAGGCTTATACTCATCTCCTGCACTGGCTCCTTTTCAGCAATATTAGGCATCGGGTCTCCTGGCACTCACATGACACTATGTCGCCGGCTGTTGCCTTTATTATTTCATCTGAGTGGACGATCACACCCCCCAATTGGCTGCAGATTTCATATTGTCACGTGAGCACCGAGAGACCTGGCGCCAATGTGGCACCCCAGGGGTCTGGTTTCCACAGTAATACCAATATTACGTCTGAGAGCAGGTGGGAGGTCTCCTGGTCAGGAACCCTAAGCATACCACACCTCCTGCCCAGTCCTGGGAGGGGAAGAACTTCCCCTATATAAAACTGGGGCTGAGGCAGGGTTAGTGAGTAGAGTGGAGTGAGAGAACACAGACAGAGACACAGTCTGGTCTGTAGTGGAGCAGCTTTAGGGAAAGAAAGAGCAGGAGCTCTGTGGGAGCTGTGCTAAAAGAGGTCAGGGGCTGGAAGCTGTAGAGCTCGCCCTGATTGAAGAGTTCTGACCGGACCCGGAGTCCGAGGCTGTGGGGACTAATCCTTACCCAGCAGCAGAAACCGACCGGCAGGGGATTTCAGGTCCTCTGGCCAAGAAACCCGAAGGCACGGTCACACGCAAGGGACCAGCACCGCCGTAGTGGAGCGGAAGCTACCAGAAGGCCCCGAGTCACCGGCCATACGGGTGAGCACCACACGGTACACTCAGGGACGTGGGCTACTTTTACCCGCTTCTAGCAAGGTAGCCAGAAGAGTACGATTAGTTGGGGAGGCCTACAACTCCGCCTGGCCAGGGGAGATTCCATCTGCTCACGGACTGACCAGGCCCCGATCGCTAGCCAGTACTCCGGGAGGGTCTACCTTTGCCACCAGTAAAGACCCTGAACTACACCGCACCGTCTCTGAGTGTTTCATCATCCACGTCCGCTGCCCTGAGGCCATACCCCTCCCGTTGGGGGTTATACCATCCACGCTGCACAACCATACCACCGGCCTCAGCGGTCTGCCCTGCAGCGGCGGTCTCATAACCGCATTCAACGGGTGGCGTAGTCGAGCAATATAACATCTTATGCCAAGCACCGCCACTTAGTTTGACTCCCTGGGCACGGACCGGGTCACCGCCACGAGACTACTACCCCTATCAGATCCGGCTCCGGGTAGGCCCCCGCGTGCGCAACGCTACTCAGCACAGGCCCAGGGGCGCGTCACCAACACTGCTGGAACGGCACTGGTGTGGGAGGTAAGTATAGGGTTTTCCAATTTCATTCAAGAGACTGGCACTGGCCAAGTACGGACAACCCCTTTAAGTAAGGTAGGTTTCCACTGTGCAGATGCTACAAGTAGCCATAAACAACGATTACTGCAAGTGCCAATAAGTGCACGTGTCCAACAACACTGAGGCATTACCAACAAACATGTTCACTTATTCTCCCCTCCCCAAGAGGGTTTTGCCTTTGGGCATTTATGATTGCTGCACGGCAGTAAAGGGTCCCTCCAAGTTCAAAAGGGGTTGTCATATTAAAGTACATTTTAATCAACATACATTGGATTAATAAGTTCCACAATTGGATGTGTAAAAATATAATGTGTGGAGATAATCGTATACTGTGTAATGGCTGTCTGACTGTGCAGGAACCACAGCTCCTGGGCAGAGAATGAAGCAAAAGCAAGTATACAGACAGGACAGCATGGGATCGAGGCTGAGGCTATGTGCCCACGATGCAGAAATGCTGCATATTTTTTACGCTTCTCCCTGGCAGGAAAAACGCATGCGGATTTTACATGCGTTTTTCCCGCCAGGTAGAAGCGTTTGTGAAGCGTCTTTGCATGCGCATTTCTGCATGCGGGTTATCAAGTACTTTTCCAAGCGATTTTAGCATCACTTGGAAAAGTGCTTGACAACTTGTCCACCTTGTTGCAACGGGCATGGATTTATAGTAGTGTGACCAAGTTAGTTAAAAAAGAGAATAAAAATGGTGAAAAATAAAAAAAAATAAAGTTTATACTCACCTTCCGATGTCTTCCCGGTGTTTTGTCTGCTCCGTCCAGTGTCTTGCACTGCTCGCGGTGGTGTGAAGGACCTGCGGTGACGTCATTGAGCCATGTGATGGGTCACATGACTCAGTGACGTCATGGCAGGTCCTTCACAACCACGCGAACATTGCAAGTCACTGGACGTAGCAGACAAAACACCGGGAAGACATCGGAAGGTGAGTATAAACTTTATTTTTTATTTTAAATTCTATTTTTTACAGTTTCTATGGCACCCAGGTCTGGATGAGAGTCTACTCTACTCCAGACCTGGGTACCATCCGCACATAGAAACGCATATAATCCGTGAGTACAAATGTACTGACACGGATTATATGCGTCTCAATGCAAGTCAATAGCGGCGATTACGCCGCGCTTCCGCAAAATTAATGGATATGCTGCAGATTTTTGAGCGCAGCATAAACGCTGCGGAAAAAAACGCAGCATGGGAATTGAAAGTGCGTCTTGTCATTGGGGACCATGGGGGGCGGATTACCAAGCGTTTTTGAAGCGTTTATACTGCGGAAATTCCGCAGCATAAATGCTTGAAAAACACATTGTGGGCACACAGCCTTATTCTTTCGGTGAGGTAAAACATTTTACTGCCAGCGTTAAATCTGGTTTTCCAATACGTTATATTGTCTTTTCGCTGGAAAGACAATGAGGACCCCTGACGTAGGTGCAGGCTTACATATTTTGGTCAAAATATTAACTAATACCTTACATAATTTTCCATCCTTGCAGGATGCAGCCAGGCTTTTGTAGTGTTGGTGGAAACCATGTGTCTGTTCTTGTAGGGTGCACATATATAGTGCTCGGCAGACCGCCTGATCTAGCATCTTTTACAGAAAATAAGACAAGGTCTTATATCATTTTTTGCTCAAAAAGATGGGTTAGGGCTTATTTTCAGGGAATGTCTTCATTTATCCATATATAATAATCATGTCATATCACACACATTGCACATGCACAAGAATATACACAGACACACACACTGCACATACATACCAGCCTGTCTCAGCTCCTCTAGACTTCCTCTGTTAAAAGACCTTTGGTGACATCAGGGTCATAGGACAGTGATTTCTCCAAAGGTCCTTAAGTAGTCTGAACCTTGGAATAGAAACGCTGAGGGCCTCAGAGTGGGAACCTAGAGAAATTGTCCAGTCTCCCCCCCTACATACCAGTCTATCTACTCTTCAGTTACTCTAGGCTCCCACAGTTCAAGAACCTTTGCTGACATTATGGTCACATGACTATGATGTCACCAAAGGTCCTTAACCACTTCGCACCAGAGCCTGTTTTTGCCTTCGTGACCAGGCCAATTTTTTCAATTCTGACCACTGTCACTTTATGAAGCAATTACTCTGGAACGCTTCAACGGATCCCCCTGATTCTGAGATTGTTTTTTCGTGACATATTGTACTTCATGATAGTGGTAAAATTTCTTTGATATCACATGCGTTTATTTGTGAAAAAATCGGAAATTTGGCGAAAATTTTGAAAATTTTGCAATTTTCAAACTTTGAATTTTTAAGCCCTTAAATCAGAGAGATATGTCACACAAAATACTTAATAAATAACATTTCCCACATGTCTACTTTACATCAGCACAATTTTGGAACCAAAATTTTTTTTTGTTAGGGAGCTATAAGGGTTAAAAGTTGACCAGCGATTTCTCATTTTTCCAACAAAATTTACAAAAACATTTTTTTAGGGACCACATCATATTTGAAGTCACTTTGAGGGGTCTTTATGACAGAAAATACCCAAAAGTGACACCGTTCTAAAAACTGCACCCCTCAAGGTGCTCAAAACCACATTCAAGAACTTTATTAACCCTTCAGGTGCTTCACAGAAATTTTTGGAATGTGGAAGAAAAAAATTAACATTTAACTTTTTTCACAAAAATGTTACTTTAGACCCAATTTTTTTTATTTTCACAGGGGTAACAGGAAAAAAATGGACCCCAAAATTTTTTGTGCAATTTCTCTTGAGCGTGCTGATACCCCATATGTGAGGGAAAACCACTGTTTGGGCGCACGGCAGGGCTCGGAAAGGAAGGAGCGCCATTAGACTTTTTGAATGTAAAATTTGTCTGAATAATTAGCAGACGCCATGTTGCATTTGGGGAGCCCCTGATGTGCCTAAACAGTGGAAACCCCCCACAAGTGACACCATTTTGGAAACTAGACCCCTTAGGGAACTTATCTAGATGTGTGGTGAGCACCTTGAACCCCAAGGTGCTTCACAAAAGTTTATAATATTGAGCTGTAAAAATAAAATTTTCACATTTTTCCCACAAAACCGTTTTTCATCCCTTAATTTTGCATTATCATAAGGGTAATAGGATAAATTGCACCATGAAATTTGTTGTGCAATTTCTCCTGAACACGCTGATACCCCATATGCGGAGGCAAATTACTGTTTGGGCGCATGGCAGGGCTCGGAAGGGAAGGAGCGCCATTTGACTTTTTGAATGTAAAATTTGTCTGAATAATTAGCAGACGCCATGTTGCATTTGGGGAGCCCCTGATGTGCCTAAACAGTGGAAACCCCCCACAAGTGACACCATTTTGGAAACTAGACCCCTTAGGGAACTTATCTAGATGTGTGGTGAGCACCTTGCACCCCCAGCTGCTTCACAGAAGTTTATAATATTGAGCCGTGAAAATAAAATTTTCACATTTTTCCCATAAAAAATGTTTTTCATCCCCTAATTTTGCATTATCATAAGGATAACCGGAGAAATTGCACCATGAAATTTGTTGTACAATTTCTCCTGAGTACGCCGATACCCCATATGTGGGGGAAAACCACTGCTTTGGTGTACGGCAGGGTTCGGAAGAGAAAGGAGCGCTATGTTGGCTGGGATAGGCAGCAGACACCATGTCACATTTGAAGAGTCGCTGACATGCCAAAACAGCAGAAACCTCCACAAATGACCCCATTTTGTAAACTACACCTCTCAAGGAATTCATCTAGGGAAGTAGTGAGTATTTTTTAATTTTTAAATTTATACCATTGGGCAGTGAAAAAATCATAATTATATTTTTACCACAAAAAAATGTTTTACCCTCAGATTTTACATTTTCACACAGGGCAATGGGTAAAAATGGTGCCGAAATGTGTCACACAATTTCTTCTAAAAGTGTCAATACCCCATATGTGGCTGTATCGTACCGCTTAGCCATACGGTGAGATCTGGGTGCTATTTGACAATTGGAGAACAAATTATTGTAGAATAGGCATTTGGATTTGGGAGCACAAAATTTTCTGAATTTCTTTTGGGGGGCAAGGGTCATTTTGCTTTTCCAGAGCCTTTCTGCTACCAGTAACTTGGAAGTCCCTTATATTTTTAACAGATGACGGACCTGAGTGGGGACTAGCTTTTTTTGAGGACTGAGTTGAAGCTTTTATTGGGAACATTTTACGTAACATTTATCCGGCGCTCTAGGCTGAGCACTTACATCGGGGTTTCCATCTAAATTTCCAAGTGATGTAATTCAGATGAAACCCCTGCAGGATCCATTCACTGTAATGAGGCAGCAGAGTTACTCTGGACACCGTCTGGCCTCTGTGTAGCGGTGTCCTTTTTTTCAGAAGTGCACAAAACTGTGGCCAGCCGCACTTTTATGCACGCCTAAAACAAATGACACCGTGGGATCACAGGCTAGACGGCGTCCACAGTGGCCTATATCTGTCTCATTACAGGGAATCTTCCGTCATGGGTTCCGGCTGAATCACGTATTTCAGAGATTTACACGGAAACTCTGGTGTAAGTGCTCAGCGCAGAGCACAGGATAAATGTGGGCAGAGCCTTACTGGGATCTTTGGGGACATAATAAACAAATCAGTAGCAGGTGAAGAATTGGTTTTATTTATTTTTTACGCCGTTCCTAGTGTGATATAACTGATTAGATTACTTTATTCTTCGGGTCGGTGTGATTACAGAGATACCAGATTGATATCGGGTTTTTATGACTGACAGCTGTCACACACTAAAAGACGCTTTTTTTGCAAAATCTAGTTTTTGCATCACCATATTTTGAGAGCTATAATTTTTCCATATTTCGGCCGACAGAGTCATGTGACGGCTTGTTTTTTGCGGGACGAGTTGACATTTTTATTGGTACCATTTTTGGGGACGTGACATTTTTTGATCGCTTTCTATTCCGTTTTTTGGGAGGTAAAATTAACAAAAACAAACAATTCAGGAATTGTTTTTTGAGTTTTTTTTTTATGCCGTTCTGCGTGTGGTAAAAGTGATCAGGCAGCGTTATTCTTCGGGTCAGTACGTTTACAGCGATACTACACTTACTGTATTTTTTTTATGTTTTGGCGTTTTTACACAATAAAACTATTTTATAGAAAAAAATATTTTTTTTGCATTGCTTTATTCTGAGCGCTATAACTTTTTTATTTTTCGGCTGATGGAGCTGTATGGCGGCTTTTTTTTTGCGTAACAAGATGACGTTTTCAGTGGTACCATTTTTATTTCTATTTTGTTTTTTGATCGCATTTTTTTCCACTTTTTGTTTGGCAATATGATGAAAAAGCATATTTTTTTGCTCCGTTTTTTATTTATTTTTATTACGGTGTGCACAGAAGGAGTTAATTAGTGTGACAGTTTTATAGCTCGGGTTGTTTCGGACGCGGCGATACCAAATATGTGTACTTTTTTTGGTTTTGTAAAAATATACGGATTTATTGGTTTAATATTTTATTTATTTATTTTTATTTATTTTGTGATTTTTTTATTAATAGTTTAAAAACTTTTTTTTTACTTTTTTTCACATTTTTACTTAGTCCCTGTATGGGACAATAATTTTTATTTTTCTGATCGCTGATCTCATGTAATGTAATAGACATATATTACATTACATGAGATCTTCACACAGTCAGTGTGTCCTGCCAGGCTTCAGCTGCAGCTGAGCCAGACAGGACACCATATATGGCAGATCTGGAGGCGGTCATGTGACCTCCAGCTGCCATAGCAACCCCAGGTCCTGGAAGGACACGGAGGTCTTCGGAGAGGTAAGTTGACGACCCCCTCTCCTCCTGCTGTCTCCTATATGCCGTGATCACTATAGATCACAGCATATAGATGACAGCTAAGGGTTAACATCACTGGGACCTGATCTAATCAGGTCCCGATGATGTTCCCTGTCAGAGCTAACGCTCTGCACCGGAATCGCAGCGCTTGCAGGACCCTAGGGGTCCTGAGCGCTGCGAGACCACCCACCGTTTTTAAACGTCGGCGCTGCACAGAGCCCGGCAAGCGCCGACGTTTATCTACAGTGGGCGGTCCTGAACCGGTTAAGCAGCCTTGGAATAGAAATGCTTAGGGAGCCCCAAAGAGAGTAGGGGCCCTGATAAATTGCCCAGTTGCTCCCCTCTCCTAACGCCAGCCCTGACTAACTAAGGCTTATTTTTGGAGTAGGGCCTATATGTCAAGCATCCTCCAAAAATCCTGTAAAATCATGCTAGGGCTTATTTTTGGGGAAATTCTGTAATAGCTTTGGCATCACTAATAGGCTGCAAGTTGGCATGTTGCACTACATGTATCTGTGTGACTGGTGCCCTATACAAGCCTTATCCTGTGCATTTCTAATCCCCTCCATGAATAGTACCGTATTTTTCAGACTATAAGACGCATTTTTTTCCTCCAAAATTTTGGAGGAAAATGGGGGGTGCATCTTATAGTCCGAATGTTGGGGAGGGGTGAGTATATATACTGTGCTGTGGGGAGCGGTAGCGGTGGAGGAGCGGGGCACAGGAGGCAGCAGCCTACGCTGTCCCCGCTGCTAAAGAAAATGAATATTCACTGCTCCCCACGCCCATGGGGAACACTGAATATTCATGCTCCTTAATAGCAGCACACAGTGTAGCCACAGCTGCTGCCGGAATCGCCTGTGCCCGCTGTTAAAGGGCATGAATATTTAACCTCTCTCCATGCCCATGGGCGTGGGGAGGGGGTGAATATTCATGCCCTTTAATAAGCGGGCACACGAGATAACCCGGCAGCAGCAGGAGCCGCAGCGCGGCTAAGCTGTGTGCCGGCTATGAAGGAGCATGAAGTCACTGATCCCCGCGCACACAGTCCCGGCGCGGGGAGCAGTGACTTCCGACAGCTGATCTCTCCTTGTGAGCCGCGCATGGCAGTGACGCCATGCGCGGCTCACATGGGGAGATCAGTGCGGGCAGACAGGCGTCAGCGCTGGAGGAGAGAAGAAAGGTGAGTAGGAGTGTTTATATATTTATTTTTTTATATGTGCAGCATGATGGGGATTACGGGGACCATGCATACTAGGATAAGGATGAGGGGGCCATACAAACCAGGATAAAGATTAGGGGGCCATACAAACCAGAATAAAGATGAGCGGGCCATACATACCAGGATAAAGATGATGGGGGCATATGTAACAGGATAAAGATGAGGGGGTCATACATAACAGGATAGGGATTAGGGGTGCCATGCATACCAGGATGGGGACTGCTGTGCCATGCATACCAGGATGGGGATTGCTGTGCCATGGATACAAGGACGGGGATGAGGGGTGCCATGCATACCAGGACAGGGATGAGGGGTGCCATGCATACCAGGACAGGGATGAGGGGTGGTATGCATACCAGGACAGGGATGAGGGGTGCCATGCATACCAGGACAGGGATGAGGGGTGCCATGCATACCAGGACAGGGATGAGGGGTGCCATGCATACCAGGACAGGGATGAGGGGTGCCATGCATACCAGGACAGGGATGAGGGGTGCCATGCATACCAGGACAGGGATGAGGGGTGCCATGCATACCAGGACAGGGATGAGGGGTGCCATGCATACCAGGACAGGGATGAGGGTTGCCATGCATACCAGGAAAGGGATGAGGGGTGCCATGCATACCAGGACAGGGATGAGGGGTGCCATGCATACCAGGACAGGGATGATGGGTGCCATGCATACCAGGACAGGGATGAGGGGTGCCATGCATACCAAGACAGGAATGAGGGGTGCCATGCATACCAGGACAGGGATTAGGGGTGCCATGCACACCAGGAAAGGGATTAGGGGTGCCATGCACACCAGGAAAGGGATTAGGGGTGCCATGCACACCAGGATAGGGATTAGGGGTGCCATGCATACATACCAGGATGGGGGATATTGTCAGAATTGGGGGACATTACCCCTATACCAGTGTCAGAAGAAGACCTCCTCCCCCTTAAAAGTGCATCATGAACACGTTTTTTGCTTCAATTTTTTTTTCTCCTCTAAAACCTAGGTGCGTCTTATGGTCCAAAAAAAAAAATGGTAGGTGTGAGAGTGGTTATTTCATTAGTATTTTGCACCAGCTCTGTCTCCACCTGAGGGCTGATACATCCCGTAGTATATTAGTATTGCGACTAGGTATTGGCAAGTATGGCTGCCTCTTTTATAATGTATGTTTTATAGCAAAATTAATTGCATCATTCAAAACTACAACTCGTTCTGAAAAAAAAAAAAAATCCTCACATGGCTGAGTGCGTTTATTGTTATGATCTGCTACAAGCACTAAGGAAAGACAGGAGATCTGTCCCTACAATAGAACTAAACTTAATCCCTACGATGTAACGGGGAACCTGATCCTGTGATCAGACCTGCTAAAGTCCTCAGCTAGTCTGTATGAAGACCTATAGATGTGAGGGAGGGATCCCTACAAGAACTAGGGACTGGGAGTAAGATGGACACCTCCTAACAGAAATTGTAGCAGAAAAGGACAAACAAAACAACATAGAAAATAGAGGTCAAGAGACCTAGCTAAACTGACGGAGTAAGGTAACAAAGCACCTGGCTAGATAAAGAGTTGAAATTACAATGAAGTCCAGCAAGGCCAGAAGGGCAGAGCAGGTTTAAATAGGCAAAAAAGGTCATGTGACCAGCAAACTAGAAAAAACCCAACAGGAGAGTTCTAACAGTACCCCCTCTTCTATGAGGATCCTCCGGATCCCCTAGGCCCAGGCTTATCAGGAAACCTCCTGTGAAATGCTCTGACAAGTCTGGAAGCAGAAACATCATCCGCCCTCACCCATGAGTTATCCTCGGGACCGAAACCCTTCCAAGGGATGAGATACTGCAAACTCCCTCTATACCGTCTAGAATTAAGGATGCGGGAAATTTCATATTCCCCGTCCTCCACCACCAGAGGAACAGTGGCAGTGGCGTCTCTATCAGATACATCAGCTTTTTTCAATAGAGAAACATGGAACACCGGATTAATCTTCCAGGAGGTGGGAATCTCCAATTTTTTAGAAGGAATCCTCAACCGCAGATTCTTAGAGGACAACCAAACCATGTCACCAGCCGTAAACAAAACCTTTTGACGTTTCCTGTCAAAGTACCTCTTAGATTTTTTGTTAGCTTCCTGCAGATTACCACGCACATCCGTCCAAACTCTTTCCAAATCACCGGAAAAACTCTCCTCCTCAGGCACAGCCGATACCAATTTGGAGAATGACCCAAAAGACGGATGTCTCCTAGAACAACAAAAAAAAGGCGAACACCCAGCAGAAGAGGATGTATGGTTGTGAAGAGCAAATTCAGCAAGTGGCAGAAACTCAGACCACCCCTCTTGATTGTCTGCCACAAAACAATGCAAGAACTGCTCAACATCCTGGTTCTTCCTTTCTGTCTGGCCATTAGACTCAGGATGATATCCAGATGAAGATGACAAATGAACTCCCAACCTGTCACAAAAGGCACGCCAAAAACGAGCCACGAACTGAGGTCCCCTATCAGAAACAATGTCAGTAGGAAGGCCATGGAGTCTCACAATCTCCTTGACAAAGGCCTTAGCGAGTGTCTTAGCGCAGGGCAGTTTGATGAAGGGAACCAAGTGACACATCTTGCTAAAACGGTCCACGACCACCCAGATGACCGTGAATCCCTCAGAGCGGGGAAGGTCAGTAATAAAGTCCATAGCCAGATGTGTCCAAGGTGCACTAGGAACCTCCAGAGGGCAAAGCAATCCCGCAGCAGGAGCATGTGAAGACTTAGATCTAGCACACACAGTACATTGACGCACCCACTTAATAACTTCCTTCTGCCATCCAGGCCATCAAAAACTGCGACCCACAAGTCTCTTGGTCTCAGAAATTCCTGGATGACCTGCCAACCGAGACTCATGACACTCAACAAACAAATCTCTCCTAAAGGTCCTAGGCACAAACAACCTCCCATGGGGAGTGTTAGATGGGGCATTCTCCTGTGCTTTAAGAATCTCATCTTCCAAAACGGAGTCCAATGCAGCAATCACAACACCTTCTTGTAAAATGCTCTCCTCCTCCTCAGCACTGACCATGGGAGACGAGCTGCGAGACAAAGCATCAGCTTTAACATTCTTGGTACCCGGGATGTAAGTAACAGAAAAATTAAACCGCGAGAAAAAAAGTGCCCCCCTAGCCTGACGGGTATTCAAGCGCTTGGCAGCATCAAGATAGATCAGATTTTTATGATCAGTGAAAACCTGAATGGGAAATTCAGCACCTTCCAAGAGATGACACCAGTGTTCAAATGCGAGTTTAATAGCCAACAATTCCCGATTACCAATATCGTAATTAAGTTCAGTCTCAGAAAATTTTTTTGAAAAAAAAGCACAGGGATGTACTCCATCCTTGTTTTTCTGAGACAACACCGCACCAACCCCCACCGAAGAAGCATCAACCTCAACCAAAAACGGCTTAGTCACATCAGGCTGCATAAGGATGGGAGCAGAGCTGAACCTCTCCTTTAGAAACACAAAAGCTTCAATGGCCTCAGTAGTCCACTGAACCGCATTAGCACCTTTCCTGGTGAGATCGGTCAGTGGTTTGACAATAATAGAAAAATTTTTAATGAATTTTCTGTATTAATTGGCGAAACCCAAAAACCTCTGTATCGATTTCAAACCAATAGACCTAGGCCATTCCTGCACAGCTTGAACTTTCACCGGGTCCATCTCAAAGCCCTCGCTGGAGATAATGTAGCCCAAAAAACTAATTCTCTGTACAGCGAACTCACATTTCTCCAGCTTAGCAAAAAGCGAATTGTCAATTAATAACTGTAATACCTCACGTACGCTCCGCCAATGAGACTCCAGATCCGTTGAATAAATCAAAATGTCATCCAAATACACAACCAAATTTTTGCCGATCAAAGGTCTAAGGATGTCATTAATAAGATTCTGAAAAAATGCTGGTGCATTGGTAAGACCGAAAGGCATAACCAGATTCTCAAAATGACCCACAGGAGTGTTAAAAGCAGTCTTCCATTCATCACCGTCCTTCATGCGCAACAAATTGTATGCCCCCCGGACATCAATTTTAGAGAACCACTTGGCCCCCACTAACTGGTTAAACAAATCAGGAATCAATGGCAGTGGGTAAGGATTGCGTACAGTAATTTTATTAATCTCACGAAAATCCAGACAAGGACGTAAACCGCCGTCCTTTTTTTTTAACAAAAAAAAATCCAACAGCCACAGGAGACTTGGAAGGCCTAATGTGACCGGCGGCCAAGCTCGTTTGTATGTATTCCTCCAAAGCCTTTCTCTCAGGAATAGTAAGATTAAATAAACGACTTTTAGGAAGAGTCGCTCCATGGACAAATTCAATGGTACAATCATAGTCTCTATGGGGAGGCAAAATTTGTGACTCATCCTCAGAAAAAACTCTCCAAAAATCCTAAATAGGTACAGGTAATTCCCCTTTTTCCACCGCAGCAATACGTCCGTTACAACACTTGTCATAACACTTAGGGCTCCAGGACTTAATTTCATTGGTAGACCAATCCAGTACAGGATTGTACAATTTTAACCAGGGCAACCCCAAAACTACTGGACAAGGCAAATTATTTAATACTACCAAATCCAAATTCTCTTGGTGAACACCATTAATAGTGAGGGGAAATTCACAGACCTTGTGAGTAACACTCTTCAAGGGAGAGCCATCGACGGAAACCACAGCAATAGGGGATGACAAAGGTTTGGGTTTTAATTTAAGTTTTTCCAAGAATCCCCCCATCAATCACATTCAGAGTAGAACCACAATCCACAAATACCCGAAATTCAATTAATTCTTCCTGAGCAACGGTAGTAGCAGATAGGAATACCCGCTTAGTATTTAAACAGGCTATATCGGCGTAACTGACCTTTTTTTTTTTCTTTGTTCATACGAAGCACACAGTTCTTAATGAAATGATCAGATTTTCCGCAATAAAAGCACAAACCTTCAGAAAACCTGCGGTCTTTTTCCTGAGAGCGGGGTGCCATCGCCCCAATCTCCATCGGCTCTCCAATGTCAGTACAGACCCTCTCAAGACTCGGAGCTGACATGGCAGAGGTTTTACTCTCATTAACCCTTGCACGCAGTCTCCTGTCCACCCGTATAGCTAATTGCATTGCCTCCTGCAAGTTTCCAGGTGTGGGATAAGCAATCAGCAGATCCTTAACCCTTTCACCTAGCCCCGCAAGAAACAAACTTTTCAAAGCTGAATCGTTCCACCCCACCTGGGCAGACCACCGACGTAAGTGAGAACAATATTTTTCCACATTACCTGATCCCTGCCTCAAACGTCTCAATTCAGTCTCAGCTGATGAGACACGATCAGGATCATCATACAACAGACCCAAAGCAGAAAAAAAACTATCCACTGATCTAAAGCATGGATCACTAGGTTGGAGAGAAAAGGCCCATCCCTGAGGTTCTTTGCGCAAAAGTGACATTATGAACCCTATGCGCTGTGATTCATCACCAGAGGATCTGGGTCTCAAACGAAAATATAATAAACAAGCATTTTTAAAAGGAAAAAAAATCTTCTTGATCACCAAAATATAAATCAGGCAAACGTACCTTTGGCTCCACAAAATGTGCTCCAGAACAGCTACTCACGTGTTGTTGGAGCTCGGCCACCTCCAGAGAGAGTCCCTGCAGGCGTTGAGCCAAATCCTGAACCGACACCATGATGGAAATGGGAAGTCTTTCCTTAAGAGATATTTTTGGGCTGGACTTACTGTTATGATCTGCTACAAGCACTAAGGAAAGAAAGGAGATCTGTCCCTACAATAGAACTAAGCTTAACCCGCTACGTTGTAGCGAGGAACCTGATCCTGTGATCAGACCCGCTAAAGTCCTCAGCTAGTCTGTACGAAGACCTATAGATGTGAGGGAGGGATCCCTACAAGAACTAGGGACTGGGAGTAAGATGGACACCTCCTAACAGAAATTGTAGCAGAAAAGGACAAACAAAACAACATAGAAAATAGAGGTCAAGAGACCTAGCTAAACTGACGGAGTAAGGTAACAAAGCACCTGGCTAGATAAAGAGTTGAAATTACAATGAAGTCCAGCAAGGCCAGAAGGGCGGAGCAGGTTTAAATAGGCAAAAAAGGTCATGTGACAAGCAAACTAGAAAAAACCTAACAGGAGAGTTCTAACACTTATCAGTTATAATTCCCCCAGCGGCACTAAAAACACGCTCCGATAACACGCTAGCGGCAGGGAAGGCCAGGACCTCCAAGGCATACAGAGAAAGTTCATTCCAAGTGTCCAGCTTGGATACCCAATAATTAAAAGGCACAGAGGAATCACGGAGGACGCTGGTACGGTCGGCAAGGTACTCCCCCTCACCATCTTTTGAAACTTTCCACTCCTTGTGAGAGTACCCTGAGCCTCAGGGCCTGTAAATTGGGTGGGTCTCAGAAAACTGTCCCAGAACGTTGACAGTGTTCCCCTGCCTCTGCTGGATTGGAGTTGCGTCTCGCTCGCCTGTACGCCTTGATTGGGCAACCAACTGTGACCTCTGCCGCTAGCGTGTTCAGATGGGAATTTTTTTTTTAACAGTTCTGCAGCAAGAGCCTTCTGGTACTGCCCCATTTTTGTAGACCTCTCCACCTCAGGAATAAGAGAGTGAAAGTTCTTCTTGTAGCGGGGGTCTAAAAGTGTCACCAACCAGTAATGACTGTCACCCAACATTTTGACAACGCGAGGGTCACGGTTAAGGCAGCGTAACATAAAGTCAGCCATGCGTGCCAGACTGGTAACGGGCAAGACTTCCGTGTGCTCACCAAGATCACGACTGACCATGCTCTCCTCCTCCTCCCCGTCCTCAGGCCACCCACGCTAAACCTATGATATGACAGTTGTACAGGTACTACAGTCTAAAGAACATGATACCAGCTCCTGTTTTTCTTCCTCCTCCTCCTCTCCCTCATGGTCCCCCAATGCACATTGGGATGAGATGAGGCTGGGCTGTGTGTAATCGCCCGCTACGGCTTCTTGATCCATCTCATCATACTCTGGCTGCAATGCCTCCTCTTTAATTCTCTGCAGAGTGCGTTGCAAAAGACAGACAAGTGGGATGCTGAAGCTAATGATGGCGTCATCGCCACTCACCATCTTGGTGGACTCCTCAAAGATTGTCAGGATGGTACATATGTCAGACATCCAGGTCCACTCCTGAGGTCTTATGTGTGGAGTCTGACCTGAATATCGACGGCCTTGTTGCAGCTGGTACTCTACAACTGCTCTCTTCTGCTCACAAATCCTTTGCAACATGTGGAGGGTAGAGTTCCAACGTGTAGGGACATCACACACAAGTCGGTGTGACGGAAGCTGCAAACGCTGTTGCAACACAGCAAGGGCGGCGGAAGCTGTAGCCGACTTCTGAAAATGAGCTGACAGGCGGCGTACTTCGACGAGCAGATCTGGCAACTCGGGGTACGATTTAAGAAACCGCTGAACCACGAGCTTAAGCACATGACCCAGGCATGGTACGTGTGTGATCTCGCCTCAGAGCCGCCACCAGGTTACGGCCATTGTCACACACGACCATGCCTGGATGTAGGTTCAGCGGTCTCAGCCACAGATCTGCCTGCTCTTTCACAGCTGTCCACAACTGTGAGGTTTATCACCTAAGTTTATGAGTTTCAGCACAGCCTGTTGCTGCTTGGCGGAGGCAGTACGACAGTGCTTCCAGCTTGTAACTGATGCGGTGATTAGTGTTGAGCCACCCCCGTAGTGTTCGAGTTCGGTTCGGTTCGTCGAACACCCGTGTGTTCGCCGAACTGTTCGTCGAACTGTTCGTCGAACACCTTCGAACACCGTTAAAACCAATGGCAGGCAAACAAAAACACATAGAAACACATAGAAAACACCTTCAAAGGTGTCCAAAGGCTGACAAACTGCTCAGAAGACATAACTAACACATGGAAAAGTGACAAGTACATATAGTCATGCGAAAATAAAAGAGGTGGAGGAGTAAAAGGAGGGGGAGACACAGATATAGGCATGTCATGCCCTTCTAAAATCCAAAAAGTGAGAAGCCAACACGGCCAGTCCGCTCCTGCCCGTGCCACCTCCGTGTCGCCGGGTTTGTGCCAGAGCCGCGGTGAACCCTGATGGCCAGCCCCCCTCTCCCAATACTGGTGCCTGTCCGCTGGTGGGTCGAGCGAGCCCCCCTGTGGTGGAGGCAGCTCTAAGCTTTTTAATTTAAATTGTCTCTCTAATTTGAATGAATACACTTTAAATCCATTTACAAGGATCTATTGGAGGGCAAGTCTCATGCCAGCAGCCGCGTAATTCCAGCTCCAGTAGCGTCCACTAAAGCTGCTGCAGTTAAAAAGCTTTTATAAGGATCGAGCTCGGCTGTCCACCGCAAGGCATCCTACTGCCAGTCCCAGCCCCTATGCCTTGGGGTGCCTCCTGATGCTCTTCACTAAGTATCCCATGGTCCCGAAGCATTTCCTTTGAAAAAATTAAGTGTCTAAACTACAGGTGGTGTAGCTTGCTTAACAGCCGGGATAATCCGCTGACTAGCAGACACTGCTACTAGGCACAAAGTATTTCCTGGGCTAGATGCAGTTAAAAATTTGTAATTAGATACTCTCGTTGGATGCTGAGAAAGCATTCCATAGAGTCTCCTGGCACGCCATATATGATTCTCTTAAAAAGCTTGGGGTAGGGGTCTAGGCGACCCTTTTATAGCCAAAATCACGGCCCTGTATCACAATACGTCACCTAGGCTGAAGATAAATGGAACTGTAGCACCCTGAGGGCTCGGTTGCTACAGACGTATTGCACCTCACCCAGAGGTGTGATATCTCACTCTCAGGTAAGGATGGAGTGTGGATCAGGACCCGACACCTGCATGCATTACACCACATTGCCGTGGGGCAGGGCGACCAATATGCCCCTGAGATGGGCACGACAGTCCCTGTCCCTGGCTGGAGTGGGGGGAGGGAACACTGAGGAAGGGGAACCCTGTAGTGCAGGAGCAGGGAGGAAGCAGTTCCTGGGTGCATTGAGAAGGGAGTATAAAAGATGGGCACCATCTTAGTTCAGTGCAGAGAAGTCTGAGCAGAAGTGGCAGGGAGCAGGGGCTCTACATGAGCTCTGCTCCGGAGGCGGGCCTAGTAACAGAGGCCCAGGCCTGCAAGAGGGAGAAGGAAGGAAGAGGAGCGGAGAAGGCTCCAGGAACGAGGAATGAAGGGATCCCAGGGGTGCGGACGGGCGAGTCGCCACCGCACGCCCGAATCCACCTGCGTGGAGGGGTCAGGCCAAAGTGGGAGACCGGTCCCCGAACTAGTGGAGGCAGGAAACGACCCTCAGCTAGAAACCGGAGGCTCTGACATTTTATGTGGCGCAGCCCCTTGCTCCACCCGCTAGGAAGGCACCACATAGGGTCAGGGAAACTGGCGCCAAGTTTACCAAGAGGAGGCCCGAGGCAGCCGGACAGAAGTGTTGGTAAGAAAGGCCAGACAAAGGACACACAAAGGGGGTCCTGTGAAGCGCTCCAAAGTTATCTGGGAGTTGTCTGAGCCCCTCACCTGGTGAGCACAGTACGACGTGGGCAGCCGTTACCTGCAGACGTGGTCTGGATAATAAGAACTGTGAGTAAAGGCCCTGAACTGCATCACTGACTCCGTGTCGTTACTGCTGCTGCCCTGCACCATCACCCCCATCCTCCGCATACACTGCCCTGAGGCTATACTCCTCCCGTGGGGAGTTATGCTACGCTCTGCTGCACCCACAACACCAGCCTCAGCGGTCTGCCCTGTAGCGGCGGTTCACTCTGACCGCAATCCACGGGTGGCGTAGTCGTACAGTTAAACATCAAAACCACATAAATAGTTCCACCACTGGTTTGACCGCCCTGAGCCACGGAACCGGGTCGCCGCCACGAAGACTACAACCACCAGCATCCACCAAAAAGGGTCCGGCTCCGGGTGTCCCAAGGCCCAGGGGGTGCGTCAGAACATTTTCATCACCTTTCACAATCACCAATGGGACAAGGCAGGGATGTCCTCTGTCCCCTCTCTTATACATCCTAGTGACGGAGCACCTGCTCTCATCAATTCGCCATAACCCCAATATTAGGTGGATTGTGGTGGGAGGCATATATCCATCCATGCTGTTATGGCTGAAATAGATCACTTTGTTACATGGTCAAATTTTAAAATCAATGCAGCGAAGTCTGAGGCCCTCGATGTCTCCCTCCCCAAATCCATATAGGATTCCATCCAGTCCAACTTTCCCTTTGCCTGGCCCTCACAGGGTATCAAATACTTAGGAATTCCTATTCATAGAGACCTCTCCCATCTATGTAATCTTAATTTTGGGCCCTTTATTGAACAACTCCATACAGACCACGGTTGGCAAGTTAGAACTGTAAGATTCACTACGTGAACCGCTGGTGTTTTGTGGAAAAGCACATGTACACTGCGTTCCAAATTATTATGCAAAAAGTGTTTAGGAGTGATAAGGGAAGAATTTGTTTGTTTGTCAGTTAAACTCATTGATGGTGATGTGTGTCAGGGCTCTTTATATCACTGTAAGCAATTGCAGACACCTGTGCTAATTAGTTTGGCAGGTGTGTCCAATGAAAGGCAAGACTACTTAAGAAGGCTCTCTCACATTATTAAGCAGCCTACATTTTCTGCCAAAATGGGAAAGAAAAAGGATGTGTCGGCTGCTGAGAAGCAATAAATTGTGGAGTGTTTAGGTCAAGGCATGACTACAATCAACATTGTGCGATGATCAGGATGAAGTGTCTTGGCAATCAAGAAGTATGTAGCTGATTCACAGTACACACGTGTGCGTGCTGATAAGGGCAAATTGAGGACTCTTTCCTACAGGCAATTACGTCAGGTTGAAAGAGCAGTGGCAAAAAAGCCTTGTCATAGCAGCAGACAAGTTTTTGAAGCTGCTTGTGCCTCCAACGTCCCCCGAACAACAAGATGCAGGGTCCTTCAGAGGTTTGCAGCTGTGCATACGCCATCCTGTCGACCTCCTCTATCCACTTCACACAAGCAGAAACGGCTCCAGTGGGCCAAACATTACATGAAGACTGATTTCAAAACTGTTTTGTTCACGGATGAGTGCCGTGCAGCACTCGATGGTCCAGATGGATGGAGTGGAGGATGGCTGGTTGATGGACACCCCACGCAAACACGGCTACAGCGCCAACAAGGAGGAGGTGGAGTAATGTTTTGGGCTGGAATCATGGGGAGAGAGATTGTCGGCCCCTTTAGGATCCCTGAAGGCGCTAAAGATGAACTCCATAATGTATGTGGATTTTCTCAAACAGCACTTCCTGCCATGGTTGAAGAAGAAGAACCGTGTATTTCACAGCAAGATCATTTTTCTGCATGATAATGCACCATCTCATGCTGCACATAAAACATCTGCATCTCTGGCTGATATGGGCATAAAAGGGGACAAACTTATGGTGTGACCCCCATGCTCCCCTGACCTCTACCCCATTCAGAACCTTTGGAGCATTATTAAAAGGAGTGTCTATGATGGCGGGAGGCAGTTCACATCTAAGCAACAGCTCTGGGAGGGTATTCTGTCCTCATGCAAAACAATTGAAGCAGAAACCATCCAAAACCTGACAAATTCAATGGACGAGAGAGTTCAGAAGCTCCTTTCGAACAAGGGGTCCTATGTGAAAATGTAACATCACCTAGAATAAAGTTTTGAGTTGAAAACTGTTTGATTTCAGTTTCTAACAACCTGCTAATGCTTATAATTTCAAAAATGACCATTTTTTTGGTCTTTATTAAAATGAAAAGGTTGATCGAAAAGTTTGGGGGATCTAAGAGTGTGGCAACCCAGTAGTCATGATTACTTCGAATTCTGACAATATGAGGGTCATGCTGCAGGTAGTGCAGCAAGAAGGCACTTATGTGTCTTGCGCATCTCGGAGCCCCAAAATTATTTTCCGGGCTAGATGCAGCTAAAAATTATTTTTAATTTTAAATCTGGTGAAGCTTTAGTATAGATGGCCTAATAGGATCAGTGCTGCACACTGCTACAAAGCCCAAATTATTTTCCAGTCAAGATACAGATAAACATGATTAGTAATTTGAAAGCTTAAAACGGTTGGTAGGGTGATTTTAACCAATCATCAAGCTTTTACTCTCCCCAGGATGACACAGGGGTAGAAAAGTCGTTTCGGATCCATGATTTGTTCATCTTTATGAACGTGAGTCTGTCTACATTATCAGTGGAGAGCCGCGTGCGCTTATCTGTCAGCACACCACCAGCAGCGCTGAACACACGTTCAGACAGAACGCTGGCTGCGGGGCATGACAAGATCTCCAAGGCGTAAGTGGCTAGCTCCGGCCATTTATCCAGATTGGAAGCCCAAAAAGAGCAAGGGTCCAGTGACACAGTCGTGGCTTCAATGTTTACTTGGAGATACTCCTGTACCATCGTCTCTAGGCGTTGACTATGTGTCAGACTTCTTGTCTCCTGTGGCCTTGCAAAGGATGGGCTAAAAAAGTGGTGAAATGATTCCGCAAAATTGATGTTACCAGCAGATACTGTGGTTCTGTTACGGTTTGAGTGCTGAACACTTGACGGTCCCACGGTTGGCAAGTTGGAACTGTGAGATTCACTACGTGCACCACTGGTATTTTGTGGAAAAGCACATGTAAGATTCTGCAACAGTCTCTGCTGATACTCCTGCATGCGTGCATCCCTTTCTATGGCAGGAATAATTTCTGCAAATTTACTTTTGTACCGGGGATCTAACAGTGTGGCAACCCAGTAGTCAGGATTATTTCTAATTCTCACAATTCGAGGGTCATGTTGCAGGTAGTGCAGCAAGAAGGCACTCATGTGTGTTGCGCATCCAGGAGCACCAAGTCCCTGTTGTGTTGGTGGCGAGGTAACAATCATGCTTCCTTCCTCTGTCCTCTCCCCCCAACCTCGCACAACAGAAATGTGATCAAGGTCTCCCTCATCTGATGAGTCTTCCATCAGTTCGTCCTCCACTTCTTCCTGGGCTCCTGCACCTTCCTCACTAGTTTGGCTGCTACCATGCGCCCTGGTAAAACCATCTCCCCCACCCTCACATGCCTGCCGCCTTGGTGCTGCCGACCGTCTGGACCTTGCAGATGTTAGCCCTTCCGCATACAACTCCTCCTCCTCTACTTCCTCCACCCCCTCTTGTGCCACCACCTGACTCCGAATTCTGTTTAACATGTGCTCCAGCATGTAAATCACCGGAATAGTCATGCTGATAATGGCATCGTCAGCACTAAACATCTTCGTCGCCATTTCAAAACTGTGCAGAAGGGTGCATAGGTCCCTGATCTGAGACCACTCCTCCAGCGTGATTTGCCCCACCTCTGAATCTCGTTGGCCCAGGCTATACGTCAGAACGTATTGCACCAGGGCTTGTCGGTGCTGCCACAGTCGCTGCAACATGTGCAGAGTTGAATTCCACCGGGTAGGCACATCGCATTTTAGCCGGTGAAGTGGCAGGCCCAACGACTTCTGTAGAGATGTAAGTCGCTGAGCTGCGGGATGCGAACGGCGGAAGTGAGCACACAGCGACCGTGCCCTCTGCAGAAGGCCATCTAGTCTGGGATAGTGGGCTAAAAATTGCTGGACAACCAGGTTCAACACGTGAGCCATACAAGGCACGTGTGTGACATTGCCCCGGCGAAGGGCCGCACCCAGGTTTGCAGCATTGTCGCACACGGCCTTCCCTGGTTTCAGGTCCAGTGGAGACAACCATTCATGAAATTGGTTCTCCAGAGCTGACCACAACTCCTCAGCTGTGTGACTCACATTTCCCAGACATTTCAATGTAAAAACCGCCTGATGACGTTGAGCCCTACTGCCAGCATAGTAAGGAGGTGTGCAGGATCCCTTCTGCGCAGTTAGAAAGCTTGTGGCATGACCAGACAGGCTTTGGGTGCAGGTGGAAGACCGAGAGGAGGTTGAGGAGGCAGAAGCAGTGGAGGAACTTTGACATAAAGAGGATTGACGCACAACTCGTGGGGACGGCAAGACTTGGACAGCAGCCCCTTGTCCTGCTGTCACCATAGTTACCCAGTGCCCAGTCAGCGACATGTAACGCCCCTGTCCATGCCTACTCGTCCAAGTGTCTGTGGTGAAATGCACCCTGTCACACACAGAGTTTCTCAAAGAAGCGGTGATGTTGTGTGCGACATGCTGGTGGAGCGCAGGCACACCTTTCTTTGAGAAGTAGTGCCGACTGGGCATCTGGTACTGGGGCACTGCGACGGACATAAGGTCTCGAAAATCCTCTGTGTCCACCAGGCGGAAAGGCAGCATTTCTGTAGCCAAGAGCTTGCAGATGGTGAAATTCAACCTCTTAGCTTTCTCATGGCTAGGAGGAAATGGTCTTTTACTTGTCCACATCTGAGGGACCGAGGGCTGGCTATTGTGCTTAGACGGGGTTGATAAGGGTGTCCCCGGCAAACTGCCGGTCTGTGAGGAAGATGCAGGCGGACATGTTAGGTTGCCTTGATCCAAAGGTGGTGCTATCGATGTCGGACAGCGCTCAACACCAGCTGGTGTTCCCACCTCCAAAGAAAATGATGACCTGCCAATCACGCTGGCTGTTGCGGGTAAAGAGGTGGCAGGTCTGCGCCCCAAAACAGGTGTGACTGCTGTCCCCCCAGTCACAGAGGATGAAGAGGCCGCGGATGCACAAGATATGGCAGACGGTGGTTGGCCCGGCCGGCTAGGCCGCATTGTAGCACACTGAGCTTCCCACTGCAACTTATGTTTCATGTCCATGTGCCGGTTCATGCATGAAGTACTCAAACTATGTATTTTTTGGCCTCTACTTAGCTTTTGCTGACAAATGTTACAGATAACACGAGTTGGGTCATCTTTATCGATCTGAAAAAATACCCAGGCTATGCAAGGCTTAGCACCCATGCGACCTGAAGAGCCACCACGACTTGTGGTGAGATGCAGAGTTGTGTTTGAGGATGCAGTTGTTGACATGCTTCCAGTACTACGTCTCTGTCCAGGAAGGCGCAACCTGACCTCGTCGTCACTAGCATCTTCCTCCACCTCCTCTGCTGACCTCATCTCTTGGCTGACTGTGGGTTGACAGTAAGTGGGATCTCCAACCTCATCATCATCACCCTGTGCGTTATCACACCCGTCGTCCTCAGAGCCAACCTGTTCCTGCCCTGGCAAAAAACTAAAGTTGTCGCTCCAATCAGGTATTTGAGTCTTATCATCGTCTTCCTCATTGTCTCCACCAACAGGAGTTACAGTTTGGGAATGAGGGTCTACATTATGGTCAGAACCTTCTGCGTCTGGTCCTGGATCCGACTCATAAAGATTCTGGGCATCAGTGCAGATCATTTCCTCGTCTGGATTCACAGAAGCGCTGGAGTCGACCTCTGATTCCCAGGCTATAGTATGAGTAAACAGCTCTGCAGACTCAACCATCTGTTCTACCTCATACTCAGACGGGCAGCTGGAGATTTGGGAGCTGTGAGGAAGCAAGTGCGATTGGGGTGACACCTTTGAGGACTGGAGTATTTGTGATGTTGAAGTTGATGTGGAGGAGAGCCCACTTAAAGGAGCACTTGATATCCGTTGAAGCACCTGCTGTTTTTGTGCCTCATCTGGAATTTGTAGCGATTGGCGTGGCCGTAAGAAAGGGATCTTATCACATTGTCCGCTAAAAGAAGTAGACATTTTAGTTTGGCTGGAAGATGGTCTTTCTTCTGCAGATGTTACTGTTGCTTTAACACCTACCCCACGGACACAACCTTTTTTCCCCTTCCCAACACGCCTATTCCCCTTTCCACCAGCAGCAGGCCTTTTTCCACTCATTTTGGTGGTTAACTAATTCACAACTCTGGAGTTGTTTGCACAAAAAAACAATGGATAGTAACCGAGCAGAGCTGAGTGGCCAAACTGTGGTATTAGGCCAAAACTATTGGCTGGGTTAGATGCAGAAAAAAATTATATTCAATTTGCAACCTGATGGAGGTCAGTATAGATGGACTAATACAACAAGTCCCACACACAGCTAGAAGCCCAATATTTTTTCAGAGGTAGATGCAGAAAAAAATATATTCAGTTTGCAACCTGATGGAGGTCAGTATAGATGGACTAATACAACAAGTCCCACACACAGCTAGAAGCCCAATATTTTTTCAGAGGTAGATGCAGAAAAAAATATATTCAGTTTGCAACCTGATGGAGGTCAGTATAGATGGACTAATACAACAAGTCCCACACACAGCTAGAAGCCCAATATTTTTTCAGAGGTAGATGCAGAAAAAAATATATTCAGTTTGCAACCTGATGGAGGTCAGTATAGATGGACTAATACAACAAGTCCCACACACAGCTAGAAGCCCAAATATTTTTTCAGAGGTACTGTAGATGCAGATAAAAATTATTTTTAATTTGCAACCTGATGGAGGTCAGTATAGATGGACTAATAGAGAAAGTCCGACACACTGCTAGAAGGCCAAATATTTTTTCAGAGCTAGATGCAGAAAAAAATTATATTCAGTTTGCAACCTGATGGAGGTCAGTATAGATGGACTAATAGAATGATGCTATACCCAAAAGATTTTACTTCACTAGGTGCAGTAAAAAAATTGGTATTCTATACACAGGTGGTATATCTTGCAACACAGATAGGCTACTCCACTGACTAACACACTCTGCAATAGGCCAAAAAGGATTAGCTTTGCTAGATTCAGCCAAATGCTGTGAAAAAAACTTGCACAGCACTGGCACAGACCTGCCTGGCAAAAACTGATAGGAACTGATGTAACCTAGTCCTGAAAAGGACTCCAATTACAATTAGTCTTTACTAGTGTTGAGCCACCCCCGTAGTGTTCGAGTTCGGTTCGGTTCGTCGAACACCCGTGTGTTCGCCGAACTGTTCGTCGAACTGTTCGTCGAACACCTTCGAACACCGTTAAAACCAATGGCAGGCAAACAAAAACACATAGAAACACATAGAAAACACCTTCAAAGGTGTCCAAAAGCTGACAAACTGCTCAGAAGACACAACTAACACATGGAAAAGTGACAAGTACATATAGTCATGCGAAAATAAAAGAGGTGGAGGAGTAAAAGGAGGGGGAGACACAGATATAGGCATGTCATGCCCTTCTAAAATCCAAAAAGTGAGAAGCCAACACGGCCAGTCCGCTCCTGCCCGTGCCACCTCCGTGTCGCCGGGTTTCTGCCAGAGCCGCGGTGAACCCTGATGGCCAGCCCCCCTCTCCCAATACTGGTGCCTGTCCGCTGGTGGGTCGAGCGAGCCCCCCTGTGGTGGAGGCAGCTCTAAGCTTTTTAATTTAAATTGTCTCTCTAATTTGAATGAATACACTTTAAATCCATTTACAAGGATCTATTGGAGGGCAAGTCTCATGCCAGCAGCCGCGTAATTCCAGCTCCAGTAGCGTCCACTAAAGCTGCTGCAGTTAAAAAGCTTTTATAAGGATCGAGCTCGGCTGTCCACCGCAAGGCATCCTACTGCCAGTCCCAGCCCCTATGCCTTGGGGTGCCTCCTGATGCTCTTCACTGAGTATCCCATGGTCCCGAAGCATTTCCTTTGAAAAAATTAAGTGTCTAAACTACAGGTGGTGTAGCTTGCTTAACAGCCGGGATAATCCGCTGACTAGCAGACACTGCTACTAGGCACAAAGTATTTCCTGGGCTAGATGCAGTTAAAAATTTGTAATTAGATACTCTCGTTGGATGCTGAGAAAGCATTCCATAGAGTCTCCTGGCACGCCATATATGATTCTCTTAAAAAGCTTGGGGTAGGGGTCTAGGCGACCCTTTTATAGCCAAAATCACGGCCCTGTATCGCAATACGTCACCTAGGCTGAAGATAAATGGAACTGTAGCACCCTGAGGGCTCGGTTGCTACAGACGTATGGCACCTCACCCAGAGGTGTGATATCTCACTCTCAGGTAAGGATGGAGTGTGGATCAGGACCCGACACCTGCATGCATTACACCACATTGCCGTGGGGCAGGGCGACCAATATGCCCCTGAGATGGGCACGACAGTCCCTGTCCCTGGCTGGAGTGGGGGGAGGGAACACTGAGGAAGGGGAACCCTGTAGTGCAGGAGCAGGGAGGAAGCAGTTCCTGGGTGCATTGAGAAGGGAGTATAAAAGGTGGGCACCATCTTAGTTCAGTGCAGAGAAGTCTGAGCAGAAGTGGCAGGGAGCAGGGGCTCTGCATGAGCTCTGCTCCGGAGGCGGGCCTAGTAACAGAGGCCCAGGCCTGGAAGAGGGAGAAGGAAGGAAGAGGAGCGGAGAAGGCTCCAGGAACGAGGAATGAAGGGATCCCAGGGGTGCGGACAGGCGAGTCGCCACCGCACGCCCGAATCCACCTGCGTGGAGGGGTCAGGCCAAAGGGGGAGACCGGTCCCCGAACTAGTGGAGGCAGGAAACGACCCTCAGCTAGAAACCGGAGGCTCTGACATTTTATGTGGCGCAGCCCCCTCGCTACACCCGCTAGGAAGGCACCACATAGGGTCAGGGAAACTGGCGCCAAGTTTACCAAGAGGAGGCCCGAGGCAGCCGGACAGAAGTGTTGGTAAGAAAGGCCAGACAAAGGACACACAAAGGGGGTCCTGTGAAGTGCTCCAAAGTTATCTGGGAGTTGTCTGAGCCCCTCACTTGGTGAGCACAGTACGACGTGGGCAGCCGTTACCTGCAGACGTGGTCTGGATAATAAGAACTGTGAGTAAAGGCCCTGGACTGCATCACTGACTCCGTGTCGTTACTGCTGCTGCCCTGCACCATCACCCCCATCCTCCGCATACACTGCCCTGAGGCTATACTCCTCCCGTGGGGAGTTATGCTAAGCTCTGCTGCACCCACAACACCAGCCTCAGCGGTCTGCCCTGTAGCGGCGGTTCACTCTGACCGCAATCCACGGGTGGCGTAGTCGGACATTTAAACATCAAAACCACATAAATAGTTCCGCCACTGGTTTGACCGCCCTGAGCCACGGAACCGGGTCGCCGCCACGAAGACTACAACCACCAGCATCCACCAAAAAGGGTCCGGCTCCGGGTGTCCCAAGGCCCAGGGGGTGCGTCAGAACATTTTCATCACCTTTCACAATCACCAATGGGACAAGGCAGGGATGTCCTCTGTCCCCTCTCTTATACATCCTAGTGACGGAGCACCTGCTCTCATCAATTCGCCATAACCCCAATATTAGGTGGATTGAGGTGGGAGGCACCGAGTACAAGTGCTCTCTATTTGCTGATGATGTCCTAGTATATATCACTCAATCACATATATCCATCCATGCTGTTATGGCTGAAATAGATCACTTTGTTACATGGTCAAATTTTAAAATCAATGCAGCGAAGTCTGAGGCCCTCGATGTCTCCCTCCCCAAAATCCATATAGGATTCCATCCAGTCCAAATTTCCCTTTGCCTGGCCCTCACAGGGTATCAAATACTTAGGAATTCCTATTCATAGAGACCTCTCCCATCTATGTTATCTTAATTTTGGGCCCTTTATTGAACAATTCCATACAGACCACGGTTGGCAAGTTAGAACTGTAAGATTCACTACGTGAACCGCTGGTGTTTTGTGGAAAAGCACATGTACACCGCGTTCCAAATTATTATGCAAAAAGTGTTTAGGAGTGATAAGGGAAGAATTTGTTTGTTTGTCAGTTAAACTCATTGATGGTGATGTGTGTCAGGGCTCTTTATATCACTGTAAGCAATTGCAGACACCTGTGCTAATTAGTTTGGCAGGTGTGTCCAATGAAAGGCAAGACTACTTAAGAAGGCTCTCTCACATTATTAAGCAGCCTACATTTTCTGCCAAAATGGGAAAGAAAAAGGATGTGTCGGCTGCTGAGAAGCAACAAATTGTGGAGTGTTTAGGTCAAGGCATGACTACAATCAACATTGTGCGATGATCAGGATGAAGTGTCTTGGCAATCAAGAAGTATGTAGCTGATTCACAGTACACACGTGTGCGTGCTGATAAGGGCAAATTGAGGACTCTTTCCTACAGGCAATTACGTCAGGTTGAAAGAGCAGCTGCAAAAAAGCCTTGTCATAGCAGCAGACAGGTTTTTGAAGCTGCTTGTGCCTCCAACGTCCCCCGAACAACAAGATGCAGGGTCCTTCAGAGGTTTGCAGCTGTGCATACGCCATCCTGTCGACCTCCTCTATCCACTTCACACAAGCAGAAACGGCTCCAGTGGGCCAAACATTACATGAAGACTGATTTCAAAACTGTTTTGTTCACGGATGAGTGCCGTGCAGCGCTCGATGGTCCAGATGGATGGAGTGGAGGATGGCTGGTTGATGGACACCCCACGCAAACACGGCTACAGCGCCAACAAGGAGGAGGTGGAGTAATGTTTTGGGCTGGAATCATGGGGAGAGAGATTGTCGGCCCCTTTAGGATCCCTGAAGGCGCTAAAGATGAACTCCATAATGTATGTGGATTTTCTCAAACAGCACTTCCTGTCATGGTTCAAGAAGAAGAACCGTGTATTTCACAGCAAGATCATTTTTCTGCATGATAATGCACCATCTCATGCTGCACATAAAACATCTGCATCTCTGGCTGATATGGGCATAAAAGGGGACAAACTTATGGTGTGACCCCCATGCTCCCCTGACCTCTACCCCATTCAGAACCTTTGGAGCATCATTAAAAGGAGTGTCTATGATGGCGGGAGGCAGTTCACATCTAAGCAACAGCTCTGGGAGGGTATTCTGTCCTCATGCAAAACAATTGAAGCAGAAACCATCCAAAACCTGACAAATTCAATGGACGAGAGAGTTCAGAAGCTCCTTTCGAACAAGGGGTCCTATGTGAAAATGTAACATCACCTAGAATAAAGTTTTGAGTTGAAAACTGTTTGATTTCAGTTTCTAACAACCTGCTAATGCTTATAATTTCAAAAATGACCATTTTTTTGGTCTTTATTAAAATGAAAAGGTTGATCGAAAAGTTTGGGGGATCTAAGAGTCTGGCAACCCAGTAGTCATGATTACTTCGAATTCTGACAATATGAGGGTCATGCTGCAGGTAGTGCAGCAAGAAGGCACTTATGTGTCTTGCGCATCTCGGAGCCCCAAAATTATTTTCCGGGCTAGATGCAGCTAAAAATTATTTTTAATTTTAAATCTGGTGGAGCTTATTATAGATGGCCTAATAGGATCAGTGCTGCACACTGCTACAAAGCCCAAATTATTTTCCAGTCAAGATACAGATAAACATGATTAGTAATTTGAAAGCTTAAAACGTTTGGTAGGGTGATTTTAACCAATCATCAAGCTTTTACTCTCCCCAGGATGACACAGGGGTAGAAAAGTCGTTTCGGATCCATGATTTGTTCATCTTTATGAACGTGAGTCTGTCTACATTATCAGTGGAGAGCCGCGTGCGCTTATCTGTCAGCACACCACCAGCAGCGCTGAACACACGTTCAGACAGAACGCTGGCTGCGGGGCATGACAAGATCTCCAAGGCGTAAGTGGCTAGCTCCGGCCATTTATCCAGATTGGAAGCCCAAAAAGAGCAAGGGTCCAGTGACACAGTCGTGGCTTCAATGTTTACTTGGAGATACTCCTGTACCATCGTCTCTAGGCGTTGACTATGTGTCAGACTTCTTGTCTCCTGTGGCCTTGCAAAGGATGGGCTAAAAAAGTGGTGAAATGATTCCGCAAAATTGATGTTACCAGCAGATACTGTGGTTCTGTTACGGTTTGAGTGCTGAACACTTGACGGTCCCACGGTTGGCAAGTTGGAACTGTGAGATTCACTACGTGCACCACTGGTATTTTGTGGAAAAGCACATGTAAGATTCTGCAACAGTCTCTGCTGATACTCCTGCATGCGTGCATCCCTTTCTATGGCAGGAATAATTTCTGCAAATTTACTTTTGTACCGGGGATCTAACAGTGTGGCAACCCAGTAGTCAGGATTATTTCTAATTCTCACAATTCGAGGGTCATGTTGCAGGTAGTGCAGCAAGAAGGCACTCATGTGTGTTGCGCATCCAGGAGCACCAAGTCCCTGTTGTGTTGGTGGCGAGGTAACAATCATGCTTCCTTCCTCTGTCCTCTCCCCCCAACCTCGCACAACAGAAATGTGATCAAGGTCTCCCTCATCTGATGAGTCTTCCATCAGTTCGTCCTCCACTTCTTCCTGGGCTCCTGCACCTTCCTCACTAGTTTGGCTGCTACCATGCGCCCTGGTAAAACCATCTCCCCCACCCTCACATGCCTGCCGCCTTGGTGCTGCCGACCTTCTGGACCTTGCAGATGTTAGCCCTTCCGCATACAACTCCTCCTCCTCTACTTCCTCCACCTCCTCTTGTGCCACCACCTGACTCCGAATTCTGTTTAACATGTGCTCCAGCATGTAAATCACCGGAATAGTCATGCTGATAATGGCATCGTCAGCACTAAACATCTTCGTCGCCATTTCAAAACTGTGCAGAAGGGTGCATAGGTCCCTGATCTGAGACCACTCCTCCAGCGTGATTTGCCCCACCTCTGAATCTCGTTGGCCCAGGCTATACGTCAGAACGTATTGCACCAGGGCTTGTCGGTGCTGCCACAGTCGCTGCAACATGTGCAGAGTTGAATTCCACCGGGTAGGCACATCGCATTTTAGCCGGTGAAGTGGCAGGCCCAACGACTTCTGTAGAGATGTAAGTCGCTGAGCTGCGGGATGCGAACGGCGGAAGTGAGGTTTGCAGCATTGTCGCACACGGCCTTCCCTGGTTTCAGGTCCAGTGGAGACAACCATTCATGAAATTGGTTCTCCAGAGCTGACCACAACTCCTCAGCTGTGTGACTCACATTTCCCAGACATTTCAATGTAAAAACCGCCTGATGACGTTGAGCCCTACTGCCAGCATGGTAAGGAGGTGTGCAGGATCCCTTCTGCGCAGTTAGAAAGCTTGTGGCATGACCAGACAGGCTTTGGGTGCAGGTGGAAGACCGAGAGGAGGTTGAGGAGGCAGAAGCAGTGGAGGAACTTTGACATAAAGAGGATTGACGCACAACTCGTGGGGACGGCAAGACTTGGACAGCAGCCCCTTGTCCTGCTGTCACCATAGTTACCCAGTGCCCAGTCAGCGACATGTAACGCCCCTGTCCATGCCTACTCGTCCAAGTGTCTGTGGTGAAATGCACCCTGTCACACACAGAGTTTCTCAAAGAAGCGGTGATGTTGTGTGCGACATGCTGGTGGAGCGCAGGCACACCTTTCTTTGAGAAGTAGTGCCGACTGGGCATCTGGTACTGGGGCACTGCGACGGACATAAGGTCTCGAAAATCCTCTGTGTCCACCAGGCGGAAAGGCAGCATTTCTGTAGCCAAGAGCTTGCAGATGGTGAAATTCAACCTCTTAGCTTTCTCATGGCTAGGAGGAAATGGTCTTTTACTTGTCCACATCTGAGGGACCGAGGGCTGGCTATTGTGCTTAGACGGGGTTGATAAGGGTGTCCCCGGCAAACTGCCGGTCTGTGAGGAAGATGCAGGCGGACATGTTAGGTTGCCTTGATCCAAAGGTGGTGCTATCGATGTCGGACAGCGCTCAACACCAGCTGGTGTTACCACCTCCAAAGAAAATGATGACCTGCCAATCACGCTGGCTGTTGCGGGTAAAGAGGTGGCAGGTCTGCGCCCCAAAACAGGTGTGACTGCTGTCCCCCCAGTCACAGAGGATGAAGAGGCCGCGGATGCACAAGATATGGCAGACGGTGGTTGGCCCGGCCGGCTAGGCCGCATTGTAGCACACTGAGCTTCCCACTGCAACTTATGCTTCATGTCCATGTGCCGGTTCATGCATGAAGTACTCAAACTATGTATTTTTTGGCCTCTACTTAGCTTTTGCTGACAAATGTTACAGATAACACGAGTTGGGTCATCTTTATCGATCTGAAAAAATGCCCAGGCTATGCAAGGCTTAGCACCCATGCGACCTGAAGAGCCACCACGACTTGTGGTGAGAGGCAGAGTTGTGTTTGAGGATGCAGTTGTTGACGTGCTTCCAGTACTACGTCTCTGTCCAGGAAGGCGCAACCTGACCTCGTCGTCACTAGCATCTTCCTCCACCTCCTCTGCTGACCTCATCTCTTGGCTGACTGTGGGTTGACAGTAAGTGGGATCTCCGACCTCATCATCATCACCCTGTGCGTTATCACACCCGTCGTCCTCAGAGCCAACCTGTTCCTGCCCTGACAAAAAACTAAAGTTGTCGCTCCAATCAGGTATTTGAGTCTTATCATCGTCTTCCTCATTGTCTCCACCAACAGGAGTTACAGTTTGGGTATGAGGGTCTACATTATGGTCAGAACCTTCTGCGTCTGGTCCTGGATCCGACTCATAAAGATTCTGGGCATCAGTGCAGATCATTTCCTCGTCTGGATTCACAGAAGCGCTGGAGTCGACCTCTGATTCCCAGGCTATAGTATGAGTAAACAGCTCTGCAGACTCAACCATCTGTTCTACCTCATACTCAGACGGGCAGCTGGAGATTTGGGAGCTGTGAGGAAGCAAGTGCGATTTGGGTGACACCTTTGAGGACTGGAGTATTTGTGATGTTGAAGTTGATGTGGAGGAGAGCCCACTTAAAGGAGCACTTGATATCCGTTGAAGCACCTGCTGTTTTTGTGCCTCATCTGGAATTTGTAGCGATTGGCGTGGCCGTAAGAAAGGGATCTTATCACATTGTCCGCTAAAAGAAGTAGACATTTTAGTTTGGCTGGAAGATGGTCTTTCTTCTGCAGATGTTACTGTTGCTTTAACACCTACCCCACGGACACAACCTTTTTTCCCCTTCCCAACACGCCTATTCCCCTTTCCACCAGCAGCAGGCCTTTTTCCACTCATTTTGGTGGTTAACTAATTCACAACTCTGGAGTTGTTTGCACAAAAAAACAATGGATGGTAACCGAGCAGAGCTGAGTGGCCAAACTGTGGTATTAGGCCAAAACTATTGGCTGGGTTAGATGCAGAAAAAAATTATTTTGAATTTGCAACCTGATGGAGGTCAGTATAGATGGACTAATAGAGAAAGTCCGACACACTACTAGAAGGCCAAATATTTTTTCAGAGGTAGATGCAGAAAAAAATATATTCAGTTTGCAACCTGATGGAGGTCAGTATAGATGGACTAATACAACAAGTCCAAGTCCCACACACAGCTAGAAGCCCAAATATTTTTTCAGAGGTACTGTAGATGCAGATAAAAATTAGTTTTAATTTGCAACCTGATGGAGGTCAGTATAGATGGACTAATAGAGAAAGTCCGACACACTACTAGAAGGCCAAATATTTTTTCAGAGCTAGATGCAGAAAAAAATTATATTCAGTTTGCAACCTGATGGAGGTCAGTATAGATGGATTAATAGAACAAGACCCACACACAGCTAGAAGCCCAATATTTTTTCAGAGGTAGATGCAGAAAAAAATATATTGAGTTTGCAACCTGATGGAGGTCAGTATAGATGGACTAATAGAACAAGTCCCACACACTGCTAGAAGCCCAAATATTTTTTCAGAGGTACTGTAGATGCAGATAAAAATTAGTTTTAATTTGCAACCTGATGGAGGTCAGTATAGATGGACTAATAGAGAAAGTCCGACACACTACTAGAAGGCCAAATATTTTTTCAGAGGTAGATGCAGAAAAAAATATATTCAGTTTGCAACCTGATGGAGGTCAGTATAGATGGACTAATAGAACAAGTCCCACACACTGCTAGAAGCCCAAATATTTTTTCAGAGGTACTGTAGATGCAGATAAAAATTAGTTTTAATTTGCAACCTGATGGAGGTCAGTATAGATGGACTAATAGAGAAAGTCCGACACACTACTAGAAGGCCAAATATTTTTTCAGAGGTAGATGCAGAAAAAAATATATTCAGTTTGCAACCTGATGGAGGTCAGTATAGATGGACTAATACAACAAGTCCCGCACACAGCTAGAAGCCCAAATATTTTTTCAGAGGTACTGTAGATGCAGATAAAAATTATTTTTAATTTGCAACCTGATGGAGGTCAGTATAGATGGACTAATAGAGAAAGTCCGACACACTACTAGAAGGCCAAATATTTTTTCAGAGGTAGATGCAGAAAAAAATATATTCAGTTTGCAACCTGATGGAGGTCAGTATAGATGGACTAATACAAGTCCCACACACAGCTAGAAGCCCAAATATTTTTTCAGAGGTACTGTAGATGCAGATAAAAATTAGTTTTAATTTGCAACCTGATGGAGATCAGTATAGATGGACTAATAGAGAAAGTCCGACACACTACTAGAAGGCCAAATATTTTTTCAGAGCTAGATGCAGAAAAAAATATATTCAGTTTGCAACCTGATGGAGGTCAGTATAGATGGACTAATACAACAAGTCCCGCACACAGCTAGAAGCCCAAATATTTTTTCAGAGGTACTGTAGATGCAGATAAAAATTATTTTTAAATTGCAACCTGATGGAGGTCAGTATAGATGGACTAATAGAGAAAGTCCGACACACTACTAGAAGGCCAAATATTTTTTCAGAGGTAGATGCAGAAAAAAATATATTCAGTTTGCAACCTGATGGAGGTCAGTATAGATGGACTAATACAACAAGTCCCACACACAGCTAGAAGCCCAAATATTTTTTCAGAGGTACTGTAGATGCAGATAAAAATTAGTTTTAATTTGCAACCTGATGGAGGTCAGTATAGATGGACTAATAGAGAAAGTCCGACACACTACTAGAAGGCCAAATATTTTTTCAGAGCTAGATGCAGAAAAAAATTATATTCAGTTTGCAACCTGATGGAGGTCAGTATAGATGGATTAATAGAACAAGACCCACACACAGATAGAAGCCCAATATTTTTTCAGAGGTAGATGCAGAAAAAAATATATTCAGTTTGCAACCTGATGGAGGTCAGTATAGATGGACTAATAGAACAAGTCCCACACACTGCTAGAAGCCCAAATATTTTTTCAGAGGTACTGTAGATGCAGATAAAAATTAGTTTTAATTTGCAACCTGATGGAGGTCAGTATAGATGGACTAATAGAATGATGCTATGCCCAAAAGATTTTACTTCACTAGGTGCAGTAAAAAAATTGGTATTCTATACACAGGTGGTATATCTTGCAACACAGATAGGCTACTCCACTGACTAACACACTCTGCAATAGGCCAAAAAGGATTAGCTTTGCTAGATTCAGCCAAATGCTGTGAAAAAAACTTGCACAGCACTGGCACAGACCTGCCTGGCAAAAACTGATAGGAACTGATGTAACCTAGTCCTGAAAAGGACTGCAATTACAATTAGTCTTTACTCCCACAACCTATCTATTTAAGAGCACAGACCTGCCTGATAAAAGTCGTAGGAAATGCTGTAACCTAGTCCTTAAAAGGACTGCAATCACAACTATTCCCTACTCCCAAGCTATCTGTATGTTTGTGCGAAAATTGGCTTGAAATTAACAAGGTATAGCGCACACAGCAACAGCGGTGCCGTCTAACACGCAGCTGCAGCAGTGAGAAAATGGTGGCGACGGGGAAAATGGCTTGGTCTTATAGGGCAAGGACATGTGACATACACTGCCAATGACACATGCCCTTGCTTGTGTGAAAAAAAGCACTTCGCTCCGTGTGTGCGCTGCTGATAGGCTGACAGATTGCACCTCCCCACTGTAAATGCGGGAAAGAGAAAAAAAAATGGAGATCTTCATTGTTCCTGCAGAGATCCATCCCCTGCCCCTCCCCCCACCCCGCTGTACACTCAAACTGCGTATTAACATTAATTTTCATCATTACTGAGAAAAATCCAGTTATGATTTTGGTGCACGAACAGTTATCGAACATAACCTCGAACAGCCGAATTTTTCTCAAATTGTTCGTGTTCGCCGAACGGCTCGAACACCGCCCAAAACAGCTCGAATTTGAGATTGGCGAACAGTTCGAGTAGAACAACGCTCATCTCTAGCGGTGATATCTGAGATGGAGGGTGAACATGAGGAGGATGATCATCAGGAGCTGTACACTGTGGGGGCAACTCTGACTGACATAGGGCACGCAATCCTCGGTGTGGAGAGGATGTGTTCCGTCCCAAGGTCCGACTGGTTCCCGGCTTCCACTATGTTTACCCAGTGTGCCGTCAGAGAGATGTACCGTCCCTGGCCACAAGCTCTTGTCCACGTGTCCGTTGTCAGGTGGACTCTCCCAGTAACTGCGTTGTTGAGGGCACGGCAGATGTTTTGGGACACATGCTTGTGTAGTGCGGGGATGGCACACCGGGCAAAATAGTGTCGGCTGGGGACCGAGCACCGAGGGACGGCCACCGCCACAAGGTTGCGGAAGGATTCCGTCTCCACCAGCCTAAAAGGCAGCATTTCCAACGCAAGCAGTCGTGAAATGTGCGAATTTAGGACTGTGGCTTGTGGGGCTTTGGCTGCGAATTTGCTCTTTCATTCAAAGGTCTGGGATAAGGACAATTGAACGCTGACGTGGACGTTGATGCTGTTTCTTGAGAAACTGCCATAACAAGTGAAGACTGAGAGGAGGGGGAATCTTTGCATGCAGTATGGACAGGGGATTGCCTTGCACGCACAACAGGGGGTTCTCTTACACGCACAACGGCGGAAAAAGCAGTGGTGACACCCGCTGACACTGGTCGTGGACCCTGGGGTTCGCCCCACAAAGTCGGGTGCTTTGCTGACATGTGCCTGATCATGTTGGTGGTGGTCAGGCTGGTACTTTTGTCACCCCTGCTGGCACTGGCATGGCAGGTGGTACAAATGGCCTTTTTGGGGTTATCAGCAGAGTCTTTAAAAAATTCCAGACTCTGGAAGACCTACCGGTTGTACTGGCAACGTCCCTCGTGTTGGTGTTACGGGGAACGGTTGCCCGCCTTCTGTGTGCAGCCACCACACTGCTTCTTCCTGTCTGTTGGGGTACTCTGCCTCCCTCCCCCTGTGTGCTGCTGGCCTCGCTCTGCGTGTCCTCCTGCCATCTTGGGTCAGCTACTAGATCATCCACCACGTCCTCCTCTTCCACTTCCGCACCACGATCCTCCTCCTCACTTCGTGGCAATTGTGTCTCGTCATCGTCCACCTCTTGTGACAAATTGCGCCAGCGTCGCCTTCCTGTGGCCATGGCTGTTCAAATATTTGGGCATCGCTACATGGGATCTCCTCTTCCACCACTTCTAGCGGAGAAAAAAAGAGGATTTAGATGAAAAAAAAAAAAAAAAGGATTTTTCCTGGCCCCCGAGACCTGGAGCTAAGTCTAGCAATTTGAGCAGCAGGAGCACACAGGACTGTAATGCAGCGTTTGCTGGTATAACCACTGCGTTTCCTATACAGCCTGCCTGCCTGCCTGATATCTGGGATGGATATTAGTCCTGAGAAGGACGGTTTGTTTGATCTGGCAGCTTTTACAGACCCTACACTAACTATTTCGCAGTATATATCTCTCCCTAAATCAGCAGCACTTTCCCTAGACTGTGTGATCCCGGGCGACTGAGTCCAAGATGGCGGCGCCCGGTTTTAAATACTCGAGGTGACGCTGGGCGGCCAGCCAATCACTGTAATGCCCACAAACAACATGGCTGCGGCATTACAGTGACTGGCTGGCAATCCCTGCATGTTCATTGGCTCTGTAAAGAGCGCCAAACATGCAGGGCGGAGACCCGAGCTCCCGCCCGAGTAATCCGAAAATGCTCGGTGCTCGCCGAACATCCCGAGTAGTGAGATGCTCGGGCGAGTAACGAGCAGTGTCGAGCATGCTCGCTCAACACTAGTAATGACGTCTATTAGGCTGTGTGCACACATTAAGCTTTTGGTTTCTCCATCTCTTGTCTGGAAAATGCTGTAAATAGGTGCAGATTTTTCCCCACTCATCAGTGTGGGTGAAATCTGCAGCAAAAACGCTGACAGAATTGACATCCTGCAGAATTATATCTTCACCAAACCTGCAAGTCACAAATAAGTAACATGTGCAGGAGACGTCAGGATTCTCAGTCACTTTCCTGGCATCGGGAAACCCTTTAGGTTTTGTGACAAATCTGCACAGAAAAAAGGTGACAAAATCTGAAATGTGTGCACGTGTGTCCTTACAAAGTAAATCAACATGCAAAGTAACTGCAAGGAATCTCTCAAAAGGAGTTTGTTACCCCAAAATGGAAATTCAGCTACTTAATCATTTACATTAAGGCTATGTGCCCACAATGCAGAAATGAAGCAGAAAATTTCTGCAGCATTTCTGCATCTCCCTGGCAGAAAAAACGCATGCGGATTGTACATGCGTTTTTCCAGCGTAATACATGTGGATTCACATGCGTTTCCGCATGCGGATTGACAAGTGCTTTCAAAGCGATTTTAGCATCACTTGGAAAGTGCTTGACAACTAGGTCACACTATATAAATCCATGCAAACAGCATGGATTTATATAGTGTGACCTTTAGAGTGGTTAAAAATAAAAAAATAAACCTTGATACTTACCTTCCGATGGCCCGGCGTGTGTTGCTGCGCTCCTTCCTGGCTGCCAGCTGATCGCGGGACACTGCACTGAAAGACCTGCTGTCACATGACTGTGACGTCAGCGCAGGTCCTTCAGTCTGCTGGCAAGCACAGGGAAGGAGACCGGGGGCTGTCGGTAGGTGAATATAATCTTTATTTTTTATTTTATTCTTTTTTTTACAGTTTCTATGGTACCTGGGTGTGGATGAGAGTCATCTCTTCTCCACACTCAGGTACCATCCGCACATTACAACGCGCCAATTAAGCATGTACAGAAGCAGTCTTGCAGAATTGGCGCGTTCTAATGCAAGTCAATGGCGGCGAAAACGCAGCGCTTCCGCAAAATTAATGGACATGCTGCGGATTTTTGAGAGCAGCATAAACGCTGCAGAAAAATCCGCAGCATGGGCATTGAAAGTGCGGAATTGCATAGGGGACCATGGCAGAAGGCTTACCATGCGTTTCCCAAGCATTTACGCTGCGGAAAATTCCGCAGCAAAAACGCTTGAAAAACACATCGTGGGTACACAGCCTAAATTCACTTTTAATCCTTATGCACCCCTGGCATGGTCAATGTCCAAGGGGATCAGGTATTAGTCTTAGTGCCCCCAGCAGAAAGTAAGCTCATGGCCAAGTGGCAAGGGCCATATGAAGTCCGGGAAAAGGTTGGGGAGATAAATTAGAGAGTATATCAACCTGGGAAGAGAAAACCCAAACAGCTATATCACGTAAATTTGCTATAAGCAAGGAAAGACTGGGAATGTATGATTACGGATGCGACTCCGGTCGTATCGTCTGGGGACCCTCCGACAATGGCCAGGGGAGAGGTAAATATAAGTGACACACTCTCTAAACAGAAGCGACGGGAGACTGAGAAATTGGTGCTGCAGAGTACGGATGTATTTTCGGAACTGCTTGGCCGAACATCTGTGATCCAACATAACATTGTCACAGAGGCCCAGACACAAGCCATCGCAGCTAAGGAAAAACAAATGCTCCAGCTAGGAGTTATCGAGGAGTCCAGGAGGGAGCGGGCTAGCCCCATTGTAACTGGTTTTGAAGCTGGACGGATCGTTATGATTTTGTAACGACTTCTGAAAATGTAATAAAGTGTTGAAATTTGACCTTTATTCAATGTCCTGGGTGGACGAGCTGATTGAGAGACTGGGGCAGGCCCAGTACTTCACCACGGGTTACTGGCAGGTGCCTTGGACAGAGTCAGCCTTCATAACGCCGGAGGGTCTCTATCACTAGGTCGTCTTGCCTTTTGGGTTACATGCAGCCTCGGCCATGTTCCAGAGGCTGATGGACATAGTGTTAGAGCCTTATCAGAAGTATGTATCGGTGTATTTGGAGGATATTACCTTTAGTACCAAGTGGCATACCAACTTGTCCCAGGTACAATCAGTAGTGGATTTGCACACAGCCGTGGGCTTAACAGTGAACCCAAAAATGTGGAAACTGCTGTCACTTCCCTTTCCACACTGAAACGAAGATCATCGAAAAGGAGGGGACTGGGACATCCCTACTCTCCCCTGCTTTGTTTGCCGCCCATCAGTGATGCTGGTTTCAGGGGCTGGTCCGTGCAATGTCTCCCTCAGCGCCCTGTGCGATAAGTGCAGCATCCGGTCTGTTGTCTGCTTAGCTGAATAGTAATAACTTATTACTAATAAGCCGACTCTGCTTACAGTCAGATATCAGAACTACACTTATGTATTTTATGTCTGAGTGCTTACTTCACGATTCAACAGCTGTTCATTTGTTCCAAAAAAATTTGATTTCAGTGATAAAACTGACATCCTAACAAGTTTGAGCAAGGTCTACTACTCCTCGGATGACTCTTCTGCACAGTATAAAAATAGGAGAAACCTTATAATTGTATGCCATCACAAGAAACATTTTGGAGTGAAAGCTGAATGGCACTTTTTTGCCATTCAGCTCCTGGCAAAAGGTGTATGTGATGGTTTAGGAGGCACGGTGAAATGTCTAGCAGCTCAAGCTAGCCTCCATAGACCACATTCAGACCAAATTTTAACACCCATGCAACTTTTCCAACTGAGTGAGAAAAATATTCCTAACATCCAGTTCACGTACTGTACAAACCAGGACTAAGAAGAAGAGGAAAGTTTGTTAAAACATTGGTTACAAAAAGCAGAACCCATCAAAGGAACTAAGCAATACCACACTTTAATTCCATGTAGTGAAACAAAAATATAAACAAGGATTTTTTCATCCAGAAATGACAGTGAAGTCCATGAAGTGATTGAAGGTGGCACAAGATTGGCGATGGATGATATAACTGGATATGTGACCTGTGAGTATGATCAGCACTGGTGGCTGCTGGCTAATGGACTCTCCAAAGACTAGGACAATGAAGAAGTAAAGCCATTTTTCTGCACCTTCTGGTCCATCACCATCCTTTGTGTATCCAAGAAAGCAGACATTTTGAAAGTAACCAAAAATCAGATATTAACATAAGTGGACCCAAACCCCATAACAGGCGTACATACTGACACAAAAGGAAACGGCCATTGTTAGTAAGAGATTGTGGACAAGATTACATTTCACCCAGAAGGGAGAACAAATTATTGAGAAAAGATCAGTGTAAAGACGTACTATTAATTGTTCAGACTAATTCATAATGTTTTATTTTATCGCTGGACGATTTTACTGTATTTTTTTTCATTATTTTTTTTTAAACTGGAAAAAGGAAATGTCTAGTGAAGTAATAATAAAAAAAAAGTTATTACATGTATAACTGTATATTAAAAAGGTGTTAAAATATTGATTCTTTTAGTTTAGCATTAAACCTATGACTAGGATGAGACTGTATTTAGAAAATCACACAACAAAATATGATCCTACAGAAATACCAACTTGAATCCCTGAAGGAATGTAACCAATAACACAAGTAACACATACGCATTTTTTTTACAAAACACAGTTTTCCCGAAATCGCCCATCAAAATTTAGAATTTGACTCCTCGAAAACAAAATAACAAACTTGGTTAAGACATGTCGAATTAAAGCCTGTACAATTCTGAACAAAATGCTGCCTCTCCCATCTCTATGTTAATTGTAGCCCGCAATATGATAAATGTAAAGTCTATAAAAAAATAACGAAAATAAAAAATCCTAAATTTATTATTTTTACTTCACTAAAGTAGCACTTCAAAAAAATGGTGTCATTCAAAAGTACAACTTGTCCTGCAAAAAACAAGCCCTTGGTTATATTGAAAAAATATAAAAGTTATGGCTCTGGAAAAAAGAGGAGAAAAAAAACTAAAGTGCAAAGATAGAAAATCACAAGATCATGAACGGGTTAATATCAAGTAAATTGAACCAGTGTTATGTAAAAATTAACCATTACAGAACATTGCTAATATTTTCCTATTTTTTCATATTTTATATAATGGTTGTTCCCCAGCTTTTCCAGTCTGCAGAATGCCAGATCTGCCCGGCCAGTCAATCTAAACGCTACCGTGGAGGTGACCGGAAGTGAGAGCGCGCGCGGGGTGTGAACACGTGGGCTGTGGTGTGGCTGTGGTGAGCGGCGTGCGGCGTGGTCCGACTCGGCTCGCGGCCCTCTGGCGAGGGAGCCAGGCGGAGGTGACCAAGTGGACCGGGAGGACCGGTAGGAGGCGAGCGGAGGAACGAGCGCAAGAGATCGCTGTGATATCGTGCAGCGCCGGCCGGCGGAGGGCGCCAGGTGGTGGTGACCAGGAGGACCGGTAAGAGGCGACCGGAGGGGCGAGCGCGCTGTGATAGCGTGCAGCGTCCCTAGAGGAGGTGAGTGAGGGGCAGGAGGCCGCGATAAGAGGCCCTACTGAACCCGAGCGTGTATTGTACTGTATTTGTATTGTAATTGTATTTTATTTAAGTGCTCCCCCCCCCGGCCTTATTTAAATTAATCCCCTGTCCATATTTGATCGATCTCCCCCCTATCCATATTTAATACAACTCCCCAGGCCATCTTTAGTGATCCCCCAGACCATATTTAATTGATCACCCCCCGTCCATATTTAAATTGATCCCCTGATAACCCCCCGTCCATATTTAACTGATCCCCCTGACAACATTTAAATTGACCCCCCCGTCCATATTAAATTGATCCCCCGACCACATTTAACTGATTGACCCCCCCAGCCCATAATCAATTGATCCCCCTTGTCCATATTTAATAGATTCCCCCTGTCCACTTTTACTGATCCCCCAGTCCCTATTTATTTGCCTTATCCCCATCCATATTTAATTAACCCCCTGTCCATAATTAATTGATTGATTCCCCAGTCCACAATTAATTATTTCCCCAGCCCATATTTATTGATCCCCAGTCCATAGTCAATTGACACACCGTCCATACTTAATTAATCCACCTGACCTACTCAGCTGAGTCCCCGGTCCATACTTAATTGATCCCCCGTCCATACTTAACTGATCCCCCGCCGATATCTAATTGATACACTTGCACATCCCTAATTGATCCCCGTCCATAGACCTATATATAAATAATTGTGTTTTGTACTTGTATATATATACTGACTGTATCCCCATATTTAGAATGGCGTCCATCTTGGCCGGAGCCGTGCAGTGTACATCTTGCGCAATGTATGCATTCCGTGAGCTACCGCTCAAGGATCCATACTGCTGCGAGAGATGTGAGCATATTGTGCATTTGGAAGCCCAAATTCTGGATCTAAGTGCTCAGATAGCGATACTGAGGAGCATCGACAACATGGAACGGAGTTAGCTGCTCACCGAGCAGACACTCAATGGTCAATACTGAAGGGTGGAGCATACAGGGGAAGTGCAGGCTGAACAGGCATGGAGCTGGATAACAGTTAGGAGGGATAGAGGGAAGAAGTATAGGAAGGCTGGTTCAGAACCGGCATTATTGGAGCACGACAGATCCTCTGACCGCCGGGGGAGTGTATGCTCCAGTAATGAGGGGGAGGGGGGAAGTGTAGGGCAGGCTAGACAGGTCCTGGTAGTGAGTGATTCTATTATTAGGGGGACAGACAGGGCAATCTGTCACAAAGACCGGGATCGCCGAACGGTGTGCTGCCTCCCTGGCGCTCGAGTCCGGCACATCGCGGATCGGGTTGACAGGTTACTGGGTGGGGCTGGCGAAGACCCAGCGGTCATGGTCCACATCGGCACCAATGACAAAGTGAGTGGTAGATAGAGGGTCCTTAAAAATGATTTCAGGGACCTAGGTAGGAAGCTTAGGGCAAGGACCTCCAAAGTAGTTTTCTCAGAAATACTACCAATCCCGCGAGCCACACAGGAGCGCCAACGGGAAGTTAGGGAGGTGAATAAGTGGCTAAAGAGTTGGTGCAAGGCAGAAGGGTTTGGGTTCATGGAGAACTGGGCTGACTTCGCAGTCGGCTACAGACTCTACCGTAGGGACGGGCTGCACCTCAATGGGGAGGGTGCAGCGGTGCTGGGGAAGAAGATGGCTAATAGGTTGGAGGAGTATTTAAACTAGAGACGGGGGGGGGGACCAAGGAAATAGGTGGGATGTGAGGCAAGCAAGGGGGAAGGGGAGAAGTGAATATAATGAGGGTGGAGAGGGGGGTGAGGATAGTACAGTTAGATCGCTAGAGAAGAATAGGAAGCTAAATAACCCCAAAATTTTATCTTGCATGCTGACCAACGCAAGAAGCCTGACCAATAAGGCGAATGAGCTGCGGGCGCTTATATCGGAGGAGAGGTATGACATCGTAGGTATAACAGAGACTTGGCTAGATGATAGCTACGACTGGGTGGTAAATTTATTAGGATTATAGTTTATTTAGAAGGGACCGGAAACAGGGGAAAGGCGGAGGAGTCTGCTTATATGTAAAGTCATGTCTAAAGCCCAGAATAAGGGAAGATATAGGAGAGGGAGAAGAGGGGGTCGAGTCCATGTGGGTAGAGATAGAGGGGGCAAAAAATAATAATAAAATATTATTGGGGGTCTGCTATAAGCCACCAAATATAACAGAGGAGAATGAGAGTCTGCTATTAGGACAAATAGACAAAGTAGCAAAACATAATGAAGTGATTGTAATGGGGGATTTCAACTACCCGGATATTGACTGGGAAACAGAAACCTGTAGATCTCAGAAAGGAAAAAGGTTCTTGACAAATATTAAGGATAATTATCTCTCCCAACTAGTGCAGGAACCAACGAGAGGGAAGGCCGTGTTGGACTTAATATTGACTAATAGGCCTGATAGAATAACTGAGGTACAGATAGGGGGGCACCTAGGTAATAGCGATCATAATATTATCAATTTCAAAATGCCCTTCAGTAGGGTTATCAATAAGGGAACAACAAAAACATTAAACTTTAGGAGGGCGAAGTTTGATCAGCTGATAGAAAACCTTCAACTTATTGACTGGGACAAAGTTCTTAATCAAAGGAATACGAATAGTAAATGGGAAACCTTCAAAAGAATTCTGAATACTCAGTGCGAGAGGTATATACCGTATGGGAATAAAAGGGCCAGAAATAAGAGGAAACCAATATGGTTGAACAAGAACGTAAAAGGAGCGTTAAATAGCAAAAAAAGAGGCATTCAAGAGATTAAAACAGGAAAACAGTAAGGAGGCACTAATGTGTTACAAGGAAAAAACGAGAACCTGTAAAAAACAAATAAAAATAGCGAAGGAGGAAACAGAGAGACGTATTGCTAGGGAAAGTAGATCAAATCCCAAACTGTTCTTTACGTATATAAATAGTAAAAGGATTAAATCAGATAATATTGGACCGATAAAAAGTGATGAAGGCAAAATCATAGAGAAAGATGAGGATAAAGCTAACCTATTAAATAATTTTTTTTCGACAACTTTCACAAAGGAAATAGAACTAACAGGCGAAATGAGAAGTGACAAGCTTAATCCTCCACTAAGTATGACTAATCTAACCCAAGTTGGGGTACAGAAACGCCTCAGTAACATTAAAATAAACAAATCACCAGGACCTGATGGCATACACCCACGGGTACTAAGGGAACTAAGTAATGTGATAGACAGACCGTTATATCTTATATTTAAGGACTCTGTTGAGACTGGGTCTGTACCACTTGATTGGCGACAGGCGAATGTAGTGCCAATATTCAAAAAGGGAGCAAAAAGTGACGCCGGAAACTATCGGCCGGTGAGTCTGACGTCCGTTGTGGGCAAAATTTTTGAAATCTTTATTAAAGAGGCAATTACGGAGCATCTTGATGCTAATAATCTTTTAACCCCGAACCAACATGGATTCATGAGGAATCGCTCCTGCCAAACAAACCTGATTGACTTCTACGAGGAGGTTAGCTCACGAGTAGATCAGGGGGAACCAGTGGATGTCGTGTATCTCGACTTCTCAAAAGCGTTCGATAGCGTGCCACATAATAGGTTGGTATACAAAATGAGAATGATGGGGCTGGGGGAAAATGTTTGCAAGTGGGTAGGTAACTGGCTAAGGGATAGAAGGCAGAGGGTGGTTATAAATGGAATATACTCAGATTGGGTAAGCGTCACTAGTGGGGTACCACAGGGGTCTGTACTAGGCCCAATGTTATTTAATATCTTTATTAACGACATAGTCAACGGGATAAATAGTAAAATGTCAATATTTGCAGATGACACAAAGTTATGTAAAACAATTAATATAAAAGAGGACAGTGCAGACCTACAGAGGGATTTGGATAAGCTGGGTAGGTGGAGCATTAAATGGCAAATGAGGTTTAATGAGGAGAAATGTAAGGTCATACATATGGGAAGGAAAAATGGAAGTCACCAGTACTCACTGAATGGGAAATCATTGGGGAATTCAGAGATGGAGAAGGACTTGGGCATCTTGATTGATAGCAAACTAAATTGGAGTGCCCAAAGTCAGGCCGCTGCTGTAAGGGCAAACAGGGTAATGGGATGTATCAGAAGAGGTATAGCTGCAAAGGATGAGAACATTGTTCTTCCACTGTACAAAGCACTGGTCAGACCACACTTGGAATACTGTGCTCAGTTATGGGCCCCAATATATAGAAAGGATATAAATGAGCTTGAAAAGGTACAAAGGAGGGCAACAAAATTAATAAAGGGAATGGAGGGACTGCAATACCCAGAGAGGTTGGCAAAACTAGGACTATTCAGCCTGGAAAAGAGAAGGTTGAGGGGGGACATAATAAATGTGTACAAATATGTTAGGGGACAGTATAGAGACCTTGCCCGGGATTTATTCAAAAGGAGGGATATTACGGTAACAAGAGGGCACTCACTAAGACTGGAAGAGAAAAGGTTTCAGCACCAGCATAGGAAGGGGTTCTTTACGGTAAGAGCAGTGAGAATATGGAATTCACTGAGTGAGGAGACGGTAATGTCGGATTCACTACACCAGTTCAAGCGGGGAATGGATGCATTTCTAGATACCAGGCAGATTTCAGCATATACTTAAAAATAAAATAAAATAGTAGGTTGATACAGGGATTTATTCTGACTGCTGGTTTCAGAGTCGGGAGGGAATTTTTCCTCAGGTGAAGATTGGCTAAATCATTTGGGGTTTTTGCCCTCCTCTGGATCAACTGTAGCAATTACAGGACTAACAGGTCGAACTTGATGGACGCAAGTCTTTATTTGGCTTTACAAACTATGTAATAAATGATCAAATCTTGTATAATAATATTACTAGTCAGGTTGCTACTCAGAAGCTTAGAAACGCCGGGTAAAGATCTGTGTGAAGCTGTAATGAACTCATCTGCCCAGATATGCGGTCACCAATCTCCATACTGTAGCTTAGCTATGGAGCCTCACCTTACAAGGTCATGGGAGAGGGGTAATAAACCCTGTGGAGCTGTAATATAGACCTGCGAAACACTGACTCCCCTTTTCTTACTACCCAATGTACCATAGTTGGGCAGAATTACCTTTTGGAAACTCTTGATATCTGGGTAATTTGCAAAAGATTTGTTCACAAGTACATTTTCTTAGCCCTTCCACAGTAGAATTTTGTGTTTTTAATAAAAATAGCAGAAATAGATATTTTTTAAACTTATAGATTTAACCCTTTCGCGCCAGAGCCAGTTTTTGCCTTTGTGATCAGGCCAATTTTTTTCAATTCTGACCAGCGTCACTTTTTGAGGTAATAACTCTGAAACGCTTCAACATATCCCAGTGGTTCTGAGATTGTTTTATTGTGACATATTGTACTTCATGATAGTAGTCAGGATAGTAGTAATTTTTGTTCTAGATATACTGTATTTCTCGGATTATAAGACGAACTTTTTTCCTCCAAAATTTTGGGGTGGAGAGGTGCCATGCATACCGGGATGGAGAGGTGCCATGCATACCGGGATGGAGCGGTGCCATGCATACCGGGATGGGGATGAGGGGTGCCATGCATACCAGGATGGGGATGAGGGGTGCCATGCATACCAGGATGGGGATGAGGAGTGCCATGCATACCAGGATGGGGATGAGGGGTGCCATGCATACCAGGATGGGGATGAGGAGTGCCATGCATACCAGGATGGGGATGAGGGGTGCCATGCATACCAGGATGGGGATGAGGGGTGCCATGCATGCCAGGATTGGGGATGAGGGGTGCCATGCATACCAGGATGGGGATGAGGGGTGCCATGCATACCAGGATGGGGATGAGGGGTGCCATGCAAACCGGGATGGAGGGGTGCCATGCAAACCGGGATGGAGCGGTGCCATGCATACCAGGATGGAGGGGTGCCATGCATACCGGGATGGGGATGAGGGGTGCCATGCATACCAGGATGGGGATGAGGAGTGCCATGCATACCAGGATGGGGATGAGGGGTGCCATGCATACCAGGATGGGGATGAGGGGTGCCATGCATACCAGGATGGGGATGAGGGGTGCCATGCATACCAGGATGGGGATGAGGGGTGCCATGCAAACCGGGATGGAGGGGTGCCATGCAAACCGGGATGGAGGGGTGCCATGCATACCGGGATGGAGGGGTGCCATGCATACCGGGATGGGGATGAGGGGTGCCATGCATACCAGGATGGGGATGAGGGGTGCCATGCATACCGGGATGGGGATGAGGGGTGCCATGCATACCAGGATGGGGATGAGGGGTGCCATGCATACCAGGATGGGGATGAGGGCCATGTATAACAGGAAGGATGGGGGCATATTTACTAGGATGGGGGATATTAGTACAGAATTGGGGGACATTACCCCTTAACAGTGTGAGCGGCAGACCCCATCCCCCTTAACAGAGCATCATGACCACATTTTTTGCTTAAATTTTCTTTTCTATTTTCCTTCTCTAAAACCCAGGTGTGTCTTATGGTCATGGTCTGGTGCATCTTATAGTCCGAAAAATATGGTAACTAGATTATTTTTTAAAATATCAGAAATTTGGCAAAATTGGGAAAATTTTGCAATTTTTAAACTTTTAATTTTTATGCCCTTAAACCAGAGAGTTAGGTCACACAAAATAGTTCTTTTACATCTGCACAATTTTTTAAACAATTTTTTTTGGTTAGGAAGTTAGAAGGATTAAAACTACAGGGTGGGCCATTTATATGGATACACCTAAATAAAATGGGAATGGTTGGTGATATCAACTTCCTGTTTGTGGCACATTAGTATAAGGGAAGGGGAAAACTTTTCCAGATGGGTGGTGACCATGGCGGCCATTTTGAAGTTGGCCATTTTGGATTCAACTTAATTTTTTTCAATGGGTAGAGGGTCATGTGACACATCAAACTTATTGAGAATTTCATAAGAAAAACAATGATGTGCTTGGTTTTAACGTAACTTTATTCTTTCATGAGTTTTTTACAAGTTTATGACCACTTATCAAATGTGTTCAAAGTGCTGCCCATTGTGTTGGATTGTCAATGCAACCCTCTTCTCCCACTCTTGACACACTGATAGCAACATGCAGAAGAAATGCTAGCACAGGCTTCCAGTATCCGTTGTTTCAGATGCTGCACATCTCCTTTCTTCACAGCATAGACAATTGTCTTCAGATGACCTCAAAGATAAAAGTCTAAGGGGGTCAGATCGGGAGACCTTGGTGGCCATTCAACAGGTCCACAACAACCAATCCACTTTCCAGGAAACTGTTCATGTAGGAATGCTCGGACCTGACACCCATAATGTGGTGGTGCACCATCTTGTTGGAAAAACTCAGGGAACGTGCCATCTTCAGTGCATAAAGAGGGCAACACATCATCGTGTAGCAATTTCAGATATCCAGTGGCATTGAGGTTTCCACTGATGAAGAATGGCCCCACTATCTTTGTACCCCATATACCACACCAGACCATCAAGATACGAGATGTGCAGCATCTGAAACAATGGATACTGGAAGCCTACTTTTCAGGCACAGTGCAAAGCTCAGAAGGGAAAAATTGTCATATTACAGTGCAGATTTTACTGTTGTGGTTTGCAGGTGCCATGACCCACTGGGAGAGACTGAGGTCCTAAAGCAGCAGGAAACCCCCATAAGTGACCCCATTTTATAAACTACACCTCTCAATGAATTCCTCTACGGATGCAGTGATCAAACTGACACCACATGTGACTCTCAGAAATTTATACCATTGGGCAGCGAAGAAAAAAATAATTCTATTTTTACCACAAAAAAAATTAGTTTTAGCCTCAGATTTTACATTTTCACACAAGGCAATGGGTAAAAATGGTGCCGAAATGTATCACACAATTTCTGCTGAACGTGGCAATATCCCATATGTGGCTGTACAGTACTGCTTAGGCACACGGCGACACCCGGGAGGGAAGGAGCACTATTTCGCTTTTGGAGAACAAATTATTGTAGAATAGTTTGCGGACTACGTATACAGAGCCCTTAAGCACTAGAAGAGCTGAATCCCCCTCAAGTGACCCAATTTTTAAACTTTCTGTTTTTAACTTTCTCACTTAGTCCCTCTATGGGAATATTTTTATCATCACAGGTCTCATGCAATGCAATACACATGTATTGCATTGCATGAGACCGGATGTCAGTTTTACACTGGTAGATCTCGTGTTAGACTCCGTTGATGGCTGAGCCTAACAGGCCACCGTACCTGGCAGCCTCGGAGGTCATCATGTGATCTCCGGCTGCCATGACCACGTCAGACCTTATCTCGGAGGCCGTCAAAGGTGAGTGCACAACTGCCTCTCCCTCTCTTCTATGTGCCGTGATCGCTATGGATCACAGCATCTATAACCCCTGGCAAAAATTATGGAATCACCGGGCTCTGAGGATGTTCATTCAGTTGTTTAATGCTGTTGAAAAAAATCAGATCACAGACATGGCACAAAACTAAAGTCATTCCAAATGGCAACTTCAGGGCTTTAAGAAACACTAAAAGAAATTAAGATAAAAAATGTGGCACTCAGTCAGGGTAATTTTTTTCAGACCAAGCAGAGGGAAAAAATTATGGAATCACTCAATTCTGAGCAAAAAAATATGGAATCATGAAAAACAAACATACAAAAGAACACTCCAATACATCACTAGTATTTTGTTGCACCACCTCTGGCTTTAAAGCAGTCTCTGAGGCATGGACTTAATGAGTGACAAACAGTACCCTTTATCAATCTGGCTCCAACTTTCTCTGATTGCTGTTGCCAGATCAGCTTTGCAGGTTGGAGCCCTGTCATGGACCATTTTCTTCAACTTCCAAAGATTTTCAATTGGATTGAGATCCGGACTATTTGCAGGCCATGATATTGACCTTATGTGTCTTCTTTTCAAGGAATGTTTTCACAGTTTTTGCTCTATGGCAGGATGCATAATCATCTTGAAAAATGATGTTATCATCCGCAAACATCCTTTCAATTGATGGGATTAGAAAACTGTCCAAAATATCAATGTAAACTTGGGCATTTATTGAAGATGTAATGACAGCCATTTCCCCAGTGCCTTTACCTGACATGCAGCCCCATATCATCAATGACTGTGAAAATTTGTATGTTCTCTTCATGCAGTCATCTTTATAAATCTCATTAGAACGGCACCAAACAAAAGTTCCAGCATCATCACCTTGCCCAATGCAGATTCGCGATTCATCACTGAATATGACTTTCATCCAGTCATCCACAGTCCACGATTGCTTTTCCTTAGCCCATTGTAACCTTGTTTTTTTCTGTTTAGGTGTTAATGATGGCTTATGTTTAGCTTTTCTGTATGTAAATCTCATTTCCTTTAGGCGGTTTCTTACAGTTCGGTCACAGACATTGACTCCAGTTTCCTCCTATTCGTTCCTCATTTGTTTTGTTGTGCATTTCCTGTTTTGGAGACATATTGCTTAGTTTCCGGTCTTGACGCATTGAGGTCTTCCTTGGTCTACCAGTATGTTTTCTTTTAACAACCTTCCCATGTTGTTTGTATTTGGTCCAGATTTTAGACACAGCTGAATGTGAACAACCAACATATTTTGCAACATTGCGTGATGACTTACCTTCTTTTAAGAGTATGATAATCATCTCCTTTGTTTCAATTGACATCTCTCGTGTTGGAGCCATGATTCATGTCAGTCCACTTGGTGCAACAGCTTTTCAAGGTGTGATCACTCCTTTTTAGATGCAGACTAACGAGCAGATCTAATTTGATGCAGGTGTTAGATTTGTAAATTAAAATTTACAGGGTGATTCCATAATTTTTTCCTCAGAATTGAGTGATTCCATAATTTTTTCCTCTCTGCTTGGTCTGAAAAAAATTACCCTTACTGAGTACCACATTTTTAATCTTGATTTCTTTTAGTGTTTCTTAAAGCCCTAAAGTTGCCATTTGAAATGACTTTAGTTTAGTGCCATGTCTGTGATCTGCTTTTTTTCAACAACATTAAACAACTGCATGAGCATACTCCGAGCCCGGTGATTCCATAATTTTTGCCAGGGGTAGTAGAAGATAGCAAAGGGTTAACTTTATTGGAACCTGATCCAATCCGGTCTCGAGGATGTCACCTGTTAGAGCTATCGCTCTGCACAGGAATCGCAGGGTGCAGGACCCTGGGGGCCCTGAGCGCTAAAAGACCGCCGACCGTTCATAAACATCGGCGATGTACAGAGCCCAGCAAGCGCGGACGTTTATGTGCAGTGGGCAGTCAGGAAGTGGTTAACACATTTTCCTTTAAATTTGACACAAAAGAACTGAAAAATGTATATCATCACAGCCCTACACAAAATAATGTAACATAAAATAAATACAAAAAAAAAAAGAGCATGGACCGCACCTCCAAAAATCATACATTTGATCTAATGCCTCTCAGCAAAAATACATATTACTGAACATGAGGTTCTTAGCTTAACATTCTGATCAGACTGTGTGAAGCCCACTGCCACGTCAATGAACCAGCTTATTCTTTTCCCTTTCTTGGACCAGCACTCATCCCATTTGGCACAGGCAATTTTAATTAGCAGGAGTCTGCAAAGAGGGTCTAGCCTATTTTGCTCTCACTTGAGAGCTTGAGGAAGGTGAGTCACAATGCTCCTTTCATGTGGTGTTGGTGCAGTGTGTCAGCCATTGTTGCTGTGGTTTTGTGCTTGTGGGGCGCCGCGGCCTGGAGTCATGGGGACTCGGTCTTGAAGCATGGATGCTGTGAGGCACCGGGCCGCCCGCCCTGCTGGTGCATTCTCACTGTAGCGGTGGTTGGCACATGGCGCCGCTCCTTTTAGGCAGGAAATGTTAGGACCCACTACGAGGTTTGCCGTGACGTGGCAGTGGGCTTCATACAGTCTGATCAGAATGTTAAACTAAGAACCTCATGTTCAGTTATGTATATTTTTGCTGAGAGGCATTAGATCAATGTATGATTTTTTTGGAGGTGCGGTCCATGCTCTTTTTTTGTATAAAATAAATTAAAACAAATATAAAACTACTGTAACTTATTCCTGAATCCTGATGTCATTTATCCCACTGATTTCCAGCTTCAGGTCACTAAATACTACCCACTCAACAGACTCCATTATAGTCAATGGTGACTAAGCCCCGCCCCTTCCGAGACTTTCACGTTCAGCAGAGATGGAACACTCACATGCATCTGCTGACATCACAGTGAGTGTGACATCACCGGCACAGTGACATCACATTCCACAAAGTTCCATAAACAACTGACTGCAGCCATTGAGCTTTAGTTGTAGTTGGCTTTGACTACAATATACGTGTGGATTGCATTCTCTGATAATTTTACATACGTTTTTGGATAATTGCCCTGTTGTTGCCTGATGCAACATGGACTTTACAGGGAATAGAAAGAGAAAAAGGAAAGAAACACCAGATGGAGAAGACACTGGAAATAACCAGGAACCTCCAGCAAAGATAAGGAAGATGGATTCCAAGAAATCTGGGCAGGTTGGTCAGGTATTACCTGTCAATGAGGGAACCAAGAATATTTCCTTCCTAGACACTGTACAAAACAGATGTGAAAAGCTTGTGGTATACATCACAAATCGAGCTGATAATCTAAAAAAACTGAGTACTTTGGGTCCAACCAGGATCATTAACCTGAAAGGTAATGAAAGTGCAGCAGAAGAGAAGAGAACTGGGAGAAAAAGGAAACATCATGAAGATCCAGCCACCAGTCAAGATGACATCTCAGGTGAATGTAGTGGCCCCAGTAGCAAAAAAATAAAGACCACTGTCCCTCTCACCAGGGATAAGTTTATCTGCCATGGCATACTTGGACAAGGGAGTTATGGGAAGGTTATGCTGGCCACTGATAAAATAAGGAAAGAAAGTGTGGCCCTTAAAATCATTAAGAAAGAAAGCCTAATCTCCTTCCCTGAATGCCTTGTAGAACACCATGTCCTGAAGCTTAGCCACAACAGCAGATTCCTAACCCATTGCCATGCCGCGTTTCATACGGAAAACCATGCGTATTTTGTCACCGAGCTGGCCAGTGGAGGGGATCTGCTTCACTATATATATAGTACCATTCCCCTGAAGGAACCTGTAAGATTTATAGGAGCAGAAATCGTTTGTGGCCTACAATTCCTGCACAGCAATGACATCATTCACCGGGACTTAAAACCGGATAACATCCTGCTGACTGGTGACGGCCACATAAAGATTACTGATTTTGGACTATCTCTATACGAGTTTGATAAGAGATTTAATGCCAGAGATTTCAGTGGAACACCTGGGTATGGCGCCCCAGAAATGATCATGGGAGACGCTTATGGTGAAGGTGTGGACTGGTTCGCCTTTGGAGTCATATTGTACGACATGATTTTCCAAGACTCACCATTTCCAGGAGACACCACTGAAGAGATTGTGAATAATGTCTTGTACGAAGAACCATCATATGAAAACCTCACTGACCACGATGCTATGGACATTATGTCCAAACTACTCTGCAAAGACCATTATGTCCGGCTAGGGGTTAATGGAAAAATCAGAACGCACCCCTTCTTTTCAAATATAAACTGGAAAGACATAAGGACAGGAAAAGCGCCATCTCCAGTTATTATAGGAAGGAACCCGTATGTCACCATGAGACAGCAGATCCCAGCACCGCGCAGTGATGGCGTGAACGAGACAATTCCTGCTAGAGAACAGAGGATTTTCACGAGTTTCCCGTTTGTGGGTCCAGCATGGAGCACAACTTACCACTAAGCGGAGAAACAGCATAATACCGTCATACCATCTAATCCTCCTGTATCTTGACGCAAGACTATCTACTGGAGTTCATTTATTTCTGTACCATCAGCTCCTACTGCCTGCACTCAAAATGCCAACATCATCATGCTTCATGTCATCAGTAACAAGCATGGCTGGCCTGCCAATCTGAAGAACATTCTTCCACATCTTCCTATTACCTCCATCTCTATATGTGCTGATCTGCGGCAAAGCAGTCACACAATGTATCTGACCTACTTACAGAGGGCTGAAAGCTGCTGCTCCACTGCCAACGTGACCACTGGCAGTCTGCTCTGTGCCAACTGGGATGGAGCATAAGCAGCAATGAGGCCCCTGTGCCACGTTCCCCAGGTGGATTCAGAAGTGAAGTCATAAAATCCAAACTCTGGAATCCTTGTTGGGAGATGTGACGCATGAATTACAGGACACAACTGCGGCATCTACAGCCGTCCTTGGTGCGATTGTCAACCTGGCTATACGGGGTCCACAGCTTTCCCCTATCCAGTGCTATGGTCAGTGTTGCTCGCTGACTGGCAGCTTTGTGCCCATTTAGGCAATAATTTGTAATGTCAGCCACTTTATTTTAGCAAATAATTATTAAAAGCTAAAATAGACTCACCCTTGCTGGCTACATTATACATGGAAAAATAAAAAAATTCTATATATTACATTGCTTTCAATAAATGATCGCCATTATTACTGTGCTATTGGTGTTGTATTTTAGCTTTATCTCTGAATATGTCTAGATGATATATTATCCCCTTAGCGCACAATGAGGTTTCATGAAATTGCAGCCAATGCTGGTGACTATGGTTATGAATGCTGGTGACTATGGTTATGAATGCTGGTGAATATGGTTATGAATGCTGGTGACTATGGTTATGAATGCTGGTGACTATGGTTATGAATGCTGGTGAATATGGTTATGAATGCTGGTGAATATGGTTATGAATGCTGGTGACTATGGTTATGAATGCTGGTGAATATGGTTATGAATGCTGGTGAATATGGTTATGAATGCTGGTGACTATGGTTATGAATGCTGGTGAATATGGTTATGAATGCTGGTGAATATGGTTATGAAAGAACAACTGGGGAGATTCAGGTTATTGCTCTACAACTTGAAAAACTGCTTGTGACAGATCTGTCATTATAACATGACATTATTTAGTAGTTATTTTGCCCTAGAATCTGTCTGCTGAACCACCATGCATCACATATAAAACTGGTGAACGGTAATGGGCAGAGGGGAGCTGGGATTTCCGCATCAGTGCCTGGGTGCAGCCACTACCTCTGCACAACTCACACCTACACTCCTTTTCGTATACTGCTGTGGATGGTACAAGGGTATAATGAAACCGATCACATTAGAAAAGACTCAAGTGATCAGAAACTACATTTCCTGGTAGTCTTTCCGCATTAAATATAAAGATGTAGGGGCATGAAAAAAGTGAGGGTCTCAATACTGAGGGTCCGAGATAAGAGGGAGGAGAACCCATGTGAGGCCAGGCTGTTCCACAAGATATCAGGATAGACAAACACTTTGTGGCTTTGAATGAACGGCCACTGATGAGATCAGAGGAGAAATAACGGAATTTGGAGTAAAAGGCTTTATATACGGTATTTGCACATGTGGATATTTGGTACATTTTAATTTTGGCTAAATAATATACACAAGAGTTCTACTTGGACAACCCCATCCTAAATGCCTGAGTTCTCCATGTTAAATAAGAGAGGCTTATACTCATCTCCTGCACTGGCGCCTTTTCAGCAATATTAGGCATCGGGTCTCCTGGCACTCACATGACACTATGTCGCCGGCTGTTGCCTTTATTATTTCATCAGAGTGGACGATCACACCCCCCAATTGGCTGCAGATTTCATATTGTCACGTGAGCACCGAGAGACCTGGCGCCAACACTGCTGGAACGGCACTGGTGTGGGAGGTAAGTATAGGGTTTTCCAATTTCATTCAAGAGTCTGGCACTGGCCAAGTACGGACAACCCCTTTAAGTAAGGTAGGTTTCCACTGTGCAGATGCTACAAGTAGCCATAAACAACGATTACTGCAAGTGCCAATAAGTGCACGTGTCCAACAACACTGAGGCATTACCAACAAACATGTTCACTTATTCTCCCCTCCCCAAGAGGGTTTTGCCTTTGGGCATTTATGATTGCTGCACGGCAGTAAAGGGTCCCTCCAAGTTCAAAAGGGGTTGTCATATTAAAGTACATTTTAATCAACATACATTGGATTAATAAGTTCCACAATTGGATGTGTAAAAATATAATGTGTGGAGATAATCGTATACTGTGTAATGGCTGTCTGACTGTGCAGGAACCACAGCTCCTGGGCAGAGAATGAAGCAAAAGCAAGTATACAGACAGGACAGCATGGGATCGAGGCTGAGGCTATGTGCCCACGATGCAGAAATGCTGCATATTTTTTACGCTTCTCCCTGGCAGGAAAAACGCATGCGGATATTACATGCGTTTTTCCCGCCAGGTAGAAGTGTTTGTGAAGCGTCTTTGCATGCGCATTTCTGCATGCGGGTTATCAAGTACTTTTCCAAGCGATTTTAGCATCACTTGGAAAAGTGCTTGACAACTTGTCCACCTTGTTGCAACGGGCATGGATTTATAGTAGTGTGACCAAGTTAGTTAAAAAAGAGAATAAGAATGGTGAAAAACAAAAAAAAAATAAAGTTTATACTCACCTTCCGATGTCTTCCCGGTGTTTTGTCTGCTCCGTCCAGTGTCTTGCACTGCTCGCGGTGGTGTGAAGGACCTGCGGTGACGTCATTGAGCCATGTGATGGGTCACATGACTCAGTGACGTCATGGCAGGTCCTTCACAACCACGCGAACATTGCAAGTCACTGGACGTAGCAGACAAAACACCGGGAAGACATCGGAAGGTGAGTATAAACCTTATTTTTTATTTTAAATTCTATTTTTTACAGTTTCTATGGTACCCAGGTCTGGATGAGAGTCTACTCTACTCCAGACCTGGGTACCATCCGCACATAGAAACGCATATAATCCGTGAGTACAAATGTACTGACACGGATTATATGCGTCTCAATGCAAGTCAATAGCGGCGATTACGCCGCGCTTCCGCAAAATTAATGGACATGCTGCAGATTTTTGAGCGCAGCATAAACGCTGCGGAAAAAACCGCACCATGGCCACTGAAAGTGCGTCTTGTCATTGGGGACCATGGGGGGCGGATTACCAAGCGTTTTTGAAGCGTTTATACTGCGGAAATTCCGCAGCATAAATGCTTGAAAAACACATTGTGGGCACACAGCCTTATTCTTTCTGTGAGGTAAAACATTTTACTGCCAGCGTTAAATCTGGTTTTCCAATACGTTATATTGTCTTTTCGCTGGAAAGACAATGAGGACCCCTGACGTAGGTGCAGGCTTACATATTTTGGTCAAAATATTAACTAATACCTTACATAATTTTCCATCCTTGCAGGATGCAGCCAGGCTTTTGTAGTGTTGGTGGAAACCATGTGTCTGTTCTTGTAGGGTGCACATATATAGTGCTCGGCAGACCGCCTGATCTAGCATCTTTTACAGAAAATAAGACAAGGTCTTATATCATTTTTTGCTCAAAAAGATGGGTTAGGGCTTATTTTCAGGGAATGTCTTCATTTATCCATATATAATAATCATGTCATATCACACACATTGCACATACACAAGAATATACACAGACACACACACTGCACATACATACCAGCCTGTCTCAGCTCCTCTAGACTTCCTCTGTTAAAAGACCTTTGGTGACATCAGGGTCATAGGACAGTGATTTCTCCAAAGGTCCTTAAGTAGTCTGAACCTTGGAATAGAAACGCTGAGGGCCTCAGAGTGGGAACCTAGAGAAATTGTCCAGTCTCCCCCCCTACATACCAGTCTATCTACTCTTCAGTTACTCTAGGCTCCCACAGTTCAAGAACCTTTGCTGACATTATGGTCACATGACTATGATGTCACCAAAGGTCCTTAAGCAGCCTTGGAATAGAAATGCTTAGGGAGCCCCAGAGAGTAGGGGCCCTGATAAATTGCCCAGTTGCTCCCCTCTCCTAACGCCAGCCCTGACTAACTAAGGCTTATTTTTGGAGTAGGGCCTATATGTCAAGCATCCTCCAAAAATCCTGTAAAATCATGCTAGGGCTCATTTTTGGGGAAATTCTGTAATAGCTTTGGCATCACTAATAGGCTGCAAGTTGGCATGTTGCACTACATGTATCTGTGTGACTGGCGCCCTATACAAGCCTTATCCTGTGCATTTCTAATCCCCTACATGAATAGTACCGTATTTTTCAGACTATAAGACGCATTTTTTTCCTCCAAAATTTTGGAGGAAAATGGGGGAGGAATCTTATAGTCCGAATGTTGGGGAGGGGTGAGTATATATACTGTGCTGTGGGGAGCGGTAGCGGTGGAGGAGCGGGGCACAGGAGGCAGCAGCCTACGCTGTCCCCGCTGCTAAAGAAAATGAATATTCACTGCTCCCCACGCCCATGGGGAACACTGAATATTCATGCTCCTTAATAGCAGCACACAGTGTAGCCGCAGCTGCTGCCGGAATCGCCTGTGCCCGCTGTTAAAGGGCATGAATATTTAACCTCTCTCCATGCCCATGGGCGTGGGGAGACGGTGAATATTCATGCCCTTTAATAAGCGGGCACACGAGATAACCCGGCAGCAGCAGGAGCCGTAGCGCGGCTAAGCTGTGTGCCGGCTATGAAGGAGCATGAAGTCACTGATCCCCGCGCACACAGTCCCGGCGCGGGGAGCAGTGACTTCCGACAGCTGATCTCTCCTTGTGAGCCGCGCATGGCAGTGACGCCATGCGCGGCTCACATGGGGAGATCAGTGCGGGCAGACAGGCGTCAGCGCTGGAGGAGAGAAGAAAGGTGAGTAGGAGTGTTTATATATTTATTTTTTTATATGTGCAGCATGATGGGGATTACGGGGACCATGCATACTAGGATAAGGATGAGGGGGCCATACAAACCAGGATAAAGATGAGGGGGCCATACAAACCAGAATAAAGATGAGCGGGCCATACATACCAGGATAAAGATGATGGGGGCATATGTAACAGGATAAAGATGAGGGGGTCATACATAACAGGATAGGGATTAGGGGTGCCATGCATACCAGGATGGGGACTGCTGTGCCATGCATACCAGGATGGGGATTGCTGTGCCATGGATACAAGGACGGGGATGAGGGGTGCCATGCATACCAGGACAGGGATGAGGGGTGCCATGCATACCAGGACAGGGATGAGGGGTGCTATGCATACCAGGACAGGGATGAGGGGTGCCATGCATACCAGGACAGGGATGAGGGGTGCCATGCATACCAGGACAGGGATGAGGGGTGCCATGCATACCAGGACAGGGATGAGGGGTGCGATGCATACCAGGACAGGGATGAGGGGTGCGATGCATACCAGGACAGGGATGAGGGGTGCCATGCATACCAGGACAGGGATGAGGGGTGCCATGCATACCAGGACAGGGATGAGGGGTGCCATGCATACCAGGACAGGGATGAGGGGTGCCATGCATACCAGGACAGGGATGAGGGTTGCCATGCATACCAGGAAAGGGATGAGGGGTGCCATGCATACCAGGACAGGGATGAGGGGTGCCATGCATACCAGGACAGGGATGATGGGTGCCATGCATACCAGGACAGGGATGAGGGGTGCCATGCATACCAAGACAGGAATGAGGGGTGCCATGCATACCAGGACAGGGATTAGGGGTGCCATGCACACCAGGAAAGGGATTAGGGGTGCCATGCACACCAGGAAAGGGATTAGGGGTGCCATGCACACCAGGATAGGGATTAGGGGTGCCATGCATACATACCAGGATGGGGGATATTGTCAGAATTGGGGGACATTACCCCTATACCAGTGTCAGAAGAAGACCTCCTCCCCCTTAAAAGTGCATCATGAACACGTTTTTTGCTTCAATTTTTTTTTTCTCCTCTAAAACCTAGGTGCGTCTTATGGTCCAAAAAAAAAAATGGTAGGTGTGAGAGTGGTTATTTCATTAGTATTTTGCACCAGCTCTGTCTCCACCTGAGGGCTGATACATCCCGTTGTACATTAGTATTGCGACTAGGTATTGGCAAGTATGGCTGCCTCTTTTATAATGTATGTTTTATAGCAAAATTAATTGCATCATTCAAAACTACAACTCGTTCTGAAAAAAAAAAAAAATCCTCACATGGCTGAGTGCGTTTATTGTTATGATCTGCTACAAGCACTAAGGAAAGACAGGAGATCTGTCCCTACAATAGAACTAAGCTTAATCCCTACGATGTAACGGGGAACCTGATCCTGTGATCAGACCTGCTAAAGTCCTCAGCTAGTCTGTATGAAGACCTATAGATGTGAGGGAGGGATCCCTACAAGAACTAGGGACTGGGAGTAAGATGGACACCTCCTAACAGAAATTGTAGCAGAAAAGGACAAACAAAACAACATAGAAAATAGAGGTCAAGAGACCTAGCTAAACTGACGGAGTAAGGTAACAAAGCACCTGGCTAGATAAAGAGTTGAAATTACAATGAAGTCCAGCAAGGCCAGAAGGGCAGAGCAGGTTTAAATAGGCAAAAAAGGTCATGTGACCAGCAAACTAGAAAAAACCCAACAGGAGAGTTCTAACAGTACCCCCTCTTCTATGAGGATCCTCTGGATCCCCTAGGCCCAGGCTTATCAGGAAACCTCCTGTGAAATGCTCTGACAAGTCTGGAAGCAGAAACATCATCCGCCCTCACCCATGAGTTATCCTCGGGACCGAAACCCTTCCAAGGGATGAGATACTGCAAACTCCCTCTATACCGTCTAGAATTAAGGATGCGGGAAATTTCATATTCCCCGTCCTCCACCACCAGAGGAACAGTGGCAGTGGCGTCTCTATCAGATACATCAGCTTTTTTCAATAGAGAAACATGGAACACCGGATTAATCTTCCAGGAGGTGGGAATCTCCAACCTAACAGCAGATTGGTTAACTACCTGAAGCACCTTAAAGGGCACTACAAACTTGGGACCCAATTTTTTAGAAGGAATCCTCAACTGCAGATTCTTAGAGGACAACCAAACCATGTCACCAGCCGTAAACAAAACCTTTTGACGTTTCCTGTCAAAGTACCTCTTAGATTTTTTGTTAGCTTCCTGCAGATTACCACGCACATCCGTCCAAACTCTTTCCAAATCACCGGAAAAACTCTCCTCCTCAGGCACAGTCGATACCAATTTGGAGAATGACCCAAAAGACGGATGTCTCCTAGAGCAACAAAAAAAAGGCGAACACCCAGCAGAAGAGGATGTATGGTTGTGAAGAGCAAATTCAGCAAGTGGCAGAAACTCAGACCACCCCTCTTGATTGTCTGCCACAAAACAATGCAAGAACTGCTCAACATCCTGGTTCTTCCTTTCTGTCTGGCCATTAGACTCAGGATGATATCCAGATGAAGATGACAAATGAACTCCCAACCTGTCACAAAAGGCACGCCAAAAACGAGCCACGAACTGAGGTCCCCTATCAGAAACAATGTCAGTAGGAAGGCCATGGAGTCTCACAATCTCCTTGACAAAGGCCTTAGCGAGTGTCTTAGCGCAGGGCAGTTTGATGAAGGGAACCAAGTGACACATCTTGCTAAAACGGTCCACGACCACCCAGATGACGGTGAATCCCTCAGAGGGGGGGAAGGTCAGTAATAAAGTCCATAGCCAGATGTGTCCAAGGTGCACTAGGAACCTCCAGAGGGCAAAGCAATCCCGCAGCAGGAGCATGTGAAGACTTAGATCTAGCACACACAGTACATTGACGCACCCACTTAATAACTTCCTTCTGCCATCCAGGCCACCAAAAACTGCGACCCACAAGTCTCTTGGTCTCAGAAATTCCTGGATGACCTGCCAACCGAGACTCATGACACTCAACAAACAAATCTCTCCTAAAGGTCCTAGGCACAAACAACCTCCCATGGGGAGTGTTAGATGGGGCATTCTCCTGTGCTTTAAGAATCTCATCTTCCAAAACGGAGTCCAATGCAGCAATCACAACACCTTCTTGTAAAATGCTCTCCTCCTCCTCAGCACCGACCATGGGAGACGAGCTGCGAGACAAAGCATCAGCTTTAACATTCTTGGTACCCGGGATGTAAGTAACAGAAAAATTAAACCGCGAGAAAAAAAGTGCCCCCCTAGCCTGACGGGCATTCAAGCGCTTGGCAGCATCAAGATAGATCAGATTTTTATGATCAGTGAAAACCTGAATGGGAAATTCAGCACCTTCCAAGAGATGACGCCAGTGTTCAAATGCGAGTTTAATAGCCAACGATTCCCGATTACCAATATCGTAATTAAGTTCAGTCTCAGAAAATTTTTTTGAAAAAAAAGCACAGGGATGTACTCCATCCTTGTTTTTCTGAGACAACACCGCACCAACCCCCACCGAAGAAGCATCAACCTCAACCAAAAACGGCTTAGTCACATCAGGCTGCATAAGGATGGGAGCAGAGCTGAACCTCTCCTTTAGAAACACAAAAGCTTCAATGGCCTCAGTAGTCCACTGAACCGCATTAGCACCTTTCCTGGTGAGATCGGTCAGTGGTTTGACAATAATAGAAAAATTTTTAATGAATTTTCTGTATTAATTGGCGAAACCCAAAAACCTCTGTATCGATTTCAAACCAATAGACCTAGGCCATTCCTGCACAGCTTGAACTTTCACCGGGTCCATCTCAAAGCCCTCGCTGGAGATAATGTAGCCCAAAAAACTAATTCTCTGTACAGCGAACTCACATTTCTCCAGCTTAGCAAAAAGCGAATTGTCAATTAATAACTGTAATACCTCACGTACGCTCCGCCAATGAGACTCCAGATCCGTTGAATAAATCAAAATGTCATCCAAATACACAACCAAATTTTTGCCGATCAAAGGTCTAAGGATGTCATTAATAAGATTCTGAAAAAATGCTGGTGCATTGGTAAGACCGAAAGGCATAACCAGATTCTCAAAATGACCCACAGGAGTGTTAAAAGCAGTCTTCCATTCATCCCCGTCCTTCATGCACAACAAATTGTATGCCCCCCGGACATCAATTTTAGAGAACCACTTGGCCCCCACTAACTGGTTAAACAAATCAGGAATCAATGGCAGTGGGTAAGGATTGCGTACAGTAATTTTATTAATCTCACGAAAATCCAGACAAGGACGTAAACCGCCGTCCTTTTTTTTTAACAAAAAAAAATCCAACAGCCACAGGAGACTTGGAAGGCCTAATGTGACCGGCGGCCAAGCTCGTTTGTATGTATTCCTCCAAAGCCTTTCTCTCAGGAATAGTAAGATTAAATAAACGACTTTTAGGAAGAGTCGCTCCATGGACAAATTCAATGGTACAATCATAGTCTCTATGGGGAGGCAAAATTTGTGACTCATCCTCAGAAAAAACTCTCCAAAAATCCTAAATAGGTACAGGTAATTCCCCTTTTTCCACCGCAGCAATACGTCCGTTACAACACTTGTCATAACACTTAGGGCTCCAGGACTTAATTTCATTGGTAGACCAATCCAGTACAGGATTGTACAATTTTAACCAGGGCAACCCCAAAACTACTGGACAAGGCAAATTATTTAATACTACCAAATCCAAATTCTCTTGGTGAACACCATTAATAGTGAGGGGAAATTCACAGACCTTGTGAGTAACACTCTTCAAGGGAGAGCCATCGACGGAAACCACAGCAATAGGGGATGACAAAGGTTTGGGTTTTAATTTAAGTTTTTCCAAGAATCCCCCCATCAATCACATTCAGAGTAGAACCACAATCCACAAATACCCGAAATTCAATTAATTCTTCCTGAGCAACGGTAGTAGCAGATAGGAATACCCGCTTAGTATTTAAACAGGCTATATGGGCGTAACTGACCTTTTTTTTTTTCTTTGTTCATACGAAGCACACAGTTCTTAATGAAATGATCAGATTTTCCGCAATAAAAGCACAAACCTTCAGAAAACCTGCGGTCTTTTTCCTGAGAGCGGGGTGCCATCGCCCCAATCTCCATCGGCTCTCCAATGTCAGTACAGACCCTCTCAAGACTCGGAGCTGACATGGCAGAGGTTTTACTCTCATTAACCCTTGCACGCAGTCTCCTGTCCACCCGTATAGCTAATTGCATTGCCTCCTGCAAGTTTCCAGGTGTGGGATAAGCAATCAGCAGATCCTTAACCCTTTCACCTAGCCCCGCAAGAAACAAACTTTTCAAAGCTGAATCGTTCCACCCCACCTGGGCAGACCACCGACGTAAGTGAGAACAATATTTTTCCACATTACCTGATCCCTGCCTCAAACGTCTCAATTCAGTCTCAGCTGATGAGACACGATCAGAATCATCATACAACAGACCCAAAGCAGAAAAAAAACTATCCACTGATCTAAAGCATGGATCACTAGGTTGGAGAGAAAAGGCCCATCCCTGAGGTTCTTTGCGCAAAAGTGACATTATGAACCCTATGCGCTGTGATTCATCACCAGAGGATCTGGGTCTCAAACGAAAATATAATAAACAAGCATTTTTAAAAGGAAAAAAAATCTTCTTGATCACCAAAATATAAATCAGGCAAACGTACCTTTGGCTCCACAAAATGTGCTCCAGAACAGCTACTCACGTGTTGTTGGAGCTCGGCCACCTCCAGAGAGAGTCCCTGCAGGCGTTGAGCCAAATCCTGAACCGACACCATGATGGAAATGGGAAGTCTTTCCTTAAGAGATATTTTTGGGCTGGACTTACTGTTATGATCTGCTACAAGCACTAAGGAAAGAAAGGAGATCTGTCCCTACAATAGAACTAAGCTTAACCCGCTACGTTGTAGCGAGGAACCTGATCCTGTGATCAGACCCGCTAAAGTCCTCAGCTAGTCTGTACGAAGACCTATAGATGTGAGGGAGGGATCCCTACAAGAACTAGGGACTGGGAGTAAGATGGACACCTCCTAACAGAAATTGTAGCAGAAAAGGACAAACAAAACAACATAGAAAATAGAGGTCAAGAGACCTAGCTAAACTGACGGAGTAAGGTAACAAAGCACCTGGCTAGATAAAGAGTTGAAATTACAATGAAGTCCAGCAAGGCCAGAAGGGCGGAGCAGGTTTAAATAGGCAAAAAAGGTCATGTGACAAGCAAACTAGAAAAAACCTAACAGGAGAGTTCTAACACTTATCAGTTATAATTCCCCCAGCGGCACTAAAAACACGCTCCGATAACACGCTAGCGGCAGGGAAGGCCAGGACCTCCAAGGCATACAGAGAAAGTTCATTCCAAGTGTCCAGCTTGGATACCCAATAATTAAAAGGCACAGAGGAATCACGGAGGACGCTGGTACGGTCGGCAAGGTACTCCCCCTCACCATCTTTTGAAACTTTCCACTCCTTGTGAGAGTACCCTGAGCCTCAGGGCCTGTAAATTGGGTGGGTCTCAGAAAACTGTCCCAGAACGTTGACAGTGTTCCCCTGCCTCTGCTGGATTGGAGTTGCGTCTCGCTCGCCTGTACGCCTTGGTTGGGCAACCAACTGTGACCTCTGCCGCCAGCGTGTTCAGATGGGAATTTTTTTTTTAACAGTTCTGCAGCAAGAGCCTTCTGGTACTGCCCCATTTTTGTAGACCTCTCCACCTCAGGAATAAGAGAGTGAAAGTTCTCCTTGTAGCGGGGGTCTAAAAGTGTCACCAACCAGTAATGACTGTCACCCAACATTTTGACAACGCGAGGGTCACGGTTAAGGCAGCGTAACATAAAGTCAGCCATGCGTGCCAGACTGGTAACGGGCAAGACTTCCGTGTGCTCACCAAGATCACGACTGACCATGCTCTCCTCCTCCTCCCCGTCCTCAGGCCACCCACGCTAAACCGATGATATGACAGTTGTACAGGTACTACAGTCTAAAGAACATGATACCAGCTCCTGTTTTTCTTCCTCCTCCTCCTCTCCCTCATGGTCCCCCAATGCACATTGGGATGAGATGAGGCTGGGCTGTGTGTAATCGCCCGCTACGGCTTCTTGATCCATCTCATCATACTCTGGCTGCAATGCCTCCTCTTTAATTCTCTGCAGAGTGCGTTGCAAAAGACAGACAAGTGGGATGCTGACGCTAATGATGGCGTCATCGCCACTCACCATCTTGGTGGACTCCTCAAAGATTGTCAGGATGGTACATATGTCAGACATCCAGGTCCACTCCTGAGGTCTTATGTGTGGAGTCTGACCTGAATATCGACGGCCTTGTTGCAGCTGGTACTCTACAACTGCTCTCTTCTGCTCACAAATCCTTTGCAACATGTGGAGGGTAGAGTTCCAACATGTAGGGACATCACACACAAGTCGGTGTGACGGAAGCTGCAAACGCTGTTGCAACACAGCAAGGGCGGCGGAAGCTGTAGCCGACTTCTGAAAATGAGCTGACAGGCGGCGTACTTCGACGAGCAGATCTGGCAACTCGGGGTACGATTTAAGAAACCGCTGAACCACGAGCTTAAGCACATGACCCAGGCATGGTACGTGTGTGATCTCGCCTCAGAGCCGCCACCAGGTTACGGCCATTGTCACACACGACCATGCCTGGATGTAGTTTCAGCGGTCTCAGCCACAGATCTGCCTGCTCTTTCACAGCTGTCCACAACTGTGAGGTTTATCACCTAAGTTTATGAGTTTCAGCACAGCCTGTTGCTGCTTGGCGGAGGCAGTACGGCAGTGCTTCCAGCTTGTAACTGATGCGGTGATTAGTGTTGAGCCACCCCCGTAGTGTTCGAGTTCGGTTCGGTTCGTCGAACACCCGTGTGTTCGCCGAACTGTTCGTCGAACTGTTCGTCGAACACCTTCGAACACCGTTAAAACCAATGGCAGGCAAACAAAAACACATAGAAACACATAGAAAACACCTTCAAAGGTGTCCAAAAGCTGACAAACTGCTCAGAAGATATAACTAACACATGGAAAAGTGACAAGTACATATAGTCATGCGAAAATAAAAGAGGTGGAGGAGTAAAAGGAGGGGGAGACACAGATATAGGCATGTCATGCCCTTCTAAAATCCAAAAAGTGAGAAGCCGACACGGCCAGTCCGCTCCTGCCCGTGCCACCTCCGTGTCGCCGGGTTTGTGCCAGAGCCGCGGTGAACCCTGATGGCCAGCCCCCCTCTCCCAATACTGGTGCCTGTCCGCTGGTGGGTCGAGCGAGCCCCCCTGTGGTGGAGGCAGCTCTAAGCTTTTTAATTTAAATTGTCTCTCTAATTTGAATGAATACACTTTAAATCCATTTACAAGGATCTATTGGAGGGCAAGTCTCATGCCAGCAGCCACGTAATTCCAGCTCCAGTAGCGTCCACTAAAGCTACGGCAGTTAAAAAGCTTTTATAAGGATCGAGCTCGGCTGTCCACCGCAAGGCATCCTACTGCCAGTCCCAGCCCCTATGCCTTGGGGTGCCTCCTGATGCTCTTCACTAAGTATCCCATGGTCCCGAAGCATTTCCTTTGAAAAAATTAAGTGTCTAAACTACAGGTGGTGTAGCTTGCTTAACAGCCGGGATAATCCGCTGACTAGCAGACACTGCTACTAGGCACAAAGTATTTCCTGGGCTAGATGCAGTTAAAAATTTGTAATTAGATACTCTCGTTGGATGCTGAGAAAGCATTCCATAGAGTCTCCTGGCACGCCATATATGATTCTCTTAAAAAGCTTGGGGTAGGGGTCTAGGGGACCCTTTTATAGCCAAAATCACGGCCCTGTATCGCAATACGTCACCTAGGCTGAAGATAAATGGAACTGTAGCACCCTGAGGGCTCGGTTGCTACAGACGTATTGCACCTCACCCAGAGGTGTGATATCTCACTCTCAGATAAGGATGGAGTGTGGATCAGGACCCGACACCTGCATGCATTACACCACATTGCCGTGGGGCAGGGCGACCAATATGCCCCTGAGATGGGCACGACAGTCCCTGTCCCTGGCTGGAGTGGGGGGAGGGAACACTGAGGAAGGGGAACCCTGTAGTGCAGGAGCAGGGAGGAAGCAGTTCCTGGGTGCATTGAGAAGGGAGTATAAAAGGTGGGCACCATCTTAGTTCAGTGCAGAGAAGTCTGAGCAGAAGTGGCAGGGAGCAGGGGCTCTGCATGAGCTCTGCTCCGGAGGCGGGCCTAGTAACAGAGGCCCAGGCCTGGAAGAGGGAGAAGGAAGGAAGAGGAGCGGAGAAGGCTCCAGGAACGAGGAATGAAGGGATCCCAGGGGTGCGGACGGGCGAGTCGCCACCGCACGCCCGAATCCACCTGCGTGGAGGGGTCAGGCCAAAGGGGGAGACCAGTCCCCGAACTAGTGGAGGCAGGAAACGACCCTCAGCTAGAAACCGGAGGCTCTGACATTTTATGTGGCGCAGCCCCTCGCTACACCCGCTAGGAAGGCACCACATAGGGTCAGGGAAACTGGCGCCAAGTTTACCAAGAGGAGGCCCGAGGCAGCCGGACAGAAGTGTTGGTAAGAAAGGCCAGACAAAGGACACACAAAGGGGGTCCTGTGAAGTGCTCCAAAGTTATCTGGGAGTTGTCTGAGCCCCTCACCTGGTGAGCACAGTACGACGTGGGCAGCCGTTACCTGCAGACGTGGTCTGGATAATAAGAACTGTGAGTAAAGGCCCTGAACTGCATCACTGACTCCGTGTCGTTACTGCTGCTGCCCTGCACCATCACCCCCATCCTCCGCATACACTGCCCTGAGGCTATACTCCTCCCGTGGGGAGTTATGCTACGCTCTGCTGCACCCACAACACCAGCCTCAGCGGTCTGCCCTGTAGCGGCGGTTCACTCTGAGCGCAATCCACGGGTGGCGTAATCGTACATTTAAACATCAAAACCACATAAATAGTTCCGCCACTGGTTTGACCGCCCTGAGCCACGGAACCGGGTCGCCGCCACGAAGACTACAACCACCAGCATCCACAAAAAAGGGTCCGGCTCTGGGTGTCCCAAGGCCCAGGGGGTGCGTCAGAACATTTTCATCACCTTTCACAATCACCAATGGGACAAGGCAGGGATGTCCTCTGTCCCCTCTCTTATACATCCTAGTGACAGAGCACCTGCTCTCATCAATTCGCCATAACCCCAATATTAGGTGGATTGAGGTGGGAGGCACCGAGTACAAGTGCTCTCTATTTGCTGATGATGTCCTAGTATATATCACTCAATCACATATATCCATCCCTGCTGTTATGGCTGAAATAGATCACTTTGTTACATGGTCAAATTTTAAAATCAATGCAGCGAAGTCTGAGGCCCTCGATGTCTCCCTCCCCAAATCCATATAGGATTCCATCCAGTCCAACTTTCCCTTTGCCTGGCCCTCACAGGGTATCAAATACTTAGGAATTCCTATTCATAGAGACCTCTCCCATCTATGTTATCTTAATTTTGGGCCCTTTATTGAACAACTCCATACAGACCACGGTTGGCAAGTTAGAACTGTAAGATTCACTACGTGAACCGCTGGTGTTTTGTGGAAAAGCACATGTACACTGCGTTCCAAATTATTATGCAAAAAGTGTTTAGGAGTGATAAGGGAAGAATTTGTTTGTTTGTCAGTTAAACTCATTGATGGTGATGTGTGTCAGGGCTCTTTATATCACTGTAAGCAATTGCAGACACCTGTGCTAATTAGTTTGGCAGGTGTGTCCAATGAAAGGCAAGACTACTTAAGAAGGCTCTCACATTATTAAGCAGCCTACATTTTCTGCCAAAATGGGAAAGAAAAAGGATGTGTCGGCTGCTGAGAAGCAACAAATTGTGGAGTGTTTAGGTCAAGGCATGACTACAATCAACATTGTGCGATGATCAGGATGAAGTGTCTTGGCAATCAAGAAGTATGTAGCTGATTCACAGTACACACGTGTGCGTGCTGATAAGGGCAAATTGAGGACTCTTTCCTACAGGCAATTACGTCAGGTTGAAAGAGCAGCGGCAAAAAAGCCTTGTCATAGCAGCAGACAAGTTTTTGAAGCTGCTTGTGCCTCCAACGTCCCCCGAACAACAAGATGCAGGGTCCTTCAGAGGTTTGCAGCTGTGCATACGCCATCCTGTCGACCTCCTCTATCCACTTCACACAAGCAGAAACGGCTCCAGTGGGCCAAACATTACATGAAGACTGATTTCAAAACAGTTTTGTTCACGGATGAGTGCCGTGCAGCGCTCGATGGTCCAGATGGATGGAGTGGAGGATGGCTGGTTGATGGACACCCCACGCAAACACGGCTACAGCGCCAACAAGGAGGAGGTGGAGTAATGTTTTGGGCTGGAATCATGGGGAGAGAGATTGTCGGCCCCTTTAGGATCCCTGAAGGCGCTAAAGATGAACTCCATAATGTATGTGGATTTTCTCAAACAGCACTTCCTGCCATGGTTCAAGAAGAAGAACCGTGTATTTCACAGCAAGATCATTTTTCTGCATGATAATGCACCATCTCATGCTGCACAAAAAACATCTGCATCTCTGGCTGATATGGGCATAAAAGGGGACAAACTTATGGTGTGACCCCCATGCTCCCCTGACCTCTACCCCATTCAGAACCTTTGGAGCATCATTAAAAGGAGTGTCTATGATGGCGGGAGGCAGTTCACATCTAAGCAACAGCTCTGGGAGGGTATTCTGTCCTCATGCAAAACAATTGAAGCAGAAACCATCCAAAACCTGACAAATTCAATGGACGAGAGAGTTCAGAAGCTCCTTTCGAACAAGGGGTCCTATGTGAAAATGTAACATCACCTAGAATAAAGTTTTGAGTTGAAAACTGTTTGATTTCAGTTTCTAACAACCTGCTAATGCTTATAATTTCAAAAATGACCATTTTTTTGGTCTTTATTAAAATGAAAAGGTTGATCGAAAAGTTTGGGGGATCTAAGAGTGTGGCAACCCAGTAGTCATGATTACTTCGAATTCTGACAATATGAGGGTCATCGTGCAGGTAGTGCAGCAAGAAGGCACTTATGTGTCTTGCGCATCTCGGAGCCCCAAAATTATTTTCCGGGCTAGATGCAGCTAAAAATTATTTTTAATTTTAAATCTGGTGAAGCTTATTATAGATGGCCTAATAGGATCAGTGCTGCACACTGCTACAAAGCCCCAATTATTTTCCAGTCAAGATACAGATAAACATGATTAGTAATTTGAAAGCTTAAAACGGTTGGTAGGGTGATTTTAACCAATCATCAAGCTTTTACTCTCCCCAGGATGACACAGGGGTAGAAAAGTCGTTTCGGATCCATGATTTGTTCATCTTTATGAACGTGAGTCTGTCTACATTATCAGTGGAGAGCCGCGTGCGCTTATCTGTCAGCACACCACCAGCAGCGCTGAACACACGTTCAGACAGAACGCTGGCTGCGGGGCATGACAAGATCTCCAAGGCGTAAGTGGCTAGCTCCGGCCATTTATCCAGATTGGAAGCCCAAAAAGAGCAAGGGTCCAGTGACACAGTCGTGGCTTCAATGTTTACTTGCAGATACTCCTGTACCATCGTCTCTAGGCGTTGACTATGTGTCAGACTTCTTGTCTCCTGTGGCCTTGCAAAGGATGGGCTAAAAAAGTGGTGAAATGATTCCGCAAAATTGATGTTACCAGCAGATACTGTGGTTCTGTTACGGTTTGAGTGCTGAACACTTGACGGTCCCACGGTTGGCAAGTTGGAACTGTGAGATTCACTACGTGCACCACTGGTATTTTGTGGAAAAGCACATGTAAGATTCTGCAACAGTCTCTGCTGATACTCCTGCATGCGTGCATCCCTTTCTATGGCAGGAATAATTTCTGCAAATTTACTTTTGTACCGGGGATCTAACAGTGTGGCAACCCAGTAGTCAGGATTATTTCTAATTCTCACAATTCGAGGGTCATGTTGCAGGTAGTGCAGCAAGAAGGCACTCATGTGTGTTGCGCATCCAGGAGCACCAAGTCCCTGTTGTGTTGGTGGCGAGGTAACAATCATGCTTCCTTCCTCTGTCCTCTCCCCCCAACCTCGCACAACAGAAATGTGATCAAGGTCTCCCTCATCTGATGAGTCTTCCATCAGTTCGTCCTCCACTTCTTCCTGGGCTCCTGCACCTTCCTCACTAGTTTGGCTGCTACCATGCGCCCTGGTAAAACCATCTCCCCCACCCTCACATGCCTGCCGCCTTGGTGCTGCCGACCGTCTGGACCTTGCAGATGTTAGCCCTTCCGCATACAACTCCTCCTCCTCTACTTCCTCCACCTCCTCTTGTGCCACCACCTGACTCTGAATTCTGTTTAACATGTGCTCCAGCATGTAAATCACCGGAATAGTCATGCTGATAATGGCATTGTCAGCACTAAACATCTTCGTCGCCATTTCAAAACTGTGCAGAAGGGTGCATAGGTCCCTGATCTGAGACCACTCCTCCAGCGTGATTTGCCCCCCCTCTGAATCTCGTTGGCCCAGGCTATACGTCAGAACGTATTGCACCAGGGCTTGTCGGTGCTGCCACAGTCGCTGCAACATGTGCAGAGTTGAATTCCACCGGGTAGGCACATCGCATTGTAGCCGGTGAAGTGGCAGGCCCAACGACTTCTGTAGAGATGTAAGTCGCTGAGCTGCGGGATGCGAACGGCGGAAGTGAGCACACAGCGACCGTGCCCTCTGCAGAAGGCCATCTAGTCTGGGATAGTGGGCTAAAAATTGCTGGACAACCAGGTTCAACACGTGAGCCATACAAGGCACGTGTGTGACACTGCCCCGGCGAAGGGCCGCATCCAGGTTTGCAGCATTGTCGCACACGGCCTTCCCTGGTTTCAGGTCCAGTGGAGACAACCATTCATGAAATTGGTTCTCCAGAGCTGACCACAACTCCTCAGCTGTGTGACTCACATTTCCCAGACATTTCAATGTAAAAACCGCCTGATGACGTTGAGCCCTACTGCCAGCATAGTAAGGAGGTGTGCAGGATCCCTTCTGCGCAGTTAGAAAGCTTGTGGCATGACCAGACAGGCTTTGGGTGCAGGTGGAAGACCGAGAGGAGGTTGAGGAGGCAGAAGCAGTGGAGGAACTTTGACAAAAAGAGGATTGACGCACAACTCGTGGGGACGGCAAGACTTGGACAGCAGCCCCTTGTCCTGCTGTCACCATAGTTACCCAGTGCCCAGTCAGCGACATGTAACGCCCCTGTCCATGCCTACTCGTCCAAGTGTCTGTGGTGAAATGCACCCTGTCACACACAGAGTTTCTCAAAGAAGCGGTGATGTTGTGTGCGACATGCTGGTGGAGCGCAGGCACACCTTTCTTTGAGAAGTAGTGCCGACTGGGCATCTGGTACTGGGGCACTGCGACGGACATAAGGTCTCGAAAATCCTCTGTGTCCACCAGGCGGAAAGGCAGCATTTCTGTAGCCAAGAGCTTGCAGATGGTGAAATTCAACCTCTTAGCTTTCTCATGACTAGGAGGAAATGGTCTTTTACTTGTCCACATCTGAGGGACCGAGGGCTGGCTATTGTGCTTAGACGGGGTTGATAAGGGTGTCCCCGGCAAACTGCCGGTCTGTGAGGAAGATGCAGGCGGACATGTTAGGTTGCCTTGATCCAAAGGTGGTGCTATCGATGTCGGACAGCGCTCAACACCAGCTGGTGTTCCCACCTCCAAAGAAAATGATGACCTGCCAATCACGCTGGCTGTTGCGGGTAGAGAGGTGGCAGGTCTGCGCCCCAAAACAGGTGTGACTGCTGTCCCCCCAGTCACAGAGGATGAAGAGGCCGCGGATGCACAAGATATGGCAGACGGTAGTTGGCCCGGCCGGCTAGGCCGCATTGTAGCACACTGAGCTTCCCACTGCAACTTATGCTTCATGTCCATGTGCCGGTTCATGCATGAAGTACTCAAACTATGTATTTTTTGGCCTCTACTTAGCTTTTGCTGACAAATGTTACAGATAACACGAGTTGGGTCATCTTTATCGATCTGAAAAAATGCCCAGGCTATGCAAGGCTTAGCACCCATGCGACCTGAAGAGCCACCACGACTTGTGGTGAGATGCAGAGTTGTGTTTGAGGATGCAGTTGTTAACGTGCTTCCAGTACTACATCTCTGTCCAGGAAGGCGCAACCTGACCTCGTCGTCACTAGCATCTTCCTCCACCTCCTCTGCTGACCTCATCTCTTGGCTGACTGTGGGTTGACAGTAAGTGGGATCTCCAACCTCATCATCATCACCCTGTGCGTTATCACACCCGTCGTCCTCAGAGCCAACCTGTTCCTGCCCTGACAAAAAACTAAAGTTGTCGCTCCAATCAGGTATTTGAGTCTTATCATCGTCTTCCTCATTGTCTCCACCAACAGGAGTTACAGTTTGGGAATGAGGGTCTACATTATGGTCAGAACCTTCTGCGTCTGGTCCTGGATCCGACTCAAAGATTCTGGGCATCAGTGCAGATCATTTCCTCATCTGGATTCACAGAAGCGCTGGAGCCGACCTCTGATTCCCAGGCTATAGTATGAGTAAACAGCTCTGCAGACTCAACCATCTGTTCTACCTCATACTCAGACGGGCAGCTGGAGATTTGGGAGCTGTGAGGAAGCAAGTGCGATTGGGGTGACACCTTTGAGGACTGGAGTATTTGTGATGTTGAAGTTGATGTGGAGGAGAGCCCACTTAAAGGAGCACTTGATATCCGTTGAAGCACCTGCTGTTTTTGTGCCTCATCTGGAATTTGTAGCGATTGGCGTGGCCGTAAGAAAGGGATCTTATCACATTGTCCGCTAAAAGAAGTAGACATTTTAGTTTGGCTGGAAGATGGTCTTTCTTCTGCAGATGTTACTGTTGCTTTAACACCTACCCCACGGACACAACCTTTTTTCCCCTTCCCAACACGCCTATTCCCCTTTCCACCAGCAGCAGGCCTTTTTACACTCATTTTGGTGGTTAACTAATTCACAACTCTGGAGTTGTTTGCACAAAAAAACAATGGATGGTAACCGAGCAGAGCTGAGTGGCCAAACTGTGGTATTAGGCCAAAACTATTGGCTGGGTTAGATGCAGAAAAAAATTATATTCAATTTGCAACCTGATGGAGGTCAGTATAGATGGACTAATACAACAAGTCCCACACACAGCTAGAAGCCCAATATTTTTTCAGAGGTAGATGCAGAAAAAAATTATATTCAGTTTGCAACCTGATGGAGGTCTGTATAGATGGATTAATAGAACAAGACCCACACACAGCTAGAAGCCCAATATTTTTTCAGAGGTAGATGCAGAAAAAAATATATTCAGTTTGCAACCTGATGGAGGTCAGTATAGATGGACTAATACAACAAGTCCCACACACAGCTAGAAGCCCAATATTTTTTCAGAGGTAGATGCAGAAAAAAATATATTCAGTTTGCAACCTGATGGAGGTCAGTATAGATGGACTAATACAACAAGTCCCACACACAGCTAGAAGCCCAATATTTTTTCAGAGGTAGATGCAGAAAAAAATATATTCAGTTTGCAACCTGATGGAGGTCAGTATAGATGGACTAATACAACAAGTCCCACACACAGCTAGAAGCCCAAATATTTTTTCAGAGGTACTGTAGATGCAGATAAAAATTATTTTTAATTTGCAACCTGATGGAGGTCAGTATAGATGGACTAATAGAGAAAGTCCGACACACTGCTAGAAGGCCAAATATTTTTTCAGAGTTAGATGCAGAAAAAAATTATATTCAGTTTGCAACCTGATGGAGGTCAGTATAGATGGACTAATAGAATGATGCTATGCCCAAAAGATTTTACTTCACTAGGTGCAGTAAAAAAATTGGTATTCTATACACAGGTGGTATATCTTGCAACACAGATAGGCTACTCCACTGACTAACACACTCTGCAATAGGCCAAAAAGGATTAGCTTTGCTAGATTCAGCCAAATGCTGTGAAAAAAACTTGCACAGCACTGGCACAGACCTGCCTGGCAATAACTGATAGGAACTGATGTAACCTAGTCCTGAAAAGGACTCCAATTACAATTAGTCTTTACTCCCACAATCTATCTATTTAAGAGCACAGACCTCCCTGATAAAAGTCGTAGGAAATGCTGTAACCTAGTCCTTAAAAGGACTGCAATCACAACTATTCCCTACTCCCAAGCTATCTGTATATTTGTGCGAAAATTGGCTTGAAATTAACAAGGTATAGCGCACACAGCAACAGCGGTGCCGTCTAACACGCAGCTGCAGCAGTGAGAAAATGGTGGCGACGGGGAAAATGGCTTGGTCTTATAGGGCAAGGACATGTGACATACACTGCCAATGACACATGCCCTTGCTTGTGTGAAAAAAGCACTTCGCTCCGTGTGTGCGCTGCTGATAGGCTGACAGATTGCACCTCCCCACTGCAAATGCGGGAAAGAGAAAAAAAAATGGAGATCTTCATTGTTCCTGCAGAGATCCATCCCCTGCCCCTCCCCCCACCCCGCTGTACACTCAAACTGCGTATTAACATTAATTTTCATCATTACTGAGAAAAAATCCAGTTATGATTTTGGTGCACGAACAGTTATCGAACATAACCTCGAACAGCCGAATTTTTCTCAAATTGTTCATGTTCGCCGAACGGCTCGAACACCGCCCAAAACAGCTCGAATTTGAGATTGGCGAACAGTTCGAGTAGAACAACGCTCATCTGTAGCGGTGATATCTGAGATGGAGGGTGAACATGAGGAGGATGATCATCAGGAGCTGTACACTGTGGGGGCAACTCTGACTGACATAGGGCACACAATCCTCGGTGTGGAGAGGATGTGTTCCGTCCCAAGGTCCGACTGGTTCCCGGCTTCCACTATGTTTACCCAGTGTGCCGTCAGAGAGATGTACCGTCCCTGGCCACAAGCTCTTGTCCACGTGTCCGTTGTCAGGTGGACTCTCCCAGTAACTGCGTTGTTGAGGGCACGGCAGATGTTTTGGGACACATGCTTGTGTAGTGCGGGGATGGCACACCGGGCAAAATAGTGTCGGCTGGGGACCGAGCACCGAGGGACGGCCACCGCCACAAGGTTGCGGAAGGATTCCGTCTCCACCAGCCTAAAAGGCAGCATTTCCAACGCTAGCAGTCGTGAAATGTGCGAATTTAGGACTGTGGCCTGTGGGGCGTTGGCTGCGAATTTGCTCTTTCGTTCAAAGGTCTGGGATAAGGACAATTGAACGCTGACGTGGACGTTGATGCTGTTTCTTGAGAAACTGCCATAACAAGTGAAGACTGAGAGGAGGGGGAATCTTTGCATGCAGTATGGACAGGGGATTGCCTTGCACGCACAACAGGGGGTTCTCTTACACGCACAAAGGCGGAAAAAGCAGTGGTGACACCCGCTGACACTGGTCGTGGACCCTGGGGTTCGCCCCACAAAGTCGGGTGCTTTGCTGACATGTGCCTGATCATGTTGGTGGTGGTCAGGCTGGTACTTTTGTCACCCCTGCTGGCACTGGCATGGCAGGTGGTACAAATGGCCTTTTTGGGGTTATCAGCAGAGTCTTTAAAAAAATTCCAGACTCTGGAAGACCTACCGGTTGTACTGGCAACGTCCCTCGTGTTGGTGTTACGGGGAATGGTTGCCCGCCTTCTGTGTGCAGCCACCACACTGCTTCTTCCTGTCTGTTGGGGTGCTCTGCCTCCCTCCCCCTGTGTGCTGCTCGCCTCGCTCTGCGTGTCCTCCTGCCACCTTGGGTCAGTTACTAGATCATCCACCACGTCCTCCTCTTCCACTTCCGCACCACGATCCTCCTCCTCACTTCGTGGCAATTGTGTCTCGTCATCGTCCACCTCTTGTGACAAATTGCGCCAGCATCGCCTTCCTGTGGCCGTGGCTGTTCAAATATTTGGGCATCGCTACATGGGATCTCCTCTTCCACCACTTCTAGCGGAGTAAAAAAGAGGATTTAGATGAAAAAAAAAAAAAGGATTTTTCCTGGCCCCCGAGACCTGGAGCTAAGTCTAGCAATTTGAGCAGCAGGAGCACACAGGACTGTAATGCAGCGTTTGCTGGTATAACCACTGCGTTTCCTATACAGCCTGCCTGCCTGATATCTGGGATGGATATTAGTCCTGAGAAGGACGGTTTGTTTGATCTGGCAGCTTTTACAGACCCTACACTAACTATTTCGCAGTATATATCTCTCCCTAAATCAGCAGCACTTTCCCTAGACTGTGTGATCCCGGGCGACTGAGTCCAAGATGGCGGCGCCCGGTTTTAAATACTGGAGGTGACGCTGGGCGGCCAGCCAATCACTGTAATGCCCACAAACAGCATGGCTGCGGCATTACAGTGACTGGCTGGCAATCCCTGCATGTTCATTGGCTCTGTAAAGAGCGCCAAACATGCAGGGCGGAGACCCGAGCTCCCGCCCGAGTAACCCGGAAATGCTCGGTGCTCGCCGAACATCCCGAGTAGTGAGATGCTCGGGCGAGTAACGAGCAGTGTCGAGCATGCTCGCTCAACACTAGTAATGACGTCTATTAGGCTGTGTGCGCACATTAAGCTTTTGGTTTCTCCATCTCTTGTCTGGAAAATGCTGTAAATAGGTGCAGATTTTTCCCCACTCATCAATGTGGGTGAAATCTGCAGCAAAAACGCTGACAGAATTGACATCCTGCAGAATTATATCTTCACCAAACCTGCAAGTCACAAATAAGTAACATGTGCAGGAGACGTCAGGATTCTCAGTCACTTTCCTGGCATCGGGAAACCCTTTAGGTTTTGTGACAAATCTGCACAGAAAAAAGGTGACAAAATCTGAAATGTGTGCACGTGTGTCCTTACAAAGTAAATCAACATGCAAAGTAACTGCAAGGAATCTCTCAAAAGGAGTTTGTTACCCCAAAATGGAAATTCAGCTACTTAATCATTTACATTAAGGCTATGTGCCCACAATGCAGAAATGAAGCAGAAAATTTCTGCAGCATTTCTGCATCTCCCTGGCAGAAAAAACGCATGCGGATTGTACATGCGTTATTCCAGCGTAATACATGTGGATTCACATGCGTTTCCGCATGCGGATTGACAAGCGCTTTCAAAGCGATTTTAGCATCACTTGGAAAGTGCTTCACAACTAGGTCACACTATATAAATCCATGCAAACAGCATGGATTTATATAGTGTGACCTTTAGAGTGGTTAAAAATAAAAAAATAAACCTTGATACTTACTTTCCGATGGCCCGGCGTGTGTTGCTGCGCTCCTTCCTGGCTGCCAGCTGATCGCGGGACACTGCACTGAAAGACCTGCTGTCACATGACTGTGACGTCAGCGCAGGTCCTTCAGTCTGCTGGCAAGCACAGGGAAGGAGACCGGGGGCTGTCGGTAGGTGAATATAATCTTTATTTTTTATTTTATTCTTTTTTTTACAGTTTCTATGGTACCTGGGTGTGGATGAGAGTCTTCTCTTCTCCACACTCGGGTACCATCCAGACATTACAACGCGCCAATTAAGCATGTACAGAAGCAGTCTTGCAGAATTGGCGCGTTCTAATGCAAGTCAATGGCGGCGAAAACGCAGCGCTTCCGCAAAATTAATGGACATGCTGCGGATTTTTGAGAGCAGCATAAACGTTGCAGAAAAATCCGCAGCATGGGCATTGAAAGTGCGGAATTGCATAGGGGACCATGGCAGAAAGCTTACCATGCGTTTCCCAAGCTTTTACGCTGCGGAAAATTCCGCAGCAAAAACGCTTGAAAAACGCATCGTGGGTACACAGCCTAAATTCACTTTTAATCCTTATGCAACTAATGGCACTTTGTTGCACCCCTGGTATGGTCAATGTCCAAGGGGATCAGGTATTAGTCTTAGTGCCCCCAGCAGAAAGTAAGCTCATGGCCAAGTGGCAAGGGCCATATGAAGTCCGGGAAAAGGTTGGGGAGATGAATTAGAGAGTATATCAACCTGGGAAGAGAAAACCCAAACAGCTATATCACGTAAATTTGCTATAAGCAAGGAAAGACTGGGAATGTATGATTACGGATGCGACTCCGGTCGTATCGTCTGGGGACCCTCCGACAATGGCCAGGGGAGAGGTAAATATAAGTGACACACTCTCTAAACAGAAGCGACGGGAGACTCAGAAATTGGTGCTGCGGAATACGGACGTAATTTTCAGAACTGCTTGGCCGAACATCTGTGATCCAACATAACATTGTCACAGAGGCCCAGACACAAGCCATCGCAGCTGAGGAAAAACAAATGCTCCAGCTAGGAGTTATCGAGGAGTCCAGGAGGGAGCGGGCTAGCCCCATTGTAACTGGTTTTGAAGCTGGGCGGATCGTTATGATTTTGTAACGACTTCTGAAAATGTAATAAAGTGTTGAAATTTGACCTTTATTCAATGTCCTGGGTGGACGAGCTGATTGAGAGACTGGGGCAGGCCCAGTACTTCACCACGGGTTACTGGCAGGTGCCTCGGACAGAGTCAGCCTTCATAACGCCGGAGGGTCTCTATCACTAGGTCGTCTTGCCTTTTGGGTTACATGCAGCCTCGGCCATGTTCCAGAGGCTGATGGACATAGTGTTAGAGCCTTATCAGAAGTATGTATCGGTGTATTTGGAGGATATTACCTTTAGTACCAAGTGGCATACCAACTTGTCCCAGGTACAATCAGTAGTGGATTTGCACACAGCCGTGGGCTTAACAGTGAACCCAAAAATGTGGAAACTGCTGTCACTTCCCTTTCCACACTGAAACGAAGATCATCGAAAAGGAGGGGACTGGGACATCCCTACTCTCCCCTGCTTTGTTTGCCGCCCATCAGTGATGCTGGTTTCAGGGGCTGGTCCGTGCAATGTCTCCCTCAGCGCCCTGTGCGATAAGTGCTTAGCTGAATAGTAATAACTTATTACTAATAAGCCGACGCTGCTTACAGTCAGATATCAGAACTACACTTATGTATTTTATGTCTGAGTGCTTACTTCACGATTCAACAGCTGTTCATTTGTTCCAAAAAAATTTGATTTCAGTGATAAAACTGACATCCTAACAAGTTTGAGCAAGGTCTACTACTCCTCGGATGACTCTTCTGCACAGTATAAAAATAGGAGAAACCTTATAATTGTATGCCATCACAAGAAACATTTTGGAGTGAAAGCTGAATGGCACTTTTTTGCCATTCAGCTCCTGGCAAAAGGTGTATGTGATGGTTTAGGAGGCACGGTGAAATGTCTAGCAGCTCAAGCTAGCCTCCATAGACCACATTCAGACCAAATTTTAACACCCATGCAACTTTTCCAACTGAGTGAGAAAAATATTCCTAACATCCAGTTCACGTACTGTACAAACCAGGACTAAGAAGAAGAGGAAAGTTTGTTAAAACATTGGTTACAAAAAGCAGAACCCATCAAAGGAACTAAGCAATACCACACTTTAATTCCATGTAGTGAAACAAAAATATAAACAAGGATTTTTTCATCCAGAAATGACAGTGAAGTCCATGAAGTGATTGAAGGTGGCACAAGATTGGCGATGGATGATATAACTGGATATGTGACCTGTGAGTATGATCAGCACTGGTGGCTGCTGGCTAATGGACTCTCCAAAGACTAGGACAATGAAGAAGTAAAGCCATTTTTCTGCACCTTCTGGTCCATCACCATCCTTTGTGTATCCAAGAAAGCAGACATTTTGAAAGTAACCAAAAATCAGATATTAACACAAGTGGACCCAAACCCCATAACAGGCGTACATACTGACACAAAAGGAAACGGCCATTGTTAGTAAGAGATTGTGGACAAGATTACATTTCACCCAGAAGGGAGAACAAATTATTGAGAAAAGATCAGTGTAAAGACGTACTATTAATTGTTCAGACTAATTCATAATGTTTTATTTTATCGCTGGACGATTTTACTGTATTTTTTTCATTATTCTTTTTTAAACTGGAAAAAGGAAATGTCTAGTGAAGTAATAATAAAAAAAAAGTTGTTACATGTATAACTGTATATTAAAAAGGTGTTAAAATATTGATTCTTTTAGTTTAGCATTAAACCTATGACTAGGATGAGACTGTATTTAGAAAATCACACAACAAAATATGATCCTACAGAAATACCAACTTGAATCCCTGAAGGAATGTAACCAATAACACAAGTAACACATACGCAATTTTTCTTATTTTTTTTTTTACAAAACACAGTTTTCCCGAAATCGCCCATCAAAATTTAGAATTTGACTCCTCGAAAACAAAATAACAAACTTGGTTAAGACATGTCGAATTAAAGCCTGTACAATTCTGAACAAAATGCTGCCTCTCCCATCTCTATCTTAATTGTATCCCGCAATATGATAAATGTAAAGTCTATAAAAAAATAACGAAGATAAAAAATCCTAAATTTATTATTTTTACTTCACTAAAGTAGCACTTCAAAAAAATGGTGTCATTCAAAAGTACAACTTGTCCTGCAAAAAACAAGCCCTTGGTTATATTGAAAAAATATAAAAGTTATGGCTCTGGAAAAAAGAGGAAAAAAAAAACTAAAGTGCAAAGATAGAAAATCACAAGATCATGAACGGGTTAATATCAAGTAAATTGAACCAGTGTTATGTAAAAATTAACCATTACAGAACATTGCTAATATTTTCCTATTTTTTCATATTTTATATAATGGTTGTTCCCCAGCTTTTCCTGTCTGCAGAATGCCAGATCTGCCCGGCCAGTCAATCTAAACGCTACAGTGGAGGTGACCGGAAGTGAGAGCGCGCGCGGGGTGTGAACACGTGGGCTGTGGTGTGGCTGTGGTGAGCGGCGTGCGGCGTGGTCCGACTCGGCTCGCGGCCCTCTGGCGAGGGAGCCAGGCGGAGGTGACCAAGTGGACCGGGAGGACCGGTAGGAGGCAACCGGAGGAACGAGCGCAAGAGAGCGCTGTGATATCGTGCAGCGCCGGCCGGCGGAGGGCGCCAGGTGGTGGTGACCAGAAGGACCGGTAAGAGGCGACCGGAGGGGCGAGCGCGCTGTGATAGCGTGCAGCGTCCCTAGAGGAGGTGAGTGAGGGGCAGGAGGCCGCGATAAGAGGCCCTACTGAACCCGAGCGTGTATTGTACTGTATTTGTATTGTAATTGTATTTTATTTAAGTGCTCCCCCCCCCGGCCTTATTTAAATTAATCCCCTGTCCATATTTGATCGATCTCCCCCCTATCCATATTTAATACAACTCCCCAGGCCATCTTTAGTGATCCCCCAGACCATATTTAATTGATCACCCCCCGTTCATATTTAAATTGATCCCCTGATAACCCCCCGTCCATATTTAACTGATCCCCCTGCCAACATTTAAATTGACCCCCCCGTCCATATTAAATTGATCCCCCGACCACATTTAACTGATTGACCCCCCCAGCCCATAATCAATTGATCCCCCTTGTCCATATTTAATAGATTCCCCCTGTCCACTTTTACTGATCCCCCAGTCCCTATTTATTTGCCTTATCCCCATCCATATTTAATTAACCCCCTGTCCATAATTAATTGATTGATTCCCCAGTCCACAATTAATTATTTCCCCAGCCCATATTTATTGATCCCCAGTCCATAGTCAATTGACACACCGTCCATACTTAATTAATCCACCTGACCTACTCAGCTGAGTCCCCGGTCCATACTTAATTGATCCCCCGTCCATACTTAACTGATCCCCCGCCGATATCTAATTGATACACTTGCACATCCCTAATTGATCCCCGTCCATACACCTATATATAAATAATTGTGTTTTGTACTTGTATATATATACTGACTGTATCCCCATATTTAGAATGGCGTCCATCTTGGCCGGAGCCGTGCAGTGTACATCTTGCGAAATGTATGCATTCCGTGAGCTACCGCTCGAGGATCCATACTGCTGCGAGAGATGTGAGCATATCGTGCACTTGGAAGCCCAAATTCTGGATCTAAGTGCTCAGATAGCGATACTGAGGAGCATCGACAACATGGAACGGAGTTAGCTGCTCACCGAGCAGACACTCAATGGGTCAATACTGGGGGTGGAGCATAGAGGGGAAGTGCAGGCTGAACAGGCAGGGAGCTGGATAACAGTTAGGAGGGATAGAGGGAAGAAGTATAGGAAGGCTGGTTCAGAACCGGCATTATTGGAGCACGACAGATCCTCTGACCGCCGGGGGAGTGTATGCTCCAGTAATGAGGGGGAGGGGGGAAGTGTAGGGCAGGCAAGACAGGTCCTGGTAGTGAGTGATTCTATTATTAGGGGGACAGACAGGGCAATCTGTCACAAAGACCGGGATCGCCGAATGGTGTGCTGCCTCCCTGGCGCTCGAGTCCGGCACATCGCGGATCGGGTTGTCAGGTTACTGGGTGGGGCTGGCGAAGACCCAGCGGTCATGGTCCACATCGGCACCAATGACAAAGTGAGTGGTAGATAGAGGGTCCTTAAAAATGATTTCAGGGACCTAGGTAGGAAGCTTAGGGCAAGGACCTCCAAAGTAGTTTTCTCAGAAATACTACCAATCCCGCGAGCCACACAGGAGCGCCAACGGGAAGTTAGGGAGGTGAATAAGTGGCTAAAGAGTTGGTGCAAGGCAGAAAGGTTTGGGTTCATGGAGAACTGGGATGACTTCGCAGTCGGCTACAGGCTCTACCGTAGGGACGGGCTGCACCTCAATGGGGAGGGTGCAGCATTGCTGGGGAAGAAGATGGCTAATAGGTTGGAGGAGTATTTAAACTAGAGACGGGGGGGGGGGACCAAGGAAATAGGTGGGATGTGAGGCAAGCAAGGGGGAAGGGGAGAAGTGAATATAATGAGGGTGGAGAGGGGGGTGAGGATAGTACAGTTAGATCGCTAGAGAAGAATAGGAAGCTAAATAACCCCAAAATTTTATCTTGCATGCTGACCAACGCAAGAAGCCTGACCAATAAGGCGAATGAGCTGCGGGCGTTTATATCGGAGGAGAGGTATGACATCGTAGGTATAACAGAGACTTGGCTAGATGATAGCTACGACTGGGCGGTAAATTTATTAGGATTATAGTTTATTTAGAAGGGACCGGAAACAGTGGAAAGGCGGAGGAGTCTGCTTATATGTAAAGTCATGTCTAAAGCCCAGACTAAGGGAAGATATAGGAGAGGGAGAAGAGGGGGTTGAGTCCATGTGGGTAGAGATAGAGGGGGCAAAAAATAATAATAAAATATTATTGGGGGTCTGCTATAAGCCACCAAATATAACAGAGGAGAATGAGAGTCTGCTATTAGGACAAATAGACAAAGTAGCAAAACATAATGAAGTGATTGTAATGGGGGATTTCAACTACCCGGATATTGACTGGGAAACAGAAACCTGTAGATCTCAGAAAGGAAAAAGGTTCTTGACAAATATTAAGGATAATTATCTCTCCCAACTAGTGCAGGAACCAACGAGAGGGAAGGCCGTGTTGGACTTAATATTGACTAATAGGCCTGATAGAATAACTGAGGTACAGATAGGGGGGCACCTAGGTAATAGCGATCATAATATTATCAATTTCAAAATGCCCTTCAGTAGGGTTATCAATAAGGGAACAACAAAAACATTAAACTTTAGGAGGGCGAAGTTTGATCAGCTGATAGAAAACCTTCAACTTATTGACTGGGACAAAGTTCTTAATCAAAGGAATACGAATAGTAAATGGGAAACCTTCAAAAGAATTCTGAATACTCAGTGCGAGAGGTATATACCGTATGGGAATAAAAGGGCCAGAAATAAGAGGAAACCAATATGGTTGAACAAGAACGTAAAAGGGGCGTTAAATAGCAAAAAAGAGGCATTCAAGAGATTAAAACAGGAAAACAGTAAGGAGGCACTAATGTGTTACAAGGAAAAAACGAGAACCTGTAAAAAACAAATAAAAATAGCGAAGGAGGAAACAGAGAGACGTATTGCTAGGGAAAGTAGATCAAATCCCAAACTGTTTTACGTATATAAATAGTAAAAGGATTAAATCGGATAATATTGGACCGATAAAAAGTGATGAAGGCAAAATCATAGAGAAAGATGAGGATAAAGCTAACCTATTAAATAATTTTTTTTCGACAACTTTCACAAACGAAATAGAACTAACAGGCGAAATGAGAAGTGACAAGCTTAATCCTCCACTAAGTATGACTAATCTAACCCAAGTTGGGGTACAGAAACGCCTCAGTAACATTAAAATAAACAAATCACCAGGACCTGATGGCATACACCCACGGGTACTAAGGGAACTAAGTAATGTGATAGACAGACCGTTATATCTTATATTTAAGGACTCTGTTGAGACTGGGTCTGTACCACTTGATTGGCGACAGGCGAATGTAGTGCCAATATTCAAAAAGGGAGCAAAAAGTGACGCCGGAAACTATCGGCCGGTGAGTCTGACGTCCGTTGTGGGCAAAATTTTTGAAAGCTTCATTAAAGAGGCAATTACGGAGCATCTTGATGCTAATAATCTTTTAACCCCGAACCAACATGGTTTCATGAGGAATCGCTCCTGCCAAACAAACCTGATTGACTTCTACGAGGAGGTTAGCTCTCGATTAGATCAGGGGGAACCAATGGATGTCGTGTATCTAGACTTTGCAAAAGCGTTCGATAGCGTGCCACATAATAGGTTGGTATACAAAATGAGAATGATGGGGCTGGGGGAAAATGTCTGCAAGTGGGTAGCTAACTGGCTAAAGGATAGAAGGCAGAGGGTGGTTATAAATGGAATATACTCAGATTGGGTAAGCGTCACTAGTGGGGTACCACAGGGGTCTGTACTAGGCCCAATGTTATTTAATATCTTTATTAACGACATAGTCAACGGGATAAATAGTAAAATGTCAATATTTGCAGATGACACAAAGTTATGTAAAACAATTAATATAAAAGAGGACAGTGCAGACCTACAGAGGGATTTGGATAAACTGGGTAGGTGGAGCATTAAATGGCAAATGAGGTTTAATGAGGAGAAATGTAAGGTCATATATATGGGAAGGAAAAATGGAAGTCACCAGTACTCACTGAATGGGAAATCATTGGGGAATTCAGAGATGGAGAAGGACTTGGGCATCTTGATTGATAGCAAACTAAATTGGAGTGCCCAAAGTCAGGCCGCTGCTGTAAGGGCAAACAGGGTAATGGGATGTATCAGAAGAGGTATAGCTGCAAAGGAAGAGAACATTGTTCTTCCACTGTACAAAGCACTGGTCAGACCACACTTGGAATAATGTGCTCAGTTATGGGCCCCAATATATAGAAAGGATATAAATGAGCTTGAAAAGGTACAAAGGAGGGCAACAAAATTAATAAAGGGAATGGAGGGACTGCAATACCCAGAGAGGTTGGCAAAACTAGGACTATTCAGCCTGGAAAAGAGAAGGTTGAGGGGGGACATAATAAATGTGTACAAATATGTTAGGGGACAGTATAGAGACCTTGCCCGGGATTTATTCAAAAAGAGGGATATTACGGTAACAAGAGGGCATTCACTAAGACTGGAAGAGAAAAGGTTTCAGCACCAGCATAGGAAGGGGTTCATTACGGTAAGAGCAGTGAGAATATGGAATTCACTGAGTGAGGAGACGGTAATGTCGGATTCACTACACCAGTTCAAGCGGGGAATGGATGCATTTCTAGATACCAGGCAGATTTCAGCATATACTTAAAAATAAAATAAAATAGTAGGTTGATACAGGGATTTATTCTGACTGCTGGTTTCAGAGTCGGGAGGGAATTTTTCCTCAGGTGAAGATTGGCTAAATCATTTGGGGTTTTTGCCCTCCTCTGGATCAACTGTAGCAATTACAGGACTAACAGGTCGAACTTGATGGACGCAAGTCTTTATTCGGCTTTACAAACTATGTAATAAATGATCAAATCTTGTATAATAATATTACTAGTCAGGTTGCTACTCAGAAGCTTAGAAACGCCGGGTAAAGATCTGTGTGAAGCTGTAATGAACTCATCTGCTCAGATATGGGGTCACCAATCTCCATACTGTAGCTTAGCTATGGAGCCTCACCTTACAAGGTCATGGGAGAGGGGTAATAAACCCTGTGGAGCTGTAATATAGACCTGCGAAACACTGACTCCCCTTTTCTTACTACCCAATGTACCATAGTTGGGCAGAATTACCTTTTGGAAACTCTTGATATCTGGGTAATTTGCAAAAGATTTGTTCACAAGTACATTTTCTTAGCCCTTCCACAGTAGAATTTTGTGTTTTTAATAAAAATAGCAGAAATAGATATTTTTTAAACTTATAGATTTAACCCTTTCGCGCCAGAGCCAGTTTTTGCCTTTGTGATCAGGCCAATTTTTTTCAATTCTGACCAGCGTCACTTTTTGAGGTAATAACTCTGAAACGCTTCAACATATCCCAGTGGTTCTGAGATTGTTTTATTGTGACATATTGTACTTCATGATAGTAGTCAGGATAGTAGTAATTTTTTTTCTAGATATACCGTATTTTTCGGATTATAAGACGAACTTTTTTCCTCCAAAATTTTGGGGTGGAGAGGTGCCATGCATACCGGGATGGAGAGGTGCCATGCATACCGGGATGGAGCGGTGCCATGCATACCGGGATGGGGATGAGGGGTGCCATGCATACCAGGATGGGGATGAGGGGTGCCATGCATGCCAGGATTGGGGATGAGGGGTGCCATGCATACCAGGATGGGGATGAGGGGTGCCATGCATACCAGGATGGGGATGAGGGGTGCCATGCAAACCGGGATGGAGGGGTGCCATGCAAACCGGGATGGAGCGGTGCCATGCATACCAGGATGGAGGGGTGCCATGCATACCGGGATGGGGATGAGGGGTGCCATGCATACCAGGATGGGGATGAGGAGTGCCATGCATACCAGGATGGGGATGAGGGGTGCCATGCATACCAGGATGGGGATGAGGGGTGCCATGCATACCAGGATGGGGATGAGGGGTGCCATGCATACCAGGATGGGGATGAGGGGTGCCATGCAAACCGGGATGGAGGGGTGCCATGCAAACTGGGATGGAGGGGTGCCATGCATACCGGGATGGAGGGGTGCCATGCATCCCGGGATGGGGATGAGGGGTGCCATGCATACCAGGATGGGGATGAGGGGTGCCATGCATACCGGGATGGGGATGAGGGGTGCCATGCATACCAGGATGGGGATGAGGGGTGCCATGCATACCAGGATGGGGATGAGGGCCATGTATAACAGGAAGGTTGGGGGCATATTTACTAGGATGGGGGATATTAGTACAGAATTGGGGGACATTACCCCTTAACAGTGTGAGCGGCAGACCCCATCCCCCTTAACAGAGCATCATGACCACATTTTTTGCTTAAATTTTCTTTTCTATTTTCCTTCTCTAAAACCCAGGTGTGTCTTATGGTCATGGTCTGGTGCATCTTATAGTCCGAAAAATATGGTAACTAGATTATTTTTTAAAATATCAGAAATTTGGCAAAATTGGGAAAATTTTGCAATTTTTAAACTTTTAATTTTTATGCCCTTAAACCAGAGAGTTAGGTCACACAAAATAGTTCTTTTACATCTGCACAATTTTTTAAACAATTTTTTTTGGTTAGGAAGTTAGAAGGATTAAAACTACAGGGTGGGCCATTTATATGGATACACCTAAATAAAATGGGAATGGTTGGTGATATCAACTTCCTGTTTGTGGCACATTAGTATAAGGGAAGGGGAAAACTTTTCCAGATGGGTGGTAACCATGGCGGCCATTTTGAAGTTGGCCATTTTGGATTCAACTTAATTTTTTTCAATGGGTAGAGGGTCATGTGACACATCAAACTTATTGAGAATTTCATAAGAAAAACAATGATGTGCTTGGTTTTAACGTAACTTTATTCTTTCATGAGTTTTTTACAAGTTTATGACCACTTATCAAATGTGTTCAAAGTGCTGCCCATTGTGTTGGATTGTCAATGCAACCCTCTTTTCCCACTCTTGACACACTGATAGCAACACTGCAGAAGAAATGCTAGCACAGGCTTCCAGTATCCGTTGTTTCAGATGCTGCACATCTCCTTTCTTCACAGCATAGACAATTGTCTTCAGATGACCTCAAAGATAAAAGTCTAAGGGGGTCAGATCGGGAGACCTTGGTGGCCATTCAACAGGTCCACAACAACCAATCCACTTTCCAGCAAACTGTTCATGTAGGAATGCTCGGACCTGACACCCATAATGTGGTGGTGCACCATCTTGTTGGAAAAACTCAGGGAACGTGCCATCTTCAGTGCATAAAGAGGGCAACACATCATCGTGTAGCAATTTCAGATATCCAGTGGCATTGAGGTTTCCACTGATGAAGAATGGCCCCACTATCTTTGTACCCCATATACCACACCAGACCATCAAGATACGAGATGTGCAGCATCTGAAACAATGGATACTGGAAGCCTACTTTTCAGGCACAGTGCAAAGCTCAGAAGGGAAAAATTGTCATATTACAGTGCAGATTTTACTGTTGTGGTTTGCAGGTGCCATGACCCACTGGGAGAGACTGAGGTCCTAAAGCAGCAGGAAACCCCCATAAGTGACCCCATTTTATAAACTACACCTCTCAATGAATTCCTCTACGGATGCAGTGATCAAACTGACACCACATGTGACTCTCAGAAATTTATACCATTGGGCAGCGAAGAAAAAAATAATTATATTTTTATCACAAAAAAAATTAGTTTTAGCCTCAGATTTTACATTTTCACACAAGGCAATGGGTAAAAATGGTGCCGAAATGTATCACACAATTTCTGCTGAACGTGGCAATATCCCATATGTGGCTGTACAATACTGCTTAGGCACACGGCGACACCCGGGAGGGAAGGAGCACTATTTCGCTTTTGGAGAACAAATTATTGTAGAATAGTTTGCGGACTACGTATACAGAGCCCTTAAGCACTAGAAGAGCTGAATCCCCCTCAAGTGACCCAATTTTTAAACTTTCTGTTTTTAACTTTCTCACTTAGTCCCTCTATGGGAATATTTTTATCATCACAGGTCTCATGCAATGCAATACACATGTATTGCATTGCATGAGACCGGATGTCAGTTTTACACTGGTAGATCTCCTGTTAGACTCCGTTGATGGCTGAGCCTAACAGGCCACCGTACCTGGCAGCCTCGGAGGTCATCATGTGATCTCCGGCTGCCATGACCACGTCAGACCTTATCTCGGAGGCCGTCAAAGGTGAGTGCACAACTGCCTCTCCCTCTCTTCTATGTGCCGTGATCGCTATGGATCACAGCATCTATAACCCCTGGCAAAAATTATGGAATCACCGGGCTCTGAGGATGTTCATTCAGTTGTTTAATGCTGTTGAAAAAAATCAGATCACAGACATGGCACAAAACTAAAGTCATTCCAAATGGCAACTTCAGGGCTTTAAGAAACACTAAAAGAAATTAAGATAAAAAATGTGGCACTCAGTCAGGGTAATTTTTTTCAGACCAAGCAGAGGGAAAAAATTATGGAATCACTCAATTCTGAGCAAAAAAATATGGAATCATGAAAAACAAACATACAAAAGAACACTCCAATACATCACTAGTATTTTGTTGCACCACCTCTGGCTTTAAAGCAGTCTCTGAGGCATGGACTTAATGAGTGACAAACAGTACCCTTTATCAATCTGGCTCCAACTTTCTCTGATTGCTGTTGCCAGATCAGCTTTGCAGGTTGGAGCCCTGTCATGGACCATTTTCTTCAACTTCCAAAGATTTTCAATTGGATTGAGATCCGGACTATTTGCAGGCCATGATATTGACCTTATGTGTCTTCTTTTCAAGGAATGTTTTCACAGTTTTTGCTCTATGGCAGGATGCATAATCATCTTGAAAAATGATGTTATCATCCGCAAACATCCTTTCAATTGATGGGATTAGAAAACTGTCCAAAATATCAATGTAAACTTGGGCATTTATTGAAGATGTAATGACAGCCATTTCCCCAGTGCCTTTACCTGACATGCAGCCCCATATCATCAATGACTGTGAAAATTTGTATGTTCTCTTCATGCAGTCATCTTTATAAATCTCATTAGAACGGCACCAAACAAAAGTTCCAGCATCATCACCTTGCCCAATGCAGATTCGCGATTCATCACTGAATATGACTTTCATCCAGTCATCCACAGTCCACGATTGCTTTTCCTTAGCCCATTATAACCTTGTTTTTTTCTGTTTAGGTGTTAATGATGGCTTATGCTTAGCTTTTCTGTATGTAAATCTCATTTCCTTTAGGCGGTTTCTTACAGTTCGGTCACAGACATTGACTCCAGTTTCCTCCTATTCGTTCCTCATTTGTTTTGTTGTGCATTTCCTGTTTTGGAGACATATTGCTTAGTTTCCGGTCTTGACGCATTGAGGTCTTCCTTGGTCTACCAGTATGTTTTCTTTTAACAACCTTCCCATGTTGTTTGTATTTGGTCCAGATTTTAGACACAGCTGAATGTGAACAACCAACATATTTTGCAACATTGCGTGATGACTTACCTTCTTTTAAGAGTATGATAATCATCTCCTTTGTTTCAATTGACATCTCTCGTGTTGGAGCCATGATTCATGTCAGTCCACTTGGTGCAACAGCTTTTCAAGGTGTGATCACTCCTTTTTAGATGCAGACTAACGAGCAGATCTAATTTGATGCAGGTGTTAGATTTGTAAATTAAAATTTACAGGGTGATTCCATAATTTTTTCCTCAGAATTGAGTGATTCCATAATTTTTTCCTCTCTGCTTGTTCTGAAAAAAATTACCCTTACTGAGTACCACATTTTTAATCTTGATTTCTTTTAGTGTTTCTTAAAGCCCTAAAGTTGCCATTTGAAATGACTTTAGTTTAGTGCCATGTCTGTGATCTGCTTTTTTTCAACAACATTAAACAACTGCATGAGCATACTCCGAGCCCGGTGATTCCATAATTTTTGCCAGGGGTAGTAGAAGATAGCAAAGGGTTAACTTTATTGGAACCTGATCCAATCCGGTCTCGAGGATGTCACCTGTTAGAGCTATCGCTCTGCACAGGAATCGCAGGGTGCAGGACCCTGGGGGCCCTGAGCGCTAAAAGACCACCGACCGTTCATAAACATCGGCGATGTACAGAGCCCAGCAAGCGCGGACGTTTATGTGCAGTGGGCAGTCAGGAAGTGGTTAACACATTTTCCTTTAAATTTGACACAAAAGAACTGAAAAATGTATATCATCACAGCCCTACACAAAATAATGTAACATAAAATAAAAAAAAATAAATAAAAAGAGCGTGGACCGCACCTCCAAAAATCATACATTTGATCTAATGCCGCTCAGCAAAAATACATATTACTGAACATGAGGTTCTTAGCTTAACATTCTGATCAGACTGTGTGAAGCCCACTGCCATGTCAATGAACCAGCTTATTCTTTTCCCTTTCTTGGACCAGCACTCATCCCATTTGGCACAGGCAATTTTAATTAGCAGGAGTCTGCAAAGAGGGTCTAGCCTATTTTGCTCTCACTTGAGAGCTTGAGGAAGGTGAGTCACAATGCTCCTTTCATGTGGTGTTGGTGCAATGTGTCAGCCATTGTTGCTGTGGTTTTGTGCTTGTGGGGCGCCGCGGCCTGGAGTCACGGGGACTCGGTCTTGAAGCATGGATGCTGTGAGGCACCAGGCCGCCCGCCCTGCTGGTGCATTCTCACTGTAGCGGTGGTTGGCACATGGCGCCGCTCCTTTTAGGCAGGAAATGTTAGGACCCACTACGAGGTTTGCCGTGACGTGGCAGTGGGCTTCATACAGTCTGATCAGAATGTTAAACTAAGAACCTCATGTTCAGTTATGTATATTTTTGCTGAGAGGCATTAGATCAATGTATGATTTTTTTGGAGGTGCGGTCCATGCTCTTTTTTTGCATAAAATAAATTAAAACAAATATAAAACTACTGTAACTTATTCCTGAATCCTGATGTCATTTATCCCACTGATTTCCAGCTTCAGGTCACTAAATACTACCCACTCAACAGACTCCATTATAGTCAATGGTGACTAAGCCCCGCCCCTTCCGAGACTTTCACGTTCAGCAGAGATGGAACACTCACATGCATCTGCTGACATCACAGTGAGTGTGACATCACCGGCACAGTGACATCACATTCCACAAAGTTCCATAAACAACTGACTGCAGCCATTGTGCTTTAGTTGTAGTTGGCTTTGACTACAATATACGTGTGGATTGCATTCTCTGATAATTTTACATACGTTTTTGGATAATTGCCCTGTTGTTGCCTGATGCAACATGGACTTTACAGGGAATAGAAAGAGAAAAAGGAAAGAAACACCAGATGGAGAAGACACTGGAAATAACCAGGAACCTCCAGCAAAGATAAGGAAGATGGATTCCAAGAAATCTGGGCAGGTTGGTCAGGTATTACCTGTCAATGAGGGAACCCAGAATATTTCCTTCCTAGACACTGTACAAAACAGATGTGAAAAGCTTGTGGGATACATCACAAATCGAGCTGATAATCTAAAAAAACTGAGTACTTTGGGTCCAACCAGGATCATTAACCTGAAAGGTAATGAAAGTGCAGCAGAAGAGAAGAGAACTGGGAGAAAAAGGAAACATCAGGAAGATCCAGCCACCAGTCAAGATGACATCTCAGGTGAATGTAGTGGCCCCAGTAGCAAAAAAATAAAGACCACTGTCCCTCTCACCAGGGATAAGTTTATCTGCCATGGCATACTTGGACAAGGGAGTTATGGGAAGGTTATGCTGGCCACTGATAAAATAAGGAAAGAAAGTGTGGCCCTTAAAATCATTAAGAAAGAAAGCCTAATCTCCTTCCCTGAATGCCTTGTAGAACACCATGTCCTGAAGCTTAGCCACAACAGCAGATTCCTAACCCATTGCCATGCCGCGTTTCATACGGAAAACCATGCGTATTTTGTCACCGAGCTGGCCAGTGGAGGGGATCTGCTTCACTATATATATAGTACCATTCCCCTGAAGGAACCTGTAAGATTTATAGGAGCAGAAATCGTTTGTGGCCTACAATTCCTGCACAGCAATGACATCATTCACCGGGACTTAAAACCGGATAACATCCTGCTGACTGGTGACGGCCACATAAAGATTACTGATTTTGGACTATCTCTATACGAGTTTGATAAGAGATTTAATGCCAGAGATTTCAGTGGAACACCTGGGTATGGCGCCCCAGAAATGATCATGGGAGACGCTTATGATGAAGGTGTGGACTGGTTCGCCTTTGGAGTCATATTGTACGACATGATTTTCCAAGACTCACCATTTCCAGGAGACACCACTGAAGAGATTGTGAATAATGTCTTGTACGAAGAACCATCATATGAAAACCTCACTGACCACGATGCTATGGACATTATGTCCAAACTACTCTGCAAAGACCATTATGTCCGGCTAGGGGTTAATGGAAAAATCAGAACGCACCCCTTCTTTTCAAATATAAACTGGAAAGACATAAGGACAGGAAAAGCGCCATCTCCAGTTATTATAGGAAGGAACCCGTATGTCACCATGAGACAGCAGATCCCAGCATCGCGCAGTGATGGCGTGAACGAGACAATTCCTGCTAGAGAACAGAGGATTTTCACGAGTTTCCCGTTTGTGGGTCCAGCATGGAGCACAACTTACCACTAAGCGGAGAAACAGCATAATACCGTCATACCATCTAATCCTCCTGTATCTTGACGCAAGACTATCTACTGGAGTTCATTTATTTCTGTACCATCAGCTCCTACTACCTGCACTCAAAATGCCAACATCATCATGTTTCATGTCATCAGTAACAAGCATGGCTGGCCTGCCAATCTGAAGAACATTCTTCCACATCTTCCTATTACCTCCATCTCTATATGTGCTGATCTGCGGCAAAGCAGTCACACAATGTATCTGACCTACTTACAGAGGGCTGAAAGCTGCTGCTCCACTGCCAACGTGACCACTGGCAGTCTGCTCTGTGCCAACTGGGATGGAGCATAAGCAGCAATGAGGCCCCTGTGCCACGTTCCCCAGGTGGATTCAGAAGTGAAGTCATAAAATCCAAACTCTGGAATCCTTGTTGGGAGATGTGACGCATGAATTACAGGACACAACTGCGGCATCTACAGCCGTCCTTGGTGCGATTGTCAACCTGGCTATACGGGGTCCACAGCTTTCCCCTATCCAGTGCTATGGTCAGTGTTGCTCGCTGACTGGCAGCTTTGTGCCCATTTAGGCAATAATTTGTAATGTCAGCCACTTTATTTTAGCAAATAATTATTAAAAGCTAAAATAGACTCACCCTTGCTGGCTACATTATACATGGAAAAATAAAAAAATTCTATATATTACATTGCTTTCAATAAATGATCGCCATTATTACTGTGCTATTGGTGTTGTATTTTAGCTTTATCTCTGAATATGTCTAGATGATATATTATCCCCTTAGCGCACAATGAGGTTTCATGAAATTGCAGCCAATGCTGGTGACTATGGTTATGAATGCTGGTGAATATGGTTATGAATGCTGGTGAATATGGTTATGAATGCTGGTGACTATGGTTATGAATGCTGGTGAATATGGTTATGAATGCTGGTGACTATGGTTATGAATGCTGGTGAATATGGTTATGAATGCTGGTGAATATGGTTATGAATGCTGGTGAATATGGTTATGAATGCTGGTGAATATGGTTATGAATGCTGGTGAATATGGTTATGAAAGAACAACTGGGGAGATTCAGGTTATTGCTCTACAACTTGAAAAACTGCTTGTGACAGATCTGTCATTATAACATGACATTATTTAGTAGTTATTTTGCCCTAGAATCTGTCTGCTGAACCACCATGCATCACATATAAAACTGGTGAACGGTAATGGGCAGAGGGGAGCTGGGATTTCCGCATCAGTGCCTGGGTGCAGCCACTACCTCTGCACAACTCACACCTACACTCCTTTTCGTATACTGCTGTGGATGGTATAAGGGTATAATGAAACCGATCACATTAGAAAAGACTCAAGTGATCAGAAACTACATTTCCTGGTAGTCTTTCCGCATTAAATATAAAGATGTAGGGGCATGAAAAAAGTGAGGGTCTCAATACTGAGGGTCCGAGATAAGAGGGAGGAGAACCCATGTGAGGCCAGGCTGTTCCACAAGATATCAGGATAGACAAACACTTTGTGGCTTTGAATGAACGGCCACTGATGAGATCAGAGGAGAAATAACGGAATTTGGAGTAAAAGGCTTTATATACGGTATTTGCACATGTGGATATTTGGTACATTTTAATTTTGGCTAAATAATATACACAAGAGTTCTACTTGGACAACCCCATCCTAAATGCCTGAGTTCTCCATGTTAAATAAGAGAGGCTTATACTCACCTCCTGCACTGGCGCCTTTTCAGCAATATTAGGCATCGGGTCTCCTGGCACTCACATGACACTATGTCGCCGGCTGTTGCCTTTATTATTTCATCAGAGTGGACGATCACACCCCCCAATTGGCTGCAGATTTCATATTGTCACGTGAGCACCGAGAGACCTGGCGCCAACACTGCTGGAACGGCACTGGTGTGGGAGGTAAGTATAGGGTTTTCCAATTTCATTCAAGAGACTGGCACTGGCCAAGTACGGACAACCCCTTTAAGTAAGGTAGGTTTCCACTGTGCAGATGCTACAAGTAGCCATAAACAACGATTACTGCAAGTGCCAATAAGTGCACGTGTCCAACAACACTGAGGCATTACCAACAAACATGTTCACTTATTCTCCCCTCCCCAAGAGGGTTTTGCCTTTGGGCATTTATGATTGCTGCACGGCAGTAAAGGGTCCCTCCAAGTTCAAAAGGGGTTGTCATATTAAAGTACATTTTAATCAACATACATTGGATTAATAAGTTCCACAATTGGATGTGTAAAAATATAATGTGTGGAGATAATCGTATACTGTGTAATGGCTGTCTGACTGTGCAGGAACCACAGCTCCTGGGCAGAGAATGAAGCAAAAGCAAGTATACAGACAGGACAGCATGGGATCGAGGCTGAGGCTATGTGCCCACGATGCAGAAATGCTGCATATTTTTTACGCTTCTCCCTGGCAGGAAAAACGCATGCGGATTTTACATGCGTTTTTCCCGCCAGGTAGAAGTGTTTGTGAAGCGTCTTTGCATGCGCATTTCTGCATGCGGGTTATCAAGTACTTTTCCAAGCGATTTTAGCATCACTTGGAAAAGTGCTTGACAACTTGTCCACCTTGTTGCAACGGGCATGGATTTATAATAGTGTGACCAAGTTAGTTAAAAAAGAGAATAAGAATGGTGAAAAACAAAAAAAAAATAAAGTTTATACTCACCTTCCGATGTCTTCCCGGTGTTTTGTCTGCTCCGTCCAGTGTCTTGCACTGCTCGCGGTGGTGTGAAGGACCTGCGGTGACGTCATTGAGCCATGTGATGGGTCACATGACTCAGTGACGTCATGGCAGGTCCTTCACAACCACGCGAACATTGCAAGTCACTGGACGTAGCAGACAAAACACCGGGAAGCCATCGGAAGGTGAGTATAAACCTTATTTTTTATTTTAAATTCTATTTTTTACAGTTTCTATGGTACCCAGGTCTGGATGAGAGTCTACTCTACTCCAGACCTGGGTACCATCCGCACATAGAAACGCATATAATCCGTGAGTACAAATGTACTGACACGGATTATATGCGTCTCAATGCAAGTCAATAGCGGCGATTACGCCGCGCTTCCGCAAAATTAATGGACATGCTGCAGATTTTTGAGCGCAGCATAAACACTGCGGAAAAAAACGCAGCATGGGCATTGAAAGTGCGTCTTGTCATTGGGGACCATGGGGGGCGGATTACCAAGCGTTTTTGAAGCGTTTATACTGCGGAAATTCCGCAGCATAAATGCTTGAAAAACACATTGTGGGCACACAGCCTTATTCTTTCTATGAGGTAAAACATTTTACTGCCAGCGTTAAATCTGGTTTTCCAATACGTTATATTGTCTTTTCGCTGGAAAGACAATGAGGACCCCTGACGTAGGTGCAGGCTTACATATTTTGGTCAAAATATTAACTAATACCTTACATAATTTTCCATCCTTGCAGGATGCAGCCAGGCTTTTGTAGTGTTGGTGGAAACCATGTGTCTGTTCTTGTAGGGTGCACATATATAGTGCTCGGCAGACCGCCTGATCTAGCATCTTTTACAGAAAATAAGACAAGGTCTTATATCATTTTTTGCTCAAAAAGATGGGTTAGGGCTTATTTTCAGGGAATGTCTTCATTTATCCATATATAATAATCATGTCATATCACACACATTGCACATACACAAGAATATACACAGACACACACACTGCACATACATACCAGCCTGTCTCAGCTCCTCTAGACTTCCTCTGTTAAAAGACCTTTGGTGACATCAGGGTCATAGGACAGTGATTTCTCCAAAGGTCCTTAAGTAGTCTGAACCTTGGAATAGAAACGCTGAGGGCCTCAGAGTGGGAACCTAGAGAAATTGTCCAGTCTCCCCCCCTACATACCAGTCTATCTACTCTTCAGTTACTCTAGGCTCCCACAGTTCAAGAACCTTTGCTGACATTATGGTCACATGACTATGATGTCACCAAAGGTCCTTAAGCAGCCTTGGAATAGAAATGCTTAGGGAGCCCCAAAGAGAGTAGGGGCCCTGATAAATTGCCCAGTTGCTCCCCTCTCCTAACGCCAGCCCTGACTAACTAAGGCTTATTTTTGGAGTAGGGCCTATATGTCAAGCATCCTCCAAAAATCCTGTAAAATCATGCTAGGGCTCATTTTTGGGGAAATTCTGTAATAGCTTTGGCATCACTAATAGGCAGCAAGTTGGCATGTTGCACTACATGTATCTGTGTGACTGGCGCCCTATACAAGCCTTATCCTGTGCATTTCTAATCCCCTACATGAATAGTACCATATTTTTCAGACTATAATACGCATTTTTTTCCTCCAAAATTTTGGAGGAAAATGGGGGGTGCATCTTATAGTCCGAATGTTGGGGAGGGGTGAGTATATATACTGTGCTGTGGGGAGCTGTAGCGGTGGAGGAGCGGGGCACAGGAGGCAGCAGCCTACGCTGTCCCCGCTGCTAAAGAAAATGAATATTCACTGCTCCCCACGCCCATGGGGAACACTGAATATTCATGCTCCTTAATAGCAGCACACAGTGTAGCCGCAGCTGCTGCCGGAATCGCCTGTGCCCGCTGTTAAAGGGCATGAATATTTAACCTCTCTCCATGCCCATGGGCGTGGGGAGGGGGTGAATATTCATGCCCTTTAATAAGCGGGCACACGAGATAACCCGGCAGCAGCAGGAGCCGCAGCGCGGCTAAGCTGTGTGCCGGCTATGAAGGAGCATGAAGTCACTGATCCCCGCGCACACAGTCCCGGCGCGGGGAGCAGTGACTTCCGACAGCTGATCTCTCCTTGTGAGCCGTGCATGGCAGTGACGCCATGCGCGGCTCACATGGGGAGATCAGTGCGGGCAGACAGGCGTCAGCGCTGGAGGAGAGAAGAAAGGTGAGTAGGAGTGTTTATATATTTATTTTTTTATATGTGCAGCATGATGGGGATTACGGGGACCATGCATACTAGGATAAGGATGAGGGGGCCATACAAACCAGGATAAAGATGAGGGGGCCATACAAACCAGAATAAAGATGAGCGGGCCATACATACCAGGATAAAGATGATGGGGGCATATGTAACAAGATAAAGATGAGGGGGTCATACATAACAGGATAGGGATTAGGGGTGCCATGCATACCAGGATGGGGACTGCTGTGCCATGCATACCAGGATGGGGATTGCTGTGCCATGGATACAAGGACGGGGATGAGGGGTGCCATGCATACCAGGACAGGGATGAGGGGTGCCATGCATACCAGGACAGGGATGAGGGGTGCTATGCATACCAGGACAGGGATGAGGGGTGCCATGCATACCAGGACAGGGATGAGGGGTGCCATGCATACCATGACAGGGATGAGGGGTGCCATGCATACCAGGACAGGGATGAGGGGTGCCATGCATACCAGGACAGGGATGAGGGGTGCCATGCATACCAGGACAGGGATGAGGGGTGCCATGCATACCAGGACAGGGATGAGGGGTGCCATGCATACCAGGACAGGGATGAGGGGTGCCATGCATACCAGGACAGGGATGAGGGTTGCCATGCATACCAGGAAAGGGATGAGGGGTGCCATGCATACCAGGACAGGGATGAGGGGTGCCATGCATACCAGGACAGGGATGATGGGTGCCATGCATACCAGGACAGGGATGAGGGGTGCCATGCATACCAAGACAGGAATGAGGGGTGCCATGCATACCAGGACAGGGATTAGGGGTGCCATGCACACCAGGAAAGGGATTAGGGGTGCCATGCACACCAGGAAAGGGATTAGGGGTGCCATGCACACCAGGATAGGGATTAGGGGTGCCATGCATACATACCAGGATGGGGGATATTGTCAGAATTGGGGGACATTACCCCTATACCAGTGTCAGAAGAAGACCTCCTCCCCCTTAAAAGTGCATCATGAACACGTTTTTTGCTTCAATTTTTTTTTTCTCCTCTAAAACCTAGGTGCGTCTTATGGTCCAAAAAAAAAAATGGTAGGTGTGAGAGTGGTTATTTCATTAGTATTTTGCACCAGCTCTGTCTCCACCTGAGGGCTGATACATCCCGTAGTATATTAGTATTGCGACTAGGTATTGGCAAGTATGGCTGCCTCTTTTATAATGTATGTTTTATAGCAAAATTAATTGCATCATTCAAAACTACAACTCGTTCTGAAAAAAAAAAAAAATCCTCACATGGCTGAGTGCGTTTATTGTTATGATCTGCTACAAGCACTAAGGAAAGACAGGAGATCTGTCCCTACAATAGAACTAAGCTTAATCCCTACGATGTAACGGGGAACCTGATCCTGTGATCAGACCTGCTAAAGTCCTCAGCTAGTCTGTATGAAGACCTATAGATGTGAGGGAGGGATCCCTACAAGAACTAGGGACTGGGAGTAAGATGGACACCTCCTAACAGAAATTGTAGCAGAAAAGGACAAACAAAACAACATAGAAAATAGAGGTCAAGAGACCTAGCTAAACTGACGGAGTAAGGTAACAAAGCACCTGGCTAGATAAAGAGTTGAAATTACAATGAAGTCCAGCAAGGCCAGAAGGGCAGAGCAGGTTTAAATAGGCAAAAAAGGTCATGTGACCAGCAAACTAGAAAAAACCCAACAGGAGAGTTCTAACAGTACCCCCTCTTCTATGAGGATCCTCCGGATCCCCTAGGCCCAGGCTTATCAGGAAACCTCCTGTGAAATGCTCTGACAAGTCTGGAAGCAGAAACATCATCCGCCCTCACCCATGAGTTATCCTCGGGACCGAAACCCTTCCAAGGGATGAGATACTGCAAACTCCCTCTATACCGTCTAGAATTAAGGATGCGGGAAATTTCATATTCCCCGTCCTCCACCACCAGAGGAACAGTGGCAGTGGCGTCTCTATCAGATACATCAGCTTTTTTCAATAGAGAAACATTGAACACCGGATTAATCTTCCAGGAGGTGGGAATCTCCAACCTAACAGCAGATTGGTTAACTACCTGAAGCACCTTAAAGGGCACTACAAACTTGGGACCCAATTTTTTAGAAGGAATCCTCAACCGCAGATTCTTAGAGGACAACCAAACCATGTCACCAGCCGTAAACAAAACCTTTTGACGTTTCCTGTCAAAGTACCTCTTAGATTTTTTGTTAGCTTCCTGCAGATTACCACGCACATCCGTCCAAACTCTTTCCAAATCACCGGAAAAACTCTCCTCCTCAGGCACAGCCGATACCAATTTGGAGAATGACCCAAAAGACGGATGTCTCCTAGAACAACAAAAAAAAGGCGAACACCCAGCAGAAGAGGATGTATGGTTGTGAAGAGCAAATTCAGCAAGTGGCAGAAACTCAGACCACCCCTCTTGATTGTCTGCCACAAAACAATGCAAGAACTGCTCAACATCCTGGTTCTTCCTTTCTGTCTGGCCATTAGACTCAGGATGATATCCAGATGAAGATGACAAATGAACTCCCAACCTGTCACAAAAGGCACGCCAAAAACGAGCCACGAACTGAGGTCCCTATCAGAAACAATGTCAGTAGGAAGGCCATGGAGTCTCACAATCTCCTTGACAAAGGCCTTAGCGAGTGTCTTAGCGCAGGGCAGTTTGATGAAGGGAACCAAGTGACACATCTTGCTAAAACGGTCCACGACCACCCAGATGACCGTGAATCCCTCAGAGGGGGGAAGGTCAGTAATAAAGTCCATAGCCAGATGTGTCCAAGGTGCACTAGGAACCTCCAGAGGGCAAAGCAATCCCGCAGCAGGAGCATGTGAAGACTTAGATCTAGCACACACAGTACATTGACGCACCCACTTAATAACTTCCTTCTGCCATCCAGGCCACCAAAAACTGCGACCCACAAGTCTCTTGGTCTCAGAAATTCCTGGATGACCTGCCAACCGAGACTCATGACACTCAACAAACAAATCTCTCCTAAAGGTCCTAGGCACAAACAACCTCCCATGGGGAGTGTTAGATGGGGCATTCTCCTGTGCTTTAAGAATCTCATCTTCCAAAATGGAGTCCAATGCAGCAATCACAACACCTTCTTGTAAAATGCTCTCCTCCTCCTCAGCACCGAGATGAGCTGCGAGACAAAGCATCAGCTTTAACATTCTTGGTACCCGGGATGTAAGTAACAGAAAAATTAAACCGCGAGAAAAAAAGTGCCCCCCTAGCCTGACGGGCATTCAAGCGCTTGGCAGCATCAAGATAGATCAGATTTTTATGATCAGTGAAAACCTGAATGGGAAATTCAGCACCTTCCAAGAGATGATGCCAGTGTTCAAATGCGAGTTTAATAGCCAACAATTCCCGATTACCAATATCGTAATTAAGTTCAGTCTCAGAAAATTTTTTTGAAAAAAAAGCACAGGGATGTACTCCATCCTTGTTTTTCTGAGACAACACCGCACCAACCCCCACCGAAGAAGCATCAACCTCAACCAAAAACGGCTTAGTCACATCAGGCTGCATAAGGATGGGAGCAGAGCTGAACCTCTCCTTTAGAAACACAAAAGCTTCAATGGCCTCAGTAGTCCACTGAACCGCATTAGCACCTTTCCTGGTGAGATCGGTCAGTGGTTTGACAATAATAGAAAATTTTTTAATGAATTTTCTGTATTAATTGGCGAAACCCAAAAACCTCTGTATCGATTTCAAACCAATAGACCTAGGCCATTCCTGCACAGCTTGAACTTTCACCGGGTCCATCTCAAAGCCCTCGCTGGAGATAATGTAGCCCAAAAAACTAATTCTCTGTACAGCGAACTCACATTTCTCCAGCTTAGCAAAAAGCGAATTGTCAATTAATAACTGTAATACCTCACGTACGCTCCGCCAATGAGACTCCAGATCAGTTGAATAAATCAAAATGTCATCCAAATACACAACCAAATTTTTGCCGATCAAAGGTCTAAGGATGTCATTAATAAGATTCTGAAAAAATGCTGGTGCATTGGTAAGACCGAAAGGCATAACCAGATTCTCAAAATGACCCACAGGAGTGTTAAAAGCAGTCTTCCATTCATCACCGTCCTTCATGCGCAGCAAATTGTATGCCCCCCGGACATCAATTTTAGAGAACCACTTGGCCCCCACTAACTGGTTAAACAAATCAGGAATCAATGGCAGTGGGTAAGGATTGCGTACAGTAATTTTATTAATCTCACGAAAATCCAGACAAGGACGTAAACCGCCGTCCTTTTTTTTTAACAAAAAAAAATCCAACAGCCACAGGAGACTTGGAAGGCCTAATGTGACCGGCGGCCAAGCTCGTTTGTATGTATTCCTCCAAAGCCTTTCTCTCAGGAATAGTAAGATTAAATAAACGACTTTTAGGAAGAGTCGCTCCATGGACAAATTCAATGGTACAATCATAGTCTCTATGGGGAGGCAAAATTTGTGACTCATCCTCAGAAAAAACTCTCCAAAAATCCTAAATAGGTACAGGTAATTCCCCTTTTTCCACCGCAGCAATACGTCCGTTACAACACTTGTCATAACACTTAGGGCTCCAGGACTTAATTTCATTGGTAGACCAATCCAGTACAGGATTGTACAATTTTAACCAGGGCAACCCCAAAACTACTGGACAAGGCAAATTATTTAATACTACCAAATCCAAATTCTCTTGGTGAACACCATTAATAGTGAGGGGAAATTCACAGACCTTGTGAGTAACACTCTTCAAGGGAGAGCCATCGACGGAAACCACAGCAATAGGGGATGACAAAGGTTTGGGTTTTAATTTAAGTTTTTCCAAGAATCCCCCCATCAATCACATTCAGAGTAGAACCACAATCCACAAATACCCGAAATTCAATTAATTCTTCCTGAGCAACGGTAGTAGCAGATAGGAATACCCGCTTAGTATTTAAACAGGCTATATGGGCGTAACTGACCTTTTTTTTTTCTTTGTTCATACGAAGCACACAGTTCTTAATGAAATGATCAGATTTTCCGCAATAAAAGCACAAACCTTCAGAAAACCTGCGGTCTTTTTCCTGAGAGCGGGGTGCCATCGCCCCAATCTCCATCGGCTCTCCAATGTCAGTACAGACCCTCTCAAGACTCGGAGCTGACATGGCAGAGGTTTTACTCTCATTAACCCTTGCACGCAGTCTCCTGTCCACCCGTATAGCTAATTGCATTGCCTCCTGCAAGTTTCCAGGTGTGGGATAAGCAATCAGCAGATCCTTAACCCTTTCACCTAGCCCCGCAAGAAACAAACTTTTCAAAGCTGAATCGTTCCACCCCACCTGGGCAGACCACCGACGTAAGTGAGAACAATATTTTTCCACATTACCTGATCCCTGCCTCAAACGTCTCAATTCAGTCTCAGCTGATGAGACACGATCAGGATCATCATACAACAGACCCAAAGCAGAAAAAAAACTATCCACTGATCTAAAGCATGGATCACTAGGTTGGAGAGAAAAGGCCCATCCCTGAGGTTCTTTGCGCAAAAGTGACATTATGAACCCTATGCGCTGTGATTCATCACCAGAGGATCTGGGTCTCAAACGAAAATATAATAAACAAGCATTTTTAAAAGGAAAAAAAATCTTCTTGATCACCAAAATATAAATCAGGCAAACGTACCTTTGGCTCCACAAAATGTGCTCCAGAACAGCTACTCACGTGTTGTTGGAGCTCGGCCACCTCCAGAGAGAGTCCCTGCAGGCGTTGAGCCAAATCCTGAACCGACACCATGATGGAAATGGGAAGTCTTTCCTTAAGAGATATTTTTGGGCTGGACTTACTGTTATGATCTGCTACAAGCACTAAGGAAAGAAAGGAGATCTGTCCCTACAATAGAACTAAGCTTAACCCGCTACGTTGTAGCGAGGAACCTGATCCTGTGATCAGACCCGCTAAAGTCCTCAGCTAGTCTGTACGAAGACCTATAGATGTGAGGGAGGGATCCCTACAAGAACTAGGGACTGGGAGTAAGATGGACACCTCCTAACAGAAATTGTAGCAGAAAAGGACAAACAAAACAACATAGAAAATAGAGGTCAAGAGACCTAGCTAAACTGACGGAGTAAGGTAACAAAGCACCTGGCTAGATAAAGAGTTGAAATTACAATGAAGTCCAGCAAGGCCAGAAGGGCGGAGCAGGTTTAAATAGGCAAAAAAGGTCATGTGACAAGCAAACTAGAAAAAACCTAACAGGAGAGTTCTAACACTTATCAGTTATAATTCCCCCAGCGGCACTAAAAACACGCTCCGATAACACGCTAGCGGCAGGGAAGGCCAGGACCTCCAAGGCATACAGAGAAAGTTCATTCCAAGTGTCCAGCTTGGATACCCAATAATTAAAAGGCACAGAGGAATCACGGAGGACGCTGGTACGGTCGGCAAGGTACTCCCCCTCACCATCTTTTGAAACTTTCCACTCCTTGTGAGAGTACCCTGTGCCTCAGGGCCTGTAAATTGGGTGGGTCTCAGAAAACTGTCCCAGAACGTTGACAGTGTTCCCCTGCCTCTGCTGGATTGGAGTTGCGTCTCGCTCGCCTGTACGCCTTGGTTGGGCAACCAACTGTGACCTCTGCCGCTAGCGTGTTCAGATGGGAATTTTTTTTTAACAGTTCTGCAGCAAGAGCCTTCTGGTACTGCCCCATTTTTGTAGACCTCTCCACCTCAGGAATAAGAGAGTGAAAGTTCTCCTTGTAGCGGGGGACTAAAAGTGTCACCAACCAGTAATGACTGTCACCCAACATTTTGACAACGCGAGGGTCACGGTTAAGGCAGCGTAACATAAAGTCAGCCATGCGTGCCAGACTGGTAACGGGCAAGACTTCCGTGTGCTCACCAAGATCACGACTGACCATGCTCTCCTCCTCCTCCCCGTCCTCAGGCCACCCACGCTAAACCGATGATATGACAGTTGTACAGGTACTACAGTCTAAAGAACATGATACCAGCTCCTGTTTTTCTTCCTTCTCCTCCTCTCCCTCATGGTCCCCCAATGCACATTGGGATGAGATGAGGCTGGGCTGTGTGCAATCGCCCGCTACGGCTTCTTGATCCATCTCATCATACTCTGGCTGCAATGCCTCCTCTTTAATTCTCTGCAGAGTGCGTTGCAAAAGACAGACAAGTGGGATGCTGACGCTAATGATGGCGTCATCGCCACTCACCATCTTGGTGGACTCCTCAAAGATTGTCAGGATGGTACATATGTCAGACATCCAGGTCCACTCCTGAGGTCTTATGTGTGGAGTCTGACCTGAATATCGACGGCCTTGTTGCAGCTGGTACTCTACAACTGTTCTCTTCTGCTCACAAATCCTTTGCAACATGTGGAGGGTAGAGTTCCAACGTGTAGGGATGTGGCACCCCAGGGGTCTGGTCTCCACAGTAATAGCAATGTTATGTCTGAGAGCAGGTGGGAGGTCTCTTGGTCAGGAATCCTATGCATGCCACACCTCCTGCCCAGTCCTGGGAGGGGAAGAACTTCCCCTATATAAAACTGGGGCTGAGGCAGGGTTAGAGAGAAGAGAAGAGAAGAGTAGAGAGAGAAGAGGAGAAGCAGCTATAGGAAAGAAAGATCAGGAGCTCTGAGGAAGTCGTGCTAAAAGGAATCAGGGGCTGGCAGCTGAAGAGCTCGCCCTGATTGAAGAGTTACCACCGGACCCGGAGTCCGAGGCTGTGGGGACTAACCTTGACCCAGCAGCAGAAACCGACCGGCAGGGGATTTCAGGTCCTCTGGCCAAGAAACCCGAAGGCACGGTCACACGCGTGGGACCAGCACCGCCGTCGTGGAGCGGAAGCCACTAGAAGGCCCCGAGTCACCGGCCATACGGGTGAGCACCACACGGTACACTCAGGGACGTGGGCTACCTTTACCCGCCTCTAGCAAGGTAGCCAGAAGAGTACAATTAGTTGGGGAGGCCTACAACTCCGCCTGGCCAAGGGGGATCCCATCTGCTCAAGGACTGACCAGGCCCCGACCGCTAGCCAGTACTCCAGGAGGGTCTATCTTTGTCACCAGTAAAGACCCTGAACTACACCGCATCGTCTCTGAGTGGTTCCTGCTACCCCCATCATCCACGTCGGCTGCCCTGAGGCCATACCCCTCCCGTTGGGGGTTATACCATCCACGCTGCACCATCCTTCCACCGGCCTCAGCGGTCTGCCCTGCAGCGGCAGCTCCATAGCTGCATTCAACGGGTGGCGTAGTCGTCCTACATCTACTGCTAACACACCGCCACTTAGTCTGACTCCCTGGGCACGGACCGGGTCACCGCCACGAGACTACTACCCCTATCAGATCCGGCTCCGGGTAGGCTCCCGCGTGCGCAACGCTGCGCGACTCAGGCCCAGGGGCGCGTCAACTTTTGGCGTAGTCGGCAGGATTACGTGCCCGCAACCACCGGGTACTGCGTGCCTGAAAAAGACTGTTCAAACTTACCAGTGGTGAAGTTTCCCGCCATCCGGCGCCATCTTCTACCTTCTTCTCGCCATCCGCGAAGTTTTCCCGCCATCCGGCGCCATCTTCTGCCTTCTTCCCGCCATCCGTGGAGTTTTCCCGCCGTTGGACGCCATCTTGAAGACGCCGCGCGGGAAGAAGAGGGGCGTGGACTCCGAAAGCGCGCGAGAGCTGAAGCCCCGCCTCACGTCCGGACGTTGCGTAAGGTCCTGGAAGGAGCCCAGCAGACGCCGACGTCACAGGAGCGCGACGGAAGGTCCTCAACCCTGACGATCCACTGCGGAGCCGCGGCCTACGGAAGAGGATCATCGCAAGGTAGGCCACGGTCCACTAGGGGGGAGGAAGATGTCGGATACGGAGGAGAGCTTCACTGCCTCAACCCCCGCCAGCGCCAGCGCTGCTGCAGTCATGCCTTTCACCATGCCCTATATCCCGGGAGCAGCCTGGCTACCCCAATACTCAGGGGAGTCACATACCCTGAATGACTTTAGAGAAAAGCTGGATAGCCTCTTCCAGGTGTACCCCCTCACAGAAGAGCAAAAAGTGAGCATCCTGGTGGCCCAACTAACCGGGGCAGCCCAAAGGGAGGTAAAGTCCTGGCCACCTGGGAGGAGGACTGTCGCAGGGATACTAACCCGGCTGAGGGACACCTTTGATACCCGCACCTCAGCCGAGATTAAGCTTAAATTCTATGGGTGCAAGCAGCGAGCACATGAGAGTATAAGGGACTATGCACTAAACCTACAAGAGGCCCTGAGAGCCATTAAGCAGACCGACCCCGACAGCGTGGGAAACGAGGACAGGCTGTTGACCGAACAATTTATAGAGGGACTATATTGCAATGTCCACCGAACCCAGTTGCGGGCCATAGCCTTACAGGATCCTCATCTGGACTTTGCACAGTTCAAGGACAGAGCCATCCGGGTGCTCCGAGAACCGGCACCGGGTGGCGTTGTGACCCACAGGCGCCCAGCTATCACTTACCACCAGGAGGCGGCGCCCTTGTCGGCAGGGCCTGTGGGGGCTGATGCGCAGGCTTTGAACAATGACCCGGCTCCAGACCTGCACCATCAGGTCCAAGAGCTAGCTAAAAGCGTTGCTGCGCTAACCCGAACTGTGCAGTCTTTACAGGTTTCTGCTCCAGGGAAGATCCAGCTGGCATCCGGACCGGAGGACATCCCGTGGCGTCGACCAAGGAGGACCCCACCGGCCAGAGGAAGACCCAGCGACCGATACAACGAGGACGGACAACCCATCTGCCGCCGCTGCAATCAACCCGGACATATGGCAAGGTACTGTCCTTTAAACTGGCACAACCTGGGGTAGAGGGCCAACCCCCAGGAAAAAGATCACCAGGCCCATCGAACTGGCGCGACAAATATGTGGGAGGACGTCCAGTCTTGCCTGTGGTACTGGATGGCATTCCTATGAGTGCCCTACTGGACACCGGGTCACAGGTCACCACCATCCCGTACGTGCTCTTCAAGCAGTACTGGAATGACTCGGATATAACCCGCTACCCTGACGACGACTTGAGTATCATCGCCAGCAATGGTCAACCCGTGCCGCAGATCGGATTTAAAGAGATGACCATTAAAATCGGTAGAGTCGAACTGGCAGCACAGGGACTGATCATTGTAGACATTGACAAGCGCGAGAGTCACCCAAAGATAACTCTAGGAACTAATGTGATTGAAAATTGTCTTGCAGAGGTGATTTTCATTTTACAGCAGGTTGCCAAGAACGCCAGCTCCGGCCAGCAGCGAGTGCTCCAGAAAGAGATCCGGGCACTGATGCGACGGCAACAAGTGGAACTCTCCGGCGGTGAGATTGGTAGCGTAAGAATGTGTGACCCTTTCCCTATTGCCATGCCCCCAAAAAGTGAAATGATGATTTGGTGCCGGGCAGCTATTGGTCTGAGAGGTAGAGATTACCAGGCCATGGTAGAACCAGTCTACTCAGACAGTAGGCCCACCATTTTGACAGCCCGTGGGGTAGTTGATGTACGCCATGGGAGGGTGCCCGTTCGCATAATAAATATCGGGAAAAGGGAAGTATACCTGTCCCGGTATGCTACGCTAGCCAAATTATATACTATCAACCAAAATTCTATACAGTCTGTGGAACCCTTGCCTCTATCTCATCCGGAGGAAGGTAACGGCTCTAAGAAAATAATGGAGGATTGGTGTCAGCAACTACATTTGGGTACTGACTCCACTCCCTCCCACCAGAAACAGGGAGTCTACCGGGTGGTTCAAGAGTACGAGAGAGTGTTTAGTAAACACCCGTTAGACTTCGGGCGAGTCAAGGGGGTAGAACACCACATCCCCACGGGAGACCATCCTCCCATAAAAGAGAGGTATCGACCCGTACCCCCTGCACACTACCAACACGCCAAGGGGATGCTTAGAGACATGAAGGAGGCTGGGGTAATCAGGGATAGCTGTAGCCCCTGGGCAGCTCCACTAGTCTTGGTCAAAAAGAAAGACAACACCATGAGAATGTGTGTAGATTACCGGAAAATTAACCGTGTCACACACAAAGATGCGTACCCCTTACCAAGAATAGAGGAGTCTTTGGCTGCTTTAAAATCTGCTAACTTCTTCTCCACCTTGGATCTCACTAGCGGGTACTGGCAGGTTCCTGTAGCAGAGGCGGATCGGGAGAAGACCGCATTCACCACCCCGATGGGACTTAGCGAGTTTACCTGCATGCCGTTTGGACTCTGCAACGCACCAGGAACCTTCCAGCGATTGATGGAATGCTGTCTGGGACACGGAAACTTTGAGACGGTCCTGTTATACCTGGACGATGTCATCGTCTACTCCAAGACCTACGAGGACCACCTGAAACACCTGGCGGAAGTGTTCGAAGCTCTGGCAAGTTACGGCCTAAAGGTGAAACCCTCCAAGTGTCACCTCCTGAAGCCAAAGGTGCAGTACCTGGGACACGTGGTGAGTGCTGACGGAGTGGCTCCCGACCCTGATAAGATCACCGCAATTAAGGAATGGCCAAGCCCCTCCAGCGTAAAGGAAGTGAGGCAGTTCCTCGGGTTGGTAGGCTACTACCGAAGGTTCATTCCCGGTTTCACCAAAAAGGCAGCTCCTATGCAGGACCTCCTGATAGGCCAGTCCAGGAAGGCCAAGAACCAGAAGCCACCCTTCAGATGGGAGAAGCTGGAAGAAGAGTCCTTCCGCCAGCTGAAGATGGCCCTCACGGGGGATGAAATCCTGGCGTACCCTGATTATAGCCAGCCCTTTATCCTCTACACCGACGCCAGTAACATCGGGCTAGGAGCCGTACTGTCCCAGATCCAGCAGGGGAAAGAAAGGGTAATTGCTTACGCCAGCCGAAAACTGCGACCCACCGAAAGAAACCCTGAGAATTACAGCTCATTTAAGCTAGAGTTCCTGGCAGTGGTGTGGGCAGTCACCGAACGCTTTAAGCACTACCTCGCTTCTTCCCGGTTCACCGTGTACACGGATAACAACCCGTTGACACACCTGGACACTGCAAGACTCGGTGCCCTAGAGCAGAGATGGATGGCCCGCTTGTCCAACTATGAGTTTACAATCAAATACCGGGCAGGACGCTCCAATACCAACGCGGACGCCCTGTCCAGGATGCCAAACTTACCGGACGTAGGGGAAGATTCAGAGGGACTGGAAGAAGTTGAGCTCCCCGCGTTCCACCGTCATGGAACTATCCAGTATTCCCACCGTGTAAGGAGTAAGCAATCCGCTACGTTCAACCCCTTACCTCATTACAACTGGGTGGAGATGCAAGACAGTGACCCTGCCGTCCGACTGGTAAAGGAGTTGCTGACTCGGCCAGATGCACGCCTTGACCCGGACGCTCCGGAGGAAGCCAAACAACTGTGGGCTGAGAAGAGTCGACTGTTCCTTTACAAAGGGAAGTTGTGCCGCAGAATGGTTAACTCCCGGACGCATGAACTAATCTGGCAAGTAGTGGTGCCAAGAAGAGACGCAGCTATGGTGATGGAGGCATACCACGACGGAGCTGGACATTTCGGATGGAAGAAGCTGGAGTTCCTGCTGCGCGGGCGGTTCCATTGGGTAGGCATGAGAGGAACCATCGAGAGGTGGTGCAGAGACTGTGGCCCATGCAACCTAAGAAGGAGGGACCGTGCCAGCCAGAAGACTCCCCTGCGGTCCATCATCACCAGACAGCCGTTGGAACTGGTAGCCTTGGATCATGTAAAACTGACCCCAAGCAGAAGTGGCTACGTCTACGCGTTAACCATCGTGGATCACTACTCCCGGTTCTTGGTTGTTGTCCCCGTCAAGGACTTAACGGCTCAAACAGCAGCTAGAGCCTTCCAGCAGCACTTCTGCCGTCCGCACGGATACCCGGAGCAGGTGCTGATGGACCAGGGGCCTGCCTTTGAAGCGGAGGTCTTCCAGGAGTTCTGCACCCTGTATGGCTGCCGGAAGATAAGAACAACACCCTATCACCCGCAAACTAATGGACTTTGTGAGAAAATGAACCAGGTGGTGATAGATCTTCTGAAAACATTGCCCCTGGAGGAACGCAGTCTGTGGCCTGAGAAGCTGCCCGACCTGGTGGACCTATACAACCACATCCCTGTAGGTTCCACCAACTGTACCCCGGCTTACCTGATGAGGGCAAGACCTGGTAAGCTTCCTGTTGATCTGGAGATGGGAGTCCTGACACCCGAGGACACTTCACCAGAAGCAGACTGGGACACAGAGAGGCAGCAGCAGTACCGAAAAGTACAGGAGAGCGTGGAGCGTAGTCTCTGTCAAGCTAGGGAAAGACAAGAGAAAACTTACAACCAGTATGCTCCCGCTGTTCCCCTGGTGCCCGGAGAGCAGGTCTTGAAGAGGAAAAGACGGCTCCACAAGTTGGACGACCAGTGGGAGAAGGACCCGTACACCGTACTGCCCTCAAGCCACGACAACCCAAAGATCTGTACGATCAGTAAAGACGGAGGGGAAACCACAGCCATTGTATCCCGGGATCACCTGAAGAAGTGTCCCGAACAGCTACGGAACCCTGAAGAGGAACAAGAGGACCCTCGACCCGTAGAGGAAAGGGAAGATAGGGTTAGTACTGTGCTCGGAGACTTCCCTCGGTCTTGGACTCAAGTCAATGGTGCTGTTGTGGTACCCGTCCTCACGTTCCTCCAACCAGCATCCCAAGTGCCTAAGGAGACACAGGTAGAGCGGGAAGAACAGCCGGTCCAGGAGGCAGAAGGCCCCACACAAGCAGACCAGGAAAATCAACCCTCTGCTTATAGTGAGCCTGCCATACCCCTAGTGACCCAAAGAGTCCGTAGACGGCTGCCCAGTTTACCCTTGACAGCTCCTATACCCTGTAGCTCAGGACCAGTCAAACAGCTCCGTAGGTCCACTAGGGTCACTAGAGGCCAGTTGCCCATACGGTGGAGGATCTAAATGTTCAAGCTGTTTTATTAATGTTTACCTGTTTATTGTTGCTTGTGTATAATTATGTGTTTCTAGTTATTTATAGGAGTCTTTGGTGGATTTACCGGGAATCCTTTGTGCATATAGTTGGAGCGTAACCCAGGACGGACTAAAAGACTGTTAAGGACTCGGGGCAGGACAGACCCCTACCTGGTTACGTCTCCCTGTGTTGGTGAAATGGACACCCTTGTTTTCCTCAAAAGTTACACCCGGTTGCGGACACGCCGTGACCATCCTAATGTGTTTTCTTTATTGTACTGTTTTTGTTTACACCTTGTTATGTTTACAAAAGTATGTTTAGTCCCAGAGTACTAAATTTCACTAGGGGGGAATGTGGCACCCCAGGGCTCTGGTCTCCACAGTAATAGCAATGTTATGTCTGAGAGCAGGTGGGAGGTCTCTTGGTCAGGAATCCTATGCATGCCACACCTCCTGCCCAGTCCTGGGAGGGGAAGAACTTCCCCTATATAAAACTGGGGCTGAGGCAGGGTTAGAGAGAAGAGAAGAGAAGAGTAGAGAGAGAAGAGGAGAAGCAGCTATAGGAAAGAAAGATCAGGAGCTCTGAGGAAGTCGTGCTAAAAGGAATCAGGGGCTGGCAGCTGAAGAGCTCGCCCTGATTGAAGAGTTACCACCGGACCCGGAGTCCGAGGCTGTGGGGACTAACCCTGACCCAGCAGCAGAAACCGACCGGCAGGGGATTTCAGGTCCTCTGGCCAAGAAACCCGAAGGCACGGTCACATGCGTGGGACCAGCACCGCCGTCGTGGAGCGGAAGCCACTAGAAGGCCCCGAGTCACCGGCCATACGGGTGAGCACCACACGGTACACTCAGGGACGTGGGCTACCTTTACCCGCCTCTAGCAAGGTAGCCAGAAGAGTACAATTAGTTGGGGAGGCCTACAACTCCGCCTGGCCAAGGGGGATCCCATCTGCTCAAGGACTGACCAGGCCCCGACCGCTAGCCAGTACTCCGGGAGGGTCTATCTTTGTCACCAGTAAAGACCCTGAACTACACCGCATCGTCTCTGAGTGGTTCCTGCTACCCCCATCATCCACGTCGACTGCCCTGAGGCCATACTCCTCCCGTTGGGGGCTATACCATCCACGCTGCACCATCCTTCCACCGGCCTCAGCGGTCTGCCCTGCAGCGGCAGCTCCATAGCTGCATTCAACGGGCGACTCTGGCCCAGGGGCGCGTCAGGGATATCACACACAAGTCGGTGTGACGGAAGCTGCAAACGCTGTTGCAACACAGCAAGGGCGGCGGAAGCTGTAGCCGACTTCTGAAAATGAGCTGACAGGCGGCGTACTTCGACGAGCAGATCTGGCAACTCGGGGTACGATTTAAGAAACCGCTGAACCACGAGCTTAAGCACATGACCCAGGCATGGTACGTGTGTGATCTCGCCTCAGAGCCGCCACCAGGTTACGGCCATTGTCACACACGACCATGCCTGGATGTAGGTTCAGCGGTCTCAGCCACAGATCTGCCTGCTCTTTCACAGCTGTCCACAACTGTGAGGTTTATCACCTAAGTTTATGAGTTTCAGCACAGCCTGTTGCTGCTTGGCGGAGGCAGTACGGCAGTGCTTCCAGCTTGTAACTGATGCGGTGATATCTGAGATGGAGGGTGAACATGAGGAGGATGATCATCAGGAGCTGTACACTGTGGGGGCAACTCTGACTGACATAGGGCACGCAATCCTCGATGTGGAGAGGATGTGTTCCGTCCCAAGGTCCGACTGGTTCCCGGCTTCCACTATGTTTACCCAGTGTGCCGTCAGAGAGATGTACCGTCCCTGGCCACAAGCTCTTGTCCACGTGTCCGTTGTCAGGTGGACTCTCCCAGTAATTGCGTTGTTGAGGGCACGGCAGATGTTTTGGGACACATGCTTGTGTAGTGCGGGGATGGCACACCGGGCAAAATAGTGTCGGCTGGGGACCGAGCACCGAGGGACGGCCACCGCCACAAGGTTGCGGAAGGATTCCGTCTCCACCAGCCTAAAAGGCAGCATTTCCAACGCAAGCAGTCGTGAAATGTGCGAATTTAGGACTGTGGCCTGTGGGTCGTTGGCTGCGAATTTGCTCTTTCGTTCAAAGGTCTGGGATAAGGACAATTGAACGCTGACGTGGACGTTGATGCTGTTTCTTGAGAAACTGCCATAACAAGTGAAGACTGAGAGGAGGGGGAATCTTTGCATGCAGTATGGACAGGGGATTGCCTTGCACGCACAACAGGGGGTTCTCTTACACGCACAACGGCGGAAAAAGCAGTGGTGACACCCGCTGACACTGGTCGTGGACCCTGGGGTTCGCCCCACAAAGTCGGGTGCTTTGCTGACATGTGCCTGATCATGTTGGTGGAGGTCAGGCTGGTACTTTTGTCACCCCTGCTGGCACTGGCATGGCAGGTGGTACAAATGGCCTTTTTGGGGTTATCAGCAGAGTCTTTAAAAAAATTCCAGACTCTGGAAGACCTACCGGTTGTACTGGCAACGTCCCTCGTGTTGGTGTTACGGGGAACGGTTGCCCGCCTTCTGTGTGCAGCCACCACACTGCTTCTTCCTGTCTGTTGGGGTGCTCTGCCTCCCTCCCCCTGTGTGCTGCTCGCCTCGCTCTGCGTGTCCTCCTGCCACCTTGGGTCAGTTACTAGATCATCCACCACGTCCTCCTCTTCCACTTCCGCACCACGATCCTCCTCCTCACTTCGTGGCAATTGTGTCTCGTCATCGTCCACCTCTTGTGACAAATTGCGCCAGCGTCGCCTTCCTGTGGCCGTGGCTGTTCAAATATTTGGGCATCGCTACATGGGATCTCCTCTTCCACCACTTCTAGCGGAGAAAAAAAGAGGATTTAGATGAAAAAAAAAAAAAAGGATTTTTCCTGGCCCCCGAGACCTGGAGCTAAGTCTAGCAATTTGAGCAGCAGGAGCACACAGGACTGTAATGCAGCGTTTGCTGGTATAACCACTGCGTTTCCTATACAGCCTGCCTGCCTGCCTGATATCTGGGATGGATATTAGTCCTGAGAAGGACGGTTTGTTTGATCTGGCAGCTTTTACAGACCCTACACTAACTATTTCGCAGTATATATCTCTCCCTAAATCAGCAGCACTTTCCCTAGACTGTGTGATCCCGGGCGACTGAGTCCAAGATGGCGGCGCCCGGTTTTAAATACTCGAGGTGACGCTGGGCGGCCAGCCAATCACTGTAATGCCCACAAACAACATGGCTGCGGCATTACAGTGACTGGCTGGCAATCCCTGCATGTTCATTGGCTCTGTAAAGAGCGCCAAACATGCAGGGCGGAGACCCGAGCTCCCGCCCGAGTAACCCGGAAATGCTCGGTGCTCGCCGAACATCCCGAGTAGTGAGATGCTCGGGCGAGTAACGAGCAGTGTCGAGCATGCTCGCTCAACACTAGTAATGACGTCTATTAGGCTGTGTGCACACATTAAGCTTTTGGTTTCTCCATCTCTTGTCTGGAAAATGCTGTAAATAGGTGCAGATTTTTCCCCACTCATCAGTGTGGGTGAAATCTGCAGCAAAAACGCTGACAGAATTGACATCCTGCAGAATTATATCTTCACCAAACCTGCAAGTCACAAACAAGTAACATGTGCAGGAGACGTCAGGATTCTCAGTCACTTTCCTGGCATCGGGAAACCCTTTAGGTTTTGTGACAAATCTGCACAGAAAAAAGGTGACAAAATCTGAAATGTGTGCACTTGTGTCCTTACAAAGTAAATCAACATGCAAAGTAACTGCAAGGAATCTCTCAAAAGGAGTTTGTTACCCCAAAATGGAAATTCAGCTACTTAATCATTTACATTAATGCTATGTGCCCACAATGCAGAAATGAAGCAGAAAATTTCTGCAGCATTTCTGCATCTCCCTGGCAGAAAAAACGCATGCGGATTGTACATGCGTTTTTCCAGCGTAATACATGTGGATTCACATGCGTTTCCGCATGCGGATTGACAAGTGCTTTCAAAGCGATTTTAGCATCACTTGCAAAGTGCTTGACAACTAGGTCACACTATATAAATCCATGCAAACAGCATGGATTTATATAGTGTGACCTTTAGAGTGGTTAAAAATAAAAAAATAAACCTTGATACTTACCTTCCGATGGCCCGGCGTGTGTTGCTGCGCTCCTTCCTGGCTGCCAGCTGATCGCGGGACACTGCACTGAAAGACCTGCTGTCACATGACTGTGACGTCAGCGCAGGTCCTTCAGTCTGCTGGCAAGCACAGGGAAGGAGACCGGGGGCTGTCGGTAGGTGAATATAATCTTTATTTTTTATTTTATTCTTTTTTTTACAGTTTCTATGGTACATGGGTGTGGATGAGAGTCTTCTCTTCTCCACACTCGGGTACCATCCAGACATTACAACGCGCCAATTAAGCATGTACAGAAGCAGTCTTGCAGAATTGGCGCGTTCTAATGCAAGTCAATGGCGGCGAAAACGCAGCGCTTCCGCAAAATTAATGGCCATGCTGCGGATTTTTGAGAGCAGCATAAACGCTGCAGAAAAATCCGCAGCATGGGCATTGAAAGTGCGGAATTGCATAGGGGACCATGGCAGAAGGCTTACCATGCGTTTCCCAAGCGTTTACGCTGCGGAAAATTCCGCAGCAAAAACGCTTGAAAAACACATCGTGGGTACACAGCCTAAATTCACTTTTAATCCTTATGCAACTAATGGCACTTTGTTGCACCCCTGGCATGGTCAATGTCCAAGGGGATCAGGTATTAGTCTTAGTGCCCCCAGCAGAAAGTAAGCTCATGGCCAAGTGGCAAGGGCCATATGAAGTCCGGGAAAAGGTTGGGGAGATAAATTAGAGAGTATATCAACCTGGGAAGAGAAAACCCAAACAGCTATATCACGTAAATTTGCTATAAGCAAGGAAAGACTGGGAATGTATGATTACGGATGCGACTCCGGTCGTATCGTCTGGGGACCCTCCGACAATGGCCAGGGGAGAGGTAAATATAAGTGACACACTCTCTAAACAGAAGCGACGGGAGACTCAGAAATTGGTGCTGCGGAATACGGACGTAATTTTCAGAAATGCTTGGCCGAACATCTGTGATCCAACATAACATTGTCACAGAGGCCCAGACATAAGCCATCGCAGCTGAGGAAAAACAAATGCTCCAGCTAGGAGTTATCGAGGAGTCCAGGAGGGAGCGGGCTAGCCCCATTGTACTGGTTCTGAAGCTGGACGGATCGTTATGATTTTGTAACGACTTCTGAAAATGTAATAAAGTGTTGAAATTTGACCTTTATTCAATGTCCTGGGTGGACGAGCTGATTGAGAGACTGGGGCAGGCCCAGTACTTCACCACGGGTTACTGGCAGGTGCCTCGGACAGAGTCAGCCTTCATAACGCCGGAGGGTCTCTATCACTAGGTCGTCTTGCCTTTTGGGTTACATGCAGCCTCGGCCATGTTCCAGAGGCTGATGGACATAGTGTTAGAGCCTTATCAGAAGTATGTATCGGTGTATTTGGAGGATATAACCTTTAGTACCAAGTGGCATACCAACTTGTCCCAGGTACAATCAGTAGTGGATTTGCACACAGCCGTGGGCTTAACAGTGAACCCAAAAATGTGGAAACTGCTGTCACTTCCCTTTCCACACTGAAACGAAGATCATCGAAAAGGAGGGGACTGGGACATCCCTACTCTCCCCTGCTTTGTTTCACCCAGAAGGGAGAACAAATTATTGAGAAAAGATCAGCGTAAAGACGTACTATTAATTGTTCAGACCAATTCATAATGTTTTATTTTATCGCTGGACGATTTTACTGTATTTTTTTCATTTTTTTTTTAAACTGGAAAAAGGAAATGTCTAGTGAAGTAATAATAAAAAAAAAGTTGTTACATGTATAACTGTATATTAAAAAGGTGTTAAAATATTGATTCTTTTAGTTTAGCATTAAACCTATGACTAGGATGAGACTGTATTTAGAAAATCACACAACAAAATATGATCCTACAGAAATACCAACTTGAATCCCTGAAGGAATGTAACCAATAACACAAGTAACACATACGCATTTTTTTTATTTATTTTTTTTACAAAACACAGTTTTCCCGAAATCGCCCATCAAAATTTAGAATTGGGTTAAGACATGTCGAATTAAAGCCTGTACAATTCTGAACAAAATGCTGCCTCTCCCATCTCTATCTTAATTGTAGCCCGCAATATGATAAATGTAAAGTCTATAAAAAAATAACGAAAATAAAAAATCCTAAATTTATTATTTTTACTTCACTAAAGTAGCACTTCAAAAAAATGGTGTCATTCAAAAGTACAACTTGTCCTGCAAAAAACAAGCCCTTGGTTATATTGAAAAAATATAAAAGTTATGGCTCTGGAAAAAAGAGGAGAAAAAAAACTAAAGTGCAAAGATAGAAAATCACAAGATCATGAACGGGTTAATATCAAGTAAACTGAACCAGTGTTATGTAAAAATTAACCATTACAGAACATTGCTAATATTTTCCTATTTTTTCATATTTTATATAATGGTTGTTCCCCAGCTTTTCCAGTCTGCAGAATGCCAGATCTGCCCGGCCAGTCAATCTAAACGCTACCGTGGAGGTGACCGGAAGTGAGAGCGCGTGCGGGGTGTGAACACGTGGGCTGTGGTGTGGCTGTGGTGAGCGGCGTGCGGCGTGGTCCGACTCGGCTCGCGGCCCTCTGGCGAGGGAGCCAGGCGGAGGTGACCAAGTGGACCGGGAGGACCGGTAGGAGGCGACCGGAGGAACGAGCGCAAGAGAGCGCTGTGATATCGTGCAGCGCCGGCCGGCGGAGGGCGCCAGGTGGTGGTGACCAGGAGGACCGGTAAGAGGCGACCGGAGGGGCGAGCGCGCTGTGATAGCGTGCAGCGTCCCTAGAGGAGGTGAGTGAGGGGCAGGAGGCCGCGATAAGAGGCCCTACTGAACCCGAGCGTGTATTGTACTGTATTTGTATTGTAATTGTATTTTATTTAAGTGCTCCCCCCCCCCGGCCTTATTTAAATTAATCCCCTGTCCATATTTGATCGATCTCCCCCCTATCCATATTTAATACAACTCCCCAGGCCATCTTTAGTGATCCCCCAGACCATATTTAATTGATCACCCCCCGTCCATATTTAAATTGATCCCCTGATAACCCCCCGTCCATATTTAACTGATCCCCCTGACAACATTTAAATTGACCCCCCCGTCCATATTAAATTGATCCCCCGACCACATTTAACTGATTGACCCCCCCAGCCCATAATCAATTGATCCCCCTTGTCCATATTTAATAGATTCCCCCTGTCCACTTTTACTGATCCCCCAGTCCCTATTTATTTGCCTTATCCCCATCCATATTTAATTAACCCCCTGTCCATAATTAATTGATTGATTCCCCAGTCCACAATTAATTATTTCCCCAGCCCATATTTATTGATCCCCAGTCCATAGTCAATTGACACACCGTCCATACTTAATTAATCCACCTGACCTACTCAGCTGAGTCCCCGGTCCATACTTAATTGATCCCCCGTCCATACTTAACTGATCCCCCGCCGATATCTAATTGATACACTTGCACATCCCTAATTGATCCCCGTCCATACACCTATATATAAATAATTGTGTTTTGTACTTGTATATATATACTGACTGTATCCCCATATTTAGAATGGCGTCCATCTTGGCCGGAGCCGTGCAGTGTACATCTTGCGCAATGTATGCATTCCGTGAGCTACCGCTCGAGGATCCATACTGCTGCGAGAGATGTGAGCATATCGTGCACTTGGAAGCCCAAATTCTGGATCTAAGTGCTCAGATAGCGATACTGAGGAGCATCGACAACATGGAACGGAGTTAGCTGCTCACCGAGCAGACACTCAATGGGTCAATACTGGGGGTGGAGCATAGAGGGGAAGTGCAGGCTGAACAGGCAGGGAGCTGGATAACAGTTAGGAGGGATAGAGGGAAGAAGTATAGGAAGGCTGGTTCAGAACCGGCATTATTGGAGCACGACAGATCCTCTGACCGCCGGGGGAGTGTATGCTCCAGTAATGAGGGGGAGGGGGGAAGTGTAGGGCAGGCAAGACAGGTCCTGGTAGTGAGTGATTCTATTATTAGGGGGACAGACAGGGCAATCTGTCACAAAGACCGGGATCGCCGAACGGTGTGCTGCCTCCCTGGCGCTCGAGTCCGGCACATCGCGGATCGGGTTGACAGGTTACTGGGTGGGGCTGGCGAAGACCCAGCGGTCATGGTCCACATCGGCACCAATGACAAAGTGAGTGGTAGATAGAGGGTCCTTAAAAATGATTTCAGGGACCTAGGTAGGAAGCTTAGGGCAAGGACCTCCAAAGTAGTTTTCTCAGAAATACTACCAATCCCGCGAGCCACACAGGAGCGCCAACGGGAAGTTAGGGAGGTGAATAAGTGGCTAAAGAGTTGGTGCAAGGCAGAAGGGTTTGGGTTCATGGAGAACTGGGCTGACTTCGCAGTCGGCTACAGGCTCTACCGTAGGGACGGGCTGCACCTCAATGGGGAGGGTGCAGCGGTGCTGGGGAAGAAGATGGCTAATAGGTTGGAGGAGTATTTAAACTAGAGATGGGGGGGGGGGACCAAGGAAATAGGTGGGATGTGAGGCAAGCAAGGGGGAAGGGGAGAAGTGAATATAATGAGGGTGGAAAGGGGGGTGAGGATAGTACAGTTAGATCGCTAGAGAAGAATAGGAAGCTAAATAACCCCAAAATTTTATCTTGCATGCTGACCAACGCAAGAAGCCTGACCAATAAGGCGAATGAGCTGCGGGCGCTTATATCGGAGGAGAGGTATGACATCGTAGGTATAACAGAGACTTGGCTAGATGATAGCTACGACTGGGCGGTAAATTTATTAGGATTATAGTTTATTTAGAAGGGACCGGAAACAGGGGAAAGGCGGAGGAGTCTGCTTATATGTAAAGTCATGTCTAAAGCCCAGAATAAGGGAAGATATAGGAGAGGGAGAAGAGGGGGTCGAGTCCATGTGGGTAGAGATAGAGGGGGCAAAAAATAATAATAAAATATTATTGGGGGTCTGCTATAAGCCACCAAATATAACAGAGGAGAATGAGAGTCTGCTATTAGGACAAATAGACAAAGTAGCAAAACATAATGAAGTGATTGTAATGGGGGATTTCAACTACCCGGATATTGACTGGGAAACAGAAACCTGTAGATCTCAGAAAGGAAAAAGGTTCTTGACAAATATTAAGGATAATTATCTCTCCCAACTAGTGCAGGAACCAACGAGAGGGAAGGCCGTGTTGGACTTAATATTGACTAATAGGCCTGATAGAATAACTGAGGTACAGATAGGGGGGCACCTAGGTAATAGCGATCATAATATTATCAATTTCAAAATGCCCTTCAGTAGGGTTATCAATAAGGGAACAACAAAAACATTAAACTTTAGGAGGGCGAAGTTTGATCAGCTGATAGAAAACCTTCAACTTATTCACTGGGACAAAGTTCTTAATCAAAGGAATACGAATAGTAAATGGAAAACCTTCAAAAGAATTCTGAATACTCAGTGCGAGAGGTATATACCGTATGGGAATAAAAGGGCCAGAAATAAGAGGAAACCAATATGGTTGAATAAGAACGTAAAAGGGGCGTTAAATAGCAAAATAGAGGCATTCAAGAGATTAAAACAGGAAAACAGCAAGGAGGCACTAATGTGTTACAAGGAAAAAACGAGAACCTGTAAAAAACAAATAAAAATAGCGAAGGAGGAAACAGAGAGACGTATTGCTAGGGAAAGTAGATCAAATCCCAAACTGTTCTTTACGTATATAAATAGTAAAAGGATTAAATCGGATAATATTGGACCGATAAAAAGTGATGAAGGCAAAATCATAGAGAAAGATGAGGATAAAGCTAACCTATTAAATAATTTTTTTTCGACAACTTTCACAAAGGAAATAGAACTAACAGGCGAAATGAGAAGTGACAAGCTTAATCCTCCACTAAGTATGACTAATCTAACCCAAGTTGGGGTACAGAAACGCCTCAGTAACATTAAAATAAACAAATCACCAGGACCTGATGGCATACACCCACGGGTACTAAGGGAACTAAGTAATGTGATAGACAGACCGTTATATCTTATATTTAAGGACTCTGTTGAGACTGGGTCTGTACCACTTGATTGGCGACAGGCGAATGTAGTGCCAATATTCAAAAAGGGAGCGAAAAGTGACGCCGGAAACTATCGGCCGGTGAGTCTGACGTCCGTTGTGGGCAAAATTTTTGAAAGCTTCATTAAAGAGGCAATTACGGAGCATCTTGATGCTAATAATCTTTTAATCCCGAACCAACATGGATTCATGAGGAATCGCTCCTGCCAAACAAACCTGATTGACTTCTACGAGGAGGTTAGCTCTCGAGTAGATCAGGGGGAACCAGTGGATGTCGTGTATCTAGACTTCGCAAAAGCGTTCGATAGCGTGCCACATAATAGGTTGGTATACAAAATGAGAATGATGGGGCTGGGGGAAAATGTTTGAAAGTGGGTAGGTAACTGGCTAAGGGATAGAAGGCAGAGGGTGGTTATCAATGGAATATACTCAGATTGGGTAAGCGTCACTAGTGGGGTACCACAGGAGTCTGTACTAGGCCCAATGCTATTTAATATCTTTATTAACGACAGTCAACGGGATAAATAGTAAAATGTCAATATTTGCAGATGACACAAAGTTATGTAAAACAATTAATACAAAAGAGGACAGTGCAGACCTACAGAGGGATTTGGATAAGCTGGGTAGGTGGAGCATTAAATGGCAAATGAGGTTTAATGAGGAGAAATGTAAGGTCATACATATGGGAAGGAAAAATGGAAGTCACCAGTACTCACTGAATGGGAAATCATTGGGGAATTCAGAGATGGAGAAGGACTTGGGCATCTTGATTGATAGCAAACTAAATTGGAGTGCCCAAAGTCAGGCCGCTGCTGTAAGGGCAAACAGGGTAATAGGATGTATCAGAAGAGGTATAGCTGCAAAGGATGAGAACATTGTTCTTCCACTGTACAAAGCACTGGTCAGACCACACTTGGAATAATGTGCTCAGTTATGGGCCCCAATATATAGAAAGGATATAAATGAGCTTGAAAAGGTACAAAGGAGGGCAACAAAATTAATAAAGGGAATGGAGGGACTGCAATACCCAGAGAGGATGGCAAAACTAGGACTATTCAGCCTGGAAAAGAGAAGGTTGAGGGGGGACATAATAAATGTGTACAAATATGTTAGGGGACAGTATAGAGACCTTGCCCGGGATTTATTCAAAAAGAGGGATATTACGGTAACAAGAGGGCATTCACTAAGACTGGAAGAGAAAAGGTTTCAGCACCAGCATAGGAAGGGGTTCTTTACGGTAAGAGCAGTGAGAATATGGAATTCACTGAGTGAGGAGACGGTAATGTCGGATTCACTACACCAGTTCAAGCGGGGACTGGATGCATTTCTAGATACCAGGCAGATTTCAGCATATACTTAAAAATAAAATAAAATAGTAGGTTGATACAGGGATTTATTCTGACTGCTGGTTTCAGAGTCGGGAGGGAATTTTTCCTCAGGTGAAGATTGGCTAAATCATTTGGGGTTTTTGCCCTCCTCTGGATCAACTGTAGCAATTACAGGACTAACAGGTCGAACTTGATGGATGCAAGTCTTTATTCGGCTTTACAAACTATGTAATAAATGATCAAATCTTGTATAATAATATTACTAGTCAGGTTGCTACTCAGAAGCTTAGAAACGCCGGGTAAAGATCTGTGTGAAGCTGTAATGAACTCATCTGCCCAGATATGGGGTCACCAATCTCCATACTGTAGCTTAGCTCTGGAGCCTCACCTTACAAGGTCCTGGGAGAGGGGTAATAAACCCTGTGGAGCTGTAATATAGACCTGCGAAACACTGACTCCCCTTTTCTTACTACCCAATGTACCATAGTTGGGCAGAATTACCTTTTGGAAACTCTTGATATCTGGATAAATTGCAAAAGATTTGTTCACAAGTACATTTTCTTAGCCCTTCCACAGTAGAATTTTGTGTTTTTAATAAAAAGAGCAGAAATAGATATTTTTTAAACTTATAGATTTAACCCTTTCGCGCCAGAGCCAGTTTTTGCCTTTGTGATCAGGCCAATTTTTTTCAATTCTGACCAGCGTCACTTTTTGAGGTAATAACTCTGAAACGCTTCAACATATCCCAGTGGTTCTGAGATTGTTTTATTGTGACATATTGTACTTCATGATAGTAGTCAGGATAGTATTAATTTTTTTTCTAGATATACTGTATTTCTCGGATTATAAGACGAACTTTTTTCCTCCAAAATTTTGGGGTGGAGAGGTGCCATGCATACCGGGATGGAGAGGTGCCATGCATACCGGGATGGAGCGGTGCCATGCATACCGGGATGGGGATGAGGGGTGCCATGCATACCAGCATGGGGATGAGGGGTGCCATGCATACCAGGATGGGGATGAGGGGTGCCATGCATACCAGGATGGGGATGAGGGGTGCCGTGCATACCAGGATGGGGATGAGGGGTGCCATGCATACCAGGATGGGGATGAGGGGTGCCATGCATACCAGGATGGGGATGAGGGGTGCCATGCATACCAGGATGGGGATGAGGGGTGCCATGCAAACCGGGATGGAGGGGTGCCATGCAAACCGGGATGGAAGGGTGCCATGCATACCGGGATGGGGATGAGGGGTGCCATGCATACCGGGATAGGGAGCATCATGACCACATTTTTTGCTTAAATTTTCTTTTCTATTTTCCTTCTCTAAAACCCAGGTGTGTCTTATGGTCATGGTCTGGTGCATCTTATAGTCCGAAAAATACGGTAACTAGATTATTTTTTAAAATATCAGAAATTTGGCAAAATTGGGAAAATTTTGCAATTTTTAAACTTTTAATTTTTATGCCCTTAAACCAGAGAGTTAGGTCACACAAAATAGTTCTTTTACATCTGCACAATTTTTTAAACAATTTTTTTTGGTTAGGAAGTTAGAAGGATTAAAACTACAGGGTGGGCCATTTATATGGATACACCTAAATAAAATGGGAATGGTTGGTGATATCAACTTCCTGTTTGTGGCACATTAGTATAAGGGAAGGGGAAAACTTTTCCAGATGGGTGGTGACCATGGCGGCCATTTTGAAGTTGGCCATTTTGGATTCAACTTAATTTTTTTCAATGGGAAGAGGGTCATGTGACACATCAAACTTATTGAGAATTTCATAAGAAAACAATGATGTGCTTGGTTTTAACGTAACTTTATTATTTCATGAGTTTTTTACAAGTTTATGACCACTTATCAAATGTGTTCAAAGTGCTGCCCATTGTGTTGAATTGTCAATGCAACCCTCTTCTTCCACTCTTGACACACTGATAGCAACACTGCAGAAGAAATGCTAGCACAGGCTTCCAGTATCCGTTGTTTCAGATGCTGCACATCTCGTATCTTGACAGCATAGACAATTGCCTTCAGATGACCTCAAAGATAAAAGTCTAAGGGGGTCATATCGGGAGACCTTGGTGGCCATTCAACAGGTCCACGACAACCAATCCACTTTCCAGGAAACTGTTCATGTAGGAATGCTCGGACCTGACACCCATAATGTGGTGGTGCACCATCTTGTTGGAAAAACTCAGGGAACGTGCCATCTTCAGTGCATAAAGAGGGCAACACATCATCGTGTAGCAATTTCAGATATCCAGTGGCATTGAGGTTTCCACTGATGAAGAATGGCCCCACTATCTTTGTACCCCATATACCACACCAGACCATCAAGATACGAGATGTGCAGCATCTGAAACAATGGATACTGGAAGCCTACTTTTCAGGCACAGTGCAAAGCTCAGAAGGGAAAAATTGTCATATTATAGTGCAGATTTTACTGTTGTGGTTTGCAGGTGCCATGACCCACTGGGAGAGACTGAGGTCCTAAAGCAGCAGGAAACCCCCATAAGTGACCCCATTTTACAAACTACATCTCTCAATGAATTCCTCTACGGATGCAGTGATCAAACTGACACCACATGTAACTCTCAGAAATTTATACCATTGGGCAGCGAAGAAAAAAATAATTCTATTTTTACCACAAAAAAAATTAGTTTTAGCCTCAGATTTTACATTTTCACACAAGGCAATGGGTAAAAATGGTGCCGAAATGTATCACACAATTTCTGCTGAACGTGGCAATATCCCATATGTGGCTGTACAGTACTGCTTAGGCACACGGCGACACCCGGGAGGGAAGGAGCACTATTTCGCTTTTGGAGAACAAATTATTGTAGAATAGTTTGCGGACTACGTATACAGAGCCCTTAAGCACTAGAAGAGCTGAATCCCCCTCAAGTGACCCAATTTTTAAACTTTCTGTTTTTAACTTTCTCACTTAGTCCCTCTATGGGAATATTTTTATCATCACAGGTCTCATGCAATGCAATACACATGTATTGCATTGCATGAGACCGGATGTTAGTTTTACACTGGTAGATCTCCTGTTAGACTCCGTTGATGGCTGAGCCTAACAGGCCACCGTACCTGGCAGCCTCGGAGGTCATCATGTGATCTCCGGCTGCCATAACCACGTCAGACCTTATCTCGGAGGCCGTCAAAGGTGAGTGCACAACTGCCTCTCCCTCTCTTCTATGTGCCGTGATCGCTATGGATCACAGCATCTATAACCCCTGGCAAAAATTATGGAATCACCGGGCTCTGAGGATGTTCATTCAGTTGTTTAATGCTGTTGAAAAAAATCAGATCACAGACATGGCACAAAACTAAAGTCATTCCAAATGGCAACTTCAGGGCTTTAAGAAACACTAAAAGAAATTAAGATAAAAAATGTGGCACTCAGTCAGGGTAATTTTTTTCAGACCAAGCAGAGGGAAAAAATTATGGAATCACTCAATTCTGAGGAAAAAAATATGGAATCATGAAAAACAAACACACAAAAGAACACTCCAATACATCACTAGTATTTTGTTGCACCACCTCTGGCTTTAAAGCAGTCTCTGAGGCATGGACTTAATGAGTGACAAACAGTACCCTTTATCAATCTGGCTCCAACTTTCTCTGATTGCTGTTGCCAGATCAGCTTTGCAGGTTGGAGCCCTGTCATGGACCATTTTCTTCAACTTCCAAAGATTTTCAATTGGATTGAGATCCGGACTATTTGCAGGCTATGACATTGACCTTATGTGTCTTCTTTTCAAGGAATGTTTTCACAGTTTTTGCTCTATGGCAGGATGCATAATCATCTTGAAAAATGATGTTATCATCCGCAAACATCCTTTCAATTGATGGGATTAGAAAACTGTCCAAAATATCAACGTAAACTTGGGCATTTATTGAAGATGTAATGACAGCCATTTCACCAGTGCCTTTACCTGACATGCAGCCCCATATCATCAATGACTGTGAAAATTTGCATGTTCTCTTCATGCAGTCATCTTTATAAATCTCATTAGAACGGCACCAAACAAAAGTTCCAGCATCATCACCTTGCCCAATGCAGATTCGCGATTCATCACTGAATATGACTTTCATACAGTCATCCACAGTCCACGATTGCTTTTCCTTAGCCCATTGTAACCTTGTTTTTTTCTGTTTAGGTGTTAATGATGGCTTATGTTTAGCTTTTCTGTATGTAAATCTCATTTCCTTTAGGCGGTTTCTTACAGTTTGGTCACAGACATTGACTCCAGTTTCCTCCTATTCGTTCCTCATTTGTTTTGTTGTGCATTTCCTGTTTTGGAGACATATTGCTTAGTTTCCGGTCTTGACACATTGATGTCTTCCTTGGTCTACCAGTATGTTTTCTTTTAACAACCTTCCCATGTTGTTTGTATTTGGTCAAGATTTTAGACACAGCTGAATGTGAACAACCAACATATTTTGCAACATTGCGTGATGACTTACCTTCTTTTAAGAGTATGATAATCATCTCCTTTGTTTCAATTGACATCTCTCGTGTTGGAGCCATGATTCATGTCAGTCCACTTGGTGCAACAGCTTTTCAAGGTGTGATCACTCCTTTTTAGATGCAGACTAACGAGCAGATCTAATTTGATGCAGGTGTTAGATTTGTAAATTAGAATTTACAGGGTGATTCCATAATGTTTTCCTCAGAATTGAGTGATTCCATAATTTTTTCCTCTCTGCTTGGTCTGAAAAAAATTACCCTTACTGAGTACCACATTTTTAATCTTGATTTCTTTTAGTGTTTCTTAAAGCCCTAAAGTTGCCATTTGAAATGACTTTAGTTTTGTGCCATGTCTGTGATCTGCTTTTTTTCAACAACATTAAACAACTGCATGAGCATCCTCCGAGCCCGGTGATTCCATAAATTTTGCCAGGGGTAGTAGAAGATAGCAAAGGGTTAACTTTATTGGAACCTGATCCAATCCGGTCTCGAGGATGTCACCTGTTAGAGCTATCGCTCTGCACAGGAATCGCAGGGTTCATAAACATCTGCGATGTACAGAGCCCAGCAAGCGCGGACGTTTATGTGCAGTGGGCAGTCAGGAAGTGGTTAACACACTTTCCTTTAAATTTGACACAAAAGAACTGAAAAATGTATATCATCACAGCCCTACACAAAATAATGTAACATAAAATAAATACAAAAAAAAAAAAGAGCATGGACCGCACCTCCAAAAATCATACATTTGATCTAATGCCGCTCAGCAAAAATACATATTACTGAACATGAGGTTCTTAGCTTAACATTCTGATCAGACTGTGTGAAGCCCACTGCCATGTCAATGAACCAGCTTATTCTTTTCCCTTTCTTGGACCAGCACTCATCCCATTTGGCACAGGCAATTTTAATTAGCAGGAGTGTGCAAAGAGGGTCTAGCCTATTTTGCTCTCACTTGAGAGCTTGAGGAAGGTGAGTCACAATGCTCCTTTCATGTGGTGTTGGTGCAATGTGTCAGCCATTGTTGCTGTGGTTTTGTGCTTGTGGGGCGCCGCGGCCTGGAGTCATGGGGACTCGGTCTTGAAGCATGGATGCTGTGAGGCACCAGGCCGCCCGCCCTGCTGGTGCATTCTCACTGTAGCGGTGGTTGGCACATGGCGCCGCTCCTTTTAGGCAGGAAATGTTAGGACCCACTACGAGGTTTGCCGTGACGTGGCAGTGGGCTTCATACAGTCTGATCAGAATGTTAAACTAAGAACCTCATGTTCAGTTATGTATATTTTTGCTGAGAGGCATTAGATCAATGTATGATTTTTTTGGAGGTGCGGTCAATGCTCTTTTTTTGTATAAAATAAATTAAAACAAATATAAAACTACTGTAACTTATTCCTGAATCCTGATGTCATTTATCCCACTGATTTCCAGCTTCAGGTCACTAAATACTACCCACTCAACAGACTCCATTATAGTCAATGGTGACTAAGCCCCGCCCCTTCTGAGTCTTTCACGTTCAGCAGAGATGGAACACTCACATGCATCTGCTGACATCACAGTGAGTGTGACATCACCGGCACAGTGACATCACATTCCACAAAGTTCCATAAACAACTGACTGCAGCCATTGAGCTTTAGTTGTAGTTGGCTTTGACTACAATATACGTGTGGATTGCATTCTCTGATAATTTTACATACGTTTTTGGATAATTGCCCTGTTGTTGCCTGATGCAACATGGACTTTACAGGGAATAGAAAGAGAAAAAGGAAAGAAACACCAGATGGAGAAGACACTGGAAATAACCAGGAACCTCCAGCAAAGATAAGGAAGATGGATTCCAAGAAATCCTGGCAGGTTGGTCAGGTATTAACTGTCAATGAGGGAACCCAGAATATTTCCTTCCTAGACACTGTACAAAACAGATGTGAAAAGCTTGTGGGATACATCACAAATCGAGCTGATAATCTAAAAAAACTGAGTACTTTGGGTCCAACCAGGATCATTAACCTGAAAGGTAATGAAAGTGCAGCAGAAGAGAAGAGAACTGGGAGAAAAAGGAAACATCATGAAGATCCAGCCACCAGTCAAGATGACATCTCAGGTGAATGTAGTGGCCCCAGTAGCAAAAAAATAAAGACCACTGTCCCTCTCACCAGGGATAAGTTTATCTGCCATGGCATACTTGGACAAGGGAGTTATGGGAAGGTTATGCTGGCCACTGATAAAATAAGGAAAGAAAGTGTGGCCCTTAAAATCATTAAGAAAGAAAGCCTAATCTCCTTCCCTGAATGCCTTGTAGAACACCATGTCCTGAAGCTTAGCCACAACAGCAGATTCCTAACCCATTGCCATGCCACGTTTCATACGGAAAATCATGCGTATTTTGTCACCGAGCTGGCCAGTGGAGGGGATCTGCTTCACTATATATATAGTACCATTCCCCTGAAGGAACCTGTAACATTTATAGGAGCAGAAATCGTTTGTGGCCTACAATTCCTGCACAGCAATGACATCATTCACCGGGACTTAAAACCGGATAACATCCTGCTGACTGGTGACGGCCACATAAAAATGACTGATTTTGGACTATCTCTATATGAGTTTGATAAGAGATTTAATGCCAGAGATTTCAGTGGAACACCTGGGTATGGCGCCCCAGAAATGATCATGGGAGACGCTTATGATGAAGGTGTGGACTGGTTCGCCTTTGGAGTCATATTGTACGACATGATTTTCCAAGACTCACCATTTCCAGGAGACACCACTGAAGAGATTGTGAATAATGTCTTGTACGAAGAACCATCATATGAAAACCTCACTGACCACGATGCTATGGACATTATGTCCAAACTACTCTGCAAAGACCATTATGTCCGGCTAGGGGTTAATGGAAAAATCAGAACGCACCCCTTCTTTTCAAATATAAACTGGAAAGACATAAGGACAGGAAAAGCGCCATCTCCAGTTATTATAGGAAGGAACCCGTATGTCACCATGAGACAGCAGATCCCAGCACCGCGCAGTGATGGCGTGAACGAGACAATTCCTGCTAGAGAACAGAGGATTTTCACGAGTTTCCCGTTTGTGGGTCCAGCATGGAGCACAACTTACCACTAAGCGGAGAAACAGCATAATACCGTCATATTATCTAATCCTCCTGTATCTTGACGCAAGACTATCTACTGGAGTTCATTTATTTCTGTACCATCAGCTCCTACTACCTGCACTCAAAATGCCAACATCATCATGTTTCATGTCATCAGTAACAAGCATGGCTGGCCTGCCAATCTGAAGAACATTCTTCCACATCTTCCTATTACCTCCATCTCTATATGTGCTGATCTGCGGCAAAGCAGTCACACAATGTATCTGACCTACTTACAGAGGGCTGAAAGCTGCTGCTCCACTGCCAACGTGACCACTGGCAGTCTGCTCTGTGCCAACTGGGATGGAGCATAAGCAGCAATGAGGCCCCTGTGCCACGTTCCCCAGGTGGATTCAGAAGTGAAGTCATAAAATCCAAACTCTGGAATCCTTGTTGGGAGATGTGACGCATGAATTACAGGACAAAACTGCGGCATCTACAGCCGTCCTTGGTGCGATTGTCAACCTGGCTATACGGGGTCCACAGCTTTCCCCTATCCAGTGCTATGGTCAGTGTTGCTCGCTGACTGGCAGCTTTGTGCCCATTTAGGCAATAATTTGTAATGTCAGCCACTTTATTTTAGCAAATAATTATTAAAAGCTAAAATAGACTCACCCTTGCTGGCTACATTATACATGGAAAAATAAAAAAAATTCTATATATTACATTGCTTTCAATAAATGATCGCCATTATTACTGTGCTATTGGTGTTGTATTTTAGCTTTATCTCTGAATATGTCTAGATGACATATTATCCCCTTAGCGCACAATGAGGTTTCATGAAATTGCAGCCAATGCTGGTGACTATGGTTATGAATGCTGGTGACTATGGTTATGAATGCTGGTGACTATGGTTATGAATGCTGGTGACTATGGTTATGAATGCTGGTGAATATGGTTATGAATGCTGGTGACTATGGTTATGAATGCTGGTGACTATGGTTATGAATGCTGGTGACTATGGTTATGAATGCTGGTGAATATGGTTATGAATGCTGGTGACTATGGTTATGAATGCTGGTGACTATGGTTATGAAAGAACAACTGGGGAGATTCAGGTTATTGCTCTACAACTTGAAAAACTGCTTGTGACAGATCTGTCATTATAACATGACATTATTTAGTAGTTATTTTGCCCTAGAATCTGTCTGCTGAACCACCATGCATCACATATAAAACTGGTGAACGGTAATGGGCAGAGGGGAGCTGGGATATCCGCATCAGTGCCTGGGTGCAGCCACTACCTCTGCACAACTCACACCTACACTCCTTTTCGTATACTGCTGTGGATGTTACAAGGGTATAATGAAACCGATCACATTAGAAAAGACTCAAGTGATCAGAAACTACATTTCCTGGTAGTCTTTCCGCATTAAATATAAAGATGTAGGGGCATGAAAAAAGTGAGGGTGTCAATACTGAGGGTCCGAGATAAGAGGGAGGAGAACCCATGTGAGGCCAGGCTGTTCCACAAGATATCAGGATAGACAAACACTTTGTGGCTTTGAATGAACGGCCACTGATGAGATCAGAGGAGAAATAACGGAATTTGGAGTAAAAGGCTTTATATACGGTATTTGCACATGTGGATATTTGGTACATTTTAATTTTGGCTAAATAATATACACAAGAGTTCTACTTGGACAACCCCATCCTAAATGCCTGAGTTCTCCATGTTAAATAAGAGAGGCTTATACTCATCTCCTGCACTGGCGCCTTTTCAGCAATATTAGGCATCGGGTCTCCTGGCACTCACATGACACTATGTCGCCGGCTGTTGCCTTTATTATTTCATCAGAGTGGACGATCACACCCCCCAATTGGCTGCAGATTTCATATTGTCACGTGAGCAACGAGAGACCTGGCGCCAACACTGCTGGAACGGCACTGGTGTGGGAGGTTGTAACATACCTGGCGGCGTCCTTGCATGGTGGTCCATCTCCCACTGTGCAAGAGCGCGCACTTGATCTCCAATCCAGAATGTCTCTCTGGCTTCCCTCCATGCTGTCTGTTTGTGTCTGTTTCTGCTGCTTAAGGGTGGCGCCCGATCACTTCCTGCTTTTTGTACCTGCTGTGGGTCACATCCCTTGTGCGTCCTCAGCCTATTGCTGTCTGTCACCTGGTATATAGCTCAGCTGCTCCCATCTATCCCTGCCTGAGCATAGTGTTTCATTCAGTGTGTGCTTGCACTCTGAAGTTGCCAGGTCCCGTTCTTTGTCTCCTGCCCTGCGGTATCAGTTCCCGTGTCTGAACTGAGTCCTGTCTATGTCTCCTGCCTTGCGGTATCAGTTCCCGTGTCTGAACTGAGTCCTGTCTATGTCTCCTGCCTTGCGGTATCAGTTCCCGTGTCTGAACTGAGTCCTGTCTGTGTTCTCTTGTCTGCCTATCCTGGAGGCTGTATTTCCAGGCCTGTCTGAACATGCTCCTAGCCTGTTCCTCCCGCCTTCTAGGGGCCGATTACCTAGACCTGTTCCTGTATCTTGTCTGAACACGCTCCTTGCCTGTTCGTCCCGCCTCTCTGGGGGCCGTATTCCCAGACCTGCTCCTGTATTCCGCTGCAGTGTCGGTCTCCTCCGTACACTCAGTTCCAGTCTGAACTCTCTCCTATCCTTTACCTGTTTTGCCTCTATGTCCGTTCCCTTCCTTTTTTCTGCAGAGTCTGAACTCGTACCTAACTCCCGTTTGTGAGTTTCTGGTCCACTCGCTACTTCACTGCAAGTACCCTGTGGGTATCTGGCTCTGCCTTTCCCTTCCTGTCTGTTCAGTGTGAACAGAGCCCTGTTCCCCCTGCTCAGTCTAGCCTGCTCTGACTCCTTTGCTCACCGCTCCGGCGGTTCTAGCCTGCTCTGACTCCTTTGCTTACCGCTCCGGCGGTTCTAGCCTGCTCTGACTCCTTTGCTCGCTGCTCCGGCAGCCTTGCTCCGCTCTGACCCTTTTGCTCACTGCTCCGGCAGTCTCGCTCCGCTCTTATCCTTTTGCTCACTGCTCCGGCAGTCTTGCTCCACTCTTGCTCACCGCTCCAGGCGGTCTCGTCCTGCTTTACTCTTGCTCACTGCTCCGGCAGTCTCGCTCAGCTCTGACCCTTTGCTCACCGCTCTTGGCGGCCTTGTCCTGCTCTACTCTTGCTCACCGCTCCAGGCGGCCTTGTCCTGCCCTGTTCTCGCTCACCTCTCTGGGCGGCCTCACTCTGCTGTGTTTGTCCGCCACATCTGTGGTTCTGTTCCTCAGTCCCAGTGTGTACTGGGTCCTATCCCGCCAGTGTTCCTACCTGCTATTGCCTCCCTGTCTGCACTCTAGCTGTGCTTGCCTGTACCCCCCTGCCTGCATACCCGTCTGCCTGCATACCAGTCGTGCCTGCCTATACCCACCAGTCTGTGTGCCAGCCTACCAGTCTGTTCCTGTATTCCCCTGTGTGGGTCAACAGCCGTGTCCGGGGTCTGTCCTGGAGTAGCACCTGGTCCCTCTGCTCGGTTCCTCCTTGGTGCACTGGCGTCGTATGCCGTCGTGCGACCCTGGTCGGATCGGGTGAATACCTAGTTACGCCCCTCCAGGCATTCACTCTCCGGCACGGTCCAGTGGAATCACTACAATCACATGCACACGCCGCTCAGCCCGGGCGTGTGCATTACAGAGGTAAGTATAGGGTTTTCCAATTTCATTCAAGAGACTGGCACTGGCCAAGTACAGACAACCCCTTTAAGTAAGGTAGGTTTCCACTGTGCAGATGCTACAAGTAGCCATAAACAACGATTACTGCAAGTGCCAATAAGTGCACGTGTCCAACAACACTGAGGCATTACCAACAAACATGTTCACTTATTCTCCCCTCCCCAAGAGGGTTTTGCCTTTGGGCATTTATGATTGCTGCACGGCAGTAAAGGGTCCCTCCAAGTTCAAAAGGGGTTGTCATATTAAAGTACATTTTAATCAACATACATTGGATTAATAAGTTCCACAATTGGATGTGTAAAAATATAATGTGTGGAGATAATCGTATACTGTGTAATGGCTGTCTGACTGTGCAGGAACCACAGCTCCTGGGCAGAGAATGAAGCAAAAGCAAGTATACAGACAGGACAGCATGGGATCGAGGTGGATTCTTTCTGTGAGGTAAAACATTTTACTGCCAGCGTTAAATCTGGTTTTCCAATACGTTATATTGTCTTTTCGCTGGAAAGACAATGAGGACCCCTGACGTAGGTGCAGGCTTACATATTTTGGTCAAAATATTAACTAATACCTTACATAATTTTCCATCCTTGCAGGATGCAGCCAGGCTTTTGTAGTGTTGGTGGAAACCATGTGTCTGTTCTTGTAGGGTGCACATATATAGTGCTCGGCAGACCGCCTGATCTAGCATCTTTTACAGAAAATAAGACAAGGTCTTATATCATTTTTTGCTCAAAAAGATGGGTTAGGGCTTATTTTCAGGGAATGTCTTCATTTATCCATATATAATAATCATGTCATATCACACACATTGCACATACACAAGAATATACACAGACACACACACTGCACATACATACCAGCCTGTCTCAGCTCCTCTAGACTTCCTCTGTTAAAAGACCTTTGGTGACATCAGGGTCATAGGACAGTGATTTCTCCAAAGGTCCTTAAGTAGTCTGAACCTTGGAATAGAAACGCTGAGGGCCTCAGAGTGGGAACCTAGAGAAATTGTCCAGTCTCCCCCCCTACATACCAGTCTATCTACTCTTCAGTTACTCTAGGCTCCCACAGTTCAAGAACCTTTGCTGACATTATGGTCACATGACTATGATGTCACCAAAGGTCCTTAAGCAGCCTTGGAATAGAAATGCTTAGAGCCCCAAAGAGAGTAGGGGCCCTGATAAATTGCCCAGTTGCTCCCCTCTCCTAACGCCAGCCCTGACTAACTAAGACTTATTTTTGGAGTAGGGCCTATATGTCAAGCATCCTCCAAAAATCCTGTAAAATCATGCTAGGGCTTATTTTTGGGGAAATTCTGTAATAGCTTTGGCATCACTAATAGGCTGCAAGTTGGCATGTTGCACTACATGTATCTGTGTGACTGGCGCCCTATACAAGCCTTATCCTGTGCATTTCTAATCCCCTCCATGAATAGTACCGTATTTTTCAGACTATAAGACGCATTTTTTTCCTCCAAAATTTTGGAGGAAAATGGGGGGTGATTCTTATAGTCCAAATGTTGGGGAGGGGTGGGTATATATACTGTGCTGGGGGGAGCTGTAGCGGTGGAGGAGCGGGGCACAGGGGGCAACAGCCGCCTGCTGCAGCCTACACTGTCCCCGCTGCTAAAGAAAATGAATATTCACTGCTCCCCACGCCCATGGGGAGCACTGAATATTCATGGTCCTTAATAGCAGCACACAGTGTAGCCGCAGCTGCTGCCGGAATCGCCTGTGCCCGCTGTTAAAGGGCATGAATATTTAACCTCTCTCCACGCCCATGGGCGTGGGGATGGGGTGAATATTCATGCCCTTTAATAAGCGGGCACACGAGATAACCCGGCAGCAGCAGGAGCCGCAGCGCGGCTAAGCTGTGTGCCGGCTATGAAGGAGCATGAAGTCACTGCTCCCCGCGCACACAGTCCCGGCGCGGGGAGAGGTGACTTCCGTCAGCTGATCTCTCCTTGTGAGCAGTGACGCCATGCGCGGCTCACATGGGGAGATCAGTGCGGGCAGACAGGCAGGAAAGGTGAGTAGCAATGTTTATATATTTTTTTTTTTTTTGTGCAGCATGATGGGGATTACGGGGACCATGCATACTAGGAAAAAGGATGAAGGGGCCATACATACCAGGGTAAGGATGAGGGGGGCCATACATACCAGGGTAAGGATGAGGGGGGCCATACATACCAGGGTAAGGATTAGGGGGGCCATACATACCAGGGTAAATATGAGGGGGCCATACATACCAGGATAAAGATGAGGGGGCCATACATACCAGCATAAAGATGAGGGGGCCATACATGCCAGGATAAAGATGAGAGGGGCATACATACCAGGATAGGGATTAGGGGTACCATGCATACCAGGATGGGGATTGCTGTGCCATGCATACCAGGATTGGGATTGCTGATACATGCATACAAGGACGGGGATGAGGGGTGCCATGCATACCAGGACAGGGATGAGGGGTGCCATGCATACCAGGACAGGGATTAGGGGTGCCATGCATACCAGGATAGGGATTAGGGGTGCCATGCATACCAGGACAGTGATGAGGGGTGCCATGCATACCAGGATAGGGATTAGGGGTGCCATGCACACCAGGATAGGGATGATGGGTGCCAGGCATACCAGGATGGAGGGGTTCCATGCAAACCAGGATGGAGGGATGCCAGGCATACCAGGATGGAGGGATGCCAGGCATACCAGGATGGAGGGATGCCAGGCATACCAGGATGGGGACCATGTATAAAAGGAAGGGGGGGGGGGCATATATACCAGGATGGGGGATATTGTCAGAATTGGGGGATATTACCCTTATACCAGTGTCAGCAGAAGACACCCCCCCCCTTAAAAGTGGATCATGAACACATCTTTTGCTTAAATTTTTTTTTTCTCCTCTAAAACCTAGGTGCGTCTTATGGTCCGGTGCGTCTTATGGTCCAAACAATATGGTAGGTGTGAGTGGTTATTTCATTAGTATTTTGCACCAGCTCTCTCTCCACCTGAGGGCTGCTACATCCCGTTGTACATTAGTATTGCGACTAGGAATTGGCAAGTATGGCTGCCTCTTTTATAATGTATGTTATATAGCAAAATTAATTGCATCATTCAAAACTACAACTCGTTCTGCAAAAAAAAAAAATCCTCACATGGCTGTGTCAATGGAAAAATAATAAAACCTTTTTGCTCTTGGAAAAGAGTAATAAAACGAAAGAACGGGATTGTCAGGGCTGAAATTAAAAGTTTGCAGACTACAGAATTGTGCCCATGAGTAAAGCACACACTGTCATAGTTCCCCAGTCAGTGGATGGTCTCAGTTTCGCTCAATTCTTACGTATAGTTGGCATGTGCCCACAAGTATACAAATTGCTTTCATGCGGTTATGTGACCGTTGATCAGCTGGGGACATTGCACACATTCACGATTCTGTAGAGGTTTCAGTTCAGCTCAGGCAGTCCCCTGTAAGCAATTGTACACTCGGGTTTTAAAAAACAAAAATAATATATCCAAGTCAATACATGACTGTCATTTATTTCACTACTGCATTGCGGCTAGCCTCCTCTAACTCCGCTCCATCAGGACTGTGACCTGCGAGTACGGTGCTTACAGAGGGAGGTAGTCAGACACTCCATATTATTACTGGTCCCTTTCCCGAAAGCTCAGTCACCGCTTACTGACTGCTTTATACCAGCAGAATACCATCACAAGCTCACCAGTAGGACATTTTTTTTTAAAAAGCGGGCAGAATGATGATAAAGTACATACTGCAAGATGGGCAGCATGGTGGCTCAGTGGTTAGCACTAGGTTGCTAGGTTCCCATTAATGGGGTTATCAGGGTCTATTTTTTTCTTTTCATGGGCATCACAACTTACAGGCAAGCAGTTGCTAATACCTGACTGTAGTGTCCGATACCAATACTCTGAGCAATCACGGATGGGTTCTGACGGCGATTCTGTGGCTTCCGATAACATCATATAACACAGCAGATGCTTATTTTCCGCTGTGCTGACGGGGCGTGACTGCTGATGTCCTGCTGATTGACAGGCCACTGTGAAGCCGGCTGTCAATCACCATGACTTGGGCAATCACGCCCCGTCAACAGCAGAGCCTGGAAGAAGAACAAGAGCTGAACAGGAAGAGCTTAAGGATAACATCTGCAAGGAGTTTGTTCTTTCTCGCCGTGTTTTCATTGGTTTCCTCCCACACTCTGATAGGGAATGTACAGTAGATCATCATCACTGTCCCCATTGGGGCTCACAATGTCTGTAATGTGGCATGTAAGTAATGGGGCTATAAAAATGAGTAAAATAATAAAGATCATTGATCGTTAACTGCCGAACACACAACAAGAGTAATGAGACTGGAGGGCTGTTTAAATGCCTCATTCAGATAAAGTTGGTGCTGTGGATTTTAATATATTGCCATTTTTCTACCTATTCACAATTTCCACTTGAAAATCCAGTAAGTCTGATCTTACCCTAATAACTAAATTCATAAAGTAGTAGGAAAAAATACATTAATACAGAAAACAGGTTTTGGGAGCTTGCAGTGCAGATAAGTGATGCTTACTATTGTTGAGCGATCACTAAAATGCTCGGGTGCTCGAAGCTCGGGCCCAGCTCACCGTGATACTCGGGTGCTCGATCCGAGCAACGAGCCCAATGTTAGTCTATGGGAGACCCGAGCATTTTTGCGGCAGCACCCCCGACAGTCTGTAGAAAGCCTAAAAAGTGCCCAAAACGATAGTGACAGTGCTCAAATGACATGGAGACAGCATGGGGATCACCCCAGGAAGCATTTCTGACCCCCAGGTCACTGCTGTCAACAACGTTTAAGCCACTTTTACGGGCTCACAATAAAACGTTCAAAAACGAAACTGAAACGGTTTTCCTGTGAAATATGTTAAGGAACTTCCTTTCCAGGGTAAAGCCTTGTGTATAAGGTAAAATAAATAACCAAAAACAAAAATATTCCTGCACACCTTGGGCTATGTTCACAAGTAGCATTGTTTAAGCGTTTTTGCACTTTTGTATTGCTTTCAACCATGACAAATGCATTCACCGGGAAATGTCATTTTAACATTTTACAACCTTATCTGGCCATGTGCTGTATGACACATGCATACAGTGCTAAAAAGACATGGGAACAGCATGGGGAAGACCCCTGGAAGCATCTCTGACACCCAGGTCACTGCCTAAAAGTGTGCCCATCTGAAGTGATCCTTGCCGCATCAGAAGATGCAGACTTGCAACTATCCCCGTGCAAGTCCTTGTGAATGTGGCCAGGGATGCTCCATCTCACTGACGCCTTCACCCTGGCTTAATATTGTGGAAGCCGGGACACCGTTGGATACTGGGATGCAACACGTCCTCCAGACATAGAGGATTGCGGGTCCTGGGTCAATCAGGCTTCAAAACAAGGTTCAGAAGGTAGACAGCAGCAGTGGTCGGCCTCCTATACAACGAATAAATTATTCATGATCATGAGGCCATCCATCTCCTTAGCTTTCTGTTCCTTGGAATGCAAGCGCATGTATGTAGTAGCAGTTAGGCCTGAGGTGGTCAGCGTTTTGGCGCATATCCTACCTCCTCCGTAGATTGCTGGATGTTTTCCTGCTACTATGACTCCCGTTAAAACAAAGCTTCAGGTGATGAATGATGGATGAGGTGGTGGCAAAGGAGAAAGAGCAGGATGAACAGGGACCATTCACATCAATATCAGGCCAGTCAACCACACATGTTTTGTAGGATATGTTTCTGTACCAAAAGGAGCGGTTAAGCTACACAGTTATAGGGCATACAGTGAGTGCAATGCCTACCAAAAATTTCGAGGCACTCCATTGCCCCTTGGAAGTGACATGGAGGTCAGAGGACCTTAATTAAACCGTTTTTTTCCATTTATAGCAACTGGGTCTCCCGTACACTGTTGGCCTAAGCAGTGAATGGAAGGCTTTCCAAAAATTATGAGGAACTGCAATGCCCCTTGAAACAGGCGTGGATTACAGCGTACTAAAAACCTTCTACCCATTATTGGAGAGCGAGTCTCCCTTAGTTTTCGCCTATGCATTGAAAAGCAAAAGCTGACTAATATTAGGAGGAAATGCAATGCCCGTTGGAAGAGTCGTGGAGATTAGAGGTAATTAAAAACAACATTTCAATGCCCCTTGGAAGAGCTGTGGAGTACAGGGTGGTTTAACAAGACGGTTTTAATGCCCCTTGTAAGAGTGGTGGAGGTCGCAGTAGCTTAACAAGACGGTTTTAATGCCCCTTACAAGAGCCATGCAGTACAGCATATTAAAAACCTTATACCCATAATTAGGGAGTGGGTCTCCCATAGTCTGCGCCTATGCCTTACAAGCAAAAGCTGCCAAAAATTAGGACGGAGGAACTTGTAATGCTGGCAACACGGACCAAGGTCACCCTGGTGGTATAGTGGTGATGGAGGCTGAGGATAAGAAGAGCAAAATACAGCCGAAATAAGGAAGCGTATACCCCCATGTGTGCGTGTTAAGCGGTGCATGGGAATACACCTCCCGAAATAACACAGTGGATTTGACTTTATGTTACCCTGCTGTCATTTGGTGATGATGAGAAGTCTGGCCCAATCCAGCCCTTGTTCATTTTGATAAGGGTCAGCATTGTCAGTTGACAGGCGACTGCGCTTATCAGTTATAATTCCCCCAGCGGCACTAAAAACACGCTCCGATAACATGCTAGCGGCAGGGAAGGCCAGAACCTCCAAGGCATACAGAGAAAGTTCATTCCAAGTGTCCAGCTTGGATACCCAATAATTAAAAGGCACAGAGGAATCACGGAGGACGCTGGTACGGTCAGCAAGGTACTCCCCCTCACCATCTTTTGAAACTTTCCACTCCTTGTGAGAGTGCCCCGAGCCTCAGGGCCTGTAAATTGGGCGGGTCTCAGAAAACTATCCCAGAACGTTGACAGTATTCCCCTGCCTCTGCTGGATTGGAGTTGCGTCTCGCTCGCCTGTACGCCTTGGTTGGGCAACCAGCTGTGACCTCTGCCGCTAGCGTGTTCAGATGGGAATTTTTTAACAGTTCTGCAGCAAGAGCCTTCTGGTACTGCCCCATTTTTGTAGACCTCTTCACCTCAGGAATAAGAGAGTGAAAGTTCTCTTGGAGTGGGGGTCTAAAAGTGTCACCAACCAGTAATGACTGTCACCCAACATTTTGACAACGCGAGGGTCACGGTTAAGGCAGCGTAACAAAGTCAGCCATGCGTGCCAGACTGGTAACGGGCAAGACTTCCGTGTGCTCACCAAGATCACGACTGACCATGCTCTTCTACTCCTCCTCCTCCCCGTCCTCAGGCCACCCACGCTAAACCGATGATATGACAGTTGTACAGGTACTACCGTCTAAAGAACATGATACCAGCTCCTGTTCTTCTTCCTCCTTCTCCTCTCCCTCATTGTCCCCCAATGCACATTGGGATGAGATGAGGCTGGGCTGTGTGTAATCGCCCGCTACGGCTTCTTGATCCATCTCATAATACTCTGGCTGCAATGCCTCCTCTTTAATTCTCTGCAGAGAGCGTTGCAAAAGACAGACAAGTGGGATGGTGACGCTAATGATGGCGTCATCGCCACTCACCATCTTGGTGGACTCCTCAAAGTTTGTCAGGATGGTACATATGTCAGACATCCAGGTCCACTCCTGAGGTCTTATGTGTGGAGTCTGACCTGAATATCGACGGCCTTGTTGCAGCTGGTACTCTACAACTGCTCTCTTCTGCTCACAAATCCTTTGCAACATGTGGAGGATAGAGTTACAACGTGTGGAGACATCACACACAAGTCGGTGTGACGGAAGTTGCAAACGCTGCTGCAACACAGCAAGGGCGGCGGAAGCTGTAGCTGACTTCCAAAAATGAGCTGACAGGCGGCGTACTTCGACGAGCAGATCTGGCAACTCGGGGTACGATTTAAGAAACCGCTGAACCACGAGCTTAAGCACATGAGCCAGGCATGGTACGTGTGTGATCTCGCCTCGCCTCAGAGCCGCCACCAGGATACGGCCATTGTCACACACGACCATGCCAGGATGTAGGTTCAGCGGTCTCAGCCACAGATCTGCCTGCTCTTTCACAGCTGTCCACAACTGTGAGGTTTATCACCTAAGCTTATGAGTTTCAGCACAGCCTGTTGCTGCTTGGCGGAGGCAGTACTGCAGTGCTTCCAGCTTGTAACTGATGCGGTGATATCTGAGATGGAGGCTGAACATGAGGAGGATGATCATCAGGAGCAGTACACTGTGGGGGCAACTCTGACTGACATTGGGCTCGCAATCCTCGGTGTGGGGAGGATGTGTTCCGTTCCAAGGTCCGACTGGGTCCCGGCTTCCACTATGTTTACCCAGTGTGCAGTCAGGGAGATGCACCGTCCCTGGCCACAAGCCCTTGTCCACGTGTCCGTTGTCAGGTGGACTCTCCCAGTAACTGCGTTGTTGAGGGCACGGCAGATGTTTTGGGACACATGCTTGTGTAGTGCGGGGATGGCACACCGGGCAAAATAGTGTCGGCTGGGGACCGAGTACCGAGGGACGGCCACCGCCACAAGGTTGCGGAAAGATTCTGTCTCCACCAACCTAAAAGGCAGCATTTCCAACGCAAGCAGTCGTGAAATGTGCGAATTTGGGACTGTGGCCTGTAGGGCGTTGGCTGCGAATTTGCACTTTCGTTCAAAGGTCTGGGATAAGGACAATTGAACGCTGCGGTGGCACGTGGACGTTGATGCGGTTTCTTGAGAAACTGCCATAACAAGTGAAGACTGAGAGGAGGGGGCATCTTTGCATGCAGTATGGACAGGGGATTACCTTGCACGCACAACAGGGGGTTCTCTTACACGCACAACAGCGGAAAAAGCAGTGGTGACACCCGCTGACACTGGTCGTGGACCCTGGGGTTCGCCCCACAAAGTCGGGTGCTTTGCTGACATGTGCCTGATCATGTTGGTGGTGGTCAGGCTGGTACTTTTGTCACCCCTGCTGGCGCTGGCATGGCAGGTGGTACAAATGGCCTTTTTGGGGTTATCAGCAGAGTCTTTAAAAAAATTCCAGACTCTGGAAGACCTACCGGTTGTACTGGCAAAGTCCCTCGTGTTAGTGTTACGGGGAACGGTTGCCCGCCTTCTCTGTGCAGCCACCACACTGCTTCATCCTGTCTGTTGGGGTACTCTGCCTCCCTCCCCCTGTGTGCTGCTGGCCTCGCTCTGCGTGTCCTCCTGCCATCTTGGGTCAGTTACTAGATCATCCACCACGTCCTCCTCTTCCACTTCCGCACCACGATCCTCCTCCTCACTTCGTGGCAATTGTGTCTCGTCATCGTCCACCTCTTTTGACAAATTGCCAGCGTCGCCTTCCTGTGGCCGTGGCTGTTCAAATATTTGGGCATCGCTACATGGGATCTTCTCTTCCACCACTTCTAGCGGAGAAAGAAAAGAGGATTTAGATGAAAAAAAAAGGATTTTTCCTGGCCCCCGAGACATGGAGCCAAGTCTAGCAATTTGAGCAGCAGGAGCACACAGGACTGTAATGCAGCGTTTGTTGGTATAACCACTGCGTTTCCTATACAGCCTGCCTGCCTGCCTGCCTGATATCTGGGATGGATATTAGTCCTGAGGATGGTTTGTTTGATCTGGCAGCTTTTACAGACCCTACACTAACTATTTCGCAGTATATATCTCTCCCTAAATCAGCAGCACTTTCCCTAGACTGTGTGATCTCGGGCGACTGAGTCCAAGATGGCGGCGCCCGGTTTTAAATACTCAAGGTGACGCTGGGCGGCCAGCCAATCACTGTAATGCCCACAAACAACATGGCTGCGGCATTACAGTGACTGGCTGGCAATCCCTGCATGTTCATTGTCTCTGTAAAGAGCGCCAAACATGCAGGGCGGAGACCCGAGCTCCCGCCAGAGTAACCCGGAAATGCTCGGTGCTCGCCGAAGATCCCGAGTAGTGAGATGCTCGGGCGAGTAACGAGCAGTGTCGAGCATGCTCGCTCAACACTAGTAATGACGTCTATTAGGCTGTGTGCACACATTAAGCTTTTGGTTTCTCCATCTCTTGTCTGGAAAATGCTGTAAATAGGTGCAGATTTTTCCCCACTCATCAGTGTGGGTGAAATCTGCAGCAAAAACGCTGACAGAATTGACATCCTGCAGAATTATATCTTCACCAAACCTGCAAGTCACAAATAAGTAACGTGCAGGAGACGTCAGGATTCTCAGTCACTTTCCTGGCATCGGGAAACCCTTTAGGTTTTGTGACAAATCTGCACAGAAAAAAGGTGACAAAATCTGAAATGTGTGCACTTGTGTCCTTACAAAGTAAATCAACATGCAAAGTAACTGCAAGGAATCTCTCAAAAGGAGTGTTACCCCAAAATGCAAATTCAGCTACTTAATGATTTACATAAAGGCTATGTGCCCACAATGCAGAAATGAAGCAGAAAATTTCTGCAGCATTTCTGCATCTCCCTGGCAGAAAAAACGCATGTATGCACGGATTGTACATGCGTTTTTCCAGCGTAATACATGTGGATTCACATGCGTTTCCGCATGCGGATTGACAAGTGCTTTCAAAGCGATTTTAGCATCACTTGGAAAGTGCTTGACAACTAGGTCACACTATATAAATCCATGCAAACAGCATGGATTTATATAGTGTGACCTTTAGAGTGGTTAAAAATAAAAAAATAAACCTTGATACTTACTTTCCGATGGCCCGGCGTGTGTTGCTGCGCTCCTTCCTGGCTGCCAGCTGATCGCGGGACACTGCACTGAAAGACCTGCTGTCACATGACTGTGACGTCAGCGCAGGTCCTTCAGTCTGCTGGCAAGCACAGGGAAGGAGACCGGGGGCTGTCGGTAGGTGAATATAATCTTTATTTTTTATTTTATTCTTTTTTTTACAGTTTCTATGGTACCTGGGTGTGGATGAGAGTCTTCTCTTCTCCACACTCGGGTACCATCCAGACATTACAACGCGCCAATTAAGCATGTACAGAAGCAGTCTTGCAGAATTGGCGCGTTCTAATGCAAGTCAATGGCGGCGAAAACGCAGCGCTTCCGCAAAATTAATGGACATGCTGCGGATTTTTGAGAGCAGCATAAACGCTGCGGAAAAATCCGCAGCATGGGCATTGAAAGTGTGGAATTGCATAGAGGACCATGGCAGAAGGCTTACCATGCGTTTCCCAAGCGTTTACGCAGCGGAAAATTCCGCAGCAAAAACGCTTGAAAAACACATCGTGGGTACACAGCCTAAATTCACTTTTAATCCTTATGCAACTAATGGCACTTTGTTGCACCCCTGGCATGGTCAATGTCCAAGGGGATCAGGTATTAGTCTTAGTGCCCACAGCAGAAAGTAAGCTCATGGCCAAGTGGCAAGGGCCATATGAAGTCCGGGAAAAGGTTGGGGAGATGAATTAGAGAGTATATCAACCTGGGAAGAGAAAACCCAAACAGCTATATCACGTAAATTTGCTATAAGCAAGGAAAGACTGGGAATGTATGATTACGGATGCGACTCCGGTCGTATCGTCTGGGGACCCTCCGACAATGGCCAGGGGAGAGGTAAATATAAGTGACACACTCTCTAAACAGAAGCGACGGGAGACTGAGAAATTGGTGCTGCAGAGTACGGATGTATTTTCGGAACTGCTTGGCCGAACATCTGTGATCCAACATAACATTGTCACAGAGGCCCAGACACAAGCCATCGCAGCTGAGGAAAAACAAATGCTCCAGCTAGGAGTTATCGAGGAGTCCAGGAGGGAGCGGGCTAGCCCCATTGTAACTGGTTCTGAAGCTGGACGGATCGTTATGATTTTGTAACGACTTCTGAAAATGTAATAAAGTGTTGAAATTTGACCTTTATTCAATGTCCTGGGTGGACGAGCTGATTGAGAGACTGGGGCAGGCCCAGTACTTCACCACGGGTTACTGGCAGGTGCCTCGGACAGAGTCAGCCTTCATAACGCAGGAGGGTCTCTATCACTAGGTCGTCTTGCCTTTTGGGTTACATGCAGCCTCGGCCATGTTCCAGAGGCTGATGGACATAGTGTTAGAGCCTTATCAGAAGTATGTATCGGTGTATTTGGAGGATATTACCTTTAGTACCAAGTGGCATACCAACTTGTCCCAGGTACAATCAGTAGTGGATTTGCACACAGCCGTGGGCTTAACAGTGAACCCAAAAATGTGGAAACTGCTGTCACTTCCCTTTCCACACTGAAACGAAGATCATCGAAAAGGAGGGGACTGGGACATCCCTACTCTCCCCTGCTTTGTTTGCCGCCCATCAGTGATGCTGGTTTCAGGGGCTGGTCCGTGCAATGTCTCCCTCAGCGCCCTGTGCGATAAGTGCAGCATCCGGTCTGTTGTCTGCTTAGCTGAATAGTAATAACTTATTACTAATAAGCCGACTCTGCTTACAGTCAGATATCAGAACTACACTTATGTATTTTATGTCTGAGTGCTTACTTCATGATTCAACAGCTGTTCATTTGTTCCAAAAAAATTTGATTTCAGTGATAAAACTGACATCCTAACAAGTTTGAGCAAGGTCTACTACTCCTCGGATGACTCTTCTGCACAGTATAAAAATAGGAGAAACCTTATAATTGTATGCCATCACAAGAAACATTTTGGAGTGAAAGCTGAATGGCACTTTTTTGCCATTCAGCTCCTGGCAAAAGGTGTATGTGATGGTTTAGGAGGCACGGTGAAATGTCTAGCAGCTCAAGCTAGCCTCCATAGACCACATTCAGACCAAATTTTAACACCCATGCAACTTTTCCAACTGAGTGAGAAAAATATTCCTAACATCCAGTTCACGTACTGTACAAACCAGGACTAAGAAGAAGAGGAAAGTTTGTTAAAACATTGGTTACAAAAAGCAGAACCCATCAAAGGAACTAAGCAATACCACACTTTAATTCCATGTAGTGAAACAAAAATATAAACAAGGATTTTTTCATCCAGAAATGACAGTGAAGTCCATGAAGTGATTGAAGGTGGCACAAGATTGGCGATGGATGATATAACTGGATATGTGACCTGTGAGTATGATCAGCACTGGTGGCTGCTGGCTAATGGACTCTCCAAAGACTAGGACAATGAAGAAGTAAAGCCATTTTTCTGCACCTTCTGGTCCATCACCATCCTTTGTGTATCCAAGAAAGCAGACATTTTGAAAGTAACCAAAAATCAGATATTAACACAAGTGGACCCAAACCCCATAACAGGCGTACATACTGACACAAAAGGAAACGGCCATTGTTAGTAAGAGATTGTGGACAAGATTACATTTCACCCAGAAGGGAGAACAAATTATTGAGAAAAGATCAGTGTAAAGACGTACTATTAATTGTTCAGACTAATTCATAATGTTTTATTTTATCGCTGGACGATTTTACTGTATTTTTTTCATTTTTTTTTTAAACTGGAAAAAGGAAATGTCTAGTGAAGTAATAATAAAAAAAAGTTGTTACATGTATAACTGTATATTAAAAAGGTGTTAAAATATTGATTCTTTTAGTTTAGCATTAAACCTATGACTAGGATGAGACTGTATTTAGAAAATCACACAACAAAATATGATCCTACAGAAATACCAACTTGAATCCCTGAAGGAATGTAACCAATAACACAAGTAACACATACGCATTTTTCTTATTTTTTTTTTTACAAAACACAGTTTTCCCGAAATCGCCCATCAAAATTTAGAATTTGACTCCTCGAAAACAAAATAACAAACTTGGTTAAGACATGTCGAATTAAAGCCTGTACAATTCTGAACAAAATGCTGCCTCTCCCATCTCTATCTTAATTGTAGCCCGCAATATGATAAATGTAAAGTCTATAAAAAAATAACGAAGATAAAAAATCCTAAATTTATTATTTTTACTTCACTAAAGTAGCACTTCAAAAAAATGGTGTCATTCAAAAGTACAACTTGTCCTGCAAAAAACAAGCCCTTGGTTATATTGAAAAAATATAAAAGTTATGGCTCTGGAAAAAAGAGGAGAAAAAAAACTAAAGTGCAAAGATAGAAAATCACAAGATCATGAACGGGTTAATATCAAGTAAATTGAACCAGTGTTATGTAAAAATTAACCATTACAGAACATTGCTAATATTTTCCTATTTTTTCATATTTTATATAATGGTTGTTCCCCAGCTTTTCCAGTCTGCAGAATGCCAGATCTGCCCGGCCAGTCATTCATAAATGATCAAATCTTGTATAATAATATTACTAGTCAGGTTGCTACTCAGAAGCTTAGAAACGCCGGGTAAAGATCTGTGTGAAGCTGTAATGAACTCATCTGCCCAGATATGGGGTCACCAATCTCCATACTGTAGCTTAGCTATGGAGCCTCACCTTACAAGGTCCTGGGAGAGGGGTAATAAACCCTGTGGAGCTGTAATATAGACCTGCGAAACACTGACTCCCCTTTTCTTACTACCCAATGTACCATAGTTGGGCAGAATTACCTTTTGGAAACTCTTGATATCTGGATAATTTGCAAAACATTTGTTCACAAGTACATTTTCTTAGCCCTTCCACAGTAGAATTTTGTGTTTTTAATAAAAAGAGCAGAAATAGATATTTTTTAAACTTATAGATTTAACCCTTTCGCGCCAGAGCCAGTTTTTGCCTTTGTGATCAGGCCAATTTTTTTCAATTCTGACCAGCGTCACTTTTTGAGGTAATAACTCTGAAACGCTTCAACATATCCCAGTGGTTCGGAGATTGTTTTTTGTGACATATTGTACTTCATGATAGTAGTAATTTTTTTTCTAGATATACCGTATTTTTCGGATTATAAGAAACTTTTTTCCTCCAAAATTTTAGGGTGGAGAGGTGCCATACATACCGGGATGGAGGGGTGCCATGCATATCGGGATGGAGAGGTGCCATGCATACCGGGATGGAGGGGTGCCATGCATACCGGGATGGAGGGGTGCCATGCATACCGGGATGGAGGGGTGCCATGCATACCAGGATGGGGATGAGGGGTGCCATGCATACCAGGATGGGGATAAGGGGTGCCATGCATACCAGGATGGGGATAAGGGGTGCCATGCATACCAGGATGGGGATGAGGGGTGCCATGCATACCAGGATGGGGATGAGGGCCATGTATACCAGGAAGGAGGGAGGCATATTTACTAGGATGGGGGATATTAGTACAGAATTGGGGGACATTACCCCTTAACAGTGTGAGCGGCAGACCCCATCCCCCTTAACAGAGCATCATGATCACATTTTTTGCTTAAACTTTCTTTTCTATTTTCAGTCTCTAAAACCCAGGTAGGTGTGTCTTATGTTCATGGTCTGGTGCACTTTATAGTCCGAAAATTACGGTAACTCGATTATTTTTTAAAATATCAGAAATTTGGCAAAATTGGGAAAATTTTGCAATTTTTAAACTTTTAATTTTTATGCCCTTAAACCAGAGAGTTAGGTCACACAAAATAGTTATTTAACATCCGCACAATTTTTTAAACAATTTTTTTTGGTTAGGAAGTTAGAAGGATTAAAACTACAGGGTGGGCCATTTATATGGATACACCTAAATAAAATGGGAATGGTTGGTGATATCAACTTCCTGTTTGTGGCACATTAGTATAAGGGAAGGGGAAAACTTTTCCAGATGGGTGGTGACCATGGTGGCCATTTTGAAGTCGGTCATTTTGGATCCAACTTTATTTTTTTCAATGAGAAGAAGGTCATGTGACACATCAAACGTATTGAGAATTTCATAAGAAAAACAATGGTGTGCTTGGTTTTAACGTAACTTTATTCTTTCATGAGTTTTTACAAGTTTATGACCACTTATAAAATGTGTTCAGAGTGCTGCCCATTGTGTTGGATTGTCAATGCAACCCTCTTCTTCCACTCTTGACACACTGATAGCAACACTGCAGAAGAAATGCTAGCACAGGCTTCCAGTATCCGTTGTTTCAGATGCTGCACATCTCGTATCTTCACAGCATAGACAATTGTATTGATGACCACAAAGATAACAGTCTAAAAGGGCCAGATCGGGAGACCTTGGTGGCCATTCAACTGGCCCACGACAACCAATCCACTTTCCAGGAAACTGTTCATGTAGGAATGCTCAGACCTGACACCCATAATGTGGTGGTGCACCATCTTGTTGGAAAAACTCAGGGAACGTGCCATCTTCAGTGCATAAAGAGGGCAACTCATCATCATGCAGCAATTTCAGATATCCAGTGGCACTGAGGTTTCCATTGATGAAGAATGGCCCCACTATCTTTGTACCCCATATACCACACCAGACCATCAAGATACGAGATGTGCAGCATCTGAAACAATGGATACTGGAAGCCTACTTTTCAGGCACAGTGCAAAGCTCAGAAGGGAAAAATTGTCATATTATAGTGCAGATTTTACTGTTGTGGTTTGCAGGTGCCATGACCCACTGGGAGAGACTGAGGTCCTAAAGCAGCAGGAAACTCCCATAAGTGACCCCATTTTACAAACTACACCTCTCAATGAATTCCTCTACGGATGCAGTGATCAAACTGACACCATATATGACTCTCAGAAATTTATACCATTGGGCAGCGAAGAAAAAAATAATTATATTTTTATCACAAAAAAAATTAGTTTTAGCCTCAGATTTTACATTTTCACACAAGGCAATGGGTAAAAATGGTGCCGAAATGTATCACACAATTTCTGCTGAACGTGGCAATATCCCATATGTGGCTGTACAGTACTGCTTAGGCACACGGCGACACCCGGGAGGGACGGAGCACTATTTCGCTTTTGGAGAACAAATTATTGTAGAATAGTTTGCGGACTACGTATACAGAGCCCTTAAGCACTAGAAGAGCTGAATCCCCCTCAAGTGACCCAATTTTTAAACATTCTGTTTTTAACTTTCTCACTTAGTCCCGCTATGGGAATATTTTTATCATCACAGGTCTCATGCAATGCAATACACATGTATTGCATTGCATGAGACCGGATGTCAGTTTTACACTGGTAGATCTCCTGTTAGACTCCGTTGATGGCTGAGCCTAACAGGCCACCGTACCTGGCAGCCTCGGAGGTCATCATGTGATCTCCGGCTGCCATGACCACGTCAGACCTTATCTCGGAGGCCGTCAAAGGTGAGTGCACAACTGCCTCTCCCTCTCTTCTATGTGCCGTGATCGCTATGGATCACAGCATCTATAACCCCTGGCAAAAATTATGGAATCACCGGGCTCTGAGGATGTTCATTCAGTTGTTTAATGCTGTTGAAAAAAATCAGATCACAGACATGGCACAAAACTAAAGTCATTCCAAATGGCAACTTCAGGGCTTTAAGAAACACTAAAAGAAATTAAGATAAAAAATGTGGCACTCAGTCAGGGTAATTTTTTTCAGACCAAGCAGAGGGAAAAAATTATGGAATCACTCAATTCTGAGGAAAAAAATATGGAATCATGAAAAACAAACACACAAAAGAACACTCCAATACATCACTAGTATTTTGTTGCACCACCTCTGGCTTTAAAGCAGTCTCTGAGGCATGGACTTAATGAGTGACAAACAGTACCCTTTATCAATCTGGCTCCAACTTTCTCTGATTGCTGTTGCCAGATCAGCTTTGCAGGTTGGAGCCCTGTCATGGACCATTTTCTTCAACTTCCAAAGATTTTCAATTGGATTGAGATCCGGACTATTTGCAGGCTATGACATTGACCTTATGTGTCTTCTTTTCAAGGAATGTTTTCACAGTTTTTGCTCTATGGCAGGATGCATAATCATCTTGAAAAATGATGTTATCATCCGCAAACATCCTTTCAATTGATGGGATTAGAAAACTGTCCAAAATATCAATGTAAACATGGGCATTTATTGAAGATGTAATGACAGCCATTTCCCCAGTGCCTTTACCTGACATGCAGCCCCATATCATCAATGACTGTGAAAATTTGCATGTTCTCTTCATGCAGTCATCTTTATAAATCTCATTAGAACGGCACCAAACAAAAGTTCCAGCATCATCACCTTGCCCAATGCAGATTCGCGATTCATCACTGAATATGACTTTCATACAGTCATCCACAGTCCACGATTGCTTTTCCTTAGCCCATTGTAACCTTGTTTTTTTCTGTTTAGGTGTTAATGATGGCTTATGTTTAGCTTTTCTGTATGTAAATCTCATTTCCTTTAGGCGGTTTCTTACAGTTCGGTCACAGACATTGACTCCAGTTTCCTCCTATTCGTTCCTCATTTGTTTTGTTGTGCATTTCCTGTTTTGGAGACATATTGCTTAGTTTCCGGTCTTGACGCATTGATGTCTTCCTTGTTCTACCAGTATGTTTTCTTTTAACAACCTTCCCATATTGTTTGTATTTGGTCCAGATTTTAGACACAGCTGAATGTGAACAACCAACATATTTTGCAACATTGCGTGATGACTTACCTTCTTTTAAGAGTATGATAATCATCTCCTTTGTTTCAATTGACATCTCTCGTGTTGGAGCCATGATTCATGTCAGTCCACTTGGTGCAACAGCTTTTCAAGGTGTGATCACTCCTTTTTAGATGCAGACTAACGAGCAGATCTAATTTGATGCAGGTGTTAGATTTGTAAATTAAAATTTACAGAGTGATTCCATAATTTTTTCCTCAGAATTGAGTGATTCCATAATTTTTTCCTCTCTGCTTGGACTGAAAAAAATTACCCTTACTGAGTACCACATTTTTAATCTTGATTTCTTTTAGTGTTTCTTAAAGCCCTAAAGTTGCCATTTGAAATGACTTTAGTTTTGTGCCATGTCTGTGATCTGCTTTTTTTCAACAACATTAAACAACTGCATGAGCATCCTCCGAGCCCGGTGATTCCATAATTTTTGCCAGGGGTAGTAGAAGATAGCAAAGGGTTAACTTTATTGGAACCTGATCCAATCCGGTCTCGAGGATGTCACGTGTTAGAGCTATCGCTCTGCACAGGAATCGCAGGGTGCAGGACCCTGGGGGCCCTGAGCGCTAAAAGACCGCCGACCGTTCATAAACATCTGCGATGTACAGAGCCCAGCAAGCGCGGACGTTTATGTGCAGTGGGCAGTCAGGAAGTGGTTAACACACTTTCCTTTAAATTTGACACAAAAGAACTGAAAAATGTATATCATCACAGCCCTACACAAAATAATGTAACATAAAATAAATACAAAAAAAAAAAGAGCATGGACCGCACCTCCAAAAATCATACATTTGATCTAATGCTTCTCAGCAAAAATACATATTACTGAACATGAGGTTCTTAGCTTAACATTCTGATCAGACTGTGTGAAGCCCACTGCCATGTCAATGAACCAGCTTATTCTTTTCCCTTTCTTGGACCAGCACTCATCCCATTTGGCACAGGCAATTTTAATTAGCAAGAGTCTGCAAAGAGGGTCTAGCCTATTTTGCTCTCACTTGAGAGCTTGAGGAAGGTGAGTCACAATGCTCCTTTCATGTGGTGTTGGTGCAATGTGTCGGCCATTGTTGCTGTGGTTTTGTGCTTGTGGGGCGCCGCGGCCTGGAGTCATGGGGACTCGGTCTTGAAGCATGGATGCTGTGAGGCACCAGGCCGCCCGCCCTGCTGGTGCATTCTCACTGTAGCGGTGGTTGGCACATGGCGCCGCTCCTTTTAGGCAGGAAATGTTAGGACCCACTACGAGGTTTGCCGTGACGTGGCAGTGGGCTTCATACAGTCTGATCAGAATGTTAAACTAAGAACCTCATGTTCAGTTATGTATATTTTTGCTGAGAGGCATTAGATCAATGTATGATTTTTTTGGAGGTGCGGTCAATGCTCTTTTTTTGTATAAAATAAATTAAAACAAATATAAAACTACTGTAACTTATTCCTGAATCCTGATGTCATTTATCCCACTGATTTCCAGCTTCAGGTCACTAAATACTACCCACTCAACAGACTCCATTATAGTCAATGGTGACTAAGCCCCGCCCCTTCTGAGTCTTTCACGTTCAGCAGAGATGGAACACTCACATGCATCTGCTGACATCACAGTGAGTGTGACATCACCGGCACAGTGACATCACATTCCACAAAGTTCCATAAACAACTGACTGCAGCCATTGAGCTTTAGTTGTAGTTGGCTTTGACTACAATATACGTGTGGATTGCATTCTCTGATAATTTTACATACGTTTTTGGATAATTGCCCTGTTGTTGCCTGATGCAACATGGACTTTACAGGGAATAGAAAGAGAAAAAGGAAAGAAACACCAGATGGAGAAGACACTGGAAATAACCAGGAACCTCCAGCAAAGATAAGGAAGATGGATTCCAAGAAATCTGGGCAGGTTGGTCAGGTATTACCTGTCAATGAGGGAACCCAGAATATTTCCTTCCTAGACACTGTACAAAACAGATGTGAAAAGCTTGTGGGATACATCACAAATCGAGCTGATAATCTAAAAAAACTGAGTACTTTGGGTCCAACCAGGATCATTAACCTGAAAGGTAATGAAAGTGCAGCAGAAGAGAAGAGAACTGGGAGAAAAAGGAAACATCAGGAAGATCCAGCCACCAGTCAAGATGACATCTCAGGTGAATGTAGTGGCCCCAGTAGCAAAAAAATAAAGACCACTGTCCCTCTCACCAGGGATAAGTTTATCTGCCATGGCATACTTGGACAAGGGAGTTATGGGAAGGTTATGCTGGCCACTGATAAAATAAGGAAAGAAAGTGTGGCCCTTAAAATCATTAAGAAAGAAAGCCTAATCTCCTTCCCTGAATGCCTTGTAGAACACCATGTCCTGAAGCTTAGCCACAACAGCAGATTCCTAACCCATTGCCATGCCGCGTTTCATACGGAAAACCATGCGTATTTTGTCACCGAGCTGGCCAGTGGAGGGGATCTGCTTCACTATATATATAGTACCATTCCCCTGAAGGAACCTGTAACATTTATAGGAGCAGAAATCGTTTGTGGCCTACAATTCCTGCACAGCAATGACATCATTCACCGGGACTTAAAACCGGATAACATCCTGCTGACTGGTGACGGCCACATAAAAATGACTGATTTTGGACTATCTCTATATGAGTTTGATAAGAGATTTAATGCCAGAGATTTCAGTGGAACACCTGGGTATGGCGCCCCAGAAATGATCATGGGAGACGCTTATGGTGAAGGTGTGGACTGGTTCGCCTTTGGGGTCATATTGTACGACATGATTTTCCAAGACTCACCATTTCCAGGAGACACCACTGAAGAGATTGTGAATAATGTCTTGTACGAAGAACCATCATATGAAAACCTCACTGACCACGATGCTATGGACATTATGTCCAAACTACTCTGCAAAGACCATTATGTCCGGCTAGGGGTTAATGGAAAAATCAGAACGCACCCCTTCTTTTCAAATATAAACTGGAAAGACATAAGGACAGGAAAAGCGCCATCTCCAGTTATTATAGGAAGGAACCCGTATGTCACCATGAGACAGCAGATCTCAGCACCGCGCAGTGATGGCGTGAACGAGACAATTCCTGCTAGAGAACAGAGGATTTTCACGAGTTTCCCGTTTGTGGGTCCAGCATGGAGCACAACTTACCACTAAGCGGAGAAACAGCATAATACCGTCATACCATCTAATCCTCCTGTATCTTGACGCAAGACTATCTACTACAGTTCATTTATTTCTGTACCATCAGCTCCTACTACCTGCACTCAAAATGCCAACATCATCATGTTTCATGTCATCAGTAACAAGCATGGCTGGCCTGCCAATCTGAAGAACATTCTTCCACATCTTCCTATTACCTCCATCTCTATATGTGCTGATCTGCGGCAAAGCAGTCACACAATGTATCTGACCTACTTACAGAGGGCTGAAAGCTGCTGCTCCACTGCCAACGTGACCACTGGCAGTCTGCTCTGTGCCAACTGGGATGGAGCATAAGCAGCAATGAGGCCCCTGTGCCACGTTCCCCAGGTGGATTCAGAAGTGAAGTCATAAAATCCAAACTCTGGAATCCTTGTTGGGAGATGTGACGCATGAATTACAGGACACAACTGCGGCATCTACAGCCGTCCTTGGTGCGATTGTCAACCTGGCTATACGGGGTCCACAGCTTTCCCCTATCCAGTGCTATGGTCAGTGTTGCTCGCTGACTGGCAGCTTTGTGCCCATTTAGGCAATAATTTGTAATGTCAGCCACTTTATTTTAGCAAATAATTATTAAAAGCTAAAATAGACTCACCCTTGCTGGCTACATTATACATGGAAAAATAAAAAAATTCTATATATTACATTGCTTTCAATAAATGATCGCCATTATTACTGTGCTATTGGTGTTGTATTTTAGCTTTATCTCTGAATATGTCTAGATGATATATTATCCCCTTAGCGCACAATGAGGTTTCATGAAATTGCAGCCAATGCTGGTGACTATGGTTATAAATGCTGGTGAATATGGTTATGAATGCTGGTGACTATGGTTATGAATGCTGGTGAATATGGTTATGAATGCTGGTGAATATGGTTATGAATGCTGGTGAATATGGCTATGAATGCTGGTGAATATGGTTATGAATGCTGGTGACTATGGTTATGAATGCTGGTGAATATGGTTATGAATGCTGGTGACTATGGTTATGAATGCTGGTGAATATGGTTATGAATGCTGGTGAATATGGTTATGAATGCTGGTGACTATGGTTATGAATGCTGGTGACTATGGTTATGAATGCTGGTGAATATGGTTATGAATGCTGGTGAATATGGTTATGAATGCTGGTGAATATGGTTATGAATGCTGGTGACTATGGTTATGAATGCTGGTGACTATGGTTATGAATGCTGGTGAATATGGTTATGAATGCTGGTGAATATGGTTATGAATGCTGGTGACTATGGTTATGAATGCTGGTGAATATGGTTATGAAAGAACAACTGGGGAGATTCAGGTTATTGCTCTACAACTTGAAAAACTGCTTGTGACAGATCTGTCATTATAACATGACATTATTTAGTAGTTATTTTGCCCTAGAATCTGTCTGCTGAACCACCATGCATCACATATAAAACTGGTGAACGGTAATGGGCAGAGGGGAGCTGGGATTTCCGCATCAGTGCCTGGGTGCAGCCACTACCTCTGCACAACTCACACCTACACTCCTTTTCGTATACTGCTGTGGATGGTACAAGGGTATAATGAAACCGATCACATTAGAAAAGACTCAAGTGATCAGAAACTACATTTCCTGGTAGTCTTTCCGCATTAAATATAAAGATGTAGGGGCATGAAAAAAGTGAGGGTGTCAATACTGAGGGTCCGAGATAAGAGGGAGGAGAACCCATGTGAGGCCAGGCTGTTCCACAAGATATCAGGATAGACAAACAATTTGTGGCTTTGAATGAACGGCCACTGATGAGATCAGAGGAGAAATAACGGAATTTGGAGTAAAAGGCTTTATATACGGTATTTGCACATGTGGATATTTGGTATATTTTAATTTTGGCTAAATAATATACACAAGAGTTCTACTTGGACAACCCCATCCTAAATGCCTGAGTTCTCCATGTTAAATAAGAGAGGCTTATACTCACCTCCTGCACTGGCGCCTTTTCAGCAATATTAGGCATCGGGTCTCCTGGCACTCACATGACACTATGTCGCCGGCTGTTGCCTTTATTATTTCATCAGAGTGGACGATCACACCCCCCAATTGGCTGCAGATTTCATATTGTCACGTGAGCACCGAGAGACCTGGCGCCAACACTGCTGGAACGGCACTGGTGTGGGAGGTAAGTATAGGGTTTTCCAATTTCATTCAAGAGACTAGCACTGGCCAAGTACGGACAACCCCTTTAAGTAAGGTAGGTTTCCACTGTGCAGATGCTACAAGTAGCCATAAACAACGATTACTACAAGTGCCAATAAGTGCACGTGTCCAACAACACTGAGGCATTACCAACAAACATGTTCACTTATTCTCCCCTCCCCAAGAGGGTTTTGCCTTTGGGCATTTATGATTGCTGCACGGCAGTAAAGGGTCCCTCCAAGTTCAAAAGGGGTTGTCATATTAAAGTACATTTTAATCAACATACATTGGATTAATAAGTTCCACAATTGGATGTGTAAAAATATAATGTGTGGAGATAATCGTATACTGTGTAATGGCTGTCTGACTGTGCAGGAACCACAGCTCCTGGGCAGAGAATGAAGCAAAAGCAAGTATACAGACAGGACAGCATGGGATCGAGGCTGAGGCTATGTGCCCACGATGCAGAAATGCTGCATATTTTTTACGCTTCTCCCTGGCAGGAAAAACGCATGCGGATTTTACATGCGTTTTTCCCGCCAGGTAGAAGCGTTTGTGAAGCGTCTTTGCATGCGCATTTCTGCATGCGGGTTATCAAGTACTTTTCCAAGCGATTTTAGCATCACTTGGAAAAGTGCTTGACAACTTGTCCACCTTGTTGCAACGGGCATGGATTTATAGTAGTGTGACCAAGTTAGTTTAAAAAGAGAATAAGAATGGTGAAAAATAAAAAAAAAATAAAGTTTATACTCTCCTTCCGATGTCTTCCCGGTGTTTTGTCTGCTCCGTCCAGTGTCTTGCACTGCTCGCGGTAGTGTGAAGGACCTGCGGTGACGTCATTGAGCCATGTGATGGGTCACATGACTCAGTGACGTCATGGCAGGTCCTTCACAACCACGCGAACATTGCAAGTCACTGGACGTAGCAGACAAAACACCGGGAAGACATCGGAAGGTGAGTATAAACTTTCTTTTTTATTTTAAATTCTATTTTTTACAGTTTCTATGGTACCCAGGTCTGGATGAGAGTCTACTCTACTCCAGACCTGGGTACCATCCGCACATAGAAACGCATATAATCCGTGAGTACAAATGTACTGACACAGATTATATGCGTCTCAATGCAAGTCAATAGCGGCGATTACGCCGCGCTTCCGCAAAATTAATGGACATGCTGCAGATTTTTGAGCGCAGCATAAACGCTGCGGAAAAAACCGCAGCATGGGCACTGAAAGTGCGGCTTGTCATTGGGGACCATGGGGGGCGGATTACCAAGCGTTTTTGAAGCGTTTATACTGCGGAAATTCCGCAGCATAAATGCTTGAAAAACACATTGTGGGCACACAGCCTTATTCTTTCTGTGAGGTAAAACATTTTACTGCCAGCGTTAAATCTGGTTTTCCAATACGTTATATTGTCTTTTCGCTGGAAAGACAATGAGGACCCCTGACGTAGGTGCAGGCTTACATATTTTGGTCAAAATATTAACTAATACCTTACATAATTTTCCATCCTTGCAGGATGCAGCCAGGCTTTTGTAGTGTTGGTGGAAACCATGTGTCTGTTCTTGTAGGGTGCACATATATAGTGCTCGGCAGACCGCCTGATCTAGCATCTTTTACAGAAAATAAGACAAGGTCTTATATCATTTTTTGCTCAAAAAGATGGGTTAGGGCTTATTTTCAGGGAATGTCTTCATTTATCCATATATAATAATCATGTCATATCACACACATTGCACATACACAAGAATATACACAGACACACACACTGCACATACATACCAGCCTGTCTCAGCTCCTCTAGACTTCCTCTGTTAAAAGACCTTTGGTGACATCAGGGTCATAGGACAGTGATTTCTCCAAAGGTCCTTAAGTAGTCTGAACCTTGGAATAGAAACGCTGAGGGCCTCAGAGTGGGAACCTAGAGAAATTGTCCAGTCTCCCCCCCTACATACCAGTCTATCTACTCTTCAGTTACTCTAGGCTCCCACAGTTCAAGAACCTTTGCTGACATTATGGTCACATGACTATGATGTCACCAAAGGTCCTTAAGCAGCCTTGGAATAGAAATGCTTAGAGCCCCAAAGAGAGTAGGGGCCCTGATAAATTGCCCAGTTGCTCCCCTCTCCTAACGCCAGCCCTGACTAACTAAGGTTTATTTTTGGAGTAGGGCCTATATGTCAAGCATCCTCCAAAAATCCTGTAAAATCATGCTAGGGCTCATTTTTGGGGAAATTCTGTAATAGCTTTGGCATCACTAATAGGCTGCAAGTTGGCATGTTGCACTACATGTATCTGTGTGACTGGCGCCCTATACAAGCCTTATCCTGTGCATTTCTAATCCCCTACATGAATAGTACCGTATTTTTCAGACTATAAGACGCATTTTTTTCCTCCAAAATTTTGGAGGAAAATGGGGGGTGCATCTTATAGTCCGAATGTTGGGGAGGGGTGAGTATATATACTGTGCTGTGGGGAGCGGTAGCAGTGGAGGAGCGGGGCACAGGAGGCAGCAGCCTACGCTGTCCCCGCTGCTAAAGAAAATGAATATTCACTGCTCCCCACGCCCATGGGGAACACTGAATATTCATGCTCCTTAATAGCAGTGACGCGCCCCCTGGGCCAGTGCTGTAGTGCGGCGCACGTGTGCGCGGGGGAATACCCGGAGCCGGATCCGATGGGGGTTGTAGTCTCCGAGTGGCGGGGACCCGGTCCGTGCCCAGGGTGGTCAAGCCGACAGCAGTCTATTTGTAATGTTGTTATGACTACGCCACCCGTTGATTGCGGTACGAGACCGCCGCTGCCAAACAGTCCGCTGAGGCTGATGTTACGTGTATGCAGCGAAGATGAAATAACCCCCAACGGGAGAGGTATAGCCTCAGGGCAGCAGGTGCGGGGATGATGATGGGAGTGATGGTGTGAATGTCCCAGTACGGATGATGCGACAAGAAAGCACGGAGACGTGAAGGTACAGTTCAGGGTCTTTACTGATGGTACAAGGCAGACCCTCCCGGGAGTACTGGCTAGTAGTTGGGGCCTGGTTAGTCTGCGGGTAAGCCGGAGTTCCCCTGGCCAGGCGGAGTTGTAGGCCTTCCCGTTAGTCTGTACCCTTTCTGGCTACCTTGCTTTCGGCGGTTACAAGTAGCCCACATCCCTGGGTATACCGTGTGGTGCTCACCCATATGGCTGGTGACTTGGGGCCTTCTGATAGCCTCCGCTCCGGGATGGCGGTGCTGGTCCCTTTGTTGCGACTGAGCCTCCGGGCTTTTATGGCCAGAGGACCTGGAATCCCCTGCCGGATGGATTCTGCTGCTGAGTATATCTTAGTCCCCACAGCCTCGGACTCCTGTGTCCGGTTTTAGTACCTTCTCTCCCAGGGCGAGCTCTGCACAGCTCCAGCCCCTGGCGCTTCTCCTTGGCTCCCACAGAGCTCCTGATGTCTCTCCTTCTTAACTCTCTCTCTACTCACTAACCCTGCCTCAGCCCCAGTTTTATATAGGGGAAGTTCTTTCCCTCCCAGGACTGGGCAGGAGGTGTGGCATGCTTAGGGTGCCTGACCAGGAAACCTCCCACCTGCTCAGAGACGTAATATTGCTATTACTGTGGAAACCAGACCCCTGGGGTGCCACATTCCCCCCTAGTGAAATTTAGTACTCCCGGACTAAACATATTTTCAAAACATAACAGGGTATAACAATAACAATTAAATACATGAGATGGTCACGGCGTGTCCGCAACCAGGAAGCAATAAGGGTGTCCATTTCACCAAAGAACAGGGAGCCGTAACCAGGTAGGGGTCTGTCCTGCCCCGAGTCTTTAACAGTCTTTAGTCCATTCCTGGGTTACGCTCCAAACATATTTACAACAGAGTTCCGGTTACTCACTGTCCATATAAAGAAATCTGTAACTGAAAAACATAATTAGCAACGGCTACAACAAAACAGGTAAACATAAAATAGTTAAAGCAATTAGCCAACTTAGATTCTCCAACGTACGGGCATCTGGCCTCTGGTAACCCTAGTGGACCTACGGAGCTCACTCACCGGGTCTGCACTACAGGGTGTAGGAGGTGTTATGGGCAAGCTGGGCAGCTTTCTGCGCACTCTTTGGCTCACTAGGGGCACGGCAGGCTCACTACTAGCAGAGGGTTGATCCTCCTGTACTGCTGGTGTGGACTCTTCTGCCTCTTGGGCCGGCTGCTCTTCCAGCTCTACCGGTTCCTCTGTAGGCACTTGCGGGGCTGGCTGGAGAAAGGTGAGGACGGGTAGCACGACAGCACCGTTTACTTGTGTCCAAGACCGGGGGAAGTCTCCGAGTACAGTCCTGATCATTTCTTCCCTTTCCTCTGCGGGTCGAGGGTTTTCTTGATCTCCTTCTTCAGGGTTTTGCAGCTGCTCGGGACACTTCTTCAGGTGGTCTCTGGAGACAACGGCTGTGGTTTCTCCTCCATCCTTACTGATCACGCAAATCTTTGGGTTCTCATGGCTTGAAGGCAGTACGGTGTATGGGTCCTTCTCCCACTGGTCGCCCAACTTGTGGAGCCGTCTTTTCCTCTTCAAGACCTGCTCTCCAGGTACCAGGGGAACAGCGGGAGCATACTGATTATAAGCCCTCTCTTGCCTTTCCCTAGCTTGAGACAGACTTCGCTCCACGCTCTCCTGCACTTTCCGATACTGCTGCTGCCGTCCTGTATCCCAGTCTGCCTCTGGCGAGGTGTCCTCGGGCGTCAGGACTCCCATATCCAGGTCGATAGGCAGCTTACCAGGTATGGCTCTCATTAGGTAAGCCGGGGTACAGTTGGTAGAACCTACAGGGATGTGGTTGTATAGGTCCACCAGATCAGGCAGCTTCTCAGGCCACAGACTGCGTTCTTCCAGGGGCAATGTTTTCAGGAGGTCTATCACCACCTGGTTCATCTTCTCGCAGAGTCCATTAGTTTGTGGGTGATAGGGCGTTGTTCTTATCTTCGTGCAGCCATACAGGTTGCAGAACTCCTGGAAGACTTCCGCTTCGAAGGCTGGCCCTTGGTCTGTCAGCACTTGGTCCGGGTACCCGTGTGGACGGCAGAAGTGCTGCTGGAAGGCTCTAGCTGCTGTTTGAGCCGTTAAGTCCTTGACCGGGACCACCACCAGGAACCGGGAGTAATGATCTACGATTGTGAGGGCGTAGACATACCCAGATCTGCTTGGAGCCAGTTTCACATGGTCCAGGGCTACCAGTTCCAGTGGCTGTCGGGTGATGATGGGCTGCAAGGGAGTCTTCTGGCTGGCACGGTCCTTCCTTCTTAGGTGGCACGGTCCACAGTCTCTGCACCACCTCTCGATGGCTCCTCTCATGCCTACCCAGTAGAACCGTTCACGCAACAAGAACTCCAGCTTCTTCCACCCGAAATGTCCTGCTCCGTTGTGGTACGCCTCCAGAATCATAGCCGCGTCTCGTCTGGGGACCACTACCTGCCAGGTCAACTCATGTGTTCGAGAGTTAACCATTCTCCGGCACAACTTCTCCCTGTAGAGGAACAGCCTACTTTTCTCCTTCCACAGTTGCTTAGTCTCCTCTGGGGCGTCTGGGTCCAGACTGGCATCGGCTTGGGTCAGCATTTCCTTCACCAGACGGACTGCGGGATCACTGTCTTGCGTCTCCGCCCAGTTGTAGTGGGGCAAGGGATTGAACGTCGCGGAGCGCCTGTCCTTCACACGGTGGGAATACAGGGTAATCCCATGACGGTGGAATGCAGGGAGCTCGACTTCTTCCAGATCTTCTGGATCTTCCCCTACGTCCGGTAAGTTCGGCATTCTAGACAGGGCATCCGCGTTGGCATTGGAGCGTCCTGCCCGGTATTTGATGGTGAATTCAAAGTTGGACAGGCGAGCCATCCATCTCTGTTCCAGAGCACCGAGCCTTGCAGTGTCCAGGTGTGTCAACGGGTTGTTATCCGTGTACACGATGAATTTGGAGGAGGCAAGGTAATGCTTGAAACGTTCGGTCACTGCCCACACTACTGCCAGGAACTCCAGCTTGAATGAGCTATAATTCTCAGGGTTCCTCTCGGTGGGTCGTAGCTTTCGGCTAGCGTAAGCGATTACCCGTTCTTTTCCTTGCTGGATCTGGGACAGCACGGCTCCTAGTCCGATGTTGCTTGCGTCCGTGTGGAGGATAAAGGGCTGGCTGTAGTCTGGATATGCCAGGATTTCATCCCCCGTGAGGGCCATCTTCAGCTGGCAAAAGGACTCCTCTTCCAGCTTTTCCCACCTGAAGGGCGGCTTCTGGTTTTTGGCTTTCCGAGATTGGCCTATCAGGAGGTCCTGCATAGGGGCTGCCATTTTGGTGAAACCGGGAATGAATCTTCGGTAGTAGCCTACCAACCCGAGGAACTGCCGCACTTCCTTTATGCTGGAGGGTCTTGGCCAGTCCTTAATTACGGTGATCTTATCAGGGTCGGGAGCCACTCCGTCAGCACTCACCACGTGTCCCAGGTATTGCACCTTTGGTTTCAGGAGGTGACACTTGGAGGGTTTCACCTTTAGGCCGTAGTTTGCCAGAGCTTCGAACACTTCTGCCAGGTGTTTCAGGTGGTCCTCGTAGGTCTTGGAATAGACGATGATATCGTCCAGGTATAACAGGACCGTCTCGAAGTTCCGGTGTCCCAGACAGCATTCCATCAACCGTTGGAAGGTTCCTGGTGCGTTGCAGAGCCCGAACGGCATGCAGTTAAATTCGCTGAGACCCATCGGGGTGGTGAATGCGGTCTTCTCCTGGTCCGCCTCTGCTACAGGAACCTGCCAGTACCCGCTAGTGAGATCCAAAGTAGAGAAGAAGTTAGCAGATCTTAAAGCAGCTAAGGACTCTTCTATCCTTGGTAACGGGTACGCATCTTTGTGTGTGATACGGTTGACCTTCCTGTAGTCTACACACATTCTCATAGTGTTGTCCTTCTTTTTCACTAAGACTAGTGGAGCTGCCCAGGGGCTACAGCTGTCCCTGATTACCCCAGCCTCCTTCATGTCTCTAAGCATCCCCTTGGCGTGTTGGTAGTGTGCAGGGGGTACGGGTCGGTATCTCTCCTTTATGGGAGGATGGTCTCCCGTGGGGATGTGGTGTTCTACCCCCTTTACTCGCCCGAAGTCTAACGGGTGTTTACTAAACACTCTCTCGTACTCTTGAACCACCCGATAGACTCCTTGTTTCTGGTGTGAGGGAGTGGAGTCAGTACCCAGATGTAGTTGCTGACACCAGTCCTCCATTGGTTTCTTAGAGCCGTTACCTTCCTCTGGTTGAGATGGAGGCAAGGGTTCCACGGCCTGTACAGAATTCTGGTTTATGGTGAACAATTTGGCTAGCGTGGCATACCGGGGCAGGTGTACTTCTCTCTCACCGATATTTATGATGCGAACGGGCACCCTCCCATGGCGTACATCGACCACCCCCCGTGCTGTCAAAATGGTGGGCCTACTGTCTGAGTAGACGGGTTCTACTATTGCTTGGTAGTCTCTACCTCTTAGACCAATAGCTGCCCGACACCATATCATCATCTCACTTTTTGGGGGCATGGCAATAGGGAATGGGTCACACATTCTCACGCTACCTATCTCACCACCAGATAGTTCCACCTGTTGCCGCTTCATCAGTGCCCGGATCTCTTTTTGGAGCACACGCTGCTGGCCGGAACTGGCGTTCTTGGCAACCTGCTGTAAAATGAGAATCACCTCTGCAAGACAATTTTCAATTACATTGGTTCCCAGGGTGATTCTAGGGTGACTCTCATGACGGTCTATGTCCACTATAATCAGTCCTTGTGCCGCTAGTTCGACTTTACCGATTTTAATGGTCACCTCCTTGAATCCCACCTGCGGCACGGGCTGACCATTGCTGGCGATGATACTCAGGTCGTCGTCTGGGTAGCGGGTTATGTCCGAATCATTCCAGTACTGCTTGAAGAGCACGTACGGGATGGTGGTGACCTGTGACCCAGTGTCTAGTAGGGCACTCATAGGAATGCCATCCAGTACCACAGGCAAGATTGGACGTCCCCCTACGTATTTATCACGCCAGTTTGATGGGCCTGATGGTCTTATGCCTGGGGGTTGGCCCTCTACCCCAGGTTGTGCCCGTTTAAATGACAGTACCTTGCCACATGTCCGGGTTGATTGCAGCGGCGGCAAATAGGTCGTCCGTCCTCGTTGTATCGATCGCTGGGTCTTCCTCTGGCCGGTGGGGTCCTCCTTGGTCGGCGCCACGGGATGTCCTCCGGTCCGGATGCCAGCTCGATCTTCCCTGCAGTAGAAACCTGTAAAGACTGCACAGTTCGGGTTAGCGCGGCAACGCTTTTAGTTAGCTCTTGGACCTGATGGTGCAGGTCTGTAGCTGGGTCATTGTTTAAAACCTGCACATCAGCTCCCACAGGCCCTGCAGACAAGGGCGCCGTCTCCTGGTGATAAGTGATAGCAGGGCGCCTGTGGGTCACAGCGCCACCTGGTGCCGGTTCTCGGAGCACCCGGATGGCTCTGTCCTTGAACTGTGCAAAGTCCAGGTCAGGGTCCTGTAAGGCCATTGCCCGCAACTGGGTTCGGTGGGCATTGCACAGTAGACCCTCAATGAATTGTTCAGTCAACAGCTTATCTTCATTTCCCACGCTGTCAGGGTCTGCCTGCTTAATGGCTCTCAGGGCCTCTTGTAGGTTTAGAGCATAGTCTCTTATACTCTCATGTGCCCGTTGTTTGCACCCATAAAATCTTAGTTTTATTTCGGCTGAGGTGCGGGTGTCAAATGTGTCTTTCAGCCGGGTTAGTATGTCTCTGACAGTGCTCTTCCTCCCAGGTGGCCAGGACTTTACCTCCCTTTGGGCTGCCCCGATTAATTGGGCCACCAGGATGCTCACTTTTTGCGCCTCCGTGAGGGGATACACCTGGAAGAGGCTATCCAGCCTTTCTCTGAAGTCATTTAGGGTATGTGACTCCCCTGAGTACTGAGGTAGCCAGGCTGTCCCCGGGATATAGGGCATGGTGAAAGGCATGACCGCAGCAGCGGTAGCGCTGGCGGTGGCTGTGAAGCTCTCCTCCGTATCCGACATCCTCCTCCCCCCTAGTGGACCGTGGCCTACCTGGCGATGATCCTCTTCCGTAGGCCGCGGCTCCGCAGTGGATCGTCAGGGTTGAGGACCTGGCGTCGCGTTCCGATGACGTCAGTGTCGCTCTTCCTCCCTTCCAGGACCTTGCGCAGCGTCAGCGTGGGGCGGAGCTTCGGTTCTCGCGCGCTTTCGGCGTCCACGCCCCTCTTCTTCCTGCTCGGCGTCCCGAAGATGGCGTCCAATGGCGGGAAAACTCCACGGATGGCGGGAAGAAGGCAGAAGATGGCGTCGGACGGGGGAATCGGCTCCAGATGGCGGGAAACGACTCCGGACGGCGGGAAACTTCACCACAGGTAAGTATGAAAGTCTCTTTTTTTCAGGCACGCAGTACCCGGTGGTTGCGGGCATGTAATCCTGCCGACTACGCCAAAAGTTGACGCGCCCCCTGGGCCAGTGCTGTAGTGCGGCACACGTGTGCACGGGGGAATACCCGGAGCCGGATCCGATGGGGGTTGTAGTCTCCGAGTGGCGAGGACCCGGTCCGTGCCCAGGGTGGTCAAGCCGACGGCAGTCTATTTGTAATGTTGTTATGACTACGCCACCCGTTGATTGCGGTACGAGACCGCCGCTGCCAAACAGTCCGCTGAGGCTGATGTTACGTGTATGCAGCGAAGATGAAATAACCCCCAACGGGAGAGGTATAGCCTCAGGGCAGCAGGTGCGGGGATGATGATGGGAGTGATGGTGTGGATGTCCCAGTACGGATGATGCGACAAGAAAGCACGGAGACGTGAAGGTACAGTTCAGGGTCTTTACTGATGGTACAAGGCAGACCCTCCCGGGAGTACTGGCTAGTAGTTGGGGCCTGGTTAGTCTGCGGGTAAGCCGGAGTTCCCCTGGCCAGGCGGAGGTGTAGGCCTTCCCGTTAGTCTGTACCCTTTCTGGCTACCCTGCTTTCGGCGGTTACAAGTAGCCCACATCCCTGGGTATACCGTGTGGTGCTCACCCGTATCGCTGGTGACTTGGGGCCTTCTGATAGCCTCCGCTCCGGGATGGCGGTGCTGGTCCCTTTGTTGCGACTGAGCCTCCGGGCTTTTATGGCCAGAGGACCTGGAATCCCCTGCCGGATGGATTCTGCTGCTGGGTATATCTTAGTCCCCACAGCCTCGGACTCCTGTGTCCGGTTTTAGTACCTTCTCTCCCAGGGCGAGCTCTGCACAGCTCCAGCCCCTGGCGCTTCTCCTTGGCTCCCACAGAGCTCCTGATGTCTCTCCTTCTTAACTCTCTCTCTACTCACTAACCCTGCCTCAGCCCCAGTTTTATATAGGGGAAGTTCTTCCCCTCCCAGGACTGGGCAGGAGGTGTGGCATGCTTAGGGTGCCTGACCAGGAAACCTCCCACCTGCTCACAGACGTAATATTGCTATTACTGTGGAAACCAGACCCCTGGGGTGCCACAGCAGCACACAGTGTAGCCGCAGCTGCTGCCGGAATCGCCTGTGCCCGCTGTTAAAGGGCATGAATATTTAACCTCTCTCCATGCCCATGGGCATGGGGAGGGGGTGAATATTCATGCCCTTTAATAAGCGGGCACACGAGATAACCCGGCAGCAGCAGGAGCCGCAGCGCGGCTAAGCTGTGTGCCGGCTATGAAGGAGCATGAAGTCACTGATCCCCGCGCACACAGTCCCGGCGCGGGGAGCAGTGATTCCGACAGCTGATCTCTCCTTGTGAGCCGCGCATGGCAGTGACGCCATGCGCGGCTCACATGGGGAGATCAGTGCGGGCAGACAGGCGTCAGCGCTGGAGGAGAGAAGAAAGGTGAGTAGGAGTGTTTATATATTTATTTTTTTATATGTGCAGCATGATGGGGATTACGGGGACCATGCATACTAGGATAAGGATGAGGGGGTCATACAAACCAGAATAAAGATGAGCGGGCCATACATACCAGGATAAAGATGATGGGGGCATATGTAACAGGATAAAGATGAGGGGGTCATACATAACGGGATAGGGATTAGGGGTGCCATGCATACCAGGATGGGGACTGCTGTGCCATGCATACCAGGATGGGGATTGCTGTGCCATGGATACAAGGATGGGGATGAGGGGTGCCATGCATACCAGGACAGGGATGAGGGGTGCCATGCATACCAGGACAGGGATGAGGGGTGCTATGCATACCAGGACAGGGATGAGGGGTGCCATGCATACCAGGACAGGGATGAGGGGTGCCATGCATACCAGGACAGGGATGAGGGGTGCCATGCATACCAGGACAGGGATGAGGGGTGCCATGCATACCAGGACAGGGATGAGGGGTGCCATGCATACCAGGACAGGGATGAGGGGTGCCATGCATACCAGGACAGGGATGAGGGGTGCCATGCATACCAGGACAGGGATGAGGGGTGCCATGCATACCAGGACAGGGATGAGGGGTGCCATGCATACCAGGACAGGGATGAGGGGTGCCATGCATACCAGGACAGGGATGAGGGGTGCCATGCATACCAGGACAGGGATGAGGGTTGCCATGCATACCAGGAAAGGGATGAGGGGTGCCATGCATACCAGGACAGGGATGAGGGGTGCCATGCATACCAGGACAGGGATGATGGGTGCCATGCATACCAGGACAGGGATGAGGGGTGCCATGCATACCAAGACAGGAATTAGGGGTGCCATGCATACCAGGACAGGGATTAGGGGTGCCATGCACACCAGGAAAGGGATTAGGGGTGCCATGCACACCAGGAAAGGGATTAGGGGTGCCATGCACACCAGGATAGGGATTAGGGGTGCCATGCATACATACCAGGATGGGGGATATTGTCAGAATTAGGGGACATTACCCCTATACCAGTGTCAGAAGAAGACCTCCTCCCCCTTAAAGGTGCATCATGAACACGTTTTTTGCTTCAATTTTTTTTTTCTCCTCTAAAACCTAGGTGCGTCTTATGGTCCAAAAAAAAAATGGTAGGTGTGAGAGTGGTTATTTCATTAGTATTTTGCACCAGCTCTGTCTCCACCTGAGGGCTGATACATCCCGTAGTATATTAGTATTGCGACTAGGTATTGGCAAGTATGGCTGCCTCTTTTATAATGTATGTTTTATAGCAAAATTAATTGCATCATTCAAAACTACAACTCGTTCTGAAAAAAAAAAAAAATCCTCACATGGCTGAGTGCGTTTATTGTTATGATCTGCTACAAGCACTAAGGAAAGACAGGAGATCTGTCCCTACAATAGAACTAAGCTTAATCCCTACGATGTAACGGGGAACCTGATCCTGTGATCAGACCTGCTAAAGTCCTCAGCTAGTCTGTATGAAGACCTATAGATGTGAGGGAGGGATCCCTACAAGAACTAGGGACTGGGAGTAAGATGGACACCTCCTAACAGAAATTGTAGCAGAAAAGGACAAACAAAACAACATAGAAAATAGAGGTCAAGAGACCTAGCTAAACTGACGGAGTAAGGTAACAAAGCACCTGGCTAGATAAAGAGTTGAAATTACAATGAAGTCCAGCAAGGCCAGAAGGGCAGAGCAGGTTTAAATAGGCAAAAAAGGTCATGTGACCAGCAAACTAGAAAAAACCCAACAGGAGAGTTCTAACAGTACCCCCTCTTCTATGAGGATCCTCCGGATCCCCTAGGCCCAGGCTTATCAGGAAACCTCCTGTGAAATGCTCTGACAAGTCTGGAAGCAGAAACATCATCCGCCCTCACCCATGAGTTATCCTCGGGACCGAAACCCTTCCAAGGGATGAGATACTGCAAACTCCCTCTATACCGTCTAGAATTAAGGATGCGGGAAATTTCATATTCCCCGTCCTCCACCACCAGAGGAACAGTGGCAGTGGCGTCTCTATCAGATACATCAGCTTTTTTCAATAGAGAAACATGGAACACCGGATTAATCTTCCAGGAGGTGGGAATCTCCAACCTAACAGCAGATTGGTTAACTACCTGAAGCACCTTAAAGGGCACTACAAACTTGGGACCCAATTTTTTAGAAGGAATCCTCAACCGCAGATTCTTAGAGGACAACCAAACCATGTCACCAGCCGTAAACAAAACCTTTTGACGTTTCCTGTCAAAGTACCTCTTAGATTTTTTGTTAGCTTCCTGCAGATTACCACGCACATCCGTTCAAACTCTTTCCAAATCACCGGAAAAACTCTCCTCCTCAGGCACAGCCGATACCAATTTGGAGAATGACCCAAAAGACGGATGTCTCCTAGAACAACAAAAAAAAGGCGAGCACCCAGCAGAAGAGGATGTATGGTTGTGAAGAGCAAATTCAGCAAGTGGCAGAAACTCAGACCACCCCTCTTGATTGTCTGCCACAAAACAATGCAAGAACTGCTCAACATCCTGGTTCTTCCTTTCTGTCTGGCCATTAGACTCAGGATGATATCCAGATGAAGATGACAAATGAACTCCCAACCTGTCACAAAAGGCACGCCAAAAACGAGCCACGAACTGAGGTCCCCTATCAGAAACAATGTCAGTAGGAAGGCCATGGAGTCTCACAATCTCCTTGACAAAGGCCTTAGCGAGTGTCTTAGCGCAGGGCAGTTTGATGAAGGGAACCAAGTGACACATCTTGCTAAAACGGTCCACGACCACCCAGATGACCGTGAATCCCTCAGAGGGGGGAAGGTCAGTAATAAAGTCCATAGCCAGATGTGTCCAAGGTGCACTAGGAACCTCCAGAGGGCAAAGCAATCCCGCAGCAGGAGCATGTGAAGACTTAGATCTAGCACACACAGTACATTGACGCACCCACTTAATAACTTCCTTCTGCCATCCAGGCCACCAAAAACTGCGACCCACAAGTCTCTTGGTCTCAGAAATTCCTGGATGACCTGCCAACCGAGACTCATGACACTCAACAAACAAATCTCTCCTAAAGGTCCTAGGCACAAACAACCTCCCATGGGGAGTGTTAGATGGGGCATTCTCCTGTGCTTTAAGAATCTCATCTTCCAAAACGGAGTCCAATGCAGCAATCACAACACCTTCTTGTAAAATGCTCTCCTCCTCCTCAGCACCGACCATGGGAGATGAGCTGCGAGACAAAGCATCAGCTTTAACATTCTTGGTACCCGGGATGTAAGTAACAGAAAAATTAAACCGCGAGAAAAAAAGTGCCCCCCTAGCCTGACGGGCATTCAAGCGCTTGGCAGCATCAAGATAGATCAGATTTTTATGATCAGTGAAAACCTGAATGGGAAATTCAGCACCTTCCAAGAGATGACGCCAGTGTTCAAATGCGAGTTTAATAGCCAACAATTCCCGATTACCAATATCGTAATTAAGTTCAGTCTCAGAAAATTTTTTTGAAAAAAAAGCACAGGGATGTACTCCATCCTTGTTTTTCTGAGACAACACCGCACCAACCCCCACCGAAGAAGCATCAACCTCAACCAAAAACGGCTTAGTCACATCAGGCTGCATAAGGATGGGAGCAGAGCTGAACCTCTCCTTTAGAAACACAAAAGCTTCAATGGCCTCAGTAGTCCACTGAACCGCATTAGCACCTTTCCTGGTGAGATCGGTCAGTGGTTTGACAATAATAGAAAAATTTTTAATGAATTTTCTTTATTAATTGGCGAAACCCAAAAACCTCTGTATCGATTTCAAACCAATAGACCTAGGCCATTCCTGCACAGCTTGAACTTTCACCGGGTCCATCTCAAAGCCCTCGCTGGAGATAATGTAGCCCAAAAAACTAATTCTCTGTACAGCGAACTCACATTTCTCCAGCTTAGCAAAAAGCGAATTGTCAATTAATAACTGTAATACCTCACGTACGCTCCGCCAATGAGACTCCAGATCCGTTGAATAAATCAAAATGTCATCCAAATACACAACCAAATTTTTGCCGATCAAAGGTCTAAGGATGTCATTAATAAGATTCTGAAAAAATGCTGGTGCATTGGTAAGACCGAAAGGCATAACCAGATTCTCAAAATGACCCACAGGAGTGTTAAAAGCAGTCTTCCATTCATCACCGTCCTTCATGCGCAACAAATTGTATGCCCCCCGGACATCAATTTTAGAGAACCACTTGGCCCCCACTAACTGGTTAAACAAATCAGGAATCAATGGCAGTGGGTAAGGATTGCGTACAGTAATTTTATTAATCTCACGAAAATCCAGACAAGGACGTAAACCGCCGTCCTTTTTTTTAACAAAAAAAAATCCAACAGCCACAGGAGACTTGGAAGGCCTAATGTGACCGGCGGCCAAGCTCGTTTGTATGTATTCCTCCAAAGCCTTTCTCTCAGGAATAGTAAGATTAAATAAACGACTTTTAGGAAGAGTCGCTCCATGGACAAATTCAATGGTACAATCATAGTCTCTATGGGGAGGCACAATTTGTGACTCATCCTCAGAAAAAACTCTCCAAAAATCCTAAATAGGTACAGGTAATTCCCCTTTTTCCACCGCAGCAATACGTCCGTTACAACACTTGTCATAACACTTAGGGCTCCAGGACTTAATTTCATTGGTAGACCAATCCAGTACAGGATTGTACAATTTTAACCAGGGCAACCCCAAAACTACTGGACAAGGCAAATTATTTAATACTACCAAATCCAAATTCTCTTGGTGAACACCATTAATAGTGAGGGGAAATTCACAGACCTTGTGAGTAACACTCTTCAAGGGAGAGCCATCGACGGAAACCACAGCAATAGGGGATGACAAAGGTTTGGGTTTTAATTTAAGTTTTTCCAAGAATCCCCCCATCAATCACATTCAGAGTAGAACCACAATCCACAAATACCCGAAATTCAATTAATTCTTCCTGAGCAACGGTAGTAGCAGATAGGAATACCCGCTTAGTATTTAAACAGGCTATATGGGCGTAACTGACCTTTTTTTTTTCTTTGTTCATACGAAGCACACAGTTCTTAATGAAATGATCAGATTTTCCGCAATAAAAGCACAAACCTTCAGAAAACCTGCGGTCTTTTTCCTGAGAGCGGGGTGCCATCGCCCCAATCTCCATCGGCTCTCCAATGTCAGTACAGACCCTCTCAAGACTCGGAGCTGACATGGCAGAGCTTTTACTCTCATTAACCCTTGCACGCAGTCTCCTGTCCACCCGTATAGCTAATTGCATTGCCTCCTGCAAGTTTCCAGGTGTGGGATAAGCAATCAGCAGATCCTTAACCCTTTCACCTAGCCCCGCAAGAAACAAACTTTTCAAAGCTGAATCGTTCCACCCCACCTGGGCAGACCACCGACGTAAGTGAGAACAATATTTTTCCACATTACCTGATCCCTGCCTCAAACGTCTCAATTCAGTCTCAGCTGATGAGACACGATCAGGATCATCATACAACAGACCCAAAGCAGAAAAAAAACTATCCACTGGTCTAAAGCATGGATCACTAGGTTGGAGAGAAAAGGCCCATCCCTGAGGTTCTTTGCGCAAAAGTGACATTATGAACCCTATGCGCTGTGATTCATCACCAGAGGATCTGGGTCTCAAACGAAAATATAATAAACAAGCATTTTTAAAAGGAAAAAAAATCTTCTTGATCACCAAAATATAAATCAGGCAAACGTACCTTTGGCTCCACAAAATGTGCTCCAGAACAGCTACTCACGTGTTGTTGGAGCTCGGCCACCTCCAGAGAGAGTCCCTGCAGGCGTTGAGCCAAATCCTGAACCGACACCATGATGGAAATGGGAAGTCTTTCCTTAAGAGATATTTTTGGGCTGGACTTACTGTTATGATCTGCTACAAGCACTAAGGAAAGAAAGGAGATCTGTCCCTACAATAGAACTAAGCTTAACCCGCTACGTTGTAGCGAGGAACCTGATCCTGTGATCAGACCCGCTAAAGTCCTCAGCTAGTCTGTACGAAGACCTATAGATGTGAGGGAGGGATCCCTACAAGAACTAGGGACTGGGAGTAAGATGGACACCTCCTAACAGAAATTGTAGCAGAAAAGGACAAACAAAACAACATAGAAAATAGAGGTCAAGAGACCTAGCTAAACTGACGGAGTAAGGTAACAAAGCACCTGGCTAGATAAAGAGTTGAAATTACAATGAAGTCCAGCAAGGCCAGAAGGGCGGAGCAGGTTTAAATAGGCAAAAAAGGTCATGTGACAAGCAAACTAGAAAAAACCTAACAGGAGAGTTCTAACACTTATCAGTTATAATTCCCCCAGCGGCACTAAAAACACGCTCCGATAACACGCTAGCGGCAGGGAAGGCCAGGACCTCCAAGGCATACAGAGAAAGTTCATTCCAAGTGTCCAGCTTGGATACCCAATAATTAAAAGGCACAGAGGAATCACGGAGGACGCTGGTACGGTCGGCAAGGTACTCCCCCTCACCATCTTTTGAAACTTTCCACTCCTTGTGAGAGTACCCTGAGCCTCAGGGCCTGTAAATTGGGTGGGTCTCAGAAAACTGTCCCAGAACGTTGACAGTGTTCCCCTGCCTCTGCTGGATTGGAGTTGCGTCTTGCTCGCCTGTACGCCTTGGTTGGGCAACCAACTGTGACCTCTGCCGCTAGCGTGTTCAGATGGGAATTTTTTTTTTTAACAGTTCTGCAGCAAGAGCCTTCTGGTACTGCCCCATTTTTGTAGACCTCTCCACCTCAGGAATAAGAGAGTGAAAGTTCTCCTTGTAGCGGGGGTCTAAAAGTGTCACCAACAAGTAATGACTGTCACCCAACATTTTGACAACGCGAGGGTCACGGTTAAGGCAGCGTAACATAAAGTCAGCCATGCGTGCCAGACTGGTAACGGGCAAGACTTCCGTGTGCTCACCAAGATCACGACTGACCATGCTCTCCTCCTCCTCCCCGTCCTCAGGCCACCCACGCTAAACCGATGATATGACAGTTGTACAGGTACTACAGTCTAAAGAACATGATACCAGCTCCTGTTTTTCTTCCTCCTCCTCCTCTCCCTCATGGTCCCCCAATGCACATTGGGATGAGATGAGGCTGGGCTGTGTGTAATCGCCCGCTACGGCTTCTTGATCCATCTCATCATACTCTGGCTGCAATGCCTCCTCTTTAATTCTCTGCAGAGTGCGTTGCAAAAGACAGACAAGTGGGATGCTGACGCTAATGATGGCGTCATCGCCACTCACCATCTTGGTGGACTCCTCAAAGATTGTCAGGATGGTACATATGTCAGACATCCAGGTCCACTCCTGAGGTCTTATGTGTGGAGTCTGACCTGAATATCGACGGCCTTGTTGCAGCTGGTACTCTACAACTGCTCTCTTCTGCTCACAAATCCTTTGCAACATGTGGAGGGTAGAGTTCCAACGTGTAGGTACATCACACACAAGTCGGTGTGACGGAAGCTGCAAACGCTGTTGCAACACAGCAAGGGCGGCGGAAGCTGTAGCCGACTTCTGAAAATGAGCTGACAGGCGGCGTACTTCGACGAGCAGATCTGGCAACTCGGGGTACGATTTAAGAAACCGCTGAACCACGAGCTTAAGCACATGACCCAGGCATGGTACGTGTGTGATCTCGCCTCAGAGCCGCCACCAGGTTACGGCCATTGTCACACACGACCATGCCTGGATGTAGGTTCAGCGGTCTCAGCCACAGATCTGCCTGCTCTTTCACAGCTGTCCACAACTGTGAGGTTTATCACCTAAGTTTATGAGTTTCAGCACAGCCTGTTGCTGCTTGGCGGAGGCAGTACGGCAGTGCTTCCAGCTTGTAACTGATGCGGTGATATCTGAGATGGAGGGTGAACATGAGGAGGATGATCATCAGGAGCTGTACACTGTGGGGGCAACTCTGACTGACATAGGGCACGCAATCCTCGGTGTGGAGAGGATGTGTTCCGTCCCAAGGTCCGACTGGTTCCCGGCTTCAACTATGTTTACCCAGTGTGCCGTCAGAGAGATGTACCGTCCCTGGCCACAAGCTCTTGTCCACGTGTCCGTTGTCAGGTGGACTCTCCCAGTAACTGCGTTGTTGAGGGCACGGCAGATGTTTTGGGACACATGCTTGTGTAGTGCGGGGATGGCACACCGGGCAAAATAGTGTCGGCTGGGGACCGAGCACCGAGGGACGGCCACCGCCACAAGGTTGCGGAAGGATTCCGTCTCCACCAGCCTAAAAGGCAGCATTTCCAACGCAAGCAGTCGTGAAATGTGCGAATTTAGGACTGTGGCCTGTGGGGCGTTGGCTGCGAATTTGCTCTTTCGTTCAAAGGTCTGGGATAAGGACAATTGAACGCTGACGTGGACGTTGATGCTGTTTCTTGAGAAACTGCCATAACAAGTGAAGACTGAGAGGAGGGGGAATCTTTGCATGCAGTATGGACAGGGGATTGCCTTGCACGCACAACAGGGGGTTCTCTTACACGCACAACGGCGGAAAAAGCAGTGGTGACACCCGCTGACACTGGTCGTGGACCCTGGGGTTCGCCCCACAAAGTCGGGTGCTTTGCTGACATGTGCCTGATCATGTTGGTGGTGGTCAGGCTGGTACTTTTGTCACCCCTGCTGGCACTGGCATGGCAGGTGGTACAAATGGCCTTATTGGGGTTATCAGCAGAGTCTTTAAAAAAATTCCAGACTCTGGAAGACCTACCGGTTGTACTGGCAACGTCCCTCGTGTTGGTGTTACTGGGAACGGTTGCCCGCCTTCTGTGTGCAGCCACCACACTGCTTCTTCCTGTCTGTTGGGGTACTCTGCCTCCCTCCCCCTGTGTGCTGCTCGCCTCGCTCTGCGTGTCCTCCTGCCACCTTGGGTCAGTTACTAGATCATCCACCACGTCCTCCTCTTCCACTTCCGCACCACGATCCTCCTCCTCACTTCGTGGCAATTGTGTCTCGTCATCGTCCACCTCTTGTGACAAATTGCGCCAGCGTCGCCTTCCTGTGGCCGTGGCTGTTCAAATATTTGGGCATCGCTACATGGGATCTCCTCTTCCACCACTTCTAGCGGAGAAAAAAAGAGGATTTAGATGAAAAAAAAAAAAAAAAGGATTTTTCCTGGCCCCCGAGACCTGGAGCTAAGTCTAGCAATTTGAGCAGCAGGAGCACACAGGACTGTAATGCAGCGTTTGCTGTTATAACCACTGCGTTTCCTATACAGCCTGCCTGCCTGCCTGATATCTGGGATGGATATTAGTCCTGAGAAGGACGGTTTGTTTGATCTGGCAGCTTTTCCAGACCCTACACTAACTATTTCGCAGTATATATCTCTCCCTAAATCAGCAGCACTTTCCCTTGACTGTGTGATCCTGGGCGACTGAGTCCAAGATGGCGGCGCCCGGTTTTAAATACTCAAGGTGACGCTGGGCGGCCAGCCAATCACTGTAATGCCCACAAACAACATGGCTGCGGCATTACAGTGACTGGCTGGCAATCCCTGCATGTTCATTGTCTCTGTAAAGAGCGCCAAACATGCAGGGCGGAGACCCGAGCTCCCGCCCGAGTAACCCGGAAATGCTCGGTGCTCGCCGAACATCCCGAGTAGTGAGATGCTCGGGCGAGTAACGAGCAGTGTCGAGCATGCTCGCTCAACACTAGTAATGACGTCTATTAGGCTGTGTGCACACATTAAGCTTTTGGTTTCTCCATCTCTTGTCTGGAAAATGCTGTAAATAGGTGCAGATTTTTCCCCACTCATCAGTGTGGGTGAAATCTGCAGCAAAAACGCTGACAGAATTGACATCCTGCAGAATTATATCTTCACCAAACCTGCAAGTCACAAATAAGTAACATGTGCAGGAGACGTCAGGACGTCAGGATTCTCAGTCACTTTCCTGGCATCGGGAAACCCTTTAGGTTTTGTGACAAATCTGCACAGAAAAAAGGTGACAAAATCTGAAATGTGTGCACTTGTGTCCTTACAAAGTAAATCAACATGCAAAGTAACTGCAAGGAATCTCTCAAAAGGAGTTTGTTACCCCAAAATGGAAATTCAGCTACTTAATCATTTACATTAAGGCTATGTGCCCACAATGCAGAAATGAAGCAGAAAATTTCTGCAGCATTTCTGCATCTCCCTGGCAGAAAAAACGCATGCGGATTGTACATGCGTTTTTCCAGCGTAATACATGTGGATTCACATGCGTTTCCGCATGCGGATTGACAAGCGCTTTCAAAGCGATTTTAGCATTACTTGCAAAGTGCTTGACAACTAGGTCACACTACATGGATTTATATAGTGTGACCTTTAGAGTGGTTAAAAATAAAAAAATAAACCTTGATACTTACTTTCCGATGGCCCGGCGTGTGTTGCTGCGCTCCTTAATGGCTGCCAGCTGATCGCGGGACACTGCACTGAAAGACCTGCTGTCACATGACTGTGACGTCAGCGCAGGTCCTTCAGTCTGCTGGCAAGTACAGGGAAGGAGACCGGGGGCTGTCGGTAGGTGAATATAATCTTTATTTTTTATTTTATTCTTTTTTTTACAGTTTCTATGGTACCTGGGTGTGGATGAGAGTCTTCTCTTCTCCACACTCGGGTACCATCCAGACATTACAACGCGCCAATTAAGCATGTACAGAAGCAGTCTTGCAGAATTGGCGCGTTCTAATGCAAGTCAATGGCGGCGAAAACGCAGCGCTTCCGCAAAATTAATGGACATGCTGCGGATTTTTGAGAGCAGCATAAACGCTGCAGAAAAATCCGCAGCATGGGCATTGAAAGTGTGGAATTGCATAGGGGACCATGGCAGAAGGCTTACCATGCGTTTCCCAAGCGTTTACGCTGCGGAAAATTCCGCAGCAAAAACGCTTGAAAAACGCATCGTGGGTACACAGCCTAAATTCACTTTTAATCCTTATGCAACTAATGGCACTTTGTTGCACCCCTGGCATGGTCAATGTCCAAGGGGATCAGGTATTAGTCTTAGTGCCCACAGCAGAAAGTAAGCTCATGGCCAAGTGGCAAGGGCCATATGAAGTCCGGGAAAAGGTTGGGGAGATGAATTAGAGAGTATATCAACCTGGGAAGAGAAAACCCAAACAGCTATATCACGTAAATTTGCTATAAGCAAGGAAAGACTGGGAATGTATGATTACGGATGCGACTCCGGTCGTATCGTCTGGGGACCCTCCGACAATGGCCAGGGGAGAGGTAAATATAAGTGACACACTCTCTAAACAGAAGCGACGGGAGACTGAGAAATTGGTGCTGCAGAGTACGGATGTATTTTCGGAACTGCTTGGCCGAACATCTGTGATCCAACATAACATTGTCACAGAGGCCCAGACACAAGCCATCGCAGCTGAGGAAAAACAAATGCTCCAGCTAGGAGTTATCGAGGAGTCCAGGAGGGAGCGGGCTAGCCCCATTGTAACTGGTTCTGAAGCTGGACGGATCGTTATGATTTTGTAACGACTTCTGAAAATGTAATAAAGTGTTGAAATTTGACCTTTATTCAATGTCCTGGGTGGACGAGCTGATTGAGAGACTGGGGCAGGCCCAGTACTTCACCACGGGTTACTGGCAGGTGCCTCGGACAGAGTCAGCCTTCATAACGCAGGAGGGTCTCTATCACTAGGTCGTCTTGCCTTTTGGGTTACATGCAGCCTCGGCCATGTTCCAGAGGCTGATGGACATAGTGTTAGAGCCTTATCAGAAGTATGTATCGGTGTATTTGGAGGATATTACCTTTAGTACCAAGTGGCATACCAACTTGTCCCAGGTACAATCAGTAGTGGATTTGCACACAGCCGTGGGCTTAACAGTGAACCCAAAAATGTGGAAACTGCTGTCACTTCCCTTTCCACACTGAAACGAAGATCATCGAAAAGGAGGGGACTGGGACATCCCTACTCTCCCCTGCTTTGTTTGCCGCCCATCAGTGATGCTGGTTTCAGGGGCTGGTCCGTGCAATGTCTCCCTCAGCGCCCTGTGCGATAAGTGCAGCATCCGGTCTGTTGTCTGCTTAGCTGAATAGTAATAACTTATTACTAATAAGCCGACTCTGCTTACAGTCAGATATCAGAACTACACTTATGTATTTTATGTCTGAGTGCTTACTTCATGATTCAACAGCTGTTCATTTGTTCCAAAAAAATTTGATTTCAGTGATAAAACTGACATCCTAACAAGTTTGAGCAAGGTCTACTACTCCTCGGATGACTCTTCTGCACAGTATAAAAATAGGAGAAACCTTATAATTGTATGCCATCACAAGAAACATTTTGGAGTGAAAGCTGAATGGCACTTTTTTGCCATTCAGCTCCTGGCAAAAGGTGTATGTGATGGTTTAGGAGGCACGGTGAAATGTCTAGCAGCTCAAGCTAGCCTCCATAGACCACATTCAGACCAAATTTTAACACCCATGCAACTTTTCCAACTGAGTGAGAAAAATATTCCTAACATCCAGTTCACGTACTGTACAAACCAGGACTAAGAAGAAGAGGAAAGTTTGTTAAAACATTGGTTACAAAAAGCAGAACCCATCAAAGGAACTAACACTTTAATTCCATGTAGTGAAACAAAAATATAAACAAGGATTTTTTCATCCAGAAATGACAGTGAAGTCCATGAAGTGATTGAAGGTGGCACAAGATTGGCGATGGATGATATAACTGGATATGTGACCTGTGAGTATGATCAGCACTGGTGGCTGCTGGCTAATGGACTCTCCAAAGACTAGGACAATGAAGAAGTAAAGCCATTTTTCTGCACCTTCTGGTCCATCACCATCCTTTGTGTATCCAAGAAAGCAGACATTTTGAAAGTAACCAAAAATCAGATATTAACACAAGTGGACCCAAACCCCATAACAGGCGTACATACTGACACAAAAGGAAACGGCCATTGTTAGTAAGAGATTGTGGACAAGATTACATTTCACCCAGAAGAGAGAACAAATTATTGAGAAAAGATCAGTGTAAAGACGTACTATTAATTGTTCAGACTAATTCATAATGTTTTATTTTATCGCTGGACGATTTTACTGTATTTTTTTCATTTTTTTTTTAAACTGGAAAAAGGAAATGTCTAGTGAAGTAATAATAAAAAAAAAGTTGTTACATGTATAACTGTATATTAAAAAGGTGTTAAAATATTGATTCTTTTAGTTTAGCATTAAACCTATGACTAGGATGAGACTGTAATTAGAAAATCACACAACAAAATATGATCCTACAGAAATACCAACTTGAATCCCTGAAGGAATGTAACCAATAACACAAGTAACACATACGCATTTTTCTTATTTTTTTTTTTACAAAACACAGTTTTCCCGAAATCGCCCATCAAAATTTAGAATTTGACTCCTCGAAAACAAAATAACAAACTTGGTTAAGACATGTCGAATTAAAGCCTGTACAATTCTGAACAAAATGCTGCCTCTCCCATCTCTATCTTAATTGTAGCCCGCAATATGATAAATGTAAAGTCTATAAAAAAATAACGAAGATAAAAAATCCTAAATTTATTATTTTTACTTCACTAAAGTAGCACTTCAAAAAAATGGTGTCATTCAAAAGTACAACTTGTCCTGCAAAAAACAAGCCCTTGGTTATATTGAAAAAATATAAAAGTTATGGCTCTGGAAAAAAGAGGAGAAAAAAAACTAAAGTGCAAAGATAGAAAATCACAAGATCATGAACGGGTTAATATCAAGTGAATTGAACCAGTGTTATGTAAAAATTAACCATTACAGAACATTGCTAATATTTTCCTATTTTTTCATATTTTATATAATGGTTGTTCCCCAGCTTTTCCAGTCTGCAGAATGCCAGATCTGCCCGGCCAGTCAATCTAAACGCTACCGTGGAGGTGACCGGAAGTGAGAGCGCGCGCGGGGTGTGAACACGTGGGCTGTGGTGTGGCTGTGGTGAGCGGCGTGCGGCGTGGTCCGACTCGGCTCGCGGCCCTCTGGCGAGGGAGCCAGGCGGAGGTGACCAAGTGGACCGGGAGGACCGGTAGGAGGCGACCGGAGGAACGAGCGCAAGAGAGCGCTGTGATATCGTGCAGCGCCGGCCGGCGGAGGGCGCCAGGTGGTGGTGACCAGGAGGACCGGTAAGAGGCGACCGGAGGGGCGAGCGCGCTGTGATAGCGTGCAGCGTCCCTAGAGGAGGTGAGTGAGGGGCAGGAGGCCGCGATAAGAGGCCCTACTGAACCCGAGCGTGTATTGTACTGTATTTGTATTGTAATTGTATTTTATTTAAGTGCTCCCCCCCCCGGTCTTATTTAAATTAATCCCCTGTCCATATTTGATCGATCTCCCCCCTATCCATATTTAATACAACTCCCCAGGCCATCTTTAGTGATCCCCCAGACCATATTTAATTGATCACCCCCGTCCATATTTAAATTGATCCCCTGATAACCCCCCGTCCATATTTAACTGATCCCCCTGACAACATTTAAATTGACCCCCCCGTCCATATTAAATTGATCCCCCGACCACATTTAACTGATTGACCCCCCCAGCCCATAATCAATTGATCCCCCTTGTCCATATTTAATAGATTCCCCCTGTCCACTTTTACTGATCCCCCAGTCCCTATTTATTTGCTTAATCACCATCCATATTTAATTAACCCCCTGTCCATAATTAATTGATTGATTCCGCAGTCCACAATTAATTATTTCCCCAGCCCATATTTATTGATCCCCAGTCCATAGTCAATTGACACACCGTCCATACTTAATTAATCCACCTGACCTACTCAGCTGAGTCCCCGGTCCATACTTAATTGATCCCCCGTCCATACTTAACTGATCCCCCGCCGATATCTAATTGATACACTTGCACATCCCTAATTGATCCCCGTCCATACACCTATATATAAATAATTGTGTTTTGTACTTGTATATATATACTGACTGTATCCCCATATTTAGAATGGCGTCCATCTTGGCCGGAGCCGTGCAGTGTACATCTTGCGCAATGTATGCATTCCGTGAGCTACCGCTCGAGGATCCATACTGCTGCAAGAGATGTGAGCATATCGTGCACTTGGAAGCCCAAATTCTGGATCTAAGTGCTCAGATAGCGATACTGAGGAGCATCGACAACATGGAACGGAGTTAGCTGCTCACCGAGCAGACACTCAATGGGTCAATACTGGGGGTGGAGCATAGAGGGGAAGTGCAGGCTGAACAGGCAGGGAGCTGGATAACAGTTAGGAGGGATAGAGGGAAGAAGTATAGGAAGGCTGGTTCAGAACCGGCATTATTGGAGCACGACAGATCCTCTGACCGCCGGGAGAGTGTATGCTCCAGTAATGAGGGGGAGGGGGGAAGTGTAGGGCAGGCAAGACAGGTCCTGGTAGTGAGTGATTCTATTATTAGGGGGACAGACAGGGCAATCTGTCACAAAGACCGGGATCGCCGAACGGTGTGCTGCCTCCCTGGCGCTCGAGTCCGGCACATCGCGGATCGGGTTGACAGGTTACTGGGTGGGGCTGGCGAAGACCCAGCGGTCATGGTCCACATCGGCACCAATGACAAAGTGAGTGGTAGATAGAGGGTCCTTAAAAATGATTTCAGGGACCTAGGTAGGAAGCTTAGGGCAAGGACCTCCAAAGTAGTTTTCTCAGAAATACTACCAATCCCGCGAGCCACACAGGAGCGCCAACGGGAAGTTAGGGAGGTGAATAAGTGGCTAAAGAGTTGGTGCAAGGCAGAAGGGTTTGGGTTCATGGAGAACTGGGCTGACTTCGCAGTCGGCTACAGGCTCTACCGTAGGGACGGGCTGCACCTCAATGGGGAGGGTGCAGCGGTGCTGGGGAAGAAGATGGCTAATAGGTTGGAGGAGTATTTAAACTAGAGACGGGGGGGGGGACCAAGGAAATAGGTGGGATGTGAGGCAAGCAAGGGGGAAGGGGAGAAGTGAATATAATGAGGGTGGAGAGGGGGGTGAGGATAGTACAGTTAGATCGCTAGAGAAGAATAGGAAGCTAAATAACCCCAAAATTTTATCTTGCATGCTGACCAACGCAAGAAGCCTGACCAATAAGGCGAATGAGCTGCGGGCGCTTATATCGGAGGAGAGGTATGACATCGTAGGTATAACAGAGACTTGGCTAGATGATAGCTACGACTGGGCGGTAAATTTATTAGGATTATAGTTTATTTAGAAGGGACCGGAAACAGGGGAAAGGCGGAGGAGTCTGCTTATATGTAAAGTCATGTCTAAAGCCCAGACTAAGGGAAGATATAGGAGAGGGAGAAGAGGGGGTCGAGTCCATGTGGGTAGAGATAGAGGGGGCAAAAAATAATAATAAAATATTATTGGGGGTCTGCTATAAGCCACCAAATATAACAGAGGAGAATGAGAGTCTGCTATTAGGACAAATAGACAAAGTAGCAAAACATAATGAAGTGATTGTAATGGGGGATTTCAACTACCCGGATATTGACTGGGAAACAGAAACCTGTAGATCTCAGAAAGGAAAAAGGTTCTTGACAAATATTAAGGATAATTATCTCTCCCAACTAGTGCAGGAACCAACGAGAGGGAAGGCCGTGTTGGACTTAATATTGACTAATAGGCCTGATAGAATAACTGAGGTACAGATAGGGGGGCACCTAGGTAATAGCGATCATAATATTATCAATTTCAAAATGCCCTTCAGTAGGGTTATCAATAAGGGAACAACAAAAACATTAAACTTTAGGAGGGCGAAGTTTGATCAGCTGATAGAAAACCTTCAACTTATTGACTGGGACAAAGTTCTTAATCAAAGGAATACGAATAGTAAATGGGAAATCTTCAAAAGAATTCTGAATACTCAGTGCGAGAGGTATATACCGTATGGGAATAAAAGGGCCAGAAATAAGAGGAAACCAATATGGTTGAACAAGAACGTAAAAGGGGCGTTAAATAGCAAAAAAAGAGGCATTCAAGAGATTAAAACAGGAAAACAGTAAGGAGGCACTAATGTGTTACAAGGAAAAAACGAGAACCTGTAAAAAACAAATAAAAATAGCGAAGGAGGAAACAGAGAGACGTATTGCATGGGAAAGTAGATCAAATCCCAAACTGTTCTTTACGTATATAAATAGTAAAAGGATTAAATCGGATAATATTGGACCGATAAAAAGTGATGAAGGCAAAATCATAGAGAAAGATGAGGATAAAGCTAACCTATTAAATAATTTTTTTTCGACAACTTTCACAAAGGAAATAGAACTAACAGGCGAAATGAGAAGTGACAAGCTTAATCCTCCACTAAGTATGACTAATCTAACCCAAGTTGGGGTAAAGAAACGCCTCAGTAACATTAAAATAAACAAATCACCAGGACCTGATGGCATACACCCACGGGTACTAAGGGAACTAAGTAATGTGATAGACAGACCGTTATATCTTATATTTAAGGACTCTGTTGAGACTGGGTCTGTACCACTTGATTGGCGACAGGCGAATGTAGTGCCAATATTCAAAAAGGGAGCAAAAAGTGACGCCGGAAACTATCGGCCGGTGAGTCTGACGTCCGTTGTGGGCAAAATTTTTGAAAGCTTCATTAAAGAGGCAATTACGGAGCATCTTGATGCTAATAATCTTTTAACCCCGAACCAACATGGATTCATGAGGAATCGCTCCTGCCAAACAAACCTGATTGACTTCTACGAGGAGGTTAGCTCTCGATTAGATCAGGGGGAACCAATGGATGTCGTGTATCTAGACTTTGCAAAAGCGTTCGATAGCGTGCCACATAATAGGTTGGTATACAAAATGAGAATGATGGGGCTGGGGGAAAATGTCTGCAAGTGGGTAGGTAACTGGCTAAAGGATAGAAGGCAGAGGGTGGTTATAAATGGAATATGCTCAGATTGGGTAAGCGTCACTAGTGGGGTACCACAGGGGTCTGTACTAGGCCCAATGTTATTTAATATCTTTATTAACGACATAGTCAACGGGATAAATAGTAAAATGTCAATATTTGCAGATGACACAAAGTTATGTAAAACAATTAATACAAAAGAGGACAGTGCAGACCTACAGAGGGATTTGGATAAGCTGGGTAGGTGGAGCATTAAATGGCAAATGAGGTTTAATGAGGAGAAATGTAAGGTCATATATATGGGAAGGAAAAATGGAAGTCACCAGTACTCACTGAATGGGAAATCATTGGGGAATTCAGAGATGGAGAAGGACTTGGGCATCTTGATTGATAGCAAACTAAATTGGAGTGCCCAAAGTCAGGCCGCTGCTGTAAGGGCAAACAGGGTAATGGGATGTATCAGAAGAGGTATAGCTGCAAAGGATGAGAACATTGTTCTTCCACTGTACAAAGCACTGGTCAGACCACACTTGGAATAATGTGCTCAGTTATGGGCCCCAATATATAGAAAGGATATAAATGAGCTTGAAAAGGTACAAAGGAGGGCAACAAAATTAATAAATGGAATGGAGGGACTGCAATACCCAGAGAGGTTGTCAAAACTAGGACTATTCAGCCTGGAAAAGAGAAGGTTGAGGGGGGACATAATAAATGTGTACAAATATGTTAGGGGACAGTATAGAGACCTTGCCCGGGATTTATTCAAAAGGAGGAATATTACGGTAACAAGAGGGCATTCACTAAGACTGGAAGAGAAAAGGTTTCAGCACCAGCATAGGAAGGGGTTCTTTACGGTAAGAGCAGTGAGAATATGGAATTCACTGAGTGAGGAGACGGTAATGTCGGATTCACTAGACCAGTTCAAGCGGGGACTGGATGCATTTCTAGATACCAGGCAGATTTCAGCGTATACTTAAAAATAGAATAAAATAGTAGGTTGATACAGGGATTTATTCTGACTGCTGGTTTCAGAGTCGGGAGGGAATTTTTCCTCAGGTGAAGATTGGCTAAATCATTTGGGGTTTTTGCCCTCCTCTGGATCAACTGTAGCAATTACAGGACTAACAGGTCGAACTTGATGGACGCAAGTCTTTATTCGGCTTTACAAACTATGTAATAAATGATCAAATCTTGTATAATAATATTACTAGTCAGGTTGCTACTCAGAAGCTTAGAAACGCCGGGTAAAGATCTGTGTGAAGCTGTAATGAACTCATCTGCCCAGATATGCGGTCACCAATCTCCATACTGTAGCTTAGCTATGGAGCCTCACCTTTCAAGGTCCTGGGAGAGGGGTAATAAACCCTGTGGAGCTGTAATATAGACCTGCGAAACACTGACTCCCCTTTTCTTACTACCCAATGTACCATAGTTGGGCAGAATTACCTTTTGGAAACTCTTGATATCTGGGTAATTTGCAAAAGATTTGTTCACAAGTACATTTTCTTAGCCCTTCCACAGTAGAATTTTGTGTTTTTAATAAAAATAGCAGAAATAGATATTTTTTAAACTTATAGATTTAACCCTTTCGCGCCAGAGCCAGTTTTTGCCTTTGTGATCAGGCCAATTTTTTTCAATTCTGACCAGCGTCACTTTTCGAGGTAATAACTCTGAAACGCTTCAACATATCCCAGTGGTTCTGAGATTGTTTTATTGTGACATATTATACTTCATGATAGTAGTCAGGATAGTAGTAATTTTTTTTCTAGATATACCGTATTTTTCGGATTATAAGACAAACTTTTTTCCTCCAAAATTTTGGGGTGGAGAGGTGCCATGCATACCGGGATGGAGAGGTGCCATGCATACCGGGATGGAGCGGTGCCATGCATACCGGGATGGGGATGAGGGGTGCCATGCATACCAGGATGGGGATGAGGGGTGCCATGCATACCAGGATGGGGATGAGGAGTGCCATGCATACCAGGATGGGGATGAGGGGTGTCATGCATACCAGGATGGGGATGAGGGGTGCCATGCATACCAGGATGGGGATGAGGGGTGCCATGCAAACCGGGATGGAGGGGTGCCATGCAAACCGGGATGGAGCGGTGCCATGCATACCAGGATGGAGGGGTGCCATGCATACCGGGATGGGGATGAGGGGTGCCATGCATACCAGGATGGGGATGAGGAGTGCCATGCATACCAGGATGGGGATGAGGGGTGCCATGCATACCAGGATGGGGATGAGGGGTGCCATGCATACCAGGATGGGGATGAGGGGTGCCATGCATACCAGGATGGGGATGAGGGGTGCCATGCAAACCGGGAAGGAGGGGTGCCATGCAAACCGGGATGGAGGGGTGCCATGCATACCGGGATGGAGGGGTGCCATGCATACCGGGATGGGGATGAGGGGTGCCATGCATACCAGGATGGGGATGAGGGGTGCCATGCATACCGGGATGGGGATGAGGGGTGCCATGCATACCAGGATGGGGATGAGGGGTGCCATGCATACCAGGATGGGGATGAGGGGTGCCATGTATAACAGGAAGGATGGGGGCATATTTACTAGGATGGGGGATATTAGTACAGAATTGGGGGACATTACCCCTTAACAGTGTGAGCGGCAGACCCCATCCCCCTTAACAGAGCATCATGACCACATTTTTTGCTTAAATTTTCTTTTCTAATTTCCTTCTCTAAAACCCAGGTGTGTCTTATGGTCATGGTCTGGTGCATCTTATAGTCCGAAAAATATGGTAACTAGATTATTTTTTTAAATATCAGAAATTTGGCAAAATTGGGAAAATTTTGCAATTTTTAAACTTTTAATTTTTATGCCCTTAAACCAGAGAGTTAGGTCACACAAAATAGTTCTTTTACATCTGCACAATTTTTTAAACAATTTTTTTTGGTTAGGAAGTTAGAAGGATTAAAACTACAGGGTGGGCCATTTATATGGCTACACCTAAATAAAATGGGAATGGTTGGTGATATCAACTTCCTGTTTGTGGCACATTAGTATAAGGGAAGGGGAAAACTTTTCCAGATGGGTGGTGACCATGGCGGCCATTTTGAAGTTGGCCATTTTGGATTCAACTTAATTTTTTTCAATGGGTAGAGGGTCATGTGACACATCAAACTTATTGAGAATTTCATAAGAAAAACAATGATGTGCTTGGTTTTAACGTAACTTTATTCTTTCATGAGTTTTTTACAAGTTTATGACCACTTATCAAATGTGTTCAAAGTGCTGCCCATTGTGTTGGATTGTCAATGCAACCCTCTTTTCCCACTCTTGACACACTGATAGCAACACTGCAGAAGAAATGCTAGCACAGGCTTCCAGTATCCGTTGTTTCAGATGCTGCACATCTCCTTTCTTCACAGCATAGACAATTGTCTTCAGATGACCTCAAAGATAAAAGTCTAAGGGGGTCAGATCGGGAGACCTTGGTGGCCATTCAACAGGTCCACAACAACCAATCCACTTTCCAGGAAACTGTTCATGTAGGAATGCTCGGACCTGACACCCATAATGTGGTGGTGCACCATCTTGTTGGAAAAACTCAGGGAACGTGCCATCTTCAGTGCATAAAGAGGGCAACACATCATCGTGTAGCAATTTCAGATATCCAGTGGCATTGAGGTTTCCACTGATGAAGAATGGCCCCACTATCTTTGTACCCCATATACCACACCAGACCATCAAGATACGAGATGTGCAGCATCTGAAACAATGGATACTGGAAGCCTACTTTTCAGGCACAGTGCAAAGCTCAGAAGGGAAAAATTGTCATATTACAGTGCAGATTTTACTGTTGTGGTTTGCAGGTGCCATGACCCACTGGGAGAGACTGAGGTCCTAAAGCAGCAGGAAACCCCCATAAGTGACCCCATTTTATAAACTACACCTCTCAATGAATTCCTCTACGGATGCAGTGATCAAACTGACACCACATGTGACTCTCAGAAATTTATACCATTGGGCAGCGAAGAAAAAAATAATTCTATTTTTACCACAAAAAAAATTAGTTTTAGCCTCAGATTTTACATTTTCACACAAGGCAATGGGTAAAAATGGTGCCGAAATGTATCACACAATTTCTGCTGAACGTGGCAATATCCCATATGTGGCTGTACAGTACTGCTTAGGCACACGGCGACACCCGGGAGGGAAGGAGCACTATTTCGCTTTTGGAGAACAAATTATTGTAGAATAGTTTGCGGACTACGTATACAGAGCCCTTAAGCACTAGAAGAGCTGAATCCCCCTCAAGTGACCCAATTTTTAAACTTTCTGTTTTTAACTTTCTCACTTAGTCCCTCTATGGGAATATTTTTATCATCACAGGTCTCATGCAATGCAATACACATGTATTGCATTGCATGAGACCGGATGTCAGTTTTACACTGGTAGATCTCGTGTTAGACTCCGTTGATGGCTGAGCCTAACAGGCCACCGTACCTGGCAGCCTCGGAGGTCATCATGTGATCTCCGGCTGCCATGACCACGTCAGACCTTATCTCGGAGGCCGTCAAAGGTGAGTGCACAACTGCCTCTCCCTCTCTTCTATGTGCCGTGATCACTATGGATCACAGCATCTATAACCCCTGGCAAAAATTATGGAATCACCGGGCTCTGAGGATGTTCATTCAGTTGTTTAATGCTGTTGAAAAAAATCAGATCACAGACATGGCACAAAACTAAAGTCATTCCAAATGGCAACTTCAGGGCTTTAAGAAACACTAAAAGAAATTAAGATAAAAAATGTGGCACTCAGTCAGGGTAATTTTTTTCAGACCAAGCAGAGGAAAAAATTATGGAATCACTCAATTCTGAGCAAAAAAATATGGAATCATGAAAAACAAACACACAAAAGAACACTCCAATACATCACTAGTATTTTGTTGCACCACCTCTGGCTTTAAAGCAGTCTCTGAGGCATGGACTTAATGAGTGACAAACAGTACCCTTTATCAATCTGGCTCCAACTTTCTCTGATTGCTGTTGCCAGATCAGCTTTGCAGGTTGGAGCCCTGTCATGGACCATTTTCTTCAACTTCCAAAGATTTTCAATTGGATTGAGATCCGGACTATTTGCAGGCCATGACATTGACCTTATGTGTCTTCTTTTCAATGAATGTTTTCACAGTTTTTGCTCTATGGCAGGATGCATAATCATCTTGAAAAATGATGTTATCATCCGCAAACATCCTTTCAATTGATGGGATTAGAAAACTGTCCAAAATATCAATGTAAACTTGGGCATTTATTGAAGATGTAATGACAGCCATTTCCCCAGTGCCTTTACCTGACATGCAGCCCCATATCATCAATGACTGTGAAAATTTGTATGTTCTCTTCATGCAGTCATCTTTATAAATCTCATTAGAACGGCACCAAACAAAAGTTCCAGCATCATCACCTTGCCCAATGCAGATTCGCGATTCATCACTGAATATGACTTTCATCCAGTCATCCACAGTCCACGATTGCTTTTCCTTAGCCCATTGTAACCTTGTTTTTTTCTGTTTAGGTGTTAATGATGGCTTATGTTTAGCTTTTCTGTATGTAAATCTCATTTCCTTTAGGCGGTTTCTTACAGTTCGGTCACAGACATTGACTCCAGTTTCCTCCTATTCGTTCCTCATTTGTTTTGTTGTGCATTTCCTGTTTTGGAGACATATTGCTTAGTTTCCGGTCTTGACGCATTGAGGTCTTCCTTGGTCTACCAGTATGTTTTCTTTTAACAACCTTCCCATGTTGTTTGTATTTGGTCCAGATTTTAGACACAGCTGAATGTGAACAACCAACATATTTTGCAACATTGCGTGATGACTTACCTTCTTTTAAGAGTATGATAATCATCTCCTTTGTTTCAATTGACATCTCTCGTGTTGGAGCCATGATTCATGTCAGTCCACTTGGTGCAACAGCTTTTCAAGGTGTGATCACTCCTTTTTAGATGCAGACTAATGAGCAGATCTAATTTGATGCAGGTGTTAGATTTGTAAATTAGAATTTACAGGGTGATTCCATAATTTTTTCCTCTCTGCTTGGTCTGAAAAAAATTACCCTTACTGAGTACCACATTTTTAATCTTGATTTCTTTTAGTGTTTCTTAAAGCCCTAAAGTTGCCATTTGAAATGACTTTAGTTTAGTGCCATGTCTGTGATCTGCTTTTTTTCAACAACATTAAACAACTGCATGAGCATACTCCGAGCCCGGTGATTCCATAATTTTTGCCAGGGGTAGTAGAAGATAGCAAAGGGTTAACTTTATTGGAACCTGATCCAATCCGGTCTCGAGGATGTCACCTGTTAGAGCTATCGCTCTGCACAGGAATCGCAGGGTGCAGGACCCTGGGGGCCCTGAGCGCTAAAAGACCGCCGACCGTTCATAAACATCTGCGATGTACAGAGCCCAGCAAGCGCGGACGTTTATGTGCAGTGGGCAGTCAGGAAGTGGTTAACACATTTTCCTTTAAATTTGACACAAAAGAACTGAAAAATGTATATCATCACAGCCCTACACAAAATAATGTAACATAAAATAAAAAAAAATAAATAAAAAGAGCATGGACCGCACCTCCAAAAATCATACATTTGATCTAATGCCTCTCAGCAAAAATACATATTACTGAACATGAGGTTCTTAGCTTAACATTCTGATCAGACTGTGTGAAGCCCACTGCCATGTCAATGAACCGGCTTATTCTTTTCCCTTTCTTGGACCAGCACTCATCCCATTTGGCACAGGCAATTTTAATTAGCAGGAGTCTGCAAAGAGGGTCTAGCCTATTTTGCTCTCACTTGAGAGCTTGAGGAAGGTGAGTCACAATGCTCCTTTCATGTGGTGTTGGTGCAGTGTGTCAGCCATTGTTGCTGTGGTTTTGTGCTTGTGGGGCGCCGCGGCCTGGAGTCATGAGGACTCGGTCTTGAAGCATGGATGCTGTGAGGCACCAGGCCGCCCGCCCTGCTGGTGCATTCTCACTGTAGCGGTGGTTGGCACATGGCGCCGCTCCTTTTAGGCAGGAAATGTTAGGACCCACTACGAGGTTTGCCGTGACGTGGCAGTGGGCTTCATACAGTCTGATCAGAATGTTAAACTAAGAACCTCATGTTCAGTTATGTATATTTTTGCTGAGAGGCATTAGATCAATGTATGATTTTTTTGGAGGTGCGGTCCATGCTCTTTTTTTGTATAAAATAAATTAAAACAAATATAAAACTACTGTAACTTATTCCTGAATCCTGATGTCATTTATCCCACTGATTTCCAGCTTCAGGTCACTAAATACTACCCACTCAACAGACTCCATTATAGTCAATGGTGACTAAGCCCCGCCCCTTCCGAGTCTTTCACGTTCAGCAGAGATGGAACACTCACATGCATCTGCTGACATCACAGTGAGTGTGACATCACCGGCACAGTGACATCACATTCCACAAAGTTCCATAAACAACTGACTGCAGCCATTGAGCTTTAGTTGTAGTTGGCTTTGACTACAATATACGTGTGGATTGCATTCTCTGATAATTTTACATACGTTTTTGGATAATTGCCCTGTTGTTGCCTGATGCAACATGGACTTTACAGGGAATAGAAAGAGAAAAAGGAAAGAAACACCAGATGGAGAAGACACTGGAAATAACCAGGAACCTCCAGCAAAGATAAGGAAGATGGATTCCAAGAAATCTGGGCAGGTTGGTCAGGTATTACCTGTCAATGAGGGAACCCAGAATATTTCCTTCCTAGACACTGTACAAAACAGATGTGAAAAGCTTGTGGGATACATCACAAATCGAGCTGATAATCTAAAAAAACTGAGTACTTTGGGTCCAACCAGGATCATTAACCTGAAAGGTAATGAAAGTGCAGCAGAAGAGAAGAGAACTGGGAGAAAAAGGAAACATCATGAAGATCCAGCCACCAGTCAAGATGACATCTCAGGTGAATGTAGTGGCCCCAGTAGCAAAAAAATAAAGACCACTGTCCCTCTCACCAGGGATAAGTTTATCTGCCATGGCATACTTGGACAAGGGAGTTATGGGAAGGTTATGCTGGCCACTGATAAAATAAGGAAAGAAAGTGTGGCCCTTAAAATCATTAAGAAAGAAAGCCTAATCTCCTTCCCTGAATGCCTTGTAGAACACCATGTCCTGAAGCTTAGCCACAACAGCAGATTCCTAACCCATTGCCATGCCGCGTTTCATACGGAAAACCATGCGTATTTTGTCACCGAGCTGGCCAGTGGAGGGGATCTGCTTCACTATATATATAGTACCATTCCCCTGAAGGAACCTGTAAGATTTATAGGAGCAGAAATCGTTTGTGGCCTACAATTCCTGCACAGCAATGACATCATTCACCGGGACTTAAAACCGGATAACATCCTGCTGACTGGTGACGGGCACATAAAGATTACTGATTTTGGACTATCTCTATACGAGTTTGATAAGAGATTTAATGCCAGAGATTTCAGTGGAACACCTGGGTATGGCGCCCCAGAAATGATCATGGGAGACGCTTATGATGAAGGTGTGGACTGGTTCGCCTTTGGAGTCATATTGTACGACATGATTTTCCAAGACTCACCATTTCCAGGAGACACCACTGAAGAGATTGTGAATAATGTCTTGTACGAAGAACCATCATATGAAAACCTCACTGACCACGATGCTATGGACATTATGTCCAAACTACTCTGCAAAGACCATTATGTCCGGCTAGGGGTTAATGGAAAAATCAGAACGCACCCCTTCTTTTCAAATATAAACTGGAAAGACATAAGGACAGGAAAAGCGCCATCTCCAGTTATTATAGGAAGGAACCCGTATGTCACCATGAGACAGCAGATCTCAGCACCGCGCAGTGATGGCGTGAACGAGACAATTCCTGCTAGAGAACAGAGGATTTTCACGAGTTTCCCGTTTGTGGGTCCAGCATGGAGCACAACTTACCACTAAGCGGAGAAACAGCATAATACCGTCATACCATCTAATCCTCCTGTATCTTGACGCAAGACTATCTACTGGAGTTCATTTATTTCTGTACCATCAGCTCCTACTACCTGCACTCAAAATGCCAACATCATCATGTTTCATGTCATCAGTAACAAGCATGGCTGGCCTGCCAATCTGAAGAACATTCTTCCACATCTTCCTATTACCTCCATCTCTATATGTGCTGATCTGCGGCAAAGCAGTCACACAATGTATCTGACCTACTTACAGAGGGCTGAAAGCTGCTGCTCCACTGCCAACGTGACCACTGGCAGTCTGCTCTGTGCCAACTGGGATGGAGCATAAGCAGCAATGAGGCCCCTGTGCCACGTTCCCCAGGTGGATTCAGAAGTGAAGTCATAAAATCCAAACTCTGGAATCCTTGTTGGGAGATGTGACGCATGAATTACAGGACACAACTGCGGCATCTACAGCCGTCCTTGGTGCGATTGTCAACCTGGCTATACGGGGTCCACAGCTTTCCCCTATCCAGTGCTATGGTCAGTGTTGCTCGCTGACTGGCAGCTTTGTGCCCATTTAGGCAATAATTTGTAATGTCAGCCACTTTATTTTAGCAAATAATTATTAAAAGCTAAAATAGACTCACCCTTGCTGGCTACATTATGCATGGAAAAATAAAAAAATTCTATATATTACATTGCTTTCAATAAATGATCGCCATTATTACTGTGCTATTGGTGTTGTATTTTAGCTTTATCTCTGAATATGTCTAGATGATATATTATCCCCTTAGCGCACAATGAGGTTTCATGAAATTGCAGCCAATGCTGCTGACTATGGTTATGAATGCTGGTGACTATGGTTATGAATGCTGGTGACTATGGTTATGAATGCTGGTGACTATGGTTATGAATGCTGGTGACTATGGTTATGAATGCTGGTGAATATGGTTATGAATGCTGGTGACTATGGTTATGAATGCTGGTGACTATGGTTATGAATGCTGGTGACTATGGTTATGAATGCTGGTGAATATGGTTATGAATGCTGGTGACTATGGTTATGAATGCTGGTGAATATGGTTATGAATGCTGGTGACTATGGTTATGAATGCTGGTGAATATGGTTATGAAAGAACAACTGGGGAGATTCAGGTTATTGCTCTACAACTTGAAAAACTGCTTGTGACAGATCTGTCATTATAACATGACATTATTTAGTAGTTATTTTGCCCTAGAATCTGTCTGCTGAACCACCATGCATCACATATAAAACTGGTGAACGGTAATGGGCAGAGGGGAGCTGGGATTTCCGCATCAGTGCCTGGGTGCAGCCACTACCTCTGCACAACTCACACCTACACTCCTTTTCGTATACTGCTGTGGATGGTACAAGGGTATAATGAAACCGATCACATTAGAAAAGACTCAAGTGATCAGAAACTACATTTCCTGGTAGTCTTTCCGCATTAAATATAAAGATGTAGGGGCATGAAAAAAGTGAGGGTGTCAATACTGAGGGTCCGAGATAAGAGGGAGGAGAACCCATGTGAGGCCAGGCTGTTCCACAAGATATCAGGATAGACAAACAATTTGTGGCTTTGAATGAACGGCCACTGAAGAGATCACAGGAGAAATAACGGAATTTGGAGTAAAAGGCTTTATATACGGTATTTGCACATGTGGATATTTGGTATATTTTAATTTTGGCTAAATAATATACACAAGAGTTCTACTTGGACAACCCCATCCTAAATGCCTGAGTTCTCCATGTTAAATAAGAGAGCCTTATACTCACCTCCTGCACTGGCGCCTTTTCAGCAATATTAGGCATCGGGTCTCCTGGCACTCACATGACACTATGTCGCCGGCTGTTGCCTTTATTATTTCATCAGAGTGGACGATCACACCCCCCAATTGGCTGCAGATTTCATATTGTCACGTGAGCACCGAGAGACCTGGCGCCAACACTGCTGGAACGGCACTGGTGTGGGAGGTAAGTATAGGGTTTTCCAATTTCATTCAAGAGACTGGCACTGGCCAAGTACGGACAACCCCTTTAAGTAAGGTAGGTTTCCACTGTGCAGATGCTACAAGTAGCCATAAACAACGATTACTGCAAGTGCCAATAAGTGCACGTGTCCAACAACACTGAGGCATTACCAACAAACATGTTCACTTATTCTCCCCTCCCCAAGAGGGTTTTGCCTTTGGGCATTTATGATTGCTGCACGGCAGTAAAGGGTCCCTCCAAGTTCAAAAGGGGTTGTCATATTAAAGTACATTTTAATCAACATACATTGGATTAATAAGTTCCACAATTGGATGTGTAAAAATATAATGTGTGGAGATAATCGTATACTGTGTAATGGCTGTCTGACTGTGCAGGAACCACAGCTCCTGGGCAGAGAATGAAGCAAAAGCAAGTATACAGACAGGACAGCATGGGATCGAGGCTGAGGCTATGTGCCCACGATGCAGAAATGCTGCATATTTTTTACGCTTCTCCCTGGCAGGAAAAACGCATGCGGATTTTACATGCGTTTTTCCCGCCAGGTAGAAGCGTTTGTGAAGCGTCTTTGCATGCGCATTTCTGCATGCGGGTTATCAAGTACTTTTCCAAGCGATTTTAGCATCACTTGGAAAAGTGCTTGACAACTTGTCCACCTTGTTGCAACGGGCATGGATTTATAGTAGTGTGACCAAGTTAGTTAAAAAAGAGAATAAGAATGGTGAAAAACAAAAAAAAATAAAGTTTATACTCACCTTCCGATGTCTTCCCGGTGTTTTGTCTGCTCCGTCCAGTGTCTTGCACTGCTCGCGGTGGTGTGAAGGACCTGCGGTGACGTCATTGAGCCATGTGATGGGTCACATGACTCAGTGACGTCATGGCAGGTCCTTCACAACCACGCGAACATTGCAAGTCACTGGACGTAGCAGACAAAACACCGGGAAGACATCGGAAGGTGAGTATAAACCTTATTTTTTATTTTAAATTCTATTTTTTACAGTTTCTATGGTACCCAGGTCTGGATGAGAGTCTACTCTACTCCAGACCTGGGTACCATCCGCACATAGAAACGCATATAATCCGTGAGTACAAATGTACTGACACGGATTATATGCGTCTCAATGCAAGTCAATAGCGGCGATTACGCCGCGCTTCCGCAAAATTAATGGACATGCTGCAGATTTTTGAGCGCAGCATAAACGCTGCGGAAAAAAAAACGCACCATGGGCACTGAAAGTGCGGCTTGTCATTGGGGACCATGGGGGGCGGATTACCAAGCGTTTTTGAAGCGTTTATACTGCGGAAATTCCGCAGCATAAATGCTTGAAAAACACATTGTGGGCACACAGCCTTATTCTTTCTGTGAGGTAAAACATTTTACTGCCAGCGTTAAATCTGGTTTTCCAATACGTTATATTGTCTTTTCGCTGGAAAGACAATGAGGACCCCTGACGTAGGTGCAGGCTTACATATTTTGGTCAAAATATTAACTAATACCTTACATAATTTTCCATCCTTGCAGGATACAGCCAGGCTTTTGTAGTGTTGGTGGAAACCATGTGTCTGTTCTTGAAGGGTGCACATATATAGTGCTCGGCAGACCGCCTGATCTAGCATCTTTTACAGAAAATAAGACAAGGTCTTACATCATTTTTTGCTCAAAAAGATGGGTTAGGGCTTATTTTCAGGGAATGTCTTCATTTATCCATATATAATAATCATGTCATATCACACACATTGCACATACACAAGAATATATGTAGCACCCTGAGGATTCGGCTGCTACAGGGGTATTGCACCTCAACCCAGAGGTGTGGTATTCCACTCCCGGGTAAGGATGGAGTGTGGAACTGAGCTCAGTTAGCTGCATGCACTACACACATCCCATTTCCGAGGAACAGACCGATGGTACTCCCACTAGAGAAATGTGCAGGTACGACAGTGTCTGTTCCTGGCTGGAGTGGGAGGGGGGTGGAACATCCCAGTAGTGTAGGGGCAGATAGGGGGAGCAGCCTGGGTAAAGTTAGGAGCTCATTGGCTGCTGGTCACCTGAGCTCACACATAGAGGGAGTATATAAGGTGGGAACCATCTTAGATCAGGGTCAGTCTTTTGCAGAGTGAGGTCAGTCTGTCAGAGCAGAGGAGAAGAGCAGCTCCAAGGCCAAGAGAGAGAGAGAGGAGAAAGAAAGACCCAGAGGGGGAGAAAGAAGGAACTCCAAGAGCCCAAATTAGACCAGAGGGTGAAGAGTTGGCAACAGGGTACCGGATCCCAAGCTGGCAGAGGCTACAGCACACCTTAGCCAGGAACCGGAGGTCGTGGGCAGGATCGATCTGCCACGATCACCCACTAAATCCACCCGGAAGGCAGACCAGGAATAGGGTCAGGGAACCCAGAGACAAGGGTTTACCACCAAGAGGCCCGAGGGAGCCGGACATAGGTGGATCCCTGGTGGGGAAGGCCAGAGAAGAGGACAGGACAGAAAGGGAGCTCAGGACCACGCTCCAGAATCACCTGGGGGTTGGCTGAGTCCAGGACCTGGTGGACGCAGCACGGCTCGGGTGGTCACTTAAGGCCGGAGTGACCAGAACAACTGCAGTAAGTAAACAAACCCTGAACTGCACAGCCCGACTCTGAGTCTCATTTCCATCCTCGCTGCACCACCACAACCCCCATCCTCTGCAACTGACCCCCTGAGGCTATACCCCTCCCGTTGGGGGTTATACTACCTAAGCTGCACACACATCACCAGCCTCAGTGGACCCTGCTGCAGCGGCGGCCTTTTGACCGCAAATCAACGGGTGGCGTAGTCGACACAAAAGAACATCTAGAAACATCATAAGGACTGCCACACACTGAGTTTGACACCCTGGGCACGGACCGGGTCACCGCCACTCGGAGACTACAACCCCCATCTGATCCGGCTCCGGGTATCCCCCAAACAACACTAGCCCAGGGGGCGCGTCATATACACAGACACACACACTGCACATACATACCAGCCTGTCTCAGCTCCTCTAGACTTCCTCTGTTAAAAGACCTTTGGTGACATCAGGGTCATAGGACAGTGATTTCTCCAAAGGTCCTTAAGTAGTCTGAACCTTGGAATAGAAACGCTGAGGGCCTCAGAGTGGGAACCTAGAGAAATTGTCCAGTCTCCCCCCCTACATACCAGTCTATCTACTCTTCAGTTACTCTAGGCTCCCACAGTTCAAGAACCTTTGCTGACATTATGGTCACATGACTATGATGTCACCAAAGGTCCTTAAGCAGCCTTGGAATAGAAATGCTTAGGGAGCCCCAAAGAGTAGGGGCCCTGATAAATTGCCCAGTTGCTCCCCTCTCCTAACGCCAGCCCTGACTAACTAAGACTTATTTTTGGAGTAGGGCCTATATGTCAAGCATCCTCCAAAAATCCTGTAAAATCATGCTAGGGCTTATTTTTGGGGAAATTCTGTAATAGCTTTGGCATCACTAATAGGCTGCAAGTTGGCATGTTGCACTACATGTATCTGTGTGACTGGCGCCCTATACAAGCCTTATCCTGTGTATTTCTAATCCCCTCCATGAATAGTACCGTATTTTTCAGACTATAAGACGCATTTTTTTCCTCCAAAATTTTGGAGGAAAATGGGGGGTGATTCTTATAGTCCAAATGTTGGGGAGGGGTGGGTATATATACTGTGCTAGGGGGAGCTGTAGCGGTGGAGGAGCGGGGCACAGGGGGCAACAGCTGCCTGCTGCAGCCTACACTGTCCCCGCTGCTAAAGAAAATGAATATTCACTGCTCCCCACGCCCATGGAGAGCACTGAATATTCATGGTCCTTAATAGCAGCACACAGTGTAGCCGCAGCTGCTGCCGGAATCGCCTGTGCCCGCTGTTAAAGGGCATGAATATTTAACCTCTCTCCACGCCCTTTAATAAGCGGGCATACGAGATAACCCGGCAGCAGCAGGAGACGCAGCGCGGCTAAGCTGTGTGCCGGCTATGAAGGAGCATGAAGTCACTGCTCCCCGCGCACACAGTACCGGCGCGGGGAGAGGTTACTTCCGTCAGCTGATCTCTCCTTGTGAGCCGCGCATAGCAGTGACGCCATGCGCGGCTCACATGGGGAGATCAGTGCGGGCAGACAGGCGTCAGCGCTGGAGGAGAGAAGAAAGGTGAGTAGCAATGTTTATATATTTATTTTTTTTATGTGCGGCATGATGGGGATTACGGGGACCATGCATACTAGGAAAAAGGATGAAGGGGCCATACATACCAGGGTAAGGATGAGGGGGGCCATACATACCAGGGTAAGGATGAGGGGGGCCATACATACCAGGGTAAGGATTAGGGGGGCCATACATACCAGGGTAAATATGAGGGGGCCATACATACCAGGATAAAGATGAGGGGGCCATACATACCAGCATAAAGATGAGGGGGCCATACATGCCAGGATAAAGATGAGAGGGGCATACATACCAGGATAGGGATTAGGGGTACCATGCATACCAGGATGGGGATTGCTGTGCCATGCATACCAGGATGGGGATTGCTGATACATGCATACAAGGACGGGGATGAGGGGTGCCATGCATACCAGGACAGGGAGGAGGGGTGCCATGCATACCAGGACAGGGATTAGGGGTGCCATGCATACCAGGATAGGGATTAGGGGTGCCATGCATACCAGGATAGGGATTAGGGGTGCCATGCATACCAGGATAGGGATTAGGGGTGCCATGCACACCAGGATAGGGATGATGGGTGCCAGGCATACCAGGATGGAGGGGTTCCATGCAAACCAGGATGGAGGGATGCCAGGCATACCAGGATGGAGGGATGCCAGGCATACCAGGATGGAGGGATGCCAGGCATACCAGGATGGAGGGATGCCAGGCATACCAGGATGGGGACCATGTATAAAAGGAAGGGGGGGGGCATATATACCAGGATGGGGGATATTGTCAGAATTGGGGGATATTACCCCTATACCAGTGTCAGCAGAAGACACCCCCCCCCCTTAAAAGTGGATCATGAACACATCTTTTGCTTAAATTTTTTTTTTCTCCTCTAAAACCTAGGTGCGTCTTATGGTCCGGTGCGTCTTATGGTCCAAACAATATGGTAGGTGTGAGTGGTTATTTCATTAGTATTTTGCACCAGCTCTCTCTCCACCTGAGGGCTGCTACATCCCGTTGTACATTAGTATTGCGACTAGGAATTGGCAAGTATGGCTGCCTCTTTTATAATGTATGTTATATAGCAAAATTAATTGCATCATTCAAAACTACAACTCGTTCTGCAAAAAAAAAAAATCCTCACATGGCTGTGTCAATGGAAAAATAATAAAACAGCATGGATTTATACAGTGTGACCTTTAGAGTGGTTAAAAATAAAAAAATAAACCTTGATACTTACTTTCCGATGGCCCGGCGTGTGTTGCTGCGCTCCTTCCTGGCTGCCAGCTGATCGCGGGACACTGCACTGAAAGACCTGCTGTCACATGACTGTAACGTCAGCGCAGGTCCTTCAGTCTGCTGGCAAGCACAGGGAAGGAGACCGGGGGCTGTCGGTAGGTGAATATAATCTTTATTTTTTATTTTATTCTTTTTTTTACAGTTTCTATGGTACATGGGTGTGGATGAGAGTCTTCTCTTCTCCACACTCGGGCACCATCCACACATTACAACGCGCCAATTAAGCATGTACAGAAGCAGTCTTGCAGAATTGGCGCGTTCTAATGCAAGTCAATGGCGGCGAAAACGCAGCGCTTCCGCAAAATTAATGGACATGCTGCGGATTTTTGAGAGCAGCATAAACGCTGCAGAAAAATCCGCAGCATGGGCATCGAAAGTGCGGAATTGCATAGGGGACCATGGCAGAAGGCTTACCATGCGTTTCCCAAGCGTTTACGCTGCGGAAAATTCCGCAGCAAAAACGCTTGAAAAACACATCGTGGGTACACAGCCTAAATTCACTTTTAATCCTTATGCAACTAATGGCACTTTGTTGCACCCCTGGTATGGTCAATGTCCAAGGGGATCAGGTATTAGTCTTAGTGCCCACAGCAGAAAGTAAGCTCATGGCCAAGTGGCAAGGGCCATATGAAGTCCGGGAAAAGGTTGGGGAGATAAATTAGAGAGTATATCAACCTGGGAAGAGAAAACCCAAACAGCTATATCACGTAAATTTGCTATAAGCAAGGAAAGACTGGGAATGTATGATTACGGATGCGACTCCGGTCGTATCGTCTGGGGACCCTCCGACAATGGCCAGGGGAGAGGTAAATATAAGTGACACACTCTCTAAACAGAAGCGACGGGAGACTCAGAAATTGGTGCTGCGGAATACGGACGTAATTTTCAGAAATGCTTGGCCGAACATCTGTGATCCAACATAACATTGTCACAGAGGCCCAGACACAAGCCATCGCAGCTGAGGAAAAACAAATGCTCCAGCTAGGAGTTATCGAGGAGTCCAGGAGGGAGCGGGCTAGCCCCATTGTAACTGGTTCTGAAGCTGGACGGATCGTTATGATTTTGTAACGACTTCTGAAAATGTAATAAAGTGTTGAAATTTGACCTTTATTCAATGTCCTGGGTGGACGAGCTGATTGAGAGACTGGGGCAGGCCCAGTACTTCACCACGGGTTACTGGCAGGTGCCTCGGACAGAGTCAGCCTTCATAACGCCGGAGGGTCTCTATCACTAGGTCGTCTTGCCTTTTGGGTTACATGCAGCCTCGGCCATGTTCCAGAGGCTGATGGACATAGTGTTAGAGCCTTATCAGAAGTATGTATCGGTGTATTTGGATGATATTACCTTTAGTACCAAGTGGCATACCAACTTGTCCTAGGTACAATCAGTAGTGGATTTGCACACAGCCGTGGGCTTAACAGTGAACCCAAAAATGTGGAAACTGCTGTCACTTCCCTTTCCACACTGAAACGAAGATCATCGAAAAGGAGGGGACTGGGACATCCCTACTCTCCCCTGCTTTGTTTGCCGCCCATCAGTGATGCTGGTTTCAGGGGCTGGTCCGTGCAATGTCTCCCTCAGCGCCCTGTGCGATAAGTGCTTAGCTGAATAGTAATAACTTATTACTAATAAGCCGACTCTGCTTACAGTCAGATATCAGAACTACACTTATGTATTTTATGTCTGAGTGCTTACTTCACGATTCAACAGCTGTTCATTTGTTCCAAAAAAATTTGATTTCAGTGATAAAACTGACATCCTAACAAGTTTGAGCAAGGTCTACTACTCCTCGGATGACTCTTCTGCACAGTATAAAAATAGGAGAAACCTTATAATTGTATGCCATCACAAGAAACATTTTGGAGTGAAAGCTGAATGGCACTTTTTTGCTATTCAGCTCCTGGCAAAAGGTGTATGTGATGGTTTAGGAGGCACGGTGAAATGTCTAGCAGCTCAAGCTAGCCTCCATAGACCACATTCAGACCAAATTTTAACACCCATGCAACTTTTCCAACTGAGTGAGAAAAATATTCCTAACATCCAGTTCACGTACTGTACAAACCAGGACTAAGAAGAAGAGGAAAGTTTGTTAAAACATTGGTTACAAAAAGCAGAACCCATCAAAGGAACTAAGCAATACCACACTTTAATTCCATGTAGTGAAACAAAAATATAAACAAGGATTTTTTCATCCAGAAATGACAGTGAAGTCCATGAAGTGATTGAAGGTGGCACAAGATTGGCGATGGATGATATAACTGGATATGTGACCTGTGAGTATGATCAGCACTGGTGGCTGCTGGCTAATGGACTCTCCAAAGACTAGGACAATGAAGAAGTAAAGCCATTTTTCTGCACCTTCTGGTCCATCACCATCCTTTGTGTATCCAAGAAAGCAGACATTTTGAAAGTAACCAAAAATCAGATATTAACACAAGAGGACCCAAACCCCATAACAGGCGTACATACTGACACAAAAGGAAACGGCCATTGTTAGTAAGAGATTGTGGACAAGATTACATTTCACCCAGAAGAGAGAACAAATTATTGAGAAAAGATCAGTGTAAAGACGTACTATTAATTGTTCAGACTAATTCATAATGTTTTATTTTATCGCTGGAAGATTTTACTGTATTTTTTTCATTTTTTTTTAAACTGGAAAAAGGAAATGTCTAGTGAAGTAATAATAAAAAAAAGTTGTTACATGTATAACTGTATATTAAAAAGGTGTTAAAATATTGATTCTTTTAGTTTAGCATTAAACCTATGACTAGGATGAGACTGTATTTAGAAAATCACACAACAAAATATGATCCTACAGAAATACCAACTTGAATCCCTGAAGGAATGTAACCAATAACACAAGTAACACATACGCATTTTTTTTATTTTTTTTTTTTACAAAACACAGTTTTCCCGAAATCGCCCATCAAAATTTAGAATTTGACTCCTCGAAAACAAAATAACAAACTTGGTTAAGACATGTCGAATTAAAGCCTGTACAATTCTGAACAAAATGCTGCCTCTCCCATCTCTATCTTAATTGTAGCCCGCAATATGATAAATGTAAAGTCTATAAAAAAATAACGAAAATAAAAAATCCTAAATTTATTATTTTTACTTCACTAAAGTAGCACTTCAAAAAAATGGTGTCATTCAAAAGTACAACTTGTCCTGCAAAAAACAAGCCCTTGGTTATATTGAAAAAATATAAAAGTTATGGCTCTGGAAAAAAGAGGAGAAAAAAAACTAAAGTGCAAAGATAGAAAATCACAAGATCATGAACGGGTTAATATCAAGTAAATTGAACCAGTGTTATGTAAAAATTAACCATTACAGAACATTGCTAATATTTTCCTATTTTTTCATATTTTATATAATGGTTGTTCCCCAGCTTTTCCAGTCTGCAGAATGCCAGATCTGCCCGGCCAGTCAATCTAAACGCTACCGTGGAGGTGACCGGAAGTGAGAGCGCGCGCGGGGTGTGAACACGTGGGCTGTGGTGTGGCTGTGGTGAGCGGCGTGCGGCGTGGTCCGACTCGGCTCGCGGCCCTCTGGCGAGGGAGCCAGGCGGAGGTGACCAAGTGGACCGGGAGGACCGGTAGGAGGCGACCGGAGGAACGAGCGCAAGAGAGCGCTGTGATATCGTGCAGCGCCGGCCGGCGGAGGGCGCCAGGTGGTGGTGACCAGGAGGACCGGTAAGAGGCGACCGGAGGGGCGAGCGCGCTGTGATAGCGTGCAGCGTCCCTAGAGGAGGTGAGTGAGGGGCAGGAGGCCGCGATAAGAGGCCCTACTGAACCCGAGCGTGTATTGTACTGTATTTGTATTGTAATTGTATTTTATTTAAGTGCTCCCCCCCCCGGCCTTATTTAAATTAATCCCCTGTCCATATTTGATCGATCTCCCCCCTATCCATATTTAATACAACTCCCCAGGCCATCTTTAGTGATCCCCCAGACCATATTTAATTGATCACCCCCCGTCCATATTTAAATTGATCCCCTGATAACCCCCCGTCCATATTTAACTGATCCCCCTGACAACATTTAAATTGACCCCCCCGTCCATATTAAATTGATCCCCCGACCACATTTAACTGATTGACCCCCCCAGCCCATAATCAATTGACCCCCCCGTCCATATTAAATTGATCCCCCGACCACATTTAACTGATTGACCCCCCCAGCCCATAATCAATTGATCCCCCTTGTCCATATTTAATAGATTCCCCCTGTCCACTTTTACTGATCCCCCAGTCCCTATTTATTTGCCTTATCCCCATCCATATTTAATTAACCCCCTGTCCATAATTAATTGATTGATTCCCCAGTCCACAATTAATTATTTCCCCAGCCCATATTTATTGATCCCCAGTCCATAGTCAATTGACACACCGTCCATACTTAATTAATCCACCTGACCTACTCAGCTGAGTCCCCGGTCCATACTTAATTGATCCCCCGTCCATACTTAACTGATCCCCCGCCGATATCTAATTGATACACTTGCACATCCCTAATTGATCCCCGTCCATAGACCTATATATAAATAATTGTGTTTTGTACTTGTATATATATACTGACTGTATCCCCATATTTAGAATGGCGTCCATCTTGGCCGGAGCCGTGCAGTGTACATCTTGCGCAATGTATGCATTCCGTGAGCTACCGCTCGAGGATCCATACTGCTGCGAGAGATGTGAGCATATTGTGCACTTGGAAGCCCAAATTCTGGATCTAAGTGCTCAGATAGCGATACTGAGGAGCATCGACAACATGGAACGGAGTTAGCTGCTCACCGAGCAGACACTCAATGGGTCAATACTGGGGGTGGAGCATAGAGGGGAAGTGCAGGCTGAACAGGCAGGGAGCTGGATAACAGTTAGGAGGGATAGAGGGAAGAAGTATAGGAAGGCTGGTTCAGAACCGGCATTATTGGAGCACGACAGATTCTCTGACCGCCGGGGGAGTGTATGCTCCAGTAATGAGGGGGAGGGGGGAAGTGTAGGGCAGGCAAGACAGGTCCTGGTAGTGAGTGATTCTATTATTAGGGGGACAGACAGGGCAATCTGTCACAAAGACCGGGATCGCCGAACGGTGTGCTGCCTCCCTGGCGCTCGAGTCCGGCACATCGCGGATCGGGTTGACAGGTTACTGGGTGGGGCTGGCGAAGACCCAGCGGTCATGGTCCACATCGGCACCAATGACAAAGTGAGTGGTAGATAGAGGGTCCTTAAAAATGATTTCAGGGACCTAGGTAGGAAGCTTAGGGCAAGGACCTCCAAAGTAGTTTTCTCAGAAATACTACCAATCCCGCGAGCCACACAGGAGCGCCAACGGGAAGTTAGGGAGGTGAATAAGTGGCTAAAGAGTTGGTGCAAGGCAGAAGGGTTTGGGTTCATGGAGAACTGGGCTGACTTCGCAGTCGGCTACAGGCTCTACCGTAGGAACGGGCTGCACCTCAATGGGGAGGGTGCAGCGGTGCTGGGGAAGAAGATGGCTAATAGGTTGGAGGAGTATTTAAACTAGAGACGGGGGGGGGGGACCAAGGAAATAGGTGGGATGTGAGGCAAGCAAGGGGGAAGGGGAGAAGTGAATATAATGAGGGTGGAGAGGGGGGTGAGGATAGTACAGTTAGATCGCTAGAGAAGAATAGGAAGCTAAATAACCCCAAAATTTTATCTTGCATGCTGACCAACGCAAGAAGCCTGACCAATAAGGCGAATGAGCTGCGGGCGCTTATATCGGAGGAGAGGTATGACATCGTAGGTATAACAGAGACTTGGCTAGATGATAGCTACGACTGGGTGGTAAATTTATTAGGATTATAGTTTATTTAGAAGGGACCGGAAACAGGGGAAAGGCGGAGGAGTCTGCTTATATGTAAAGTCATGTCTAAAGCCCAGAATAAGGGAAGATATAGGAGAGGGAGAAGAGGGGGTCGAGTCCATGTGGGTAGAGATAGAGGGGGCAAAAAATAATAATAAAATATTATTGGGGGTCTGCTATAAGCCACCAAATATAACAGAGGAGAATGAGAGTCTGCTATTAGGACAAATAGACAAAGTAGCAAAACATAATGAAGTGATTGTAATGGGGGATTTCAACTACCCGGATATTGACTGGGAAACAGAAACCTGTAGATCTCAGAAAGGAAAAAGGTTCTTGACAAATATTAAGGATAATTATCTCTCCCAACTAGTGCAGGAACCAACGAGAGGGAAGGCCGTGTTGGACTTAATATTGACTAATAGGCCTGATAGAATAACTGAGGTACAGATAGGGGGGCACCTAGGTAATAGCGATCATAATATTATCAATTTCAAAATGCCCTTCAGTAGGGTTATCAATAAGGGAACAACTAAAACATTAAACTTTAGGAGGGCGAAGTTTGATCAGCTGATAGAAAACCTTCAACTTATTGACTGGGACAAAGTTCTTAATCAAAGGAATACGAATAGTAAATGGGAAACCTTCAAAAGAATTCTGAATACTCAGTGCGAGAGGTATATACCGTATGGGAATAAAAGGGCCAGAAATAAGAGGAAACCAATATGGTTGAACAAGAACGTAAAAGGGGCGTTAAATAGTAAAAAAAGAGGCATTCAAGAGATTAAAACAGGAAAACAGTAAGGAGGCACTAATGTGTTACAAGGAAAAAACGAGAACCTGTAAAAAACAAATAAAAATAGCGAAGGAGGAAACAGAGAGACGTATTGCTAGGGAAAGTAGATCAAATCCCAAACTGTTCTTTACGTATATAAATAGTAAAAGGATTAAATCGGATAATATTGGACCGATAAAAAGTGATGAAGGCAAAATCATAGAGAAAGATGAGGATAAAGCTAACCTATTAAATAATTTTTTTTCGACAACTTTCACAAAGGAAATAGAACTAACAGGCGAAATGAGAAGTGACAAGCTTAATCCTCCACTAAGTATGACTAATCTAACCCAAGTTGGGGTACAGAAACGCCTCAGTAACATTAAAATAAACAAATCACCAGGACCTGATGGCATACACCCACGGGTACTAAGGGAACTAAGTAATGTGATAGACAGACCGTTATATCTTATATTTAAGGACTCTGTTGAGACTGGGTCTGTACCACTTGATTGGCGACAGGCGAATGTAGTGCCAATATTCAAAAAGGGAGCAAAAAGTGACGCCGGAAACTATCGGCCGGTGAGTCTGACGTCCGTTGTGGGCAAAATTTTTGAAAGCTTCATTAAAGAGGCAATTACGGAGCATCTTGATGCTAATAATCTTTTAACCCCGAACCAACATGGATTCATGAGGAATCGCTCCTGCCAAACAAACCTGATTGACTTCTACGAGGAGGTTAGCTCTCGATTAGATCAGGGGGAACCAATGGATGTCGTGTATCTAGACTTTGCAAAAGCGTTCGATAGCGTGCCACATAATAGGTTGGTATACAAAATGAGAATGATGGGGCTGGGGGAAAATGTCTGCAAGTGGGTAGCTAACTGGCTAAAGGATAGAAGGCAGAGGGTGGTTATAAATGGAATATACTCAGATTGGGTAAGCGTCACTAGTGGGGTACCACAGGGGTCTGTACTAGGCCCAATGTTATTTAATATCTTTATTAACGACATAGTCAACGGGATAAATAGTAAAATGTCAATATTTGCAGATGACACAAAGTTATGTAAAACAATTAATATAAAAGAGGACAGTGCAGACCTACAGAGGGATTTGGATAAGCTGAGTAGGTGGAGCATTAAATGGCAAATGAGGTTTAATGAGGAGAAATGTAAGGTCATATATATGGGAAGGAAAAATGGAAGTCACCAGTACTCACTGAATGGGAAATCATTGGGGAATTCAGAGATGGAGAAGGACTTGGGCATCTTGATTGATAGCAAACTAAATTGGAGTGCCCAAAGTCAGGCCGCTGCTGTAAGGGCAAACAGGGTAATGGGATGTATCAGAAGAGGTATAGCTGCAAAGGATGAGAACATTGTACTTCCACTGTACAAAGCACTGGTCAGACCACACTTGGAATACTGTGCTCAGTTATGGGCCCCAATATATAGAAAGGATATAAACGAGCTTGAAAAGGTACAAAGGAGGGCAACAAAATTAATAAAGGGAATGGAGGGACTGCAATACCCAGAGAGGTTGGCAAAACTAGGACTATTCAGCCTGGAAAAGAGAAGGTTGAGGGGGGACATAATAAATGTGTACAAATATGTTAGGGGACAGTATAGAGACCTTGCCCGGGATTTATTCAAAAGGAGGAATATTACGGTAACAAGAGGGCATTCACTAAGACTGGAAGAGAAAAGGTTTCAGCACCAGCATAGGAAGGGGTTCTTTACGGTAAGAGCAGTGAAAATATGGAATTCACTGAGTGAGGAGACGGTAATGTCGGATTCACTACACCAGTTCAAGCGGGGACTGGATGCATTTCTAGATACCAGGCAGATTTCAGCGTATACTTAAAAATAAAATAAAATAGTAGGTTGATACAGGGATTTATTCTGACTGCTGGTTTCAGAGTCGGGAGGGAATTTTTCCTCAGGTGAAGATTGGCTAAATCATTTGGGGTTTTTGCCCTCCTCTGGATCAACTGTAGCAATTACAGGACTAACAGGTCGAACTTGATGGACGCAAGTCTTTATTCGGCTTTACAAACTATGTAATAAATGATCAAATCTTGTATAATAATATTACTAGTCAGGTTGCTACTCAGAAGCTTAGAAACGCCGGGTAAAGATCTGTGTGAAGCTGTAATGAACTCATCTGCCCAGATATGCGGTCACCAATCTCCATACTGTAGCTTAGCTATGGAGCCTCACCTTACAAGGTCCTGGGAGAGGGGTAATAAACCCTGTGGAGCTGTAATATAGACCTGCGAAACACTGACTCCCCTTTTCTTACTACCCAATGTACCATAGTTGGGCAGAATTACCTTTTGGAAACTCTTGATATCTGGGTAATTTGCAAAAGATTTGTTCACAAGTACATTTTCTTAGCCCTTCCACAGTAGAATTTTGTGTTTTTAATAAAAATAGCAGAAATAGATATTTTTTAAACTTATAGATTTAACCCTTTCGCGCCAGAGCCAGTTTTTGCCTTTGTGATCAGGCCAATTTTTTTCAATTCTGACCAGCGTCACTTTTTGAGGTAATAACTCTGAAACGCTTCAACATATCCCAGTGGTTCTGAGATTGTTTTATTGTGACATATTGTACTTCATGATAGTAGTCAGGATAGTAGTAATTTTTTTTCTAGATATACCGTATTTTTCGGATTATAAGACGAACTTTTTTCCTCCAAAATTTTGGGGTGGAGAGGTGCCATGCATACCGGGATGGAGGGGTGCCATGCATACCGGGATGGGGATGAGGGGTGCCATGCATACCAGGATGGGGATGAGGGGTGCCATGCATACCAGGATGGGGATGAGGAGTGCCATGCATACCAGGATGGGGATGAGGGGTGCCATGCATACCAGGATGGGGATGAGGGGTGCCATGCATGCCAGGATTGGGGATGAGGGGTGCCATGCATACCAGGATGGGGATGAGGGGTGCCATGCATACCAGGATGGGGATGAGGGGTGCCATGCAAACCGGGATGGAGGGGTGCCATGCAAACCGGGATGGAGCGGTGCCATGCATACCAGGATGGAGGGGTGCCATGCATACCGGGATGGGGATGAGGGGTGCCATGCATACCAGGATGGGGATGAGGAGTGCCATGCATACCAGGATGGGGATGAGGGGTGCCATGCATACCAGGATGGGGATGAGGGGTGCCATGCATACCAGGATGGGGATGAGGGGTGCCATGCATACCAGGATGGGGATGAGGGGTGCCATGCAAACCGGGATGGAGGGGTGCCATGCAAACCGGGATGGAGGGGTGCCATGCATACCGGGATGGAGGGGTGCCATGCATACCGGGATGGGGATGAGGGGTGCCATGCATACCAGGATGGGGATGAGGGGTGCCATGCATACCGGGATGGGGATGAGGGGTGCCATGCATACCAGGATGGGGATGAGGGGTGCCATGCATACCAGGATGGGGATGAGGGCCATGTATAACAGGAAGGATGGGGGCATATTTACTAGGATGGGGGATATTAGTACAGAATTGGGGGACATTACCCCTTAACAGTGTGAGCGGCAGACCCCATCCCCCTTAACAGAGCATCATGACCACATTTTTTGCTTAAATTTTCTTTTCTATTTTCCTTCTCTAAAACCCAGGTGTGTCTTATGGTCATGGTCTGGTGCATCTTATAGTCCGAAAAATATGGTAACTAGATTATTTTTTAAAATATCAGAAATTTGGCAAAATTGGGAAAATTTTGCAATTTTTAAACTTTTAATTTTTATGCCCTTAAACCAGAGAGTTAGGTCACACAAAATAGTTCTTTTACATCTGCACAATTTTTTAAACAATTTTTTTTGGTTAGGAAGTTAGAAGGATTAAAACTACAGGGTGGGACATTTATATGCATACACCTAAATAAAATGGGAATGGTTGGTGATATCAACTTCCTGTTTGTGGCACATTAGTATAAGGGAAGGGGAAAACTTTTCCAGATGGGTGGTGACCATGGCGGCCATTTTGAAGTTGGCCATTTTGGATTCAACTTAATTTTTTTCAATGGGTAGAGGGTCATGTGACACATCAAACTTATTGAGAATTTCATAAGAAAAACAATGATGTGCTTGGTTTTAACGTAACTTTATTCTTTCATGAGTTTTTTACAAGTTTATGACCACTTATCAAATGTGTTCAAAGTGCTGCCCATTGTGTTGGATTGTCAATGCAACCCTCTTCTCCCACTCTTGACACACTGATAGCAACACTGCAGAAGAAATGCTAGCACAGGCTTCCAGTATCCGTTGTTTCAGATGCTGCACATCTCCTTTCTTCACAGCATAGACAATTGTCTTCAGATGACCTCAAAGATAAAAGTCTAAGGGGGTCAGATCGGGAGACCTTGGTGGCCATTCAACAGGTCCACAACAACCAATCCACTTTCCAGGAAACTGTTCATGTAGGAATGCTCGGACCTGACACCCATAATGTGGTGGTGCACCATCTTGTTGGAAAAACTCAGGGAACGTGCCATCTTCAGTGCATAAAGAGGGCAACACATCATCGTGTAGCAATTTCAGATATCCAGTGGCATTGAGGTTTCCACTGATGAAGAATGGCCCCATAATCTTTGTACCCCATATACCACACCAGACCATCAAGATACGAGATGTGCAGCATCTGAAACAATGGATACTGGAAGCCTACTTTTCAGGCACAGTGCAAAGCTCAGAAGGGAAAAATTGTCATATTACAGTGCAGATTTTACTGTTGTGGTTTGCAGGTGCCATGACCCACTGGGAGAGACTGAGGTCCTAAAGCAGCAGGAAACCCCCATAAGTGACCCCATTTTATAAGCTACACCTCTCAATGAATTCCTCTACGGATGCAGTGATCAAACTGACACCACATGTGACTCTCAGAAATTTATACCATTGGGCAGCGAAGAAAAAAATAATTCTATTTTTACCACAAAAAAAATTAGTTTTAGCCTCAGATTTTACATTTTCACGCAAGGCAATGGGTAAAAATGGTGCCGAAATGTATCACACAATTTCTGCTGAACGTGGCAATATCCCATATGTGGCTGTACAGTACTGCTTAGGCACACGGTGACACCCGGGAGGGAAGGAGCACTATTTCGCTTTTGGAGAACAAATTATTGTAGAATAGTTTGCGGACTACGTATACAGAGCCCTTAAGCACTAGAAGAGCTGAATCCCCCTCAAGTGACCCAATTTTTAAACTTTCTGTTTTTAACTTTCTCACTTAGTCCCTCTATGGGAATATTTTTATCATCACAGGTCTCATGCAATGCAATACACATGTATTGCATTGCATGAGACCGGATGTCAGTTTTACACTGGTAGATCTCCTGTTAGACTCCGTTGATGGCTGAGCCTAACAGGCCACCGTACCTGGCAGCCTCGGAGGTCATCATGTGATCTCCGGCTGCCATGACCACGTCAGACCTTATCTCGGAGGCCGTCAAAGGTGAGTGCACAACTGCCTCTCCCTCTCTTCTATGTGCCGTGATCGCTATGGATCACAGCATCTATAACCCCTGGCAAAAATTATGGAATCACCGGGCTCTGAGGATGTTCATTCAGTTGTTTAATGCTGTTGAAAAAAATCAGATCACAGACATGGCACAAAACTAAAGTCATTCCAAATGGCAACTTCAGGGCTTTAAGAAACACTAAAAGAAATTAAGATAAAAAATGTGGCACTCAGTCAGGGTAATTTTTTTCAGACCAAGCAGAGGGAAAAAATTATGGAATCACTCAATTCTGAGCAAAAAAATATGGAATCATGAAAAACAAACATACAAAAGAACACTCCAATACATCACTAGTATTTTGTTGCACCACCTCTGGCTTTAAAGCAGTCTCTGAGGCATGGACTTAATGAGTGACAAACAGTACCCTTTATCAATCTGGCTCCAACTTTCTCTGATTGCTGTTGCCAGATCAGCTTTGCAGGTTGGAGCCCTGTCATGGACCATTTTCTTCAACTTCCAAAGATTTTCAATTGGATTGAGATCCGGACTATTTGCAGGCCATGATATTGACCTTATGTGTCTTCTTTTCAAGGAATGTTTTCACAGTTTTTGCTCTATGGCAGGATGCATAATCATCTTGAAAAATGATGTTATCATCCGCAAACATCCTTTCAATTGATGGGATTAGAAAACTGTCCAAAATATCAATGTAAACTTGGGCATTTATTGAAGATGTAATGACAGCCATTTCCCCAGTGCCTTTACCTGACATGCAGCCCCATATCATCAATGACTGTGAAAATTTGTATGTTCTCTTCATGCAGTCATCTTTATAAATCTCATTAGAACGGCACCAAACAAAAGTTCCAGCATCATCACCTTGCCCAATGCAGATTCGCGATTCATCACTGAATATGACTTTCATCCAGTCATCCACAGTCCACGATTGCTTTTCCTTAGCCCATTGTAACCTTGTTTTTTTCTGTTTAGGTGTTAATGATGGCTTATGTTTAGCTTTTCTGTATGTAAATCTCATTTCCTTTAGGCGGTTTCTTACAGTTCGGTCACAGACATTGACTCCAGTTTCCTCCTATTCGTTCCTCATTTGTTTTGTTGTGCATTTCCTGTTTTGGAGACATATTGCTTAGTTTCCGGTCTTGACGCATTGAGGTCTTCCTTGGTCTACCAGTATGTTTTCTTTTAACAACCTTCCCATGTTGTTTGTATTTGGTCCAGATTTTAGACACAGCTGAATGTGAACAGCCAACATATTTTGCAACATTGCGTGATGACTTACCTTCTTTTAAGAGTATGATAATCATCTCCTTTGTTTCAATTGACATCTCTCCTGTTGGAGCCATGATTCATGTCAGTCCACTTGGTGCAACAGCTTTTCAAGGTGTGATCACTCCTTTTTAGATGCAGACTAACGAGCAGATCTAATTTGATGCAGGTGTTAGATTTGTAAATTAAAATTTACAGGGTGATTCCATAATTTTTTCCTCAGAATTGAGTGATTCCATAATTTTTTCCTCTCTGCTTGGTCTGAAAAAAATTACCCTTACTGAGTACCACATTTTTAATCTTGATTTCTTTTAGTGTTTCTTAAAGCCCTAAAGTTGCCATTTGAAATGACTTTAGTTTAGTGCCATGTCTGTGATCTGCTTTTTTTCAACAACATTAAACAACTGCATGAGCATACTCCGAGCCCGGTGATTCCATAATTTTTGCCAGGGGTAGTAGAAGATAGCAAAGGGTTAACTTTATTGGAACCTGATCCAATCCGGTCTCGAGGATGTCACCTGTTAGAGCTATCGCTCTGCACAGGAATCGCAGGGTGCAGGACCCTGGGGGCCCTGAGCGCTAAAAGACCGCCGACCGTTCATAAACATCGGCGATGTACAGAGCCCAGCAAGCGCGGACGTTTATGTGCAGTGGGCAGTCAGGAAGTGGTTAACACACTTTCCTTTAAATTTGACACAAAAGAACTGAAAAATGTACATCATCACAGCCCTACACAAAATAATGTAACATAAAATAAATACAAAAAAATAAAAAGAGCATGGACCGCACCTCCAAAAATCATACATTTGATCTAATGCTTCTCAGCAAAAATACATATTACTGAACATGAGGTTCTTAGCTTAACATTCTGATCAGACTGTGTGAAGCCCACTGCCATGTCAATGAACCAGCTTATTCTTTTCCCTTTCTTGGACCAGCACTCATCCCATTTGGCACAGGCAATTTTAATTAGCAGGAGTCTGCAAAGAGGGTCTAGCCTATTTTGCTCTCACTTGAGAGCTTGAGGAAGGTGAGTCACAATGCTCCTTTCATGTGGTGTTGGTGCAGTGTGTCAGCCATTGTTGCTGTGGTTTTGTGCTTGTGGGGCGCCGCGGCCTGGAGTCATGGGGACTCGGTCTTGAAGCATGGATGCTGTGAGGCACCAGGCCGCCCGCCCTGCTGGTGCATTCTCACTGTAGCGGTGGTTGACACATGGCGCCGCTCCTTTTAGGCAGGAAATGTTAGGACCCACTACGAGGTTTGCCGTGACGTGGCAGTGGGCTTCATACAGTCTGATCAGAATGTTAAACTAAGAACCTCATGTTCAGTTATGTATATTTTTGCTGAGAGGCATTAGATCAATGTATGATTTTTTTGGAGGTGCGGTCCATGCTCTTTTTTTGTATAAAATAAATTAAAACAAATATAAAACTACTGTAACTTATTCCTGAATCCTGATGTCATTTATCCCACTGATTTCCAGCTTCAGGTCACTAAATACTACCCACTCAACAGACTCCATTATAGTCAATGGTGACTAAGCCCCGCCCCTTCCGATACTTTCACTTTCAGCAGAGATGGAACACTCACATACATCTGCTGACATCACAGTGAGTGTGACATCACCGGCACAGTGACATCACATTCCACAAAGTTCCATAAACAACTGACTGCAGCCATTGAGCTTTAGTTGTAGTTGGCTTTGACTACAATATACGTGTGGATTGCATTTTCTGATAATTTTACATACGTTTTTGGATAATTGCCCTGTTGTTGCCTGATGCAACATGGACTTTACAGGGAATAGAAAGAGAAAAAGGAAAGAAACACCAGATGGAGAAGACACTGGAAATAACCAGGAACCTCCAGCAAAGATAAGGAAGATGGATTCCAAGAAATCTGGGCAGGTTGGTCAGGTATTACCTGTCAATGAGGGAACCCAGAATATTTCCTTCCTAGACACTGTACAAAACAGATGTGAAAAGCTTGTGGGATACATCACAAATCGAGCTGATAATCTAAAAAAACTGAGCACTTTGGGTCCAACCAGGATCATTAACCTGAAAGGTAATGAAAGTGCAGCAGAAGAGAAGAGAACTGGGAGAAAAAGGAAACATCAGGAAGATCCAGCCACCAGTCAAGATGACATCTCAGGTGAATGTAGTGGCCCCAGTAGCAAAAAAATAAAGACCACTGTCCCTCTCACCAGGGATAAGTTTATCTGCCATGGCATACTTGGACAAGGGAGTTATGGGAAGGTTATGCTGGCCACTGATAAAATAAGGAAAGAAAGTGTGGCCCTTAAAATCATTAAGAAAGAAAGCCTAATCTCCTTCCCTGAATGCCTTGTAGAACACCATGTCCTGAAGCTTAGCCACAACAGCAGATTCCTAACCCATTGCCATGCCGCGTTTCATACGGAAAACCATGCGTATTTTGTCACCGAGCTGGCCAGTGGAGGGGATCTGCTTCACTATATATATAGTACCATTCCCCTGAAGGAACCTGTAACATTTATAGGAGCAGAAATCGTTTGTGGCCTACAATTCCTGCACAGCAATGACATCATTCACCGGGACTTAAAACCGGATAACATCCTGCTGACTGGTGACGGGCACATAAAGATTACTGATTTTGGACTATCTCTATACGAGTTTGATAAGAGATTTAATGCCAGAGATTTCAGTGGAACACCTGGGTATGGCGCCCCAGAAATGATCATGGGAGACGCTTATGATGAAGGTGTGGACTGGTTCGCCTTTGGAGTCATATTGTACGACATGATTTTCCAAGACTCACCATTTCCAGGAGACACCACTGAAGAGATTGTGAATAATGTCTTGTACGAAGAACCATCATATGAAAACCTCACTGACCACGATGCTATGGACATTATGTCCAAACTACTCTGCAAAGACCATTATGTCCGGCTAGGGGTTAATGGAAAAATCAGAACGCACCCCTTCTTTTCAAATATAAACTGGAAAGACATAAGGACAGGAAAAGCGCCATCTCCAGTTATTATAGGAAGGAACCCGTATGTCACCATGAGACAGCAGATCCCAGCACCGCGCAGTGATGGCGTGAACGAGACAATTCCTGCTAGAGAACAGAGGATTTTCACGAGTTTCCCGTTTGTGGGTCCAGCATGGAGCACAACTTACCACTAAGCGGAGAAACAGCATAATACCGTCATACCATCTAATCCTCCTGTATCTTGACGCAAGACTATCTACTACAGTTCATTTATTTCTGTACCATCAGCTCCTACTACCCGCACTCAAAATGCCAACATCATCATGTTTCATGTCATCAGTAACAAGCATGGCTGGCCTGCCAATCTGAAGAACATTCTTCCACATCTTCCTATTACCTCCATCTCTATATGTGCTGATCTGCAGCAAAGCAGTCACACAATGTATCTGACCTACTTACAGAGGGCTGAAAGCTGCTGCTCCACTGCCAACGTGACCACTGGCAGTCTGCTCTGTGCCAACTGGGATGGAGCATAAGCAGCAATGAGGCCCCTGTGCCACGTTCCCCAGGTGGATTCAGAAGTGAAGTCATAAAATCCAAACTCTGGAATCCTTGTTGGGAGATGTGACGCATGAATTACAGGACACAACTGCGGCATCTACAGCCGTCCTTGGTGCGATTGTCAACCTGGCTATACGGGGTCCACAGCTTTCCCCTATCCAGTGCTATGGTCAGTGTTGCTCGCTGACTGGCAGCTTTGTGCCCATTTAGGCAATAATTTGTAATGTCAGCCACTTTATTTTAGCAAATAATTATTAAAAGCTAAAATAGACTCACCCTTGCTGGCTACATTATACATGGAAAAATAAAAAAATTCTATATATTACATTGCTTTCAATAAATGGTCGCCATTATTACTGTGCTATTGGTGTTGTATTTTAGCTTTATCTCTGAATATGTCTAGATGATATATTATCCCCTTAGCGCACAATGAGGTTTCATGAAATTGCAGCCAATGCTGGTGACTATGGTTATGAATGCTGGTGACTATGGTTATGAATGCTGGTGACTATGGTTATGAATGCTGGTGAATATGGTTATGAATGCTGGTGAATATGGTTATGAATGCTGGTGACTATGGTTATGAATGCTGGTGAATATGGTTATGAATGCTGGTGACTATGGTTATGAATGCTGGTGAATATGGTTATGAAAGAACAACTGGGGAGATTCAGGTTATTGCTCTACAACTTGAAAAACTGCTTGTGACAGATCTGTCATTATAACATGACATTATTTAGTAGTTATTTTGCCCTAGAATCTGTCTGCTGAACCACCATGCATCACATATAAAACTGGTGAACGGTAATGGGCAGAGGGGAGCTGGGATTTCCGCATCAGTGCCTGGGTGCAGCCACTACCTCTGCACAACTCACACCTACACTCCTTTTCGTATACTGCTGTGGATGGTATAAGGGTATAATGAAACCGATCACATTAGAAAAGACTCAAGTGATCAGAAACTACATTTCCTGGTAGTCTTTCCGCATTAAATATAAAGATGTAGGGGCATGAAAAAAGTGAGGGTGTCAATACTGAGGGTCCGAGATAAGAGGGAGGAGAACCCATGTGAGGCCAGGCTGTTCCACAAGATATCAGGATAGACAAACACTTTGTGGCTTTGAATGAACGGCCACTGATGAGATCAGAGGAGAAATAACGGAATTTGGAGTAAAAGGCTTTATATACGGTATTTGCACATGTGGATATTTGGTACATTTTAATTTTGGCTAAATAATATACACAAGAGTTCTACTTGGACAACCCCATCCTAAATGCCTGAGTTCTCCATGTTAAATAAGAGAGCCTTATACTCACCTCCTGCACTGGCGCCTTTTCAGCAATATTAGGCATCGGGTCTCCTGGCACTCACATGACACTATGTCGCCGGCTGTTGCCTTTATTATTTCATCAGAGTGGACGATCACACCCCCCAATTGGCTGCAGATTTCATATTGTCACGTGAGCACCGAGAGACCTGGCGCCAACACTGCTGGAACGGCACTGGTGTGGGAGGTAAGTATAGGGTTTTCCAATTTCATTCAAGAGACTGGCACTGGCCAAGTACGGACAACCCCTTTAAGTAAGGTAGGTTTCCACTGTGCAGATGCTACAAGTAGCCATAAACAACGATTACTGCAAGTGCCAATAAGTGCACGTGTCCAACAACACTGAGGCATTACCAACAAACATGTTCACTTATTCTCCCCTCCCCAAGAGGGTTTTGCCTTTGGGCATTTATGATTGCTGCACGGCAGTAAAGGGTCCCTCCAAGTTCAAAAGGGGTTGTCATATTAAAGTACATTTTAATCAACATACATTGGATTAATAAGTTCCACAATTGGATGTGTAAAAATATAATGTGTGGAGATAATCGTATACTGTGTAATGGCTGTCTGACTGTGCAGGAACCACAGCTCCTGGGCAGAGAATGAAGCAAAAGCAAGTATACAGACAGGACAGCATGGGATCGAGGCTGAGGCTATGTGCCCACGATGCAGAAATGCTGCATATTTTTTACGCTTCTCCCTGGCAGGAAAAACGCATGCGGATTTTACATGCGTTTTTCCCGCCAGGTAGAAGCGTTTGTGAAGCGTCTTTGCATGCGCATTTCTGCATGCGGGTTATCAAGTACTTTTCCAAGCGATTTTAGCATCACTTGGAAAAGTGCTTGACAACTTGTCCACCTTGTTGCAATGGGCATGGATTTATAGTAGTGTGACCAAGTTAGTTAAAAAAGAGAATAAGAATGGTGAAAAACAAAAAAAAAATAGTTTATACTCACCTTCCGATGTCTTCCCGGTGTTTTGTCTGCTCCGTCCAGTGTCTTGCACTGCTCGCGGTGGTGTGAAGGACCTGCGGTGACGTCATTGAGCCATGTGATGGGTCACATGACTCAGTGACGTCATGGCAGGTCCTTCACAACCACGCGAACATTGCAAGTCACTGGACGTAGCAGACAAAACACCGGGAAGACATCGGAAGGTGAGTATAAACCTTATTTTTTATTTTAAATTCTATTTTTTACAGTTTCTATGGTACCCAGGTCTGGATGAGAGTCTACTCTACTCCAGACCTGGGTACCATCCGCACATAGAAACGCATATAATCCGTGAGTACAAATGTACTGACACGGATTATATGCGTCTCAATGCAAGTCAATAGCGGCGATTACGCCGCGCTTCCGCAAAATTAATGGACATGCTGCAGATTTTTGAGCGCAGCATAAACGCTGCGGAAAAAACCGCACCATGGGCACTGAAAGTGCGGCTTGTCATTGGGGACCATGGGGGGCGGATTACCAAGCGTTTTTGAAGCGTTTATACTGCGGAAATTCCGCAGCATAAATGCTTGAAAAACACATTGTGGGCACACAGCCTTATTCTTTCTATGAGGTAAAACATTTTACTGCCAGCGTTAAATCTGGTTTTCCAATACGTTATATTGTCTTTTCGCTGGAAAGACAATGAGGACCCCTGACGTAGGTGCAGGCTTACATATTTTGGTCAAAATATTAACTAATACCTTACATAATTTTCCATCCTTGCAGGATGCAGCCAGGCTTTTGTAGTGTTGGTGGAAACCATGTGTCTGTTCTTGTAGGGTGCACATATATAGTGCTCGGCAGACCGCCTGATCTAGCATCTTTTACAGAAAATAAGACAAGGTCTTATATCATTTTTTGCTCAAAAAGATGGGTTAGGGCTTATTTTCAGGGAATGTCTTCATTTATCCATATATAATAATCATGTCATATCACACACATTGCACATACACAAGAATATACACAGACACACACACTGCACATACATACCAGCCTGTCTCAGCTCCTCTAGACTTCCTCTGTTAAAAGACCTTTGGTGACATCAGGGTCATAGGACAGTGATTTCTCCAAAGGTCCTTAAGTAGTCTGAACCTTGGAATAGAAACGCTGAGGGCCTCAGAGTGGGAACCTAGAGAAATTGTCCAGTCTCTCCCCCTACATACCAGTCTATCTACTCTTCAGTTACTCTAGACTCCCACAGTTCAAGAACCATTGCTGACATTATGGTCACATGACTATGATGTCACCAAAGGTCCTTAAGCAGCCTTGGAATAGAAATGCTTAGGGAGCCCCAAAGAGTAGGGGCCCTGATAAATTGCCCAGTTGCTCCCCTCTCCTAACACCAGCCCTGACTAACTAAGACTTATTTTTGGAGTAGGGCCTATATGTCAAGCATCCTCCAAAAATCCTGTAAAATCATGCTAGGGCTTATTTTTGGGGAAATTCTGTAATAGCTTTGGCATCACTAATAGGCTGCAAGTTGGCATGTTGCACTACATGTATCTGGGTGACTGGCGCAGTATACAAGCCTTATCCTGTGCATTTCTAATCCCCTCCATGAATAGTACCGTATGTTTCAGACTATAAGACGCATTTTTTTCCTCCAAAATTTTGGAGGAAAATGGGGGGTGCGTCTTATAGTCCGAATGTTGGGGAGGGGTGGGTATATATACTGTGCTGGGGGGAGCTGTAGCGGTGGAGGAGAGGGGCACAGGGGGCAGCAGCCGCCTGCTGCAGCCTACACTGTCCCCGCTGCTAAAGAAAATGAATATTCACTGCTCCCCACGCCCATGGGGCATGTGGAGCACTGAATATTCATGGTCCTTAATAGCAGCACACAGTGTAGCCGCAGCTGCTGCCGGAATCGCCTGTGCCCGCTGTTAAAGGGCATGAATATTTAACCTCTCTCCACGCCCATGGGCGTGAGGATGGGGTGAATATTCATGCCCTTTAATAAGCTGGCACACGAGATAACCCGGCAGCAGCAGGAGCCGCAGCACGGCTAAGCTGTGTGCCGGCTATGAAGGAGCATGAAGTCACTGCTCCCCGCGCACACAGTCCCGGCGCTGGGAGCGGTGACTTCCGTCAGCTGATCTCTCCTTGTGAGCCGCGCATGGCAGTGACGCCATGCGCGGCTCACATGGGGAGATCAGTGCGGGCAGACAGGCGTCAGCGCTGGAGGAGAGAAGAAAGGTGAGTAGCAGTGTTTATATATTTATTTTTTTATATGTGCAGCATGATGGGGATTACGGGGACCATGCATACTAGGAAAAAGGATGAGGGGGCCATACATACCAGGGTAAGGATGAGGGGGGCCATACATACCAGGGTAAATATGAGGGGGCCATACATACCAGGATAAAGATGAGGGGGCCATACATACCAGGATAAAGATGAGGGGGCCATACATGCCAGGATAAAGATGAGGGGGGCATACATAACAGGATAAAGATGAGGGGGCCATACATACCAGGATAGGGATTAGGGGTAACATGCATACCAGGATGGGGATTGCTGTGCCATGCATACCAGGATGGGGATTGCTGATACATGCATACAAGGACGGGGATGAGGGGTGCCATGCATACCAGGACAGGGATGAGGGGTGCCATGCATGCCAGGACAGGGATGAGGGGTGCCATGCATACCAGGATAGGGATTAGGGGTGCCATGCATACCAGGATAGGGATTAGGGGTGCCATGCATACCAGGATAGGGATTAGGGGTGCCATGCATACCAGGATAGGGATTAGGGGTGCCATGCACACCAGGATAGGGATGATGGGTGCCAGGCATACCAGGATGGAGGGGTTCCATGCATACCAGGATGGAGGGATGCCAGGCATACCAGGATGGAGGGATGCCAGGCATACCAGGATGGAGGGATGCCAGGCATACCAGGATGGGGACCATGTATAAAAGGAAGGGGGGGGGCATATATACCAGGATGGGGGATATTGTCAGAATTGGGGGATATTACCCCTATACCAGTGTCAGCAGAAGACCCCCCCCCCCTTTAAAAGTGGATCATGAACACATCTTTTGCTTAAATTTTTTTTTCTCCTCTAAAACCTAGGTGCGTCTTATGGTCCGGTGCGTCTTATAGTCCAAAAAATATGGTAGGTGTGAGTGGTTATTTCATCAGTATTTTGCACCAGCTCTCTCTCCACCTGAGGGCTGCTACATCCCGTTGTACATTAGTATTGCGACTAGGAATTGGCAAGTATGGCTGCCTCTTTTATAATGTATGTTATATAGCAAAATTAATTGCATCATTCAAAACTACAACTCGTTCTGCAAAAAAAAAAAATCCTCACATGGCTGTGTCAATGGAAAAATAATAAAACCTTTTTGCTCTTGGAAAAGAGTAATAAAACGAAAGAACGGGATTGTCAGGGCTGAAATTAAAAGTTTGCAGACTACAGAATTGTGCCCATGAGTAAAGCACACACTGTCATAGTTCCCCAGTCAGTGGATGGTCTCAGTTTCGCTCAATTCTTACGTATAGTTGGCATGTGCCCACAAGTATACAAATTGCTTTCATGCGGTTATGTGACCGTTGATCAGCTGGGGACATTGCACACATTCACGATTCTGTAGAGGTTTCAGTTCAGCTCAGGCAGTCCCCTGTAAGCAATTGTACACTCGGGTTTTAAAAAACAAAAATAATATATCCAAGTCAATACATGACTGTCATTTATTTCACTACTGCATTGCGGCTAGCCTCCTCTAACTCCGCTCCATCAGGACTGTGACCTGCGAGTACGGTGCTTACAGAGGGAGGTAGTCAGACACTCCATATTATTACTGGTCCCTTTCCCGGAAGCTCAGTCACCGCTTACTGACTGCTTTATACCAGCAGAATACCATCACAAGCTCACCAGTAGGACATTTTTTTTTAAAAGGCGGGCAGAATGATGATAAAGTACATACTGCAAGATGGGCAGCATGGTGGCTCAGTGGTTAGCACTAGGTTGCTAGGTTCCCATTAATGGGGTTATCAGGGTCTATTTTTTTCTTTTCATGGGAATCACAACTTACAGGCAAGCAGTTGCTAATACCTGACTGTAGTGTCCGATACCAATACTCTGAGCAATCACGGATGGGTTCTGACGGCGATTCTGTGGCTTCCGATAACATCATATAACAGAGCAGATGCTTATTTTCCGCTGTGCTGACGGGGCGTGACTGCTGATGTCCTGCTGATTGACAGGCCACTGTGAAGCCGGCTGTCAATCACCATGACTTGGGCAATCACGCCCCGTCAACAGCAGAGCCTGGAAGAAGAACAAGAGCTGAACAGGAAGAGCTTAAGGATAACATCTGCATGGAGTTTGTTCTTTCTCGCCGTGTTTTCATTGGTTTCCTCCCACACTCTGATAGGGAATGTACAGTAGATCATCATCACTGTCCCCATTGGGGCTCACAATGTCTGTAATGTGGCATGTAAGTAATGGGGCTATAAAAATGAGTAAAATAATAAAGATCATTGATCGTTAACTGCCGAACACACAACAAGAGTAATGAGACTGGAGGGCTGTTTAAATGCCTCATTCAGATAAAGTTGGTGCTGTGGATTTTAATATATTGCCATTTTTCTACCTATTCACAATTTCCACTTGAAAATCCAGTAAGTCTGATCTTACCCTAATAACTAAATTCATAAAGTAGTAGGAAAAATACATTAATACAGAAAACAGGCTTTGGGAGCTTGCAATGCAGATAAATGATGCTTACTATTGTTGAGCGATCACTAAAATGCTCGGGTGCTCGAAGCTCGGGCCCAGCTCACCGTGATACACGGGTGCTCGATCCGAGCAACGAGCCCAATGTTAGTCTATGGGAGACCCGAGCATTTTTGAGGCAGCACCCCGACAGTCTGTAGAAAGCCTAAAAAGTGCCCAAAACGATAGTGACAGTGCTCAAATGACATGGGGACAGCATAGGGATCACCCCAGGAAGCATTTCTGACCCCCAGGTCACTGCTGTCAACAACGTTTAAGCCACTTTTACGGGCTCACAATAAAACGTTCAAAAACGAAACTGAAACGGTTTTCCTGTGAAATATGTTAAGGAACTTCCTTTCCAGGGTAAAGCCTTGTGTATAAGGTAAAATAAATAACCAAAAACAAAAATATTCCTGCACACCTTGGGGTATGTTCACAAGTAGCATTGTTTAAGCGTTTTTGCACTTTTGTATTGCTTTCAACCGTGACAAATGCATTCACCGGGAAATGTCATTTTAACATTTTACAACCTTATCTGGCCATGTGCTGTATGACACATGCATACAGTGCTAAAAAGACATGGGAACAGCATGGGGAAGACCCCTGGAAGCATCTCTGACACCCAGGTCACTGCCTAAAAGTGTGCCCATCTGAAGTGATAGTTGCCGCATCAGAAGATGCAGACTTGCAACTATCCCCGTGCAAGTCCTTGTGAATGTGGCCAGGGATGGTCCATCTCACTGACGCCTTCACCCTGGGTTAATATTGTGGAAGCCGGGACACCGTTGGACACTGGGATGCAACACGTCCTCCAGACATAGAGGATTGCGCGTCCTGGGTCAATCAGGCTTCAAAACAAGGTTCAGAAGGTAGACAGCAGCAGTGGTCGGCCTCCTATACAACGAATAAATTATTCATGATCATGAGGCCATCCATCTCCTTAGCTTTCTGTTCCTTGGAATGCAAGCGCATGTATGTAGTAGCAGTTAGGCCTGAGGTGGTCAGCGTTTTGGCGCATATCCTACCTCCTCCGTAGATTGCTGGATGTTTTCCTGCTACTATGACTCCCGTTAAAACAAAGCTTCAGGTGATGAATGATGGATGAGGTGGTGGCAAAGGAGAAAGAGCAGAATGAACAGGGACCATTCACATCAATATCAGGCCAGTCAACCACACATGTTTTGTAGGATATGTTTCTGTACCAAAAGGAGCGGTTCAGCTACACAGTTATAGGGCATACAGTGAGTGCAATGCCTACCAAAAATTTCGAGGCACTCCATTGCCCCTTGGAAGTGACATGGAGGTCAGAGGACCTTAATTAAACCGTTTTTTTCCATTTATAGCAACTGGGTCTCCCGTACACTGTTGGCCTAAGCAGTGAATGGAAGGCTTTCCAAAAATTATGAGGAACTGCAATGCCCCTTGAAACAGGCGTGGATTACAGCGTACTAAAAACCTTCTACCCATTATTGGAGAGCGAGTCTCCCTTAGTTTTTGCCTATGCATTGAAAAGCAAAAGCTGACTAATATTAGGAGGAAATGCAATGCCCGTTGGAAGAGTCGTGGAGATTAGAGGTAATTAAAAACAACATTTCAATGCTTCTTGGAAGAGCTGTGGAGTACAGGGTGGTTTAACAAGACGGTTTTAATGTCCCTTGGAAGAGTGGTGGAGGTCGCAGTAGCTTAACAAGACGGTTTTAATGCCCCTTACAAGAGCCATGCAGTACAGCATATTAAAAACCTTATACCCATAATTAGGGAGTGGGTCTCCCATAGTCTGCGCCTATGCCTTCCAAGCAAAAGCTGCCAAAAATTAGGACGGAGGAACTTGTAATGCTGGCAACACGGACCAAGGTCACCCTGGTGGTATAGTGGTGATGGAGGCTGAGGATAAGGAGAAGAGCAAAATACAGCCGAAATAAGGAAGCGTATACCCCCATGTGTGGGTGTGAAGCGGTGCATGGGAATACACCTCCCGAAATAACACAGTGGATTTGACTTTATGTTACCCTGCTGTCATTTGGTGATGATGAGAAGTCTGGCCCAATCCAGCCCTTGTTCATTTTGATAAGGGTCAGCATTGTCAGTTGACAGGCGAGTGCGCTTATCAGTTATAATTCCCCCAGCGGCACTAAAAACACGCTCCGATAACATGCTAGCGGCAGGGAAGGCCAGAACCTCCAAGGCATACAGAGAAAGTTCATTCCAAGTGTCCAGCTTGGATACCCAATAATTAAAAGGCACAGAGGAATCACGGAGGACGCTGGTACGGTCGGCAAGGTACTCCCCCTCACCATCTTTTGAAACTTTCCACTCCTTGTGAGAGTGCCCCGAGCCTCAGGGCCTGTAAATTGGGCGGGTCTCAGAAAACTATCCCAGAACGTTGACAGCGTTCCCCTGCCTCTGCTGGATTGGAGTTGCGTCTCGCTCGCCTGTACGCCTTGGTTGGGCAACCAGCTGTGACCTCTGCCGCTAGCGTGTTCAGATGGGAATTTTTTAACAGTTCTGCAGCAAGAGCCTTCTGGTACTGCCCCATTTTTGTAGACCTCTTCACCTCAGGAATAAGAGAGTGAAAGTTCTCCTTGTAGCGGGGGTCTAAAAGTGTCACCAACCAGTAATGACTGTCACCCAACATTTTGACAACGCGAGGGTCACGGTTAAGGCAGCGTAACATAAAGTCAGCCATGCGTGCCAGACTGGTAACGGGCAAGACTTCCGTGTGCTCAACAAGATCACGACTGACCATGCTCTTCTCCTCCTCCTCCTCCCCGTCCTCAGGCCACCCACGCTAAACCGATGATATGACAGTTGTACAGGTACTACCGTCTAAAGAACATGATACCAGCTCCTATTCTTCTTCCTCCTCCTCCTCTCCCTCATTGTCCCCCAATGCACATTGGGATGAGATGAGGCTGGGCTGGGTGTAATCGCCCGCTACGGCTTCTTGATCCATCTCATAATACTCTGGCTGCAATGCCTCCTCTTTAATTATCTGCAGAGAGCGTTGCAAAAGACAGACAAGTGGGATGCTGACGCTAATGATGGCGTCATCGCCACTCACCATCTTGGTGGACTCCTCAAAGTTTGTCAGGATGGTACATATGTCAGACATCCAGGTCCACTCCTGAGGTCTTATGTGTGGAGTCTGACCTGAATATCGACGGCCTTGTTGCAGCTGGTACTCTACAACTGCTCTTCTGCTCACAAATCCTTTGCAACATGTGGAGGATAGAGTTCCAACGTGTGGGGACATCACACACAAGTCGGTGTGACGGAAGCTGCAAATGCTGCTGCAACACAGCAAGTGTGGCGGAAGCTGTAGCTGACTTCCAAAAATGAGCTGACAGGCGGCGTACTTCGACGAGCAGATCTGGCAACTCGGGGTACGATTTAAGAAACCGCTGAACCACGAGCTTAAGCACATGAGCCAGGCATGGTACGGGTGTGATTTCGCCTCGCCTCAGAGCCGCCACCAGGATACGGCCATTGTCACACACGACCATGCCAGGATGTAGGTTCAGCGGTCTCAGCCACAGATCTGCCTGCTCTTTCACAGCTGTCCACAACTGTGAGGTTTATCACCTAAGCTTATGAGTTTCAGCACAGCCTGTTGCTGCTTGGCGGAGGCAGTACTGCAGTGCTTCCAGCTTGTAACTGATGCGGTGATATCTGAGATGGAGGCTGAACATGAGGAGGATGATCATCAGGAGCAGTACACTGTGGGGGCAACTCTGACTGACATAGGGCCCGCAATCCTCGGTGTGGGGAGGATGTGTTCCGTTCCAAGGTCAGACTGGGTCCCGGCTTCCACTATGTTTACCCAGTGTGCAGTCAGGGAGATGCACCGTCCCTGGCCACAAGCCCTTGTCCACGTGTCCGTTGTCAGGTGGACTCTCCCAGTAACTGCGTTGTTGAGGGCACGGCAGATGTTTTGGGACACATGCTTGAGTAGTGCGGGGATGGCACACCGGGCAAAATAGTGTCGGCTGGGGACCGAGTACCGAGGGACGGCCACCGCCACAAGGTTGCGGAAAGATTCTGTCTCCACCAACCTAAAAGGCAGCATTTCCAACGCAAGTAGTCGTGAAATGTGCGAATTTGGGACTGTGGCCTGTGGGGCGTTGGCTGCGAATTTGCACTTTCGTTCAAAGGTCTGGGATAAAGACAATTGAACGCTGCGGTGGCACGTGGACGTTGATGCGGTTTCTTGAGAAACTGCCATAACAAGTGAAGACTGAGAGGAGGGGGCATCTTTGCATGCAGTATGGACAGGGGATTACCTTGCACGCACAACAGGGGGTTCTCTTACACGCACAACGGCGGAAAAAGCAGTGGTGACACCCGCTGACACTGGTCGTGGACCCTGGGGTTCGCCCCACAAAGTCGGGTGCTTTGCTGACATGTGCCTGATCATGTTGGTGGTGGTCAGGCTGGTACTTTTGTCACCCCTGCTGGCGCTGGCATGGCAGGTGGTACAAATGGCCTTTTTGGGGTTATCAGCAGAGTCTTTAAAAAAATTCCAGACTCTGGAAGACCTACCGGTTGTACTGGCAAAGTCCCTCGTGTTAGTGTTACGGGGAACGGTTGCCCGCCTTCTGTGTGCAGCCACCACACTGCTTCTTCCTGTCTGTTGGGGTACTCTGCCTCCCTCCCCCTGTGTGCTGCTGGCCTCGCTCTGCGTGTCCTCCTGCCATCTTGGGTCAGTTACTAGATCATCCACCACGTCCTCCTCTTCCACTTCCGCACCACGATCCTCCTCCTCACTTCGTGGCAATTGTGTCTCGTCATCGTCCACCTCTTTTGACAAATTGCCAGCGTCGCCTTCCTGTGGCCATGGCTGTTCAAATATTTGGGCATCGCTACATGGGATCTTCTCTTCCACCACTTCTAGCGGAGAAAAAAAGAGGATTTAGATGAAAAAAAAAGGATTTTTCCTGGCCCCCGAAACCTGGAGCTAAGTCTAGCAATTTGAGCAGCAGGAGCACACAGGACTGTAATGCAGCGTTTGCTGGTATAACCACTGCGTTTCCTATACAGCCTGCCTGCCTGCCTGATATCTGGGATGGATATTAGTCCTGAGGATGGTTTGTTTGATCTGGCAGCTTTTACAGACCCTACACTAACTATTTCGCAGTATATATCTCTCCCTAAATCAGCAGTACTTTCCCTACACTGTGTGATCCCGGGCGACTGGGTCCAAGATGGCGGCGCCCGGTTTTAAATACTCGAGGTGACGCTGGGCGGCCAGCCAATCACTGTAATGCCCACAAACAACATGGCTGCGGCATTACAGTGACTGGCTGGCAATCCCTGCATGTTCATTGGCTCTGTAAAGAGCGCCAAACATGCAGGGCGGAGACCCGAGCTCCCGCCCGAGTAACCCGGAAATGCTCGGTGCTCGCCGAACATCCCGAGTAGTGAGATGCTCGGGCGAGTAACGAGCATGGTCGCTCAACACTAATAATGACGTCTATTAGGCTGTGTGCACACATTAAGCTTTTGGTTTCTGCAATATTTCTGCATCTCTTGTCTGGAAAATGCTGTAAATAGGTGCAGATTTTTCCCCACTCATCAGTGTGGGTGAAATCTGCAGCAAAAACGCTGACAGAATTGACATCCTGCAGAATTATATCTTCACCAAACCTGCAGGTCACAAATAAGTAACATGTGCAGGAGACGTCAGGATTCTCAGTCACTTTCCTGGCATCGGGAAACCCTTTAGGTTTTGTGACAAATCTGCACAGAAAAAAGGTGACAAAATCTGAAATGTGTGCACGTGTGTCCTTACAAAGTGAATCAACATGCAAAGTAACTTCAATGAATCTCTCAAAAGGAGTTTGTTAACCCAAAATGGAAATTCAGCTACTTAGGCTATGTGCCCACGTTGCGGACCTGAAGCATATTTTTTACGCTTCTCCCTGGCGGGAAAATCGCATGCAGATATTACATGCGGTTTTCCCACCAGGTAGAAGCGTTTGTGAGGCGTCTTTGCATGCATTTCCGCATGCGGGTTATCAAGCACTTCTCCAAGCATCACTTGGAAAAGTGCTTGACAACTTGTTCAGAATGGTAAAAAATAAAAAAATAAACTTTATACTCACCTTCTGATGCATCCTCTGCCCCGTCCGGAGTCTTGAGCGGCTCACGCTGTTGTGTGCAGGACCTGCGGTGACGTCATTGAGTCATGTGGTGGGTCACATGACTCAATGACGTGGCAGGTCCTTCAGACAACAGCGCGACGGAGGGAAAACATCAGAAGATAAGTATAAACTTTATTTTATTAATTTTTTTACAGGTTCTTTGGTACCCAGGTCTGGATGAGAGTCTCCTCTCCGCCAGACTTGGGTACCATCCGCACATTGATTCCGCTGCGCTTCCGCAAAATTAATGAACATGCTGCGGATTTTTGACTGCAGCATATACGCTGCGGAAAAATCCGCAGCATGGGCATTGACATTGCGGAATGCCACTGGGGACCATGGGGTGCGGATATACATGCGTTTTTCAAGCGTTTACGCTGCGGAAATTCCGCAGCATATACGCTTGAAAAACGCTACGTGGGCACACAGCCTTAATGATTTACATAAAGGCTATGTGCCCACAATGCAGAAATGAAGCAGAAAATTTCTGCAGCATTTCTGCATCTCCCTGGCAGAAAAAACGCATGCGGATTGTACATGCGTTTTTCCTGCGTAATACATGCGGATTCACATGCGTTTCCGCATGCGGATTGACAAGCGCTTTCAAAGCGATTTTAGCATCACTTGCAAAGTGCTTGACAACTAGGTCACACTATATAAATCCATGCAAACAGCATGGATTTATATAGTGTGACCTTTAGAGTGGTTAAAAATAAAAAAATAAACCTTGATACTTACCTTCCGATGGCCCGGCGTGTGTTGCTGCGCTCCTTCCTGGCTGCCAGCTGATCGCGGGACACTGCACTGAAAGACCTGCTGTCACATGACTGTGACGTCAGCGCAGGTCCTTCAGTCTGCTGGCAAGCACAGGGAAGGAGACCGGGGGCTGTCGGTAGGTGAATATAATCTTTATTTTTTATTTTATTCTTTTTTTTTACAGTTTCTATGGTACCTGGGTGTGGATGAGAGTCTTCTCTTCTCCACACTCAGGTACCATCCGCACATTACAACGCGCCAATTACGCATGTACAGAAGCAGTCTTGCAGAATTGGCGCGTTCTAATGCAAGTCAATGGCGGCGAAAACGCAGCGCTTCCGCAAAATTAATGGACATGCTGCGGATTTTTGAGAGCAGCATAAACGCTGCGGAAAAATCCGCAGCATGGGCATTGAAAGTGCGGAATTGCATAGGGGACCATGGCAGAAGGCTTACCATGCGTTTCCCAAGCGTTTATGACGCGCCCCCTGGGCCAGTGTTGTTTAGGGGATACCCGGAGCCGGATCAGATGGGAGGGTTGTAGTCTCCGAGTGGCGGTGACCCGGTCCGTGCCCAGGGTGTCAAGCTCAGTGTGTGGCAGTCCTACAGATGTTACTGGATGTTCTTTAGTGTCGACTACGCCACCCGTTGATTTGCGGTCAATATGGCCGCCGCTGCAGCAGGGTCCGCTGAGGCTGGTGGTGTGTGTGCAGCTCTGGTAGTATAACCCCCAACGGGAGGGGTATAGCCTCAGGGGGTCAGTTGTAGAGGATGGTGGTTGTGGTGGTGCAGTGTGGACGGTAAGAAGACTCAGAGTCGGGCTGTGCAGTTCAGGGTCTTTACTTACTGCTGTTCTTGTGGTCACTCTGGCCTTGAGTGACCGCCCGAGCCGTGCTGCGTCCACCAGGTCCTGGACTCGGCCAACCCCCAAGTAATTCTGGAGCGTGGTCCTGAGCTCCCTTTCTGACGTTCCTTTTCTCTGGCCTTCCCCACCAGGGATCCACCTATGTCCGGCTCCCTCGGGCCTCTTGTTGGGTAAAACCCTTGTCTCTGGGTTCCCTGACCCTATTCTCGGTTTGCCTTCCGGGTGGATTTAGTGGGGGATCGTGGCAAATCCTGCCCACGACCTCCGGTCTCTGGCTGAGGATTAGTGCCCTCCACCAGCTTGGGATCCGGTACCCTTGTGCCAACTCTTCACCCTCTGGTCTAATTTTGGGTTCTTGGAGTTCCTTCTTCTCCCCCTCTGGGTCCTTCTCTTCTCCTCTCTCTCTTCTTTCAGGACTGCTTGACCCTCTACAACAGACTGACTGGTAACTGTCTGCCTGTCTGACCCTGATCTAAGATGGTTCCCACCTTATATACTCCCTCTATGTGTGAGCTCAGGTGACCAGCACCCAATGAGCTCCTAGCATTACCCAGACTGCTCCCCCTATCTGCCCCTACACTACTGGGATGTTCCACCCCCCTCCCACTCCAGCCAGGGACAGACACTGTCGTACCTGCACATTTCTCTAGTGGGAGTACCATTGATCTGTCCCCCGGAAATGGGATGTGTGTAGTGCATGCAGCCTACTGAGCTCAGTTCCACACTCCATCCTTACCCGGGAGTGGAATATCACACCTTGGCTGAGGTGCAATACCCCTGTAGCAGCCGAGTCCTCAGGGTGCTACATTCCCCCCTGGTAAATCACAGCACGTCCTCGGGCTGTAAGAGAATAAAAACACCAAACATACAAATTTTCATAACAACAATAACATATAAAACATTATATATATATTAACACTCTTGCTCCTCCGGCCACGGTGCGACTTGTGACCGGGTAAAGTGCGACAGTCTCTTGTAGAAAAAACGGTTTCCTTATAAAACCAATAGGGGGCGCCTTAGGAGGCGCAACTATATACAAGGAGGAAGGTGGCCGCTCTCAGTCCTCGGCCAGGTATAAGGAAGGAATGACCGCTCTCAGTCCTCGGTCAGTGGGATTAAGGGACACACGGGTTAACAGTTCACACTTGTCCCAACGGGGAACATATTTTAAAGCAGCAACAGTTCACTGTACCCCGATGGGTAACTATTTACAGTCTCTCTTTACCGTACTTCAATGACGGCGTCCTCCTGCTCCTTCTTTATCTTCAGACCCGTCCGGGTCCTCTTGCTCCTCCCCACACCGCAGCTCCTCCTCCGTCAGGCGATGCACATGGAGGGCGTAGGGTCCTTTGGCACATTTGTGCCGGGTAAACGTGACCTCGTCCCCTACGTAAAGGTCACGACCTCTGTGTCCCTCCGGCAGATGTCTCTCTACGTCTCTGCGGGTGACAAAGACGTCGCCGGGGGTGTGGTGGTCTCTTATGAAGCCCCACCCATGCTGCAGGTTGAATTTAATCACAGTCCCGGTGGTACGGGGACCATGAGCTGCACGGGGGTTCCTCCTGGTCCGGCTCTTCTGCCCTGCGCTCTGTTCCTGCAGCCGCTGCTCACGGATCCGCCTCTCTTTCCGCTCTTGCTCGAAGGCTGCCAACTGCTGGCGGCAGCACTCCACTCGCTCTGCTACGGCTGCCCGCGTTTCTTGAGTGAACCCCATGAGGTCTCCTCCGGTGGGGTCCCACTCGAATTGTGCTTCTACTAGCGGGAGCGGGGTTCTCCTGACGGGCTTCGGAGCCGGAATCAGGGGCTCGCACAGGGGCCTTGCTCTTTGGAGTTCCAGTTGGTAGTACTCCTGGGGCCATACAAAGGGCTGCCCATCCGGGCACGTGTGCTGGGCAAATAGATCTTCACCCAGGTGCGGCACTCTAGATGTTATGGGCGCAGTGGTGGTAGCGGCGCCCGGATTGACCAGGCCTTGCGACCAGGCTTGGGGCACCCTAAAGGAAAAGGGCACCGTAAGGACGGCGGTGCCCGGGGTTACTCGGCCCTGCGACCAGGCCGGTGGCTCCGCGGAGGTAGGGGGCGCTGTTGGAATGGCGGCGCCCGGGGGTACTAGGCCTTGCGACCAGGCCGGTGGTATTTCCTGTTTGGTCGCGCTCAGGGTCGAGGCGTGTGACGTCACAGGGGTCGCGGCCGCGGCTTCTACTTGAGGCCTAGTCCGGGGCGGTGACGATGCAGCGACGGGCACGGCAGGGGGAATTTCGGGCTCTGCGACGGGGAGCTGGGGCAGGCACGCGGTTTCCCGGCTCGGGTTAGAGACATCCCCTTTACCTGCCTCCGTTCGTTCGGCTCCCTTCTCGGCGCCGTCTCCGGCCTTGAGTCCTCCTGCACCATCCTCAGAGGCGGTCTGTCTCCTCATCTCGGGTGGCGTGCTCCGCTGACGGGTTTCGGTCTGCTGGGCCATCTCTCGGCTCCACTCCGCCAACGTCTCTCGCTGCACCTGGGCCATCCTCCGTGCGAGGCCCTCCAGCGCGGTCTGTGCACACTCCCGGTCTCGGGGGAGCTGTGCCAGGATCTCCACTAAGCCTAGTGGGGTTGTGGCTTGTAGCAGGCTCCTGACTACTGGGTCGGTGCTGCCTGTCTCTCCCTCCATCTCCGGGTATGACTTCTCCGGAGTCCTCTCCAGACTTCTTGTCTCCGGGTGCGCTCTCTCCAGACTCCTCCAGGCGGCACCCATCTTTGCTCTTTTTCTCTGTCTCCGCCCACATTGAGGGTGGTCCCGGGGCAACTTAGTGATTGTCAGTTCCAGGGGCAGTTCTCTCACGCTGATGGACACTTCCAGCATCACAGTCTCTGTTGGTGGGCGCGGTTTCCGCTTTTGGCGCCATTCTTCGACCTGGCCCACGATGGGAGGTGGCCTCTTGCCACCCTCTGGCACGCCCATAATGGCGTCCGCTCTTCCAAGGCGGGAAATCTTTGGAAATGGCGGGAATCGTCTCCCAGTGGCGGGAAACTCCATGGATGGCGGGAAAAAGCTGCAAATGGCGGACAACCGGCGGGAAACGACCTGTGATGGAGTCCGTTGGCGGGGACCCTCCGGAACCGGCGGGAGACTTCTTTTTGAGGTAACGGTGAACTTTTCTTCAGGCACGCAGTACCCGGTTGTTGCGGGCACGTTATCCTGCCGACTACGCCAAAGTTGACGCGCCCCCTGGGCCAGTGTTGTTTAGGGGATACCCGGAGCCGGATCAGATGGGGGGGTTGTAGTCTCCGAGTGGCGGTGACCCGGTCCGTGCCCAGGGTGTCAAGCTCAGTGTGTGGCAGTCCTACAGATGTTACTGGATGTTCTTTAGTGTCGACTACGCCACCCGTTGATTTGCGGTCAATACGGCCGCCGCTGCAGCAGGGTCCGCTGAGGCTGGTGGTGTGTGTGCAGCTCTGGTAGTATAACCCCCAACGGGAGGGGTATAGCCTCAGGGGGTCAGTTGTAGAGGATGGTGGTTGTGGTGGTGCAGTGTGGACGGTAAGAAGACTCAGAGTCGGGCTGTGCAGTTCAGGGTCTTTACTTACTGCTGTTCTTGTGGTCACTCTGGCCTTGAGTGACCGCCCGAGCTGTGCTGCGTCCACCAGGTCCTGGACTCGGCCAACCCCCAAGTAATTCTGGAGCGTGGTCCTGAGCTCCCTTTCTGACGTTCCTTTTCTCTGGCCTTCCCCACCAGGGATCCACCTATGTCCGGCTCCCTCGGGCCTCTTGTTGGGTAAAACCCTTGTCTCTGGGTTCCCTGACCCTATTCTCGGTTTGCCTTCCGGGTGGATTTAGTGGGGGATCGTGGCAAATCCTGCCCACGACCTCCGGTCTCTGGCTGAGGATTAGTGCCCTCCACCAGCTTGGGATCCGGTACCCTTGTGCCAACTCTTCACCCTCTGGTCTAATTTTGGGTTCTTGGAGTTCCTTCTTCTCCCCCTCTGGGTCCTTCTCTTCTCCTCTCTCTCTTCTTTCAGGACTGCTTGACTCTCTACAACAGACTGACTGGTAACTGTCTGCCTGTCTGACCCTGATCTAAGATGGTTCCCACCTTATATACTCCCTCTATGTGTGAGCTCAGGTGACCAGCACCCAATGAGCTCCTAGCATTACCCAGACTGCTCCCCCTATCTGCCCCTACACTACTGGGATGTTCCACCCCCCTCCCACTCCAGCCAGGGACAGACACTGTCGTACCTGCACATTTCTCTAGTGGGAGTACCATTGATCTGTCCCCCGGAAATGAGATGTGTGTAGTGCATGCAGCCTACTGAGCTCAGTTCCACACTCCATCCTTACCCGGGAGTGGAATATCACACCTCTGGCTGAGGTGCAATACCCCTGTAGCAGCCGAGTCCTCAGGGTGCTACATTTACGCTGCGGAAAATTCCGCAGCAAAAACGCTTGAAAAACACATCGTGGGTACACAGCCTAAATTCACTTTTAATCCTTATGCAACTAATGGCACTTTGTTGCACCCCTGGCATGGTCAATGTCCAAGGGGATCAGGTATTAGTCTTAGTGCCCACAGCAGAAAGTAAGCTCATGGCCAAGTGGCAAGGGCCATATGAAGTCCGGGAAAAGGTTGGGGAGATGAATTAGAGAGTATATCAACCTGGGAAGAGAAAACCCAAACAGCTATATCACGTAAATTTGCTATAAGCAAGGAAAGACTGGGAATGTATGATTACGGATGCGACTCCGGTCGTATCGTCTGGGGACCCTCCGACAATGGCCAGGGGAGAGGTAAATATAAGTGACACACTCTCTAAACAGAAGCGACGGGAGACTCAGAAATTGGTGCTGCAGAGTACGGATGTATTTTCGGAACTGCTTGGCCGAACATCTGTGATCCAACATAACATTGTCACAGAGCCTCAGGTAAGGGTACGAATGAAACCGTACCGTGTGACAGAGGCCCAGACACAAGCCATCGCAGCTGAGGAAAAACAAATGCTCCAGCTAGGAGTTATCGAGGAGTCCAGGAGGGAGCGGGCTAGCCCCATTGTACTGGTTCTGAAGCTGGACGGATCGTTATGATTTTGTAACGACTTCTGAAAATGTAATAAAGTGTTGAAATTTGACCTTTATTCAATGTCCTGGGTGGACGAGCTGATTGAGAGAATGGGGCAGGCCCAGTACTTCACCACGGGTTACTGGCAGGTGCCTCGGACAGAGTCAGCCTTCATAACGCCGGAGGGTCTCTATCACTAGGTCGTCTTGCCTTTTGGGTTACATGCAGCCTCGGCCATGTTCCAGAGGCTGATGGACATAGTGTTAGAGCCTTATCAGAAGTATGTATCGGTGTATTTGGATGATATTACCTTTAGTACCAAGTGGCATACCAACTTGTCCCAGGTACAATCAGTAGTGGATTTGCACACAGCCGTGGGCTTAACAGTGAACCCAAAAATGTGGAAACTGCTGTCACTTCCCTTTCCACACTGAAACGAAGATCATCGAAAAGGAGGGGACTGGGACATCCCTACTCTCCCCTGCTTTGTTTGCCGCCCATCAGTGATGCTGTTTTCAGGGGCTGGTCCGTGCAATGTCTCCCTCAGCGCCCTGTGCGATAAGTGCAGCATCCGGTCTGTTGTCTGCTTAGCTGAATAGTAATAACTTATTACTAATAAGCCGACTCTGCTTACAGTCAGATATCAGAACTACACTTATGTATTTTATGTCTGAGTGCTTACTTCACGATTCAACAGCTGTTCATTTGTTCCAAAAAAATTTGATTTCAGTGATAAAACTGACATCCTAACAAGTTTGAGCAAGGTCTACTACTCCTCGGATGACTCTTCTGCACAGTATAAAAACACCCATGCAACTTTTCCAACTGAGTGAGAAAAATATTCCTAACATCCAGTTCACGTACTGTACAAACCAGGACTAAGAAGAAGAGGAAAGTTTGTTAAAACATTGGTTACAAAAAGCAGAACCCATCAAAGGAACTAAGCAATACCACACTTTAATTCCATGTAGTGAAACAAAAATATAAACAAGGATTTTTTCATCCAGAAATGACAGTGAAGTCCATGAAGTGATTGAAGGTGGCACAAGATTGGCGATGGATGATATAACTGGATATGTGACCTGTGAGTATGATCAGCACTGGTGGCTGCTGGCTAATGGACTCTCCAAAGACTAGGACAATGAAGAAGTAAAGCCATTTTTCTGCACCTTCTGGTCCATCACCATCCTTTGTGTATCCAAGAAAGCAGACATTTTGAAAGTAACCAAAAATCAGATATTAACACAAGTGGACCCAAACCCCATAACAGGCGTACATACTGACACAAAAGGAAACGGCCATTGTTAGTAAGAGATTGTGGACAAGATTACATTTCACCCAGAAGGGAGAACAAATTATTGAGAAAAGATCAGTGTAAAGACGTACTATTAATTGTTCAGACTAATTCATAATGTTTTATTTTATCGCTGGACGATTTTACTGTATTTTTTTCATTTTTTTTTTAAACTGGAAAAAGGAAATGTCTAGTGAAGTAATAATAAAAAAAAGTTGTTACATGTATAACTGTATATTAAAAAGGTGTTAAAATATTGATTCTTTTAGTTTAGCATTAAACCTATGACTAGGATGAGACTGTATTTAGAAAATCACACAACAAAATATGATCCTACAGAAATACCAACTTGAATCCCTGAAGGAATGTAACCAATAACACAAGTAACACATACGCATTTTTTTTTTTTTTTTACAAAACACAGTTTTCCCGAAATCGCCCATCAAAATTTAGAATTTGACTCCTCGAAAACAAAATAACAAACTTGGTTAAGACATGTCGAATTAAAGCCTGTACAATTCTGAACAAAATGCTGCCTCTCCCATCTCTATCTTAATTGTAGCCCGCAATATGATAAATGTAAAGTCTATAAAAAAATAACGAAGATAAAAAATCCTAAATTTATTATTTTTACTTCACTAAAGTAGCACTTCAAAAAAATGGTGTCATTCAAAAGTACAACTTGTCCTGCAAAAAACAAGCCCTTGGTTATATTGAAAAAATATAAAAGTTATGGCTCTGGAAAAAAGAGGAGAAAAAAAACTAAAGTGCAAAGATAGAAAATCACAAGATCATGAACGGGTTAATATCAAGTGAATTGAACCAGTGTTATGTAAAAATTAACCATTATAGAACATTGCTAATATTTTCTATTTTTTCATATTTTATATAATGGTTGTTCCCCAGCTTTTCCAGTCTGCAGAATGCCAGATCTGCCCGGCCAGTCAATCTAAACACTACCGTGGAGGTGACCGGAAGTGAGAGCGCGCGCGGGGTGTGAACACGTGGGCTGTGGTGTGGCTGTGGTGAGCGGCGTGCGGCGTGGTCCGACTCGGCTCGCGGCCCTCTGGCGAGGGAGCCAGGCGGAGGTGACCAAGTGGACCGGGAGGACCGGTAGGAGGCGACCGGAGGGGCGAGCGCGCTGTGATAGCGTGCAGCGTCCCTAGAGGAGGTGAGTGAGGGGCAGGAGGCCGCGATAAGAGGCCCTACTGAACCCGAGCGTGTATTGTACTGTATTTGTATTGTAATTGTATTTTATTTAAGTGCTCCCCCCCCCCGGCCTTATTTAAATTAATCCCCTGTCCATATTTGATCGATCTCCCCCCTATCCATATTTAATACAACTCCCCAGGCCATCTTTAGTGATCCCCCAGACCATATTTAATTGATCACCCCCCGTTCATATTTAAATTGATCCCCTGATAACCCCCCATCCATATTTAACTGATCCCCCTGACAACATTTAAATTGACCCCCCCGTCCATATTAAATTGATCCCCCGACCACATTTAACTGATTGACCCCCCCAGCCCATAATCAATTGATCCCCCTTGTCCATATTTAATAGATTCCCCCTGTCCACTTTTACTGATCCCCCAGTCCCTATTTATTTGCCTTATCCCCATCCATATTTAATTAACCCCCTGTCCATAATTAATTGATTGATTCCCCAGTCCACAATTAATTATTTCCCCAGCCCATATTTATTGATCCCCAGTCCATAGTCAATTGACACACCGTCCATACTTAATTAATCCACCTGACCTACTCAGCTGAGTCCCCGGTCCATACTTAATTGATCCCCCGTCCATACTTAACTGATCCCCCGCCGATATCTAATTGATACACTTGCACATCCCTAATTGATCCCCGTCCATACACCTATATATAAATAATTGTGTTTTGTACTTGTATATATATACTGACTGTATCCCCATATTTAGAATGGCGTCCATCTTGGCCGGAGCCGTGCAGTGTACATCTTGCGCAATGTATGCATTCCGTGAGCTACCGCTCGAGGATCTATACTGCTGCGAGAGATGTGAGCATATCGTGCACTTGGAAGCCCAAATTCTGGATCTAAGTGCTCAGATAGCGATACTGAGGAGCATCGACAACATGGAACGGAGTTAGCTGCTCACCGAGCAGACACTCAATGGGTCAATACTGGGGGTGGAGCATAGAGGGGAAGTGCAGGCTGAACAGGCAGGGAGCTGGATAACAGTTAGGAGGGATAGAGGGAAGAAGTATAGGAAGGCTGGTTCAGAACCGGCATTATTGGAGCACGACAGATCCTCTGACCGCCGGGGGAGTGTATGCTCCAGTAATGAGGGGGAGGGGGGAAGTGTAGGGCAGGCAAGACAGGTCCTGGTAGTGAGTGATTCTATTATTAGGGGGATAGACAGGGCAATCTGTCACAAAGACCGGGATCGCCGAACGGTGTGCTGCCTCCCTGGCGCTCGAGTCCGGCACATCGCGGATCGGGTTGTCAGGTTACTGGGTGGGGCTGCCGAAGACCCAGCGGTCATGGTCCACATCGGCACCAATGACAAAGTGAGTGGTAGATAGAGGGTCCTTAAAAATGATTTCAGGGACCTAGGTAGGAAGCTTAGGGCAAGGACCTCCAAAGTAGTTTTCTCAGAAATACTACCAATCCCGCGAGCCACACAGGAGCGCCAACGGGAAGTTAGGGAGGTGAATAAGTGGCTAAAGAGTTGGTGCAAGGCAGAAGGGTTTGGGTTCATGGAGAACTGGGATGACTTCGCAGTCGGCTACAGGCTCTACCGTAGGGACGGGCTGCACCTCAATGGGGAGGGTGCAGCGGTGCTGGGGAAGAAGATGGCTAATAGGTTGGAGGAGTATTTAAACTAGAGACGGGGGGGGGGCCAAGGAAATAGGTGGGATGTGAGGCAAGCAAGGGGGAAGGGGAGAAGTGAATATAATGAGGGTGGAGAGGGGGGTGAGGATAGTACAGTTAGATCGCTAGAGAAGAATAGGAAGCTAAATAACCCCAAAATTTTATCTTGCATGCTGACCAACGCAAGAAGCCTGACCAATAAGGCGAATGAGCTGCGGGCGCTTATATCGGAGGAGAGGTATGACATCGTAGGTATAACAGAGACTTGGCTAGATGATAGCTACGACTGGGCGGTAAATTTATTAGGATTATAGTTTATTTAGAAGGGACCGGAAACAGGGGAAAGGCGGAGGAGTCTGCTTATATGTAAAGTCATGTCTAAAGCCCAGACTAAGGGAAGATATAGGAGAGGGAGAAGAGGGGGTCGAGTCCATGTGGGTAGAGATAGAGGGGGCAAAAAATAATAATAAAATATTATTGGGGGTCTGCTATAAGCCACCAAATATAACAGAGGAGAATGAGAGTCTGCTATTAGGACAAATAGACAAAGTAGCAAAACATAATGAAGTGATTGTAATGGGGGATTTCAACTACCCGGATATTGACTGGGAAACAGAAACCTGTAGATCTCAGAAAGGAAAAAGGTTCTTGACAAATATTAAGGATAATTATCTCTCCCAACTAGTGCAGGAACCAACGAGAGGGAAGGCCGTGTTGGACTTAATATTGACTAATAGGCCTGATAGAATAACTGAGGTACAGATAGGGGGGCACCTAGGTAATAGCGATCATAATATTATCAATTTCAAAATGCCCTTCAGTAGGGTTATCAATAAGGGAACAACAAAAACATTAAACTTTAGGAGGGCGAAGTTTGATCAGCTGATAGAAAACCTTCAACTTATTGACTGGGACAAAGTTCTTAATCAAAGGAATACGAATAGTAAATGGGAAACCTTCAAAAGAATTCTGAATACTCAGTGCGAGAGGTATATAACATATGGGAATAAATGGGCCAGAAATAAGAGGAAACCAATATGGTTGAACAAGAACGTAAAAGGGGCGTTAAATAGCAAAAAAAGAGGCATTCAAGAGATTAAAACAGGAAAACAGTAAGGAGGCACTAATGTGTTACAAGGAAAAAACGAGAACCTGTAAAAAACAAATAAAAATAGCGAAGGAGGAAACAGAGAGACGTATTGCTAGGGAAAGTAGATCAAATCCCAAACTGTTCTTTACGTATATAAATAGTAAAAGGATTAAATCGGATAATATTGGACCGATAAAAAGTGATGAAGGCAAAATCATAGAGAAAGATGAGGATAAAGCTAACCTATTAAATAATTTTTTTTCGACAACTTTCACAAAGGAAATAGAACTAACAGGCGAAATGAGAAGTGACAAGCTTAATCCTCCACTAAGTATGACTAATCTAACCCAAGCTGGGGTACAGAAACGCCTCAGTAACATTAAAATAAACAAATCACCAGGACCTGATGGCATACACCCACGGGTACTAAGGGAACTAAGTAATGTGATAGACAGACCGTTATATCTTATATTTAAGGACTCTGTTGAGACTGGGTCTGTACCACTTGATTGGCGACAGGCGAATGTAGTGCCAATATTCAAAAAGGGAGCAAAAAGTGACGCCGGAAACTATCGGCCGGTGAGTCTGACGTCCGTTGTGGGCAAAATTTTTGAAAGCTTCATTAAAGAGGCAATTACGGAGCATCTTGATGCTAATAATCTTTTAACCCCGAACCAACATGGATTCATGAGGAATCGCTCCTGCCAAACAAACCTGATTGACTTCTACGAGGAGGTTAGCTCTCGATTAGATCAGGGGGAACCAATGGATGTCGTGTATCTAGACTTTGCAAAAGCGTTCGATAGCGTGCCACATAATAGGTTGGTATACAAAATGAGAATGATGGGGCTGGGGGAAAATGTCTGCAAGTGGGTAGCTAACTGGCTAAAAGATAGAAGGCAGAGGGTGGTTATAAATGGAATATACTCAGATTGGGTAAGCGTCACTAGTGGGGTACCACAGGGGTCTGTACTAGGCCCAATGTTATTTAATATCTTTATTAACGACATAGTCAACGGGATAAATAGTAAAATGTCAATATTTGCAGATGACACAAAGTTATGTAAAACAATTAATATAAAAGAGGACAGTGCAGACCTACAGAGGGATTTGGATAAACTGGGTAGGTGGAGCATTAAATGGCAAATGAGGTTTAATGAGGAGAAATGTAAGGTCATATATATGGGAAGGAAAAATGGAAGTCACCAGTACTCACTGAATGGGAAATCATTGGGGAATTCAGAGATGGAGAAGGACTTGGGCATCTTGATTGATAGCAAACTAAATTGGAGTGCCCAAAGTCAGGCCGCTGCTGTAAGGGCAAACAGGGTAATGGGATGTATCAGAAGAGGTATAGCTGCAAAGGATGAGAACATTGTTCTCCCACTGTACAAAGCACTGGTCAGACCACACTTGGAATAATGTGCTCAGTTATGGGCCCCAATATATAGAAAGGATATAAATGAGCTTGAAAAGGTACAAAGGAGGGCAACAAAATTAATAAAGGGAATGGAGGGACTGCAATACCCAGAGAGGTTGGCAAAACTAGGACTATTCAGCCTGGAAAAGAGAAGGTTGAGGGGGGACATAATAAATGTGTACAAATATGTTAGGGGACAGTATAGAGACCTTGCCCGGGATTTATTCAAAAAGAGGGATATTACGGTAACAAGAGGGCATTCACTAAGACTGGAAGAGAAAAGGTTTCAGCACCAGCATAGGAAGGGGTTCTTTACGGTAAGAGCAGTGAGAATATGGAATTCACTGAGTGAGGAGACGGTAATGTCGGATTCACTACACCAGTTCAAGCGGGGACTGGATGCATTTCTAGATACCAGGCAGATTTCAGCATATACTTAAAAATAAAATAAAATAGTAGGTTGATACAGGGATTTATTCTGACTGCTGGTTTCAGAGTCGGGAGGGAATTTTTCCTCAGGTGAAGATTGGCTAAATCATTTGGGGTTTTTGCCCTCCTCTGGATCAACTGTAGCAATTACAGGACTAACAGGTCGAACTTGATGGACGCAAGTCTTTATTCGGCTTTACAAACTATGTAATAAATGATCAAATCTTGTATAATAATATTACTAGTCAGGTTGCTACTCAGAAGCTTAGAAACGCCGGGTAAAGATCTGTGTGAAGCTGTAATGAACTCATCTGCCCAGATATGCGGTCACCAATCTCCATACTGTAGCTTAGCTATGGAGCCTCACCTTACAAGGTCCTGGGAGAGGGGTAATAAACCCTGTGGAGCTGTAATATAGACCTGCGAAACACTGACTCCCCTTTTCCTACTACCCAATGTACCATAGTTGGGCAGAATTACCTTTTGGAAACTCTTGATATCTGGGTAATTTGCAAAAGATTTGTTCACAAGTACATTTTCTTAGCCCTTCCACAGTAGAATTTTGTGTTTTTAATAAAAATAGCAGAAATAGATATTTTTTAAACTTATAGATTTAACCCTTTCGCGCCAGAGCCAGTTTTTGCCTTTGTGATCAGGCCAATTTTTTTCAATTCTGACCAGCGTCACTTTTTGAGGTAATAACTCTGAAACGCTTCAACATATCCCAGTGGTTCTGAGATTGTTTTATTGTGACATATTGTACTTCATGATAGTAGTCAGGATAGTAGTAATTTTTTTTCTAGATATACCGTATTTTTCGGATAATAAGACGAACTTTTTTCCTCCAAAATTTTGGGGTGGAGAGGTGCCATGCATACCGGGATGGAGAGGTGCCATGCATACCGGGATGGAGCGGTGCCATGCATACCGGGATGGGGATGAGGGGTGCCATGCATACCAGGATGGGGATGAGGGGTGCCATGCATACCAGGATGGGGATGAGGGGTGCCATCCATACCAGGATGGGGATGAGGGGTGCCATGCATACCAGGATGGGGATGAGGAGTGCCATGCATACCAGGATGGGGATGAGGGGTGCCATCCATACCAGGATGGGGATGAGGGGTGCCATGCATACCAGGATGGGGATGAGGGGTGACATGCAAACCGGGATGGAGGGGTGCCATGCAAACCGGGATGGAGCGGTGCCATGCATACCAGGATGGAGGGGTGCCATGCATACCGGGATGGGGATGAGGGGTGCCATGCATACCAGGATGGGGATGAGGAGTGCCATGCATACCAGGATGGGGATGAGGGGTGCCATGCATACCAGGATGGGGATGAGGGGTGCCATGCATACCAGGATGGGGATGAGGGGTGCCATGCATACCAGGATGGGGATGAGGGGTGCCATGCAAACCGGGATGGAGGGGTGCCATGCAAACCGGGATGGAGGGGTGCCATGCATACCGGGATGGAGGGGTGCCATGCATACCGGGATGGGGATGAGGGGTGCCATGCATACCAGGATGGGGATGAGGGGTGCCATGCATACCGGGATGGGGATGAGGGGTGCCATGCATACCAGGATGGGGATGAGGGGTGCCATGCATACCAGGATGGGGATGAGGGCCATGTATAACAGGAAGGTTGGGGGCATATTTACTAGGATGGGGGATATTAGTACAGAATTGGGGGACATTACCCCTTAACAGTGTGAGCGGCAGACCCCATCCCCCTTAACAGAGCATCATGACCACATTTTTTGCTTAAATTTTCTTTTCTATTTTCCTTCTCTAAAACCCAGGTGTGTCTTATGGTCATGGTCTGGTGCATCTTATAGTCCGAAAAATACGGTAACTAGATTATTTTTTAAAATATCAGAAATTTGGCAAAATTGGGAAAATTTTGCAATTTTTAAACTTTTAATTTTTATGCCCTTAAACCAGAGAGTTAGGTCACACAAAATAGTTCTTTTACATCTGCACAATTTTTTAAACAATTTTTTTTGGTTAGGAAGTTAGAAGGATTAAAACTACAGGGTGGGCCATTTATATGGATACACCTAAATAAAATGGGAATGGTTGGTGATATCAACTTCCTGTTTGTGGCACATTAGTATAAGGGAAGGGGAAAACTTTTCCAGATGGGTGGTGACCATGGCGGCCATTTTGAAGTTGGCCATTTTGGATTCAACTTAATTTTTTTCAATGGGTAGAGGGTCATGTGACACATCAAACTTATTGAGAATTTCATAAGAAAAACAATGATGTGCTTGGTTTTAACGTAACTTTATTCTTTCATGAGTTTTTTACAAGTTTATGACCACTTATCAAATGTGTTCAAAGTGCTGCCCATTGTGTTGGATTGTCAATGCAACCCTCTTCTTCCACTCTTGACACACTGATAGCAACACTGCAGAAGAAATGCTAGCACAGGCTTCCAGTATCCGTTGTTTCAGATGCTGCACATCTCCTTTCTTCACAGCATAGACAATTGTCTTCAGATGACCTCAAAGATAAAAGTCTAAGGGGGTCAGATCGGGAGACCTTGGTGGCCATTCAACAGGTCCACAACAACCAATCCACTTTCCAGCAAACTGTTCATGTAGGAATGCTCGGACCTGACACCCATAATGTGGTGGTGCACCATCTTGTTGGAAAAACTCAGGGAACGTGCCATCTTCAGTGCATAAAGAGGGCAACACATCATCGTGTAGCAATTTCAGATATCCAGTGGCATTGAGGTTTCCACTGATGAAGAATGGCCCCACTATCTTTGTACCCCATATACCACACCAGACCATCAAGATACGAGATGTGCAGCATCTGAAACAATGGATACTGGAAGCCTACTTTTCAGGCACAGTGCAAAGCTCAGAAGGGAAAAATTGTCATATTACAGTGCAGATTTTACTGTTGTGTTTTGCAGGTGCCATGACCCACTGGGAGAGACTGAGGTCCTAAAGCAGCAGGAAACCCCCATAAGTGACCCCATTTTATAAACTACACCTCTCAATGAATTCCTCTACGGATGCAGTGATCAAACTGACACCACATGTGACTCTCAGAAATTTATACCATTGAGCAGCGAAGAAAAAAATAATTCTATTTTTACCACAAAAAAAATTAGTTTTAGCCTCAGATTTTACATTTTCACACAAGGCAATGGGTAAAAATGGTGCCGAAATGTATCACACAATTTCTGCTGAACGTGGCAATATCCCATATGTGGCTGTACAGTACTGCTTAGGCACACGGCGACACCCGGGAGGGAAGGAGCACTATTTCGCTTTTGGAGAACAAATTATTGTAGAATAGTTTGCGGACTACGTATACAGAGCCCTTAAGCACTAGAAGAGCTGAATCCCCCTCAAGTGACCCAATTTTTAAACTTTCTGTTTTTAACTTTCTCACTTAGTCCCTCTATGGGAATATTTTTATCATCACAGGTCTCATGCAATGCAATACACATGTATTGCATTGCATGAGACCGGATGTCAGTTTTACACTGGTAGATCTCCTGTTAGACTCCGTTGATGGCTGAGCCTAACAGGCCACCGTACCTGGCAGCCTCGGAGGTCATCATGTGATCTCCGGCTGCCATGACCACGTCAGACCTTATCTCGGAGGCCGTCAAAGGTGAGTGCACAACTGCCTCTCCCTCTCTTCTATGTGCCGTGATCGCTATGGATCACAGCATCTATAACCCCTGGCAAAAATTATGGAATCACCGGGCTCTGAGGATGTTCATTCAGTTGTTTAATGCTGTTGAAAAAAATCAGATCACAGACATGGCACAAAACTAAAGTCATTCCAAATGGCAACTTCAGGGCTTTAAGAAACACTAAAAGAAATTAAGATAAAAAATGTGGCACTCAGTCAGGGTAATTTTTTTCAGACCAAGCAGAGGGAAAAAATTATGGAATCACTCAATTCTGAGCAAAAAAATATGGAATCATGAAAAACAAACATACAAAAGAACACTCCAATACATCACTAGTATTTTGTTGCACCACCTCTGGCTTTAAAGCAGTCTCTGAGGCATGGACTTAATGAGTGACAAACAGTACCCTTTATCAATCTGGCTCCAACTTTCTCTGATTGCTGTTGCCAGATCAGCTTTGCAGGTTGGAGCCCTGTCATGGACCATTTTCTTCAACTTCCAAAGATTTTCAATTGGATTGAGATCCGGACTATTTGCAGGCCATGATATTGACCTTATGTGTCTTCTTTTCAAGGAATGTTTTCACAGTTTTTGCTCTATGGCAGGATGCATAATCATCTTGAAAAATGATGTTATCATCCGCAAACATCCTTTCAATTGATGGGATTAGAAAACTGTCCAAAATATCAATGTAAACTTGGGCATTTATTGAAGATGTAATGACAGCCATTTCCCCAGTGCCTTTACCTGACATGCAGCCCCATATCATCAATGACTGTGAAAATTTGTATGTTCTCTTCATGCAGTCATCTTTATAAATCTCATTAGAACGGCACCAAACAAAAGTTCCAGCATCATCACCTTGCCCAATGCAGATTCGCGATTCATCACTGAATATGACTTTCATCCAGTCATCCACAGTCCACGATTGCTTTTCCTTAGCCCATTATAACCTTGTTTTTTTCTGTTTAGGTGTTAATGATGGCTTATGCTTAGCTTTTCTGTATGTAAATCTCATTTCCTTTAGGCGGTTTCTTACAGTTCGGTCACATACATTGACTCCAGTTTCCTCCTATTCGTTCCTCATTTGTTTTGTTGTGCATTTCCTGTTTTGGAGACATATTGCTTAGTTTCCGGTCTTGACGCATTGAGGTCTTCCTTGGTCTACCAGTATGTTTTCTTTTAACAACCTTCCCATGTTGTTTGTATTTGGTCCAGATTTTAGACACAGCTGAATGTGAACAACCAACATATTTTGCAACATTGCGTGATGACTTACCTTCTTTTAAGAGTATGATAATCATCTCCTTTGTTTCAATTGACATCTCTCGTGTTGGAGCCATGATTCATGTCAGTCCACTTGGTGCAACAGCTTTTCAAGGTGTGATCACTCCTTTTTAGATGCAGACTAACGAGCAGATCTAATTTGATGCAGGTGTTAGATTTGTAAATTAAAATTTACAGGGTGATTCCATAATTTTTTCCTCAGAATTGAGTGATTCCATAATTTTTTCCTCTCTGCTTGGTCTGAAAAAAATTACCCTTACTGAGCACCACATTTTTAATCTTGATTTCTTTTAGTGTTTCTTAAAGCCCTAAAGTTGCCATTTGAAATGACTTTAGTTTAGTGCCATGTCTGTGATCTGCTTTTTTTCAACAACATTAAACAACTGCATGAGCATACTCCGAGCCCGGTGATTCCATAATTTTTGCCAGGGGTAGTAGAAGAGAGCAAAGGGTTAACTTTATTGGAACCTGATCCAATCCAGTCTCGAGGATGTCACCTGTTAGAGCTATCGCTCTGCACAGGAATCGCAGGGTGCAGGACCCTGGGGGCCCTGAGCGCTAAAAGACCGCCGACCGTTCATAAACATCGGCGATGTACAGAGCCCAGCAAGCGCGGACGTTTATGTGCAGTGGGCAGTCAGGAAGTGGTTAACACATTTTCCTTTAAATTTGATACAAAAGAACTGAAAAATGTATATCATCACAGCCCTACACAAAATAATGTAACATAAAATAAAAAAAAATAAATAAAAAGAGCATGGACCGCACCTCCAAAAATCATACATTTGATCTAATGCCTCTCAGCAAAAATACATATTACTGAACATGAGGTTCTTAGCTTAACATTCTGATCAGACTGTGTGAAGCCCACTGCCATGTCAATGAACCAGCTTATTCTTTTCCCTTTCTTGGACCAGCACTCATCCCATTTGGCACAGGCAATTTTAATTAGCAGGAGTCTGCAAAGAGGGTCTAGCCTATTTTGCTCTCACTTGAGAGCTTGAGGAAGGTGAGTCACAATGCTCCTTTCATGTGGTGTTGGTGCAATGTGTCAGCCATTGTTGCTGTGGTTTTGTGCTTGTGGGGCGCCGTGGCCTGGAGTCATGGGGACTCGGTCTTGAAGCATGGATGCTGTGAGGCACCAGGCCGCCCGCCCTGCTGGTGCATTCTCACTGTAGCGGTGGTTGGCACATGGCGCCGCTCCTTTTAGGCAGGAAATGTTAGGACCCACTACGAGGTTTGCCGTGACGTGGCAGTGGGCTTCATACAGTCTGATCAGAATGTTAAACTAAGAACCTCATGTTCAGTTATGTATATTTTTGCTGAGAGGCATTAGATCAATGTATGATTTTTTTGGAGGTGCGGTCCATGCTCTTTTTTTGTATAAAATAAATTAAAACAAATATAAAACTACTGTAACTTATTCCTGAATCCTGATGTCATTTATCCCACTGATTTCCAGCTTCAGGTCACTAAATACTACCCACTCAACAGACTCCATTATAGTCAATGGTGACTAAGCCCCGCCCCTTCCGAGACTTTCACGTTCAGCAGAGATGGAACACTCACATACATCTGCTGACATCACAGTGAGTGTGACATCACCGGCACAGTGACATCACATTCCACAAAGTTCCATAAACAACTGACTGCAGCCATTGAGCTTTAGTTGTAGTTGGCTTTGACTACAATATACGTGTGGATTGCATTCTCTGATAATTTTACATACGTTTTTGGATAATTGCCCTGTTGTTGCCTGATGCAACATGGACTTTACAGGGAATAGAAAGAGAAAAAGGAAAGAAACACCAGATGGAGAAGACACTGGAAATAACCAGGAACCTCCAGCAAAGATAAGGAAGATGGATTCCAAGAAATCTGGGCAGGTTGGTCAGGTATTACCTGTCAATGAGGGAACCCAGAATATTTCCTTCCTAGACACTGTACAAAACAGATGTGAAAAGCTTGTGGGATACATCACAAATCGAGCTGATAATCTAAAAAAACTGAGTACTTTGGGTCCAACCAGGATCATTAACCTGAAAGGTAATGAAAGTGCAGCAGAAGAGAAGAGAACTGGGAGAAAAAGGAAACATCATGAAGATCCAGCCACCAGTCAAGATGACATCTCAGGTGAATGTAGTGGCCCCAGTAGCAAAAAAATAAAGACCACTGTCCCTCTCACCAGGGATAAGTTTATCTGCCATGGCATACTTGGACAAGGGAGTTATGGGAAGGTTATGCTGGCCACTGATAAAATAAGGAAAGAAAGTGTGGCCCTTAAAATCATTAAGAAAGAAAGCCTAATCTCCTTCCCTGAATGCCTTGTAGAACACCATGTCCTGAAGCTTAGCCACAACAGCAGATTCCTAACCCATTGCCATGCCGCGTTTCATACGGAAAACCATGCGTATTTTGTCACTGAGCTGGCCAGTGGAGGGGATCTGCTTCACTATATATATAGTACCATTCCCCTGAAGGAACCTGTAACATTTATAGGAGCAGAAATCGTTTGTGGCCTACAATTCCTGCACAGCAATGACATCATTCACCGGGACTTAAAACCGGATAACATCCTGCTGACTGGTGACGGCCACATAAAGATTACTGATTTTGGACTATCTCTATATGAGTTTGATAAGAGATTTAATGCCAGAGATTTCAGTGGAACACCTGGGTATGGCGCCCCAGAAATGATCACGGGAGACGCTTATGATGAAGGTGTGGACTGGTTCGCCTTTGGAGTCATATTGTACGACATGATTTTCCAAGACTCACCATTTCCAGGAGACACCACTGAAGAGATTGTGAATAATGTCTTGTACGAAGAACCATCATATGAAAACCTCACTGACCACGATGCTATGGACATTATGTCCAAACTACTCTGCAAAGACCATTATGTCCGGCTAGGGGTTAATGGAAAAATCAGAACGCACCCCTTCTTTTCAAATATAAACTGGAAAGACATAAGGACAGGAAAAGCGCCATCTCCAGTTATTATAGGAAGGAACCCGTATGTCACCATGAGACAGCAGATCCCAGCACCGCGCAGTGATGGCGTGAACGAGACAATTCCTGCTAGAGAACAGAGGATTTTCACGAGTTTCCCGTTTGTGGGTCCAGCATGGAGCACAACTTACCACTAAGCGGAGAAACAGCATAATACCGTCATACCATCTAATCCTCCTGTATCTTGACGCAAGACTATCTACTGGAGTTCATTTATTTCTGTACCATCAGCTCCTACTACCTGCACTCAAAATGCCAACATCATCATGTTTCATGTCATCAGTAACAAGCATGGCTGGCCTGCCAATCTGAAGAACATTCTTCCACATCTTCCTATTACCTCCATCTCTATATGTGCTGATCTGCGGCAAAGCAGTCACACAATGTATCTGACCTACTTACAGAGGGCTGAAAGCTGCTGCTCCACTGCCAACGTGACCACTGGCAGTCTGCTCTGTGCCAACTGGGATGGAGCATAAGCAGCAATGAGGCCCCTGTGCCACGTTCCCCAGGTGGATTCAGAAGTGAAGTCATAAAATCCAAACTCTGGAATCCTTGTTGGGAGATGTGACGCATGAATTACAGGACACAACTGCGGCATCTACAGCCGTCCTTGGTGCGATTGTCAACCTGGCTATACGGGGTCCACAGCTTTCCCCTATCCAGTGCTATGGTCAGTGTTGCTCGCTGACTGGCAGCTTTGTGCCCATTTAGGCAATAATTTGTAATGTCAGCCACTTTATTTTAGCAAATAATTATTAAAAGCTAAAATAGACTCACCCTTGCTGGCTACATTATACATGGAAAAATAAAAAAATTCTATATATTACATTGCTTTCAATAAATGATCGCCATTATTACTGTGCTATTGGTGTTGTATTTTAGCTTTATCTCTGAATATGTCTAGATGATATATTATCCCCTTAGCGCACAATGAGGTTTCATGAAATTGCAGCCAATGCTGGTGACTATGGTTATGAATGCTGGTGAATATGGTTATGAATGCTGGTGACTATGGTTATGAATGCTGGTGACTATGGTTATGAATGCTGGTGACTATGGTTATGAATGCTGGTGAATATGGTTATGAATGCTGGTGACTATGGTTATGAATGCTGGTGAATATGGTTATGAATGCTGGTGACTATGGTTATGAATGCTGGTGAATATGGTTATGAATGCTGGTGACTATGGTTATGAAAGAACAACTGGGGAGATTCAGGTTATTGCTCTACAACTTGAAAAACTGCTTGTGACAGATCTGTCATTATAACATGACATTATTTAGTAGTTATTTTGCCCTAGAATCTGTCTGCTGAACCACCATGCATCACATATAAAACTGGTGAACGGTAATGGGCAGAGGGGAGCTGGGATTTCCGCATCAGTGCCTGGGTGCAGCCACTACCTCTGCACAACTCACACCTACACTCCTTTTCGTATACTGCTGTGGATGGTATAAGGGTATAATGAAACCGATCACATTAGAAAAGACTCAAGTGATCAGAAACTACATTTCCTGGTAGTCTTTCCGCATTAAATATAAAGATGTAGGGGCATGAAAAAAGTGAGGGTGTCAATACTGAGGGTCCGAGATAAGAGGGAGGAGAACCCATGTGAGGCCAGGCTGTTCCACAAGATATCAGGATAGACAAACACTTTGTGGCTTTGAATGAACGGCCACTGATGGGATCAGAGGAGAAATAACGGAATTTGGAGTAAAAGGCTTTATATACGGTATTTGCACATGTGGATATTTGGTACATTTTAATTTTGGCTAAATAATATACACAAGAGTTCTACTTGGACAACCCCATCCTAAATGCCTGAGTTCTCCATGTTAAATAAGAGAGGCTTATACTCATCTCCTGCACTGGCGCCTTTTCAGCAATATTAGGCATCGGGTCTCCTGGCACTCACATGACACTATGTCGCCGGCTGTTGCCTTTATTATTTCATCAGAGTGGACGATCACACCCCCCAATTGGCTGCAGATTTCATATTGTCACGTGAGCACCGAGAGACCTGGCGCCAACACTGCTGGAACGGCACTGGTGTGGGAGGTAAGTATAGGGTTTTCCAATTTCATTCAAGAGACTGGCACTGGCCAAGTACGGACAACCCCTTTAAGTAAGGTAGGTTTCCACTGTGCAGATGCTACAAGTAGCCATAAACAACGATTACTGCAAGTGCCAATAAGTGCACGTGTCCAACAACACTGAGGCATTACCAACAAACATGTTCACTTATTCTCCCCTCCCCAAGAGGGTTTTGCCTTTGGGCATTTATGATTGCTGCACGGCAGTAAAGGGTCCCTCCAAGTTCAAAAGGGGTTGTCATATTAAAGTACATTTTAATCAACATACATTGGATTAATAAGTTCCACAATTGGATGTGTAAAAATATAATGTGTGGAGATAATCGTATACTGTGTAATGGCTGTCTGACTGTGCAGGAACCACAGCTCCTGGGCAGAGAATGAAGCAAAAGCAAGTATACAGACAGGACAGCATGGGATCGAGGTGGATTCTTTCTGTGAGGTAAAACATTTTACTGCCAGCGTTAAATCTGGTTTTCCAATACGTTATATTGTCTTTTCGCTGGAAAGACAATGAGGACCCCTGACGTAGGTGCAGGCTTACATATTTTGGTCAAAATATTAACTAATACCTTACATAATTTTCCATCCTTGCAGGATGCAGCCAGGCTTTTGTAGTGTTGGTGGAAACCATGTGTCTGTTCTTGTAGGGTGCACATATATAGTGCTCGGCAGACCGCCTGATCTAGCATCTTTTACAGAAAATAAGACAAGGTCTTATATCATTTTTTGCTCAAAAAGATGGGTTAGGGCTTATTTTCAGGGAATGTCTTCATTTATCCATATATAATAATCATGTCATATCACACACATTGCACATACACAAGAATATACACAGACACACACACTGCACATACATACCAGCCTGTCTCAGCTCCTCTAGACTTCCTCTGTTAAAAGACCTTTGGTGACATCAGGGTCATAGGACAGTGATTTCTCCAAAGGTCCTTAAGTAGTCTGAACCTTGGAATAGAAACGCTGAGGGCCTCAGAGTGGGAACCTAGAGAAATTGTCCAGTCTCCCCCCCTACATACCAGTCTATCTACTCTTCAGTTACTCTAGGCTCCCACAGTTCAAGAACCTTTGCTGACATTATGGTCACATGACTATGATGTCACCAAAGGTCCTTAAGCAGCCTTGGAATAGAAATGCTTAGGGAGCCCCAAAGAGTAGGGGCCCTGATAAATTGCCCAGTTGCTCCCCTCTCCTAACGCCAGCCCTGACTAACTAAGGCTTATTTTTGGAGTAGGGCCTATATGTCAAGCATCCTCCAAAAATCCTGTAAAATCATGCTAGGGCTCATTTTTGGGGAAATTCTGTAATAGCTTTGGCATCACTAATAGGCAGCAAGTTGGCATGTTGCACTACATGTATCTGTGTGACTGGCGCCCTATACAAGCCTTATCCTGTGCATTTCTAATCCCCTCCATGAATAGTACCGTATTTTTCAGACTATAAGACGCATTTTTTTCCTCCAAAATTTTGGAGGAAAATGGGGGGTGCATCTTATAGTCCGAATGTTGGGGAGGGGTGAGTATATATACTGTGCTGTGGGGAGCGGTAGCGGTGGAGGAGCGGGGCACAGGAGGCAGCAGCCTACGCTGTCCCCGCTGCTAAAGAAAATGAATATTCACTGCTCCCCACGCCCATGGGGAACACTGAATATTCATGCTCCTTAATAGCAGCACACAGTGTAGCCGCAGCTGCTGCCGGAATCGCCTGTGCCCGCTGTTAAAGGGCATGAATATTTAACCTCTCTCCATGTCCATGGGCGTGGGGAGGGGGTGAATATTCATGCCCTTTAATAAGCGGGCACACGAGATAACCCAGCAGCAGCAGGAGCAGCAGCGCGGCTAAGCTGTGTGCCGGCTATGAAGGAGCATGAAGTCACTGATCCCCGCGCACACAGTCCCGGCGCGGGGAGCAGTGACTTCCGACAGCTGATCTTTCCTTCTGAGCCGCGCATGGCAGTGACGCTGACGCGCCCCTGGGCCTGCTGTGTCGCGCAGCGTCTCGCGCACGGGGGCTTACCCGGAACCGGATCAGATGAGGGTTGTAGTCTCCGAGTGGCGGGGACCCGGTCCGTGCCCAGGGAGTCCAACTCAGTGTGTGGCAGTCTTGATAGATGTTATTTGAGTGTCGACTACGCCACCCGTTGATTTGCAGCTATGGAGCTGCCGCTGCAGGGCAGACCGCTGAGGCCGGTGTAGAATTGTGCAGCGTGATAGTATAACCCCCAACGGGAGGGGTATGGCCTCAGGGCAGCCGACGTGGAAGATGGGGGTAGCAGGAACCACTCAGAGACGGTGCGGTGTAGTTCAGGGTCTTTACTGGTAACAACGATAGACCCTCCCGGAGTACTTGCTAGCGAACGGGGCCTGGTCAGTCCTTGAGCAGATGGGATCTCCCCTGGCCAGGCGGAGTTGTAGGCCTCCCAAACTGACTGTACTCTTCTGGCTACCTTGCTAGAAGCGGATATAAGTAGCCCACGTCCCTGAGTGTGCCGTGTGGTGCTCACCCGTATGGCCGGTGACTCGGGGCCTTCTAATGGCTTCCGCTCCACGATGGCGGTGCTGGTCCCACGCGTGTGACCGTGCCTTCGGGTTTCTGGGCCTGAGGACCTGAAATCCCCTGCCGGTCGGCTTCTGCTGCTGGGTAAGAGTTAGTCCCCACAGCCTCGGACGCCGGGTCCGGTAAGAAAGCTTCTCAGTCAGGGCGAGCTCTGCAGCTGCCAGCCCCTGACTCGTAGTAGTATTGCTCCCACTGAGCTTCTGCTGTTTCTTCCTATGACTGTTTCTCGTCTCTACTCTCCTAGACTCCTAACCCTGCCTCAGCCCCGGGTTTATATAGGGGAAGTTCTTCCCCTCCCAAGACTGGGCAGGAGGTGTGGCATGCACAGGATCCCTGACCAAAGGACCTCCCACCTGCTCTCAGACATAACATTACATTACTGTGGAAACCAAACCCCTGGGGTGCCACAACGCCATGCGCGGCTCACATGGGGAGATCAGTGCGGGCAGACAGGCGTCAGCGCTGGAGGAGAGAAGAAAGGTGAGTAGGAGTGTTTATATATTTATTTTTTTATATGTGCAGCATGATGGGGATTACGGGGACCATGCATACTAGGATAAGGATGAGGGGGCCATACAAACCAGGATAAAGATGAGGGGGCCATACAAACCAGAATAAAGATGAGCGGGCCATACATACCAGGATAAAGATGATGGGGGCATATGTAACAGGATAAAGATGAGGGGGTCATACATAACAGGATAGGGATTAGGGGTGCCATGCATACCAGGATGGGGACTGCTGTGCCATGCATACCAGGATGGGGATTGCTGTGCCATGGATACAAGGACGGGTATGAGGGGTGCCATGCATACCAAGACAGGGATGAGGGGTGCCATGCATACCAGGACAGGGATGAGGGGTGCCATGCATACCAAGGACAGGGATGAGGGGTGCCATGCATACCAGGACAGGGATGAGGGGTGCCATGCATACCAGGACAGGGATGAGGGGTGCCATGCATACCAGGACAGGGATGAGGGGTGCCATGCATACCAGGACAGGGATGAGGGGTGCCATGCATACCAGGACAGGGATGAGGGGTGCCATGCATACCAGGACAGGGATGAGGGGTGCCATGCATACCAGGACAGGGATGAGGGGTGCCATGCATACCAGGACAGGGATGAGGGGTGCCATGCATACCAGGACAGGGATGAGGGGTGCCATGCATACCAGGACAGGGATGAGGGGTGCCATGCATAACAGGACAGGGATGAGGGTTGCCATGCATACCAGGAAAGGGATGAGGGTTGCCATGCATACCAGGACAGGGATGAGGGGTGCCATGCATACCAGGACAGGGATGAGGGGTGCCATGCATACCAGGACAGGGATGATGGGTGCCATGCATACCAGGACAGGGATGAGGGGTGCCATGCATACCAAGACAGGAATGAGGGGTGCCATGCATACCAGGACAGGGATTAGGGGTGCCATGCACACCAGGAAAGGGATTAGGGGTGCCATGCACACCAGGAAAGGGATTAGGGGTGCCATGCACACCAGGATAGGGATTAGGGGTGCCATGCATACATACCAGGATGGGGGATATTGTCAGAATTGGGGGACATTACCCCTATACCAGTGTCAGAAGAAGACCTCCTCCCCCTTAAAAGTGCATCATGAACACGTTTTTTGCTTCAATTTTTTTTTTCTCCTCTAAAACCTAGGTGCGTCTTATGGTCCAAAAAAAAAATGGTAGGTGTGAGAGTGGTTATTTCATTAGTATTTTGCACCAGCTCTGTCTTCACCTGAGGGCTGATACATACCGTAGTATATTAGTATTGCGACTAGGTATTGGCAAGTATGGCTGCCTCTTTTATAATGTATGTTTTATAGCAAAATTAATTGCATCATTCAAAACTACAACTCGTTCTGAAAAAAAAAAAAAATCCTCACATGGCTGAGTGCGTTTATTGTTATGATCTGCTACAAGCACTAAGGAAAGACAGGAGATCTGTCCCTACAATAGAACTAAGCTTAATCCCTACGATGTAACGGGGAACCTGATCCTGTGATCAGACCCGCTAAAGTCCTCAGCTAGTCTGTATGAAGACCTATAGATGTGAGGGAGGGATCCCTACAAGAACTAGGGACTGGGAGTAAGATGGACACCTCCTAACAGAAATTGTAGCAGAAAAGGACAAACAAAACAACATAGAAAATAGAGGTCAAGAGACCTAGCTAAACTGACGGAGTAAGGTAACAAAGCACCTGGCTAGATAAAGAGTTGAAATTACAATGAAGTCCAGCAAGGCCAGAAGGGCAGAGCAGGTTTAAATAGGCAAAAAAGGTCATGTGACCAGCAAACTAGAAAAAAACCAACAGGAGAGTTCTAACAGTACCCCCTCTTCTATGAGGATCCTCCGGATCCCCTAGGCCCAGGGTTATCAGGAAACCTCCTGTGAAATGCTCTGACAAGTCTGGAAGCAGAAACATCATCCGCCCTCACCCATGAGTTATCCTCGGGACCGAAACCCTTCCAAGGGATGAGATACTGCAAACTCCCTCTATACCGTCTAGAATTAAGGATGCGGGAAATTTCATATTCACCGTCCTCCACCACCAGAGGAACAGTGGCAGTGGCGTCTCTATCAGATACATCAGCTTTTTTCAATAGAGAAACATGGAACACCGGATTAATCTTCCAGGAGGTGGGAATCTCCAACCTAACAGCAGATTGGTTAACTACCTGAAGCACCTTAAAGGGCCCTACAAACTTGGGACCCAATTTTTTAGAAGGAATCCTCAACCGCAGATTCTTAGAGAACAACCAAACCATGTCACCAGCCGTAAACAAAACCTTTTGACGTTTCCTGTCAAAGTACCTCTTAGATTTTTTGTTAGCTTCCTGCAGATTACCACGCACATCCGTCCAAACTCTTTCCAAATCACCGGAAAAACTCTCCTCCTCAGGCACAGCCGATACCAATTTGGAGAATGACCCAAAAGACGGATGTCTCCTAGAACAACAAAAAAAAGGCGAACACCCAGCAGAAGAGGATGTATGGTTGTGAAGAGCAAATTCAGCAAGTGGCAGAAACTCAGACCACCCCTCTTGATTGTCTGCCACAAAACAATGCAAGAACTGCTCAACATCCTGGTTCTTCCTTTCTGTCTGGCCATTAGACTCAGGATGATATCCAGATGAAAATGACAAATGAACTCCCAACCTGTCACAAAAGGCACGCCAAAAACGAGCCACGAACTGAGGTCCCCTATCAGAAACAATGTCAGTAGGAAGGCCATGGAGTCTCACAATCTCCTTGACAAAGGCCTTAGCGAGTGTCTTAGCGCAGGGCAGTTTGATGAAGGGAACCAAGTGACACATCTTGCTAAAACGGTCCACGACCACCCAGATGACCGTGAATCCCTCAGAGGGGGGAAGGTCAGTAATAAAGTCCATAGCCAGATGTGTCCAAGGTGCACTAGGAACCTCCAGAGGGCAAAGCAATCCCGCAGCAGGAGCATGTGAAGACTTAGATCTAGCACACACAGTACATTGACGCACCCACTTAATAACTTCCTTCTGCCATCCAGGCCACCAAAAACTGCGACCCACAAGTCTCTTGGTCTCAGAAATTCCTGGATGACCTGCCAACCGAGACTCATGACACTCAACAAACAAATCTCTCCTAAAGGTCCTAGGCACAAACAACCTCCCATGGGGAGTGTTAGATGGGGCATTCTCCTGTGCTTTAAGAATCTCATCTTCCAAAACGGAGTCCAATGCAGCAATCACAACACCTTCTTGTAAAATGCTCTCCTCCTCCTCAGCACCGACCATGGGAGATGAGCTGCGAGACAAAGCATCAGCTTTAACATTCTTGGTACCCGGGATGTAAGTAACAGAAAAATTAAACCGCGAGAAAAAAAGTGCCCCCCTAGCCTGACGGGCATTCAAGCGCTTGGCAGCATCAAGATAGATCAGATTTTTATGATCAGTGAAAACCTGAATGGGAAATTCTGCACCTTCCAAGAGATGACGCCAGTGTTCAAATGCGAGTTTAATAGCCAACAATTCCCGATTACCAATATCGTAATTAAGTTCAGTCTCAGAAAAATTTTTTGAAAAAAAAGCACAGGGATGTACTCCATCCTTGTTTTTCTGAGACAACACGCACCAACCCCCACCGAAGAAGCATCAACCTCAACCAAAAACGGCTTAGTCACATCAGGCTGCATAAGGATGGGAGCAGAGCTGAACCTCTCCTTTAGAAACACAAAAGCTTCAATGGCCTCAGTAGTCCACTGAACCGCATTAGCACCTTTCCTGGTGAGATCGGTCAGTGGTTTGACAATAATAGAAAAATTTTTAATAAATTTTCTGTATTAATTGGCGAAACCCAAAAACCTCTGTATCGATTTCAAACCAATAGACCTAGGCCATTCCTGCACAGCTTGAACTTTCACCGGGTCCATCTCAAAGCCCTCGCTGGAGATAATGTAGCCCAAAAAACTAATTCTCTGTACAGCGAACTCACATTTCTCCAGCTTAGCAAAAAGCGAATTGTCAATTAATAACTGTAATACCTCACGTACGCTCCGCCAATGAGACTCCAGATCCGTTGAATAAATCAAAATGTCATCCAAATACACAACCAAATTTTTGCCGATCAAAGGTCTAAGGATGTCATTAATAAGATTCTGAAAAAAATGCTGGTGCATTGGTAAGACCGAAAGGCATAACCAGATTCTCAAAATGACCCACAGGAGTGTTAAAAGCAGTCTTCCATTCATCACCGTCCTTCATGCGCAACAAATTGTATGCCCCCCGGACATCAATTTTAGAGAACCACTTGGCCCCCACTAACTGGTTAAACAAATCAGGAATCAATGGCAGTGGGTAAGGATTGCGTACAGTAATTTTATTAATCTCACGAAAATCCAGACAAGGACGTAAACCGCCGTCCTTTTTTTTTAACAAAAAAAAATCCAACAGCCACAGGAGACTTGGAAGGCCTAATGTGACCGGCGGCCAAGCTCGTTTGTATGTATTCCTCCAAAGCCTTTCTCTCAGGAATAGTAAGATTAAATAAACGACTTTTAGGAAGAGTCGCTCCATGGACAAATTCAATGGTACAATCATAGTCTCTATGGGGAGGCAAAATTTGTGACTCATCCTCAGAAAAAACTCTCCAAAAATCCTAAATAGGTACAGGTAATTCCCCTTTTTCCACCGCAGCAATACGTCCGTTACAACACTTGTCATAACACTTAGGGCTCCAGGACTTAATTTCATTGGTAGACCAATCCAGTACAGGATTGTACAATTTTAACCAGGGCAACCCCAAAACTACTGGACAAGGCAAATTATTTAATACTACCAAATCCAAATTCTCTTGGTGAACACCATTAATAGTGAGGGGAAATTCACAGACCTTGTGAGTAACACTCTTCAAGGGAGAGCCATCGACGGAAACCACAGCAATAGGGGATGACAAAGGTTTGGGTTTTAATTTAAGTTTTTCCAAGAATCCCCCCATCAATCACATTCAGAGTAGAACCACAATCCACAAATACCCGAAATTCAATTAATTCTTCCTGAGCAACGGTAGTAGCAGAGAGGAATACCCGCTTAGTATTTAAACAGGCTATATGGGCGTAACTGACCTTTTTTTTTTTCTTTGTTCATACGAAGCACACAGTTCTTAATGAAATGATCAGATTTTCCGCAATAAAAGCACAAACCTTCAGAAAACCTGCGGTCTTTTTCCTGAGAGCGGGGTGCCATCGCCCCAATCTCCATCGGCTCTCCAATGTCAGTACAGACCCTCTCAAGACTCGGAGCTGACATGGCAGAGGTTTTACTCTCATTAACCCTTGCACGCAGTCTCCTGTCCACCCATATAGCTAATTGCATTGCCTCCTGCAAGTTTCCAGGTGTGGGATAAGCAATCAGCAGATCCTTAACCCTTTCACCTAGCCCCGCAAGAAACAAACTTTTCAAAGCTGAATCGTTCCACCCCACCTGGGCAGACCACCGACGTAAGTGAGAACAATATTTTTCCACATTACCTGATCCCTGCCTCAAACGTCTCAATTCAGTCTCAGCTGATGAGACACGATCAGGATCATCATACAACAGACCCAAAGCAGAAAAAAAACTATCCACTGATCTAAAGCATGGATCACTAGGTTGGAGAGAAAAGGCCCATCCCTGAGGTTCTTTGCGCAAAAGTGACATTATGAACCCTATGCGCTGTGATTCATCACCAGAGGATCTGGGTCTCAAACGAAAATATAATAAACAAGCATTTTTAAAAGGAAAAAAAATCTTCTTGATCACCAAAATATAAATCAGGCAAATGTACCTTTGGCTCCACAAAATGTGCTCCAGAACAGCTACTCACGTGTTGTTGGAGCTCGGCCACCTCCAGAGAGAGTCCCTGCAGGCGTTGAGCCAAATCCTGAACCGACACCATGATGGAAATGGGAAGTCTTTCCTTAAGAGATATTTTTGGGCTGGACTTACTGTTATGATCTGCTACAAGCACTAAGGAAAGAAAGGAGATCTGTCCCTACAATAGAACTAAGCTTAACCCGCTACGTTGTAGCGAGGAACCTGATCCTGTGATCAGACCCGCTAAAGTCCTCAGCTAGTCTGTACGAAGACCTATAGATGTGAGGGAGGGATCCCTACAAGAACTAGGGACTGGGAGTAAGATGGACACCTCCTAACAGAAATTGTAGCAGAAAAGGACAAACAAAACAACATAGAAAATAGAGGTCAAGAGACCTAGCTAAACTGACGGAGTAAGGTAACAAAGCACCTGGCTAGATAAAGAGTTGAAATTACAATGAAGTCCAGCAAGGCCAGAAGGGCGGAGCAGGTTTAAATAGGCAAAAAAGGTCATGTGACAAGCAAACTAGAAAAAACCTAACAGGAGAGTTCTAACACTTATCAGTTATAATTCCCCCAGCGGCACTAAAAACACGCTCCGATAACACGCTAGCGGCAGGGAAGGCCAGGACCTCCAAGGCATACAGAGAAAGTTCATTCCAAGTGTCCAGCTTGGATACCCAATAATTAAAAGGCACAGAGGAATCACGGAGGACGCTGGTACGGTCGGCAAGGTACTCCCCCTCACCATCTTTTGAAACTTTCCACTCCTTGTGAGAGTACCCTGAGCCTCAGGGCCTGTAAATTGGGTGGGTCTCAGAAAACTGTCCCAGAACGTTGACAGTGTTCCCCTGCCTCTGCTGGATTGGAGTTGCGTCTCGCTCGCCTGTACGCCTTGGTTGGGCAACCAACTGTGACCTCTGCCGCTAGCGTGTTCAGATGGGAATTTTTTTTTTAACAGTTCTGCAGCAAGAGCCTTCTGGTACTGCCCCATTTTTGTAGACCTCTCCACCTCAGGAATAAGAGAGTGAAAGTTCTCCTTGTAGCGGGGGTCTAAAAGTGTCACCAACCAGTAATGACTGTCACCCAACATTTTGACAACGCGAGGGTCACGGTTAAGGCAGCGTAACATAAAGTCAGCCATGCGTGCCAGACTGGTAACGGGCAAGACTTCCGTGTGCTCACCAAGATCACGACTGACCATGCTCTCCTCCTCCTCCCCGTCCTCAGGCCACCAACGCTAAACCGATGATATGACAGTTGTACAGGTACTACAGTCTAAAGAACATGATACCAGCTCCTGTTTTTCTTCCTCCTCCTCCTCTCCCTCATGGTCCCCCAATGCACATTGGGATGAGATGAGGCTGGGCTGTGTGTAATCGCCCGCTACGGCTTCTTGATCCATCTCATCATACTCTGGCTGCAATGCCTCCTCTTTAATTCTCTGCAGAGTGCGTTGCAAAAGACAGACAAGTGGGATGCTGACGCTAATGATGGCGTCATCGCCACTCACCATCTTGGTGGACTCCTCAAAGATTGTCAGGATGGTACATATGTCAGACATCCAGGTCCACTCCTGAGGTCTTATGTGTGGAGTCTGACCTGAATATCGACGGCCTTGTTGCAGCTGGTACTCTACAACTGCTCTCTTCTGCTCACAAATCCTTTGCAACATGTGGAGGGTAGAGTTCCAACATGTAGGGATGTGGCACCCCAGGGGTCTGGTCTCCACAGTAATAGCAATGTTATGTCTGAGAGCAGGTGGGAGGTCTCTTGGTCAGGAATCCTATGCATGCCACACCTCCTGCCCAGTCCTGGGAGGGGAAGAACTTCCCCTATATAAAACTGGGGCTGAGGCAGGGTTAGAGAGAAGAGAAGAGTAGAGAGAGAAGAGGAGAAGCAGCTATAGGAAAGAAAGATCAGGAGCTCTGAGGAAGTCATGCTAAAAGGAATCAGGGGCTGGCAGCTGAAGAGCTCGCCCTGATTGAAGAGTTACCACCGGACCCGGAGTCCGAGGCTGTGGGGACTAACCCTGACCCAGCAGCAGAAACCGACCGGCAGGGGATTTCAGGTCCTCTGGCCAAGAAACCCGAAGACACGGTCACACGCGTGGGACCAGCACCGCCGTCGTGGAGCGGAAGCCACTAGAAGGCCCCGAGTCACCGGCCATACGGGTGAGCACCACACGGTACACTCAGGGACGTGGGCTACCTTTACCCGCCTCTAGCAAGGTAGCCAGAAGAGTACAATTAGTTGGGGAGGCCTACAACTCCGCCTGGCCAAGGGGGATCCCATCTGCTCAAGGACTGACCAGGCCCCGACCGCTAGCCAGTACTCCGGGAGGGTCTATCTTTGTCACCAGTAAAGACCCTGAACTACACCGCATCGTCTCTGAGTGGTTCCTGCTACCCCCATCATCCACGTCGGCTGCCCTGAGGCCATACTCCTCCCGTTGGGGGTTATACCATCCACACTGCACCATCCTTCCACCGGCCTCAGCGGTCTGCCCTGCAGCGGCAGCTCCATAGCTGCATTCAACGGGTGGCGTAGTCGTCCTACATCTACTGCTAATACACCGCCACTTAGTCTGACTCCCTGGGCACGGACCGGGTCACCGCCACGAGACTACTACCCCTATCAGATCCGGCTCCGGGTAGGCTCCCGCGTGCGCAACGCTGCGCGACTCAGGCCCAGGGGCGCGTCAGGGACATCACACACAAGTCGGTGTGACGGAAGCTGCAAACGCTGTTGCAACACAGCAAGGGCGGCGGAAGCTGTAGCCGACTTCTGAAAATGAGCTGACAGGCGGCGTACTTCGACGAGCAGATCTGGCAACTCGGGGTACGATTTAAGAAACCGCTGAACCACGAGCTTAAGCACATGACCCAGGCATGGTACGTGTGTGATCTCGCCTCAGAGCCGCCACCAGGTTACGGCCATTGTCACACATGACCATGCCTGGATGTAGGTTCAGCGGTCTCAGCCACAGATCTGCCTGCTCTTTCACAGCTGTCCACAACTGTGAGGTTTATCACCTAAGTTTATGAGTTTCAGCACAGCCTGTTGCTGCTTGGCGGAGGCAGTACGGCAGTGCTTCCAGCTTGTAACTGATGCGGTGATATCTGAGATGGAGGGTGAACATGAGGAGGATGATCATCAGGAGCTGTACACTGTGGGGGCAACTCTGACTGACATAGGGCACGCAATCCTCGATGTGGAGAGGATGTGTTCCGTCCCAAGGTCCGACTGGTTCCCGGCTTCCACTATGTTTACCCAGTGTGCCGTCAGAGAGATGTACCGTCCCTGGCCACAAGCTCTTGTCCACGTGTCCGTTGTCAGGTGGACTCTCCCAGTAATTGCGTTGTTGAGGGCACGGCAGATGTTTTGGGACACATGCTTGTGTAGTGCGGGGATGGCACACCGGGCAAAATAGTGTCGGCTGGGGACCGAGCACCGAGGGACGGCCACCGCCACAAGGTTGCGGAAGGATTCCGTCTCCACCAGCCTAAAAGGCAGCATTTCCAACGCAAGCAGTCGTGAAATGTGCGAATTTAGGACTGTGGCCTGTGGGGCGTTGGCTGCGAATTTGCTCTTTCGTTCAAAGGTCTGGGATAAGGACAATTGAACGCTGACGTGGACGTTGATGCTGTTTCTTGAGAAACTGCCATAACAAGTGAAGACTGAGAGGAGGGGGAATCTTTGCATGCAGTATGGACAGGGGATTGCCTTGCACGCACAACAGGGGGTTCTCTTACACGCACAACGGCGGAAAAAGCAGTGGTGACACCCGCTGACACTGGTCGTGGACCCTGGGGTTCGCCCCACAAAGTCGGGTGCTTTGCTGACATGTGCCTGATCATGTTGGTGGAGGTCAGGCTGGTACTTTTGTCACCCCTGCTGGCACTGGCATGGCAGGTGGTACAAATGGCCTTTTTGGGGTTATAAGCAGAGTCTTTAAAAAAATTCCAGACTCTGGAAGACCTACCGGTTGTATTGGCAACGTCCCTCGTGTTGGTGTTACGGGGAACGGTTGCCCGCCTTCTGTGTGCAGCCACTACACTGCTTCTTCCTGTCTGTTGGGGTGCTCTGCCTCCCTCCCCCTGTGTGCTGCTCGCCTCGCTCTGCGTGTCCTCCTGCCACCTTGGGTCAGTTACTAGATCATCCACCACGTCCTCCTCTTCCACTTCCGCACCACGATCCTCCTCCTCACTTCGTGGCAATTGTGTCTCGTCATCGTCCACCTCTTGTGACAAATTGCGCCAGCGTCGCCTTCCTGTGGCCGTGGCTGTTCAAATATTTGGGCATTGCTACATGGGATCTCCTCTTCCACCACTTCTAGCGGAGAAAAAAAGAGGATTTAGATGAAAAAAAAAAAAAAAGGATTTTTCCTGGCCCCCGAGACCTGGAGCTAAGTCTAGCAATTTGAGCAGCAGGAGCACACAGGACTGTAATGCAGCGTTTGCTGGTATAACCACTGCGTTTCCTATACAGCCTGCCTGCCTGCCTGATATCTGGGATGGATATTAGTCCTGAGAAGGACGGTTTGTTTGATCTGGCAGCTTTTACAGACCCTACACTAACTATTTCGCAGTATATATCTCTCCCTAAATCAGCAGAACTTTCCCTAGACTGTGTGATCCCGGGCGACTGAGTCCAAGATGGCGGCGCCCGGTTTTAAATACTCAAGGTGACGCTGGGCGGCCAGCCAATCACTGTAATGCCCACAAACAACATGGCTGCGACATTACAGTGACTGGCTGGCAATCCCTGCATGTTCATTGGCTCTGTAAAGAGCGCCAAACATGCAGGGCGGAGACCCGAGCTCCCGCCCGAGTAACCCGGAAATGCTCGGTGCTCGCCGAACATCCCGAGTAGTGAGATGCTCGGGCGAGTAACGAGCAGTGTCGAGCATGCTCGCTCAACACTAGTAATGACGTCTATTAGGCTGTGTGCACACATTAAGCTTTTGGTTTCTCCATCTCTTGTCTGGAAAATGCTGTAAATAGGTGCAGATTTTTCCCCACTCATCAGTGTGGGTGAAATCTGCAGCAAAAACGCTGACAGAATTGACATCCTGCAGAATTATATCTTCACCAAACCTGCAAGTCACAAATAAGTAACATGTGCAGGAGACGTCAGGATTCTCAGTCACTTTCCTGGCATCGGGAAACCCTTTAGGTTTTGTGACAAATCTGCACAGAAAAAAGGTGACAAAATCTGAAATGTGTGCACGTGTGTCCTTACAAAGTAAATCAACATGCAAAGTAACTGCAAGGAATCTCTCAAAAGGAGTTTGTTACCCCAAAATGGAAATTCAGCTACTTAATCATTTACATTAAGGCTATGTGCCCACAATGCAGAAATGAAGCAGAAAATTTCTGCAGCATTTCTGCATCTCCCTGGCAGAAAAAACGCATGCGGATTGTACATGCGTTTTTCCAGCGTAATACATGTGGATTCACATGCGTTTCCGCATGCGGATTGACAAGTGCTTTCAAAGCGATTTTAGCATCACTTGGAAAGTGCTTGACAACTAGGTCACACTATATAAATCCATGCAAACAGCATGGATTTATATAGTGTGACCTGAGAGAATGGTTAAAAATAAAAAAATAAACCTTGATACTTACCTTCCGATGGCCCGGCGTGTGTTGCTGCGCTCCTTCCTGGCTGCCAGCTGATCGCGGGACACTGCACTGAAAGACCTGCTGTCACATGACTGTGACGTCAGCGCAGGTCCTTCAGTCTGCTGGCAAGTACAGGGAAGGAGACCGGGGGCTGTCGGTAGGTGAATATAATCTTTATTTTTTATTTTATTCTTTTTTTTACAGTTTCTATGGTACCTGGGTGTGGATGAGAGTCTTCTCTTCTCCACACTCGGGTACCATCCAGACATTACAACGCGCCAATTAAGCATGTACAGAAGCAGTCTTGCAGAATTGGCGCGTTCTAATGCAAGTCAATGGCGGCGAAAACGCAGCGCTTCCGCAAAATTAATGGACATGCTGCGGATTTTTGAGAGCAGCATAAACGCTGCAGAAAAATCCGCAGCATGGGCATTGAAAGTGCGGAATTGCATAGGGGACCATGGCAGAAGGCTTACCATGCGTTTCCCAAGCGTTTACGCTGTGGAAAATACCGCAGCAAAAACGCTTGAAAAACACATCGTGGGTACACAGCCTAAATTCACTTTTAATCCTTATGCAACTAATGGCACTTTGTTGCACCCCTGGCATGGTCAATGTCCAAGGGGATCAGGTATTAGTCTTAGTGCCCACAGCAGAAAGTAAGCTCATGGCCAAGTGGCAAGGGCCATATGAAGTCCGGGAAAAGGTTGGGGAGATGAATTAGAGAGTATATCAACCTGGGAAGAGAAAACCCAAACAGCTATATCACGTAAATTTGCTATAAGCAAGGAAAGACTGGGAATGTATGATTACGGATGCGACTCCGGTCGTATCGTCTGGGGACCCTCCGACAATGGCCAGGGGAGAGGTAAATATAAGTGACACACTCTCTAAACAGAAGCGACGGGAGACTGAGAAATAGGTGCTGCAGAGTACGGATGTATTTTCGGAACTGCTTGGCCGAACATCTGTGATCCAACATAACATTGTCACAGAGGCCCAGACACAAGCCATCGCAGCTGAGGAAAAACAAATGCTCCAGCTAGGAGTTATCGAGGAGTCCAGGAGGGAGCGGGCTAGCCCCATTGTAACTGGTTCTGAAGCTGGACGGATCGTTATGATTTTGTAACGACTTCTGAAAATGTAATAAAGTGTTGAAATTTGACCTTTATTCAATGTCCTGGGTGGACGAGCTGATTGAGAGACTGGGGCAGGCCCAGTACTTCACCACGGGTTACTGGCAGGTGCCTCGGACAGAGTCAGCCTTCATAACGCCGGAGGGTCTCTATCACTAGGTCGTCTTGCCTTTTGGGTTACATGCAGCCTCGGCCATGTTCCAGAGGCTGATGGACATAGTGTTAGAGCCTTATCAGAAGTATATATCGGTGTATTTGGAGGATATTACCTTTAGTACCAAGTGGCATACCAACTTGTCCCAGGTACAATCAGTAGTGGATTTGCACACAGCCGTGGGCTTAACAGTGAACCCAAAAATGTGGAAACTGCTGTCACTTCCCTTTCCACACTGAAACGAAGATCATCGAAAAGGAGGGGACTGGGACATCCCTACTCTCCCCTGCTTTGTTTGCCGCCCATCAGTGATGCTGGTTTCAGGGGCTGGTCCGTGCAATGTCTCCCTCAGCGCCCTGTGCGATAAGTGCAGCATCCGGTCTGTTGTCTGCTTAGCTGAATAGTAATAACTTATTACTAATAAGCCGACTCTGCTTACAGTCAGATATCAGAACTACACTTATGTATTTTATGTCTGAGTGCTTACTTCACGATTCAACAGCTGTTCATTTGTTCCAAAAAAATTTGATTTCAGTGATAAAACTGACATCCTAACAAGTTTGAGCAAGGTCTACTACTCCTCGGATGACTCTTCTGCACAGTATAAAAATAGGAGAAACCTTATAATTGTATGCCATCACAAGAAACATTTTGGAGTGAAAGCTGAATGGCACTTTTTTGCCATTCAGCTCCTGGCAAAAGGTGTATGTGATGGTTTAGGAGGCACGGTGAAATGTCTAGCAGCTCAAGCTAGCCTCCATAGACCACATTCAGACCAAATTTTAACACCCATGCAACTTTTCCAACTGAGTGAGAAAAATATTCCTAACATCCAGTTCACGTACTGTACAAACCAGGACTAAGAAGAAGAGGAAAGTTTGTTAAAACATTGGTTACAAAAAGCAGAACCCATCAAAGGAACTAAGCAATACCACACTTTAATTCCATGTAGTGAAACAAAAATATAAACAAGGATTTTTTCATCCAGAAATGACAGTGAAGTCCATGAAGTGATTGAAGGTGGCACAAGATTGGCGATGGATGATATAACTGGATATGTGACCTGTGAGTATGATCAGCACTGGTGGCTGCTGGCTAATGGACTCTCCAAAGACTAGGACAATGAAGAAGTAAAGCCATTTTTCTGCACCTTCTGGTCCATCACCATCCTTTGTGTATCCAAGAAAGCAGACATTTTGAAAGTAACCAAAAATCAGATATTAACACAAGTGGACCCAAACCCCATAACAGGCGTACATACTGACACAAAAGGAAACGGCCATTGTTAGTAAGAGATTGTGGACAAGATTACATTTCACCCAGAAGGGAGAACAAATTATTGAGAAAAGATCAGTGTAAAGACGTACTATTAATTGTTCAGACTAATTCATAATGTTTTATTTTATCGCTGGACGATTTTACTGTATTTTTTTCATTTTTTTTTTAAACTGGAAAAAGGAAATGTCTAGTGAAGTAATAATAAAAAAAAAGTTGTTACATGTATAACTGTATATTAAAAAGGTGTTAAAATATTGATTCTTTTAGTTTAGCATTAAACCTATGACTAGGATGAGACTGTATTTAGAAAATCACACAACAAAATATGATCCTACAGAAATACCAACTTGAATCCCTGAAGGAATGTAACCAATAACACAAGTAACACATACGCATTTTTTTTATTTTTTTTTTAACAAAACACAGTTTTCCCGAAATCGCCCATCAAAATTTAGAATTTGACTCCTCGAAAACAAAATAACAAACTTGGTTAAGACATGTCGAATTAAAGCCTGTACAATTCTGAACAAAATGCTGCCTCTCCCATCTCTATCTTAATTGTAGCCCGCAATATGATAAATGTAAAGTCTATAAAAAAATAACGAAGATAAAAAATCCTAAATTTATTATTTTTACTTCACTAAAGTAGCACTTCAAAAAAATGGTGTCATTCAAAAGTACAACTTGTCCTGCAAAAAACAAGCCCTTGGTTATATTGAAAAAATATAAAAGTTATGGCTCTGGAAAAAAGAGGAGAAAAAAAACTAAAGTGCAAAGATAGAAAATCACAAGATCATGAACGGGTTAATATCAAGTGAATTGAACCAGTGTTATGTAAAAATTAACCATTACAGAACATTGCTAATATTTTCCTATTTTTTCATATTTTATATAATGGTTGTTCCCCAGCTTTTCCAGTCTGCAGAATGCCAGATCTGCCCGGCCAGTCAATCTAAACGCTACCGTGGAGGTGACCGGAAGTGAGAGCGCGCGTGGGGTGTGAACACGTGGGCTGTGGTGTGGCTGTGGTGAGCGGCGTGCGGCGTGGTCCGACTCGGCTCGCGGCCCTCTGGCGAGGGAGCCAGGCGGAGGTGACCAAGTGGACCGGGAGGACCGGTAGGAGGCGACCGGAGGAACGAGCGCAAGAGAGCGCTGTGATATCGTGCAGCGCCGGCCGGCGGAGGGCGCCAGGTGGTGGTGACCAGGAGGACCGGTAAGAGGCGACCGGAGGGGCGAGCGCGCTGTGATAGCGTGCAGCGTCCCTAGAGGAGGTGAGTGAGGGGCAGGAGGCCGCGATAAGAGGCCCTACTGAACCCGAGCGTGTATTGTACTGTATTTGTATTGTAATTGCATTTTATTTAAGTGCTCCCCCCCCGGCCTTATTTAAATTAATCCCCTGTCCATATTTGATCGATCTCCCCCCTATCCATATTTAATACAACTCCCCAGGCCATCTTTAGTGATCCCCCAGACCATATTTAATTGATCACCCCCCGTCCATATTTAAATTGATCCCCTGATAACCCCCCGTCCATATTTAACTGATCCCCCTGCCACATTTAAATTGACCCCCCCGTCCACCCCCCGTCCATATTAAATTGATCCCCCGACCACATTTAACTGATTGCCCCCCCAGCCCATAATCAATTGATCCCCCTTGTCCATATTTAATAGATTCCCCCTGTCCACTTTTACTGATCCCCCAGTCCCTATTTATTTGCCTTATCCCCATCCATATTTAATTAACCCCCTGTCCATAATTAATTGATTGATTCCCCAGTCCACAATTAATTATTTCCCCAGCCCATATTTATTGATCCCCAGTCCATAGTCAATTGACACACCGTCCATACTTAATTAATCCACCTGACCTACTCAGCTGAGTCCCCGGTCCATACTTAATTGATCCCCCGTCCATACTTAACTGATCCCCCGCCGATATCTAATTGATACACTTGCACATCCCTAATTGATCCCCGTCCATACACCTATATATAAATAATTGTGTTTTGTACTTGTATATATATACTGACTGTATCCCCATATTTAGAATGGCGTCCATCTTGGCCGGAGCCGTGCAGTGTACATCTTGCGCAATGTATGCATTCCGTGAGCTACCGCTCGAGGATCCATACTGCTGCGAGAGATGTGAGCATATCGTGCACTTGGAAGCCCAAATTCTGGATCTAAGTGCTCAGATAGCGATACTGAGGAGCATCGACAACATGGAACGGAGTTAGCTGCTCACCGAGCAGACACTCAATGGGTCAATACTGGGGGTGGAGCATAGAGGGGAAGTGCAGGCTGAACAGGCAGGGAGCTGGATAACAGTTAGGAGGGATAGAGGGAAGAAGTATAGGAAGGCTGGTTCAGAACCGGCATTATTGGAGCACGACAGATCCTCTGACCGCCGGGGGAGTGTATGCTCCAGTAATGAGGGGGAGGGGGGAAGTGTAGGGCAGGCAAGACAGGTCCTGGTAGTGGGTGATTCTATTATTAGGGGGACAGACAGGGCAATCTGTCACAAAGACCGGGATCGCCGAACGGTGTGCTGCCTCCCTGGCGCTCGAGTCCGGCACATCGCGGATCGGGTTGACAGGTTACTGGGTGGGGCTGGCGAAGACCCAGCGGTCATGGTCCACATCGGCACCAATGACAAAGTGAGTGGTAGATAGAGGGTCCTTAAAAATGATTTCAGGGACCTAGGTAGGAAGCTTAGGGCAAGGACCTCCAAAGTAGTTTTCTCAGAAATACTACCAATCCCGCGAGCCACACAGGAGCACCAACGGGAAGTTAGGGAGGTGAATAAGTGGCTAAAGAGTTGGTGCAACGCAGAAGGGTTTGGGTTCATGGAGAACTGGGCTGACTTCGCAGTCGGCTACAGGCTCTACCGTAGGGACGGGCTGCACCTCAATGGGGAGGGTGCAGCGGTGCTGGGGAAGAAGATGGCTAATAGGTTGGAGGAGTATTTAAACTAGAGATGGGGGGGGGGGACCAAGGAAATAGGTGGGATGTGAGGCAAGCAAGGGGGAAGGGGAGAAGTGAATATAATGAGGGTGGAGAGGGGGGTGAGGATAGTACAGTTAGATCGCTAGAGAAGAATAGGAAGCTAAATAACCCCAAAATTTTATCTTGCATGCTGACCAACGCAAGAAGCCTGACCAATAAGGCGAATGAGCTGCGGGCGCTTATATCGGAGGAGAGGTATGACATCGTAGGTATAACAGAGACTTGGCTAGACGATAGCTACGACTGGGCGGTAAATTTATTAGATTATAGTTTATTTAGAAGGGACCGGAAACAGGGGAAAGGCGGAGGAGTCTGCTTATATGTAAAGTCATGTCTAAAGCCCAGAATAAGGGAAGATATAGGAGAGGGAGAAGAGGGGGTCGAGTCCATGTGGGTAGAGATAGAGGGGGCAAAAAATAATAATAAAATATTATTGGGGGTCTGCTATAAGCCACCAAATATAACAGAGGAGAATGAGAGTCTGCTATTAGGACAAATAGACAAAGTAGCAAAACATAATGAAGTGATTGTAATGGGGGATTTCAACTACCCGGATATTGACTGGGAAACAGAAACCTGTAGATCTCAGAAAGGAAAAAGGTTCTGGACAAATATTAAGGATAATTATCTCTCCCAACTAGTGCAGGAACCAACGAGAGGGAAGGCCGTGTTGGACTTAATATTGACTAATAGGCCTGATAGAATAACTGAGGTACAGATAGGGGGGCACCTAGGTAATAGCGATCATAATATTATCAATTTCAAAATGCCCTTCAGTAGGGTTATCAATAAGGGAACAACAAAAACATTAAACTTTAGGAGGGCGAAGTTTGATCAGCTGATAGAAAACCTTCAACTTATTGACTGGGACAAAGTTCTTAATCAAGGGAATACGAATAGTAAATGGGAAACCTTCAAAAGAATTCTGAATACTCAGTGCGAGAGATATATACCGTATGGGAATAAAAGGGCCAGAAATAAGGAAACCAATATGGTTGAACAAGAACGTAAAAGGGGCGTTAAATAGCAAAAAAGAGGCATTCAAGAGATTAAAACAGGAAAATAGTAAGGAGGCACTAATGTGTTACAAGGAAAAAACGAGAACCTGTAAAAAACAAATAAAAATAGCGAAGGAGGAAACAGAGAGACGTATTGCTAGGGAAAGTAGATCAAATCCCAAACTGTTCTTTACGTATATAAATAGTAAAAGGATTAAATCGGATAATATTGGACCGATAAAAAGTGATGAAGGCAAAATCATAGAGAAAGATGAGGATAAAGCTAACCTATTAAATAATTTTTTTTCGACAACTTTCACAAAGGAAATAGAACTAACAGGAGAAATGAGAAGTGACAAGCTTAATCCTCCACTAAGTATGACTAATCTAACCCAAGTTGGGGTACAGAAACGCCTCAGTAACATTAAAATAAACAAATCACCAGGACCTGATGGCATACACCCACGGGTACTAAGGGAACTAAGTAATGTGATAGACAGACCGTTATATCTTATATTTAAGGACTCTGTTGAGACTGGGTCTGTACCACTTGATTGGCGACAGGCGAATGTAGTGCCAATATTCAAAAAGGGAGCAAAAAGTGACGCCGGAAACTATCGGCCGGTGAGTCTGACGTCCGTTGTGGGCAAAATTTTTGAAAGCTTCATTAAAGAGGCAATTACGGAGCATCTTGATGCTAATAATCTTTTAATCCCGAACCAACATGGATTCATGAGGAATCGCTCCTGCCAAACAAACCTGATTGACTTCTACGAGGAGGTTAGCTCACGAGTAGATCAGGGGGAACCAGTGGATGTCGTGTATCTAGACTTCGCAAAAGCGTTCGATAGCGTGCCACATAATAGGTTGGTATACAAAATGAGAATAATGGGGCTGGGGGAAAATGTCTGCAAGTGGGTAGCTAACTGGCTAAGGGATAGAAGGCAGAGGGTGGTTATAAATGGAATATACTCAGATTGGGTAAGCGTCACTAGTGGGGTACCACAGGGGTCTGTACTAGGCCCAATGCTATTTAATATCTTTATTAACGACAGTCAACGGGATAAATAGTAAAATGTCAATATTTGCAGATGACACAAAGTTATGTAAAACAATTAATATAAAAGAGGACAGTGCAGACCTACAGAGGGATTTGGATAAGCTGGGTAGGTGGAGCATTAAATGGCAAATGAGGTTTAATGAGGAGAAATGTAAGGTCATACATATGGGAAGGAAAAATGGAAGTCACCAGTACTCACTGAATGGGAAATCATTGGGGAATTCAGAGATGGAGAAGGACTTGGGCATCTTGATTGATAGCAAACTAAATTGGAGTGCCCAAAGTCAGGCCGCTGCTGTAAGGGCAAACAGGGTAATGGGATGTATCAGAAGAGGTATAGCTGCAAAGGATGAGAACATTGTTCTTCCACTGTACAAAGCACTGGTCAGACCACACTTGGAATACTGTGCTCAGTTATGGGCCCCAATATATAGAAAGGATATAAATGAGCTTGAAAAGGTACAAAGGAGGGCAACACAATTAATAAAGGGAATGGAGGGACTGCAATACCCAGAGAGGTTGGCAAAACTAGGACTATTCAGCCTGGAAAAGAGAAGGTTGAGGGGGGACATAATAAATGTGTACAAATATGTTAGGGGACAGTATAGAGATCTTGCCCGGGATTTATTCAAAAAGAGGGATATTACGGTAACAAGAGGGCATTCACTAAGACTGGAAGAGAAAAGGTTTCAGCACCAGCATAGGAAGGGGTTCTTTACGGTAAGAGCAGTGAGAATATGGAATTCACTGAGTGAGGAGACGGTAATGTCGGATTCACTACACCAGTTCAAGCGGGGACTGGATGCATTTCTAGATACCAGGCAGATTTCAGCATATACTTAAAAATAAAATAAAATAGTAGGTTGATACAGGGATTTATTCTGACTGCTGGTTTCAGAGTCGGGAGGGAATTTTTCCTCAGGTGAAGATTGGCTAAATCATTTGGGGTTTTTGCCCTCCTCTGGATCAACTGTAGCAATTACAGGACTAACAGGTCGAACTTGATGGACGCAAGTCTTTATTCGGCTTTACAAACTATGTAATAAATGATCAAATCTTGTATAATAATATTACTAGTCAGGTTGCTACTCAGAAGCTTAGAAACGCCGGGTAAAGATCTGTGTGAAGCTGTAATGAACTCATCTGCCCAGATATGGGGTCACCAATCTCCATACTGTAGCTTAGCTATGGAGCCTCACCTTACAAGGTCCTGGGAGAGGGGTAATAAACCCTGTGGAGCTGTAATATAGACCTGCGAAACACTGACTCCCCTTTTCTTACTACCCAATGTACCATAGTTGGGCAGAATTACCTTTTGGAAACTCTTGATATCTGGATAATTTGCAAAAGATTTGTTCACAAGTACATTTTGTTAGCCCTTCCACAGTAGAATTTTGTGTTTTTAATAAAAATAGCAGAAATAGATATTTTTTAAACTTATAGATTTAACCCTTTCGCGCCAGAGCCAGTTTTTGCCTTTGTGATCAGACCAATTTTTTTCAATTCTGACCAGCGTCACTTTTTGAGGTAATAACTCTGAAACGCTTCAACATATCCCAGTGGTTCTGAGATTGTTTTATTGTGACATATTGTACTTCATGATAGTAGTCAGGATAGTAGTAATTTTTTTTCTAGATATACTGTATTTCTCGGATTATAAGACGAACTTTTTTCCTCCAAAATTTTGGGGTGGAGAGGTGCCATGCATACCGGGATGCAGAGGTGCCATGCATACCGGGATGGAGCGGTGCCATGCATACCGGGATGGGGATGAGGGGTGCCATGCATACCAGGATGGGGATGAGGGGTGCCATGCATACCAGGATGGGGATGAGGGGTGCCATGCATACCAGGATGGGGATGAGGGGTGCCATGCATACCAGGATGGGGATGAGGGGTGCCATGCATACCAGGATGGGGATGAGGGGTGCCATGCATACCAGGATGGGGATGAGGGGTGCCATGCATACCAGGATGGGGATGAGGGGTGCCATGCATACCAGGATGGGGATGAGGGGTGCCATGCAAACCGGGATGGAGGGGTGCCATGCAAACCGGGATGGAGGGGTGCCATGCATACCGGGATGGGGATGAGGGGTGCCATGCATACCAGGATGGGGAGCATCATGACCACATTTTTTGCTTAAATTTTCTTTTCTATTTTCCTTCTCTAAAACCCAGGTGTGTCTTATGGTCATGGTCTGGTGCATCTTATAGTCCGAAAAATACGGTAACTAGATTATTTTTTAAAATATCAGAAATTTGGCAAAATTGGGAAAATTTTGCAATTTTTAAACTTTTAATTTTTATGCCCTTAAACCAGAGAGTTAGGTCACACAAAATAGTTCTTTTACATCTGCACAATTTTTTAAACAATTTTTTTTGGTTAGGAAGTTAGAAGGATGAAAACTACAGGGTGGGCCATTTATATGGATACACCTAAATAAAATGGGAATGGTTGGTGATATCAACTTCCTGTTTGTGGCACATTAGTATAAGGGAAGGGGAAAACTTTTCCAGATGGGTGGTGACCATGGCGGCCATTTTGAAGTTGGCCATTTTGGATTCAACTTAATTTTCTTCAATGGGAAGAGGGTCATGTGACACATCAAACTTATTGAGAATTTCATAAGAAAAACAATGATGTGCTTGGTTTTAACGTAACTTTATTATTTCATGAGTTTTTTACAAGTTTATGACCACTTATAAAATGTGTTCAAAGTGCTGCCCATTGTGTTGAATTGTCAATGCAACCCTCTTCTTCCACTCTTGACACACTGATAGCAACACTGCAGAAGAAATGCTAGCACAGGCTTCCAGTATCCGTTGTTTCAGATGCTGCACATCTCGTATCTTGACAGCATAGACAATTGCCTTCAGATGACCTCAAAGATAAAAGTCTAAGGGGGTCAGATCGGGAGACCTTGGTGGCCATTCAACAGGTCCACGACAACCAATCCACTTTCCAGGAAACTGTTCATGTAGGAATGCTCGGACCTGACACCCATAATGTGGTGGTGCACCATCTTGTTGGAAAAACTCAGGGAACGTGCCATCTTCAGTGCATAAAGAGGGCAACACATCATCGTGTAGCAATTTCAGATATCCAGTGGCATTGAGGTTTCCACTGATGAAGAATGGCCCCACTATCTTTGTACCCCATATACCACACCAGACCATCAAGATACGAGATGTGCAGCATCTGAAACAATGGATACTGGAAGCCTACTTTTCAGGCACAGTGCAAAGCTCAGAAGGGAAAAATTGTCATATTATAGTGCAGATTTTACTGTTGTGGTTTGCAGGTGCCATGACCCACTGGGAGAGACTGAGGTCCTAAAGCAGCAGGAAACCCCCATAAGTGACCCCATTTTACAAACTACATCTCTCAATGAATTCCTCTACAGATGCAGTGATCAAACTGACACCACATGTGACTCTCAGAAATTTATACCATTGGGCAGCGAAGAAAAAAATAATTCTATTTTTACCACAAAAAAAATTAGTTTTAGCCTCAGATTTTACATTTTCACACAAGGCAATGGGTAAAAATGGTGCCGAAATGTATCACACAATTTCTGCTGAACGTGGCAATATCCCATATGTGGCTGTACAGTACTGCTTAGGCACACGGCGACACCCGGGAGGGAAGGAGCACTATTTCGCTTTTGGAGAACAAATTATTGTAGAATAGTTTGCGGACTACGTATACAGAGCCCTTAAGCACTAGAAGAGCTGAATCCCCCTCAAGTGACCCAATTTTTAAACTTTCTGTTTTTAACTTTCTCACTTAGTCCCGCTATGGGAATATTTTTATCATCACAGGTCTCATGCAATGCAATACACATGTATTGCATTGCATGAGACCGGATGTTAGTTTTACACTGGTAGATCTCCTGTTAGACTCCGTTGATGGCTGAGCCTAACAGGCCACCGTACCTGGCAGCCTCGGAGGTCATCATGTGATCTCCGGCTGCCATGACCACGTCAGACCTTATCTCGGAGGCCGTCAAAGGTGAGTGCACAACTGCCTCTCCCTCTCTTCTATGTGCCGTGATCGCTATGGATCACAGCATCTATAACCCCTGGCAAAAATTATGGAATCACCGGGCTCTGAGGATGTTCATTCAGTTGTTTAATGCTGTTGAAAAAAATCAGATCACAGACATGGCACAAAACTAAAGTCATTCCAAATGGCAACTTCAGGGCTTTAAGAAACACTAAAAGAAATTAAGATAAAAAATGTGGCACTCAGTCAGGGTAATTTTTTTCAGACCAAGCAGAGGGAAAAAATTATGGAATCACTCAATTCTGAGGAAAAAAATATGGAATCATGAAAAACAAACACACAAAAGAACACTCCAATACATCACTAGTATTTTGTTGCACCACCTCTGGCTTTAAAGCAGTCTCTGAGGCATGGACTTAATGAGTGACAAACAGTACCCTTTATCAATCTGGCTCCAACTTTCTCTGATTGCTGTTGCCAGATCAGCTTTGCAGGTTGGAGCCCTGTCATGGACCATTTTCTTCAACTTCCAAAGATTTTCAATTGGATTGAGATCCGGACTATTTGCAGGCTATGACATTGACCTTATGTGTCTTCTTTTCAAGGAATGTTTTCACAGTTTTTGCTCTATGGCAGGATGCATAATCATCTTGAAAAATGATGTTATCATCCGCAAACATCCTTTCAATTGATGGGATTAGAAAACTGTCCAAAATATCAATGTAAACTTGGGCATTTATTGAAGATGTAATGACAGCCATTTCCCCAGTGCCTTTACCTGACATGCAGCCCCATATCATCAATGACTGTGAAAATTTGCATGTTCTCTTCATGCAGTCATCTTTATAAATCTCATTAGAACGGCACCAAACAAAAGTTCCAGCATCATCACCTTGCCCAATGCAGATTCGCGATTCATCACTGAATATGACTTTCATCCAGTCATCCACAGTCCACGATTGCTTTTCCTTAGCCCATTGTAACCTTGTTTTTTTCTGTTTAGGTGTTAATGATGGCTTATGTTTAGCTTTTCTGTATGTAAATCTCATTTCCTTTAGGCGGTTTCTTACAGTTCGGTCACAGACATTGACTCCAGTTTCCTCCTATTCGTTCCTCATTTGTTTTGTTGTGCATTTCCTGTTTTGGAGACATATTGCTTAGTTTCCGGTCTTGACACATTGATGTCTTCCTTGGTCTACCAGTATGTTTTCTTTTAACAACCTTCCCATGTTGTTTGTATTTGGTCCAGATTTTAGACACAGCTGAATGTGAACAACCAACATATTTTGCAACATTGCGTGATGACTTACCTTCTTTTTAGAGTATGATAATCATCTCCTTTGTTTCAATTGACATCTCTCGTGTTGGAGCCATGATTCATGTCAGTCCACTTGGTGCAACAGCTTTTCAAGGTGTGATCACTCCTTTTTAGATGCAGACTAACGAGCAGATCTAATTTGATGCAGGTGTTAGATTTGTAAATTAAAATTTACAGGGTGATTCCATAATTTTTTCCTCAGAATTGAGTGATTCCATAATTTTTTCCTCTCTGCCTGGTCTGAAAAAAATTACCCTTACTGAGTACCACATTTTTAATCTTGATTTCTTTTAGTGTTTCTTAAAGCCCTAAAGTTGCCATTTGAAATGACTTTAGTTTTGTGCCATGTCTGTGATCTGCTTTTTTTCAACAACATTAAACAACTGCATGAGCATCCTCCGAGCCCGGTGATTCCATAATTTTTGCCAGGGGTAGTAGAAGATAGCAAAGGGTTAACTTTATTGGAACCTGATCCAATCCGGTCTCGAGGATGTCACCTGTTAGAGCTATCGCTCTGCACAGGAATCGCAGGGTGCAGGACCCTGGGGGCCCTGAGCGCTAAAAGACCGCCGACCGTTCATAAACATCTGCGATGTACAGAGCCTAGCAAGCGCGGACGTTTATGTGCAGTGGGCAGTCAGGAAGTGGTTAACACACTTTCCTTTAAATTTGACACAAAAGAACTGAAAAATGTATATCATCACAGCCCTACACAAAATAATGTAACATAAAATAAAAAAAAATAAAAAAAGAGCATGGACCGCACCTCCAAAAATCATACATTTGATCTAATGCCTCTCAGCAAAAATACATATTACTGAACATGAGGTTCTTAGCTTAACATTCTGATCAGACTGTGTGAAGCCCACTGCCATGTCAATGAACCAGCTTATTCTTTTCCCTTTCTTGGACCAGCACTCATCCCATTTGGCACAGGCAATTTTAATTAGCAGGAGTCTGCAAAGAGGGTCTAGCCTATTTTGCTCTCACTTGAGAGCTTGAGGAAGGTGAGTCACAATGCTCCTTTCATGTGGTGTTGGTGCAATGTGTCAGCCATTGTTGCTGTGGTTTTGTGCTTGTGGGGCGCCTGGAGTCATGAGGACTCGGTCTTGAAGCATGGATGCTGTGAGGCACCAGGCCGCCCGCCCTGCTGGTGCATTCTCACTGTAGCGGTGGTTGGCACATGGCGCCGCGCCTTTTAGGCAGGAAATGTTAGGACCCACTACGAGGTTTGCCGTGACGTGGCAGTGGGCTTCATACAGTCTGATCAGAATGTTAAACTAAGAACCTCATGTTCAGTTATGTATATTTTTGCTGAGAGGCATTAGATCAATGTATGATTTTTTTGGAGGTGCGGTCCATGCTCTTTTTTTGTATAAAATAAATTAAAACAAATATAAAACTACTGTAACTTATTCCTGAATCCTGATGTCATTTATCCCACTGATTTCCAGCTTCAGGTCACTAAATACTACCCACTCAACAGTCTCCATTATAGTCAATGGTGACTAAGCCCCGCCCCTTCTGAGACTTTCACGTTCAGCAGAGATGGAACACTCACATACATCTGCTGACATCACAGTGAGTGTGACATCACCGGCACAGTGACATCACATTCCACAAAGTTCCATAAACAACTGACTGCAGCCATTGAGCTTTAGTTGTAGTTGGCTTTGACTACAATATACGTGTGGATTGCATTCTCTGATAATTTTACATACGTTTTTGGATAATTGCCCTGTTGTTGCCTGATGCAACATGGACTTTACAGGGAATAGAAAGAGAAAAAGGAAAGAAACACCAGATGGAGAAGACACTGGAAATAACCAGGAACCTCCAGCAAAGATAAGGAAGATGGATTCCAAGAAATCTGGGCAGGTTGGTCAGGTATTACCTGTCAATGAGGGAACCCAGAATATTTCCTTCCTAGACACTGTACAAAACAGATGTGAAAAGCTTGTGGGATACATCACAAATCGAGCTGATAATCTAAAAAAACTGAGTACTTTGGGTCCAACCAGGATCATTAACCTGAAAGGTAATGAAAGTGCAGCAGAAGAGAAGAGAACTGGGAGAAAAAGGAAACATCATGAAGATCCAGCCACCAGTCAAGATGACATCTCAGGTGAATGTAGTGGCCCCAGTAGCAAAAAAATAAAGACCACTGTCCCTCTCACCAGGGATAAGTTTATCTGCCATGGCATACTTGGACAAGGGAGTTATGGGAAGGTTATGCTGGCCACTGATAAAATAAGGAAAGAAAGTGTGGCCCTTAAAATCATTAAGAAAGAAAGCCTAATCTCCTTCCCTGAATGCCTTGTAGAACACCATGTCCTGAAGCTTAGCCACAACAGCAGATTCCTAACCCATTGCCATGCCGCGTTTCATACGGAAAACCATGCGTATTTTGTCACCGAGCTGGCCAGTGGAGGGGATCTGCTTCACTATATATATAGTACCATTCCCCTGAAGGAACCTGTAAGATTTATAGGAGCAGAAATCGTTTGTGGCCTACAATTCCTGCACAGCAATGACATCATTCACCGGGACTTAAAACCGGATAACATCCTGCTGACTGGTGACGGCCACATAAAAATTACTGATTTTGGACTATCTCTATACGAGTTTGATAAGAGATTTAATGCCAGAGATTTCAGTGGAACACCTGGGTATGGCGCCCCAGAAATGATCATGGGAGACGCTTATGGTGAAGGTGTGGACTGGTTCGCCTTTGGAGTCATATTGTACGACATGATTTTCCAAGACTCACCATTTCCAGGAGACACCACTGAAGAGATTGTGAATAATGTCTTGTACGAAGAACCATCATATGAAAACCTCACTGACCACGATGCTATGGACATTATGTCCAAACTACTCTGCAAAGACCATTATGTCCGGCTAGGGGTTAATGGAAAAATCAGAACGCACCCCTTCTTTTCAAATATAAACTGGAAAGACATAAGGACAGGAAAAGCGCCATCTCCAGTTATTATAGGAAGGAACCCGTATGTCACCATGAGACAGCAGATCCCAGCACCGCGCAGTGATGGCGTGAACGAGACAATTCCTGCTAGAGAACAGAGGATTTTCACGAGTTTCCCGTTTGTGGGTCCAGCATGGAGCACAACTTACCACTAAGCGGAGAAACAGCATAATACCGTCATACCATCTAATCCTCCTGTATCTTGACGCAAGACTATCTACTGGAGTTCATTTATTTCTGTACCATCAGCTCCTACTACCTGCACTCAAAATGCCAACATCATCATGTTTCATGTCATCAGTAACAAGCATGGCTGGCCTGCCAATCTGAAGAACATTCTTCCACATCTTCCTATTACCTCCATCTCTATATGTGCTGATCTGCGGCAAAGCAGTCACACAATGTATCTGACCTACTTACAGAGGGCTGAAAGCTGCTGCTCCACTGCCAACGTGACCACTGGCAGTCTGCTCTGTGCCAACTGGGATGGAGCATAAGCAGCAATGAGGCCCCTGTGCCACGTTCCCCAGGTGGATTCAGAAGTGAAGTCATAAAATCCAAACTCTGGAATCCTTGTTGGGAGATGTGACGCATGAATTACAGGACACAACTGCGGCATCTACAGCCATCCTTGGTGCGATTGTCAACCTGGCTATACGGGGTCCACAGCTTTCCCCTATCCAGTGCTATGGTCAGTGTTGCTCGCTGACTGGCAGCTTTGTGCCCATTTAGGCAATAATTTGTAATGTCAGCCACTTTATTTTAGCAAATAATTATTAAAAGCTAAAATAGACTCACCCTTGCTGGCTACATTATACATGGAAAAATTAAAAAATTCTATATATTACATTGCTTTCAATAAATGATCGCCATTATTACTGTGCTATTGGTGTTGTATTTTAGCTTTATCTCTGAATATGTCTAGATGATATATTATCCCCTTAGCGCACAATGAGGTTTCATGAAATTGCAGCCAATGCTGGTGACTATGATTATGAATGCTGGTGAATATGGTTATGAATGCTGGTGACTATGGTTATGAATGCTGGTGAATATGGTTATGAATGCTGGTGAATATGGTTATGAATGCTGGTGACTATGGTTATGAATGCTGGTGACTATGGTTATGAATGCTGGTGACTATGGTTATGAATGCTGGTGAATATGGTTATGAATGCTGGTGACTATGGTTATGAATGCTGGTGAATATGGTTATGAATGCTGGTGACTATGGTTATGAATGCTGGTGAATATGGTTATGAATGCTGGTGAATATGGTTATGAATGCTGGTGAATATGGTTATGAATGCTGGTGACTATGGTTATGAATGCTGGTGAATATGGTTATGAAAGAACAACTGGGGAGATTCAGGTTATTGCTCTACAACTTGAAAAACTGCTTGTGACAGATCTGTCATTATAACATGACATTATTTAGTAGTTATTTTGCCCTAGAATCTGTCTGCTGAACCACCATGCATCACATATAAAACTGGTGAACGGTAATGGGCAGAGGGGAGCTGGGATTTCCGCATCAGTGCCTGGGTGCAGCCACTACCTCTGCACAACTCACACCTACACTCCTTTTCGTATACTGCTGTGGATGGTATAAGGGTATAATGAAACCGATCACATTAGAAAAGACTCAAGTGATCAGAAACTACATTTCCTGGTAGTCTTTCTGACGCGCCCCCTGGGCCATGTTGTTAGGGATACCCGGAGCCGGATCAGATGGGGGTTGTAGTCTCCGAGTGGCTGTGACCCGGTCCGTGCCCAGGGTGTCAAACTCAGTGTGCGGCAGTCCTTGCAGATGTTCTTAGTGTCGACTACGCCACCCGTTGATTTGCGGTCAAAAGGCCGCCGCTGCAGGATGGTCCGCTGAGGCTGGTGGTGTGTGTGCAGCTGTGGTAGTATAACCCCCAACGGGAGGGGTATAGCCTCAGGGGGTCAGACGTGGAGGATGGTGGTTGTGAAGGTGCAGCAAGGAGACTCAGAGGCATGAAATGCAGTTTCAGGGTTTTTACTCACTGGTGTTGCTCGGGTCACTCTGTACAGCAGTGACCACCCAAGCCATGCTGCGTCCACCAGGTGCGGGACTCGGTCAACTCCCGGGCAATTCCTGAGTATGGTCCTGAGCTCCCTTCTTCTCTCTCTCTGGCCGTTCTCACCAGGGATCCACCTATGTCCGGCTCCCTCGGGTCTCTTGGTGGTTGAACCTTCTCTGGCTTCCCTGACCCTATGCTTGGTGTGCCATTCTGGTGGATTTGGTGAGGGTCGTGGCAAATCTTGCCCACGACCTTCGGTTCCTGGCTAAGGTGTGCTTTGGCCTCCGCCAGCTTGGGATCCGGTACCCTTTTGCCGACCCTTCACCCTTATCAGTTCTCATACGGGCTCTTGGGGTCCCCTCTCGTCCTGCGCCTCTGAGTCCCTCTTCCTTCTCCTCTCCTGGAGTTACTGCTGACTCACTGACTTGACTGACTGACTGACCCTGTCCTAAGATGGTGCCCACCTTATATACTCCCTCTATGTGTGAGCTCAGGTGACCAGCACCCAATGAGCTCCTACATTTACCCAGACTACTCCCCCTATCTGCTCCTACACTACTGGGATGTTCCACCCCCCTCCCACTCCAGCCAGGGACAGACGCTGTCGTACCTGCACATATACTGGTGGGAGTACCGTAGTTCTGTCCCCCGGAAATGGGATGTATGTAGTGCATGCAGCCTACTAGCTCAGTTCCACACTCCATCCTTACCCGGGAGTGGAATACCACACCTCTGGTTTGAGGTGCAATACCCCTGTAGCAGCCGAGTCCTCAGGGTGCTACATTCCCCCCTGGTAAATCACAGCACGTCCTCGGGCTGTAAAAGAATAAAAACATACAAAAACATACAATTTTTCATAACATAAACATATAGAACATATAAACATTATCAGCAGCATAAAACTTTTCATTTTAAAACTTTTCATAATAAAACATTTTTGACCTCAGGCCACTTGTGCAAATTGTGACCAGGTATAGTGCAACAGTCTCTTGTAGAAAAAACACAGTTTCCTATAAAACCGGTAGGGGGCGCCTTAGAAAGCGCAACTATGTACAAAGGGGAATATGGCCGCTCTCAGTCCTCGGCCAGTGGGGAAAAGGAATGGCTGTTCACAGTCCTCAGCCTGTTAAGGGATAGGGGACACACGGGTACTCACTTGCTGGTCCCGACGGGGACTACACTTTGGTAGCAGCAGTTTTTGTACCCACACGGGTAACTATTTACATATTCTATTTACAGTTCATCAGTGGCGGTGTGCTCTTGGCTGAGGGTAATCTTTAGACCCGTCCGGGTCCTCTTGATCCTCCTCACCCCGTAGCTCCTCCTCAGTAAGTCTATGCACATGCAGGGCATACGGGCCCTTGGCGCACTGATGCCGGGTGAAGGTGACCTCATCACCCAGGTAAAGGTCACGACCTCTGTGTCCCTCCGGCAGATGACTTTCAACGTCTCTGAGGGTGACAAAGACGTCGCCGGGGGTCTTGTGGTCCCGGATGAAACCCCACCCGTGCTCCATTTGGAATTTTATTACAGTCCCGCTGGCACGGGGACCGTGGGCAGCACGGGGGTTTCTGCGGGCTCGGCTCTTCTGCTCGGCGCTCTTCACTTGGAGCCGCTCCTCGCGGACCCGCCTCTCTCGTCGCTCTCTAGCAAAAACCTCCAATTGTTGCTGGCAGCACTCCGCACGCTGGGCTGCGGCTGCCCGGGTCTCCTCGGTGAACCCGATGAGGTCTTCTCCGGTGGGGTCCCACGCAAACTGCGCTTCCTCCAACGAGAGTGGGGTGATCTTGGCGGGCGCCGGAGCCGGGATCAGGGGCTCATCCAGGGGTCTTTCCTTCCGGAGTCGGGGATGGTAATACTCCGGTGGCCACTCTAAGGGCTGCCCATCCGGGCAAGTGTGCTGGGCAAACAAGTCTTCACCCAGGTGCGGCACTGTAGAAGTTGAGGGCGCGGTGGTGGTAGCGGCGCCCAGGTTTACCAGGCCTTGCGACCAGGCTTGGGGCACCCTGAAGGTGAAGGGCACCGTGAAGACGGCGGCGCCCGGGGTTACTTGGCCCAGCGACCAGGCCGGTGCTCGGCAGAGGTAGAGGGCGCTGTTGGTACTGCGGCGCCCCGGGGCACTCGGCCTTGCGACCAGGCCGGTGGCGCCTCCTGCTTGGCCGCGCTCAGCATTGAGGCCCGTAACGTCACAGGGGGCTTGGCCGCGGCTCCGGCCGCTTGAGGCCTAGCTTGGAGCGATGACGCAGCGGCTACGGGAACGGTGAGCGGGGCTTCGGGCTCTGCGACGGGGAGCTGGGGCAGGTTTACGGCTTCTGGGCACGGGATGTTGTCGACCCCATTACCTGCCTTCATCTCTTCGGCTCCCTCCGCGGCGTCGTCTCCGGCCGTCGTCCCTCCTTCGCCGTCCTCAGAGGTGGACTTGCTCCTCGCTGCGGGTGGCATGCTTCGCTGGCGGGCTCCGGCCTGCCGGGCCATCTCCCGGGTCCACTCCGCCAGTGTTTCCTGCTGCACCCGGGCCATCCTTCGTGCGAGGCCCTCCAGCGCGGTCTGTGCACGCTCCCGATCTCCGGGGAGCTGCGCCAGGATCTCCAGCAGGCCTTCTGGAGTGGCGGCCTGCAACAGGCTCCTGACCACAGGGTCGGTGCTGCCTGACTCTCCCTCCATCTCCGGGTGTGTTCTCTCTAGACTCTTCCAGGCTGCACCCATCTTCTTTCTTTTGTTCTGTATCCGCCCACATTGGGGGTCGTCCTGGGGCAACTTTGTGATTGTCAGTTCCAGGGGCAGTTCCCTCACGCTGATGGACATATCAATCATCACAGTCTCTGCTGGTGGGGGCGGTTTCCACTTTTGGCGCCATTTCCGATCCTGGCCCACGATGGGAGGTGGCCTCTTGCCACCCTCTGGCACGCCCATAATGGCGTCCGCTCTGCCAAGGCGGGAAATCTTCTTAGATGGCGGGAATCGCTTCCCAGTGGCGGGAAACACTGCAGATGGCGGGAAAAGACTGCAGATGACGGGCAAATGGCGGGAACTGATCCGAGATGGCGTCCGATGGCGGGGACCCTCTGGAATTGGCGGGAGACTTCGTTTTGAGGTAAATGCGAACTTTTCTTCAGGCACGCAGTACCCGGTTGTTGCGGGCACGTAATCCTGCCGACTACGCCAAAGTTGACGCGCCCCCTGGGCCATGTTGTTAGGGATACCCGGAGCCGGATCAGATGGGGGTTGTAGTCTCCGAGTGGCTGTGACCCGGTCCGTGCCCAGGGTGTCAAACTCAGTGTGCGGCAGTCCTTGCAGATGTTCTTAGTGTCGACTACGCCACCCGTTGATTTGCGGTCAAAAGGCCGCCGCTGCAGGATGGTCCGCTGAGGCTGGTGGTGTGTGTGCAGCTGTGGTAGTATAACCCCCAACGGGAGGGGTATAGCCTCAGGGGGTCAGACGTGGAGGATGGTGGTTGTGAAGGTGCAGCAAGGAGACTCAGAGGCATGAAATGCAGTTTCAGGGTTTTTACTCACTGGTGTTGCTCGGGTCACTCTGTACAGCAGTGACCACCCAAGCCGTGCTGCGTCCACCAGGTGCGGGACTCGGTCAACTCCCGGGCAATTCCTGAGTATGGTCCTGAGCTCCCTTCTTCTCTCTCTCTGGCCGTTCTCACCAGGGATCCACCTATGTCCGGCTCCCTCGGGTCTCTTGGTGGTTGAACCTTCTCTGGCTTCCCTGACCCTATGCTCGGTGTGCCATTCTGGTGGATTTGGTGAGGGTCGTGGCAAATCTTGCCCACGACCTCCGGTTCCTGGCTAAGGTGTGCTTTGGCCTCCGCCAGCTTGGGATCCGGTACCCTTTTGCCGACCCTTCACCCTTATCAGTTCTCATACGGGCTCTTGGGGTCCCCTCTCGTCCTGCGCCTCTGAGTCCCTCTTCCTTCTCCTCTCCTGGAGTTACTGCTGACTCACTGACTTGACTGACTGACTGACCCTGTCCTAAGATGGTGCCCACCTTATATACTCCCTCTATGTGTGAGCTCAGGTGACCAGCACCCAATGAACTCCTACATTTACCCAGACTACTCCCCCTATCTGCTCCTACACTACTGGGATGTTCCACCCCCCTCCCACTCCAGCCAGGGACAGACGCTGTCGTACCTGCACATATACTGGTGGGAGTACCGTAGTTCTGTCCCCCGGAAATGGGATGTATGTAGTGCATGCAGCCTACTAGCTCAGTTCCACACTCCATCCTTACCCGGGAGTGGAATACCACACCTCTGGTTTGAGGTGCAATACCCCTGTAGCAGCCGAGTCCTCAGGGTGCTACATTTCCGCATTAAATATAAAGATGTAGGGGCATGAAAAAAGTGAGGGTGTCAATACTGAGGGTCCGAGATAAGAGGGAGGAGAACCCATGTGAGGCCAGGCTGTTCCACAAGATATCAGGATAGACAAACAATTTGTGGCTTTGAATGAACGGCCACTGATGAGATCAGAGGAGAAATAACGGAATTTGGAGTAAAAGGCTTTATATACGGTATTTGCACATGTGGATATTTGGTACATTTTAATTTTGGCTAAATAATATACACAAGAGTTCTACTTGGACAACCCCATCCTAAATGCCTGAGTTCTCCATGTTAAATAAGAGAGGCTTATACTCATCTCCTGCACTGGCGCCTTTTCAGCAATATTAGGCATCGGGTCTCCTGGCACTCACATGACACTATGTCGCCGGCTGTTGCCTTTATTATTTCATCAGAGTGGACGATCACACCCCCCAATTGGCTGCAGATTTCATATTGTCACGTGAGCACCGAGAGACCTGGCGCCAACACTGCTGGAACGGCACTGGTGTGGGAGGTAAGTATAGGGTTTTCCAATTTCATTCAAGAGACTGGCACTGGCCAAGTACGGACAACCCCTTTAAGTAAGGTAGGTTTCCACTGTGCAGATGCTACAAGTAGCCATAAACAACGATTACTGCAAGTGCCAATAAGTGCACGTGTCCAACAACACTGAGGCATTACCAACAAACATGTTCACTTATTCTCCCCTCCCCAAGAGGGTTTTGCCTTTGGGCATTTATGATTGCTGCACGGCAGTAAAGGGTCCCTCCAAGTTCAAAAGGGGTTGTCATATTAAAGTACATTTTAATCAACATACATTGGATTAATAAGTTCCACAATTGGATGTGTAAAAATATAATGTGTGGAGATAATCGTATACTGTGTAATGGCTGTCTGACTGTGCAGGAACCACAGCTCCTGGGCAGAGAATGAAGCAAAAGCAAGTATACAGACAGGACAGCATGGGATCGAGGTGGATTCTTTCTGTGAGGTAAAACATTTTACTGCCAGCGTTAAATCTGGTTTTCCAATACGTTATATTGTCTTTTCGCTGGAAAGACAATGAGGACCCCTGACGTAGGTGCAGGCTTACATATTTTGGTCAAAATATTAACTAATACCTTACATAATTTTCCATCCTTGCAGGATGCAGCCAGGCTTTTGTAGTGTTGGTGGAAACCATGTGTCTGTTCTTGTAGGGTGCACATATATAGTGCTCGGCAGACCGCCTGATCTAGCATCTTTTACAGAAAATAAGACAAGGTCTTATATCATTTTTTGCTCAAAAAGATGGGTTAGGGCTTATTTTCAGGGAATGTCTTCATTTATCCATATATAATAATCATGTCATATCACACACATTGCACATACACAAGAATATACACAGACACACACACTGCACATACATACCAGCCTGTCTCAGCTCCTCTAGACTTCCTCTGTTAAAAGACCTTTGGTGACATCAGGGTCATAGGACAGTGATTTCTCCAAAGGTCCTTAAGTAGTCTGAACCTTGGAATAGAAACGCTGAGGGCCTCAGAGTGGGAACCTAGAGAAATTGTCCAGTCTCCCCCCCTACATACCAGTCTATCTACTCTTCAGTTACTCTAGGCTCCCACAGTTCAAGAACCTTTGCTGACATTATGGTCACATGACTATGATGTCACCAAAGGTCCTTAAGCAGCCTTGGAATAGAAATGCTTAGAGCCCCAAAGAGAGTAGGGGCCCTGATAAATTGCCCAGTTGCTCCCCTCTCCTAACGCCAGCCCTGACTAACTAAGACTTATTTTTGGAGTAGGGCCTATATGTCAAGCATCCTCCAAAAATCCTGTAAAATCATGCTAGGGCTTATTTTTGGGGAAATTCTGTAATAGCTTTGGCATCACTAATAGGCTGCAAGTTGGCATGTTGCACTACATGTATCTGTGTGACTGGCGCCCTATACAAGCCTTATCCTGTGCATTTCTAATCCCCTCCATGAATAGTACCGTATTTTTCAGACTATAAGACGCATTTTTTTCCTCCAAAATTTTGGAGGAAAATGGGGGGTGCATCTTATAGTCCGAATGTTGGGGAGGGGTGAGTATATATACTGTGCTGTGGGGAGCAGTAGCGGTGGAAGAGCGGGGCACAGGAGGCAGCAGCCTACGCTGTCCCCGCTGCTAAAGAAAATGAATATTCACTGCTCCCCACGCCCATGGGGAGCACTGAATATTCATGCTCCTTAATAGCAGCACACAGTGTAGCCGCAGCTGCTGCCGGAATCGCCTGTGCCCGCTGTTAAAGGGCATGAATATTTAACCTCTCTCCACGCCCATGGGCGTGGGGAGGGGGTGAATATTCATGCCCTTTAATAAGCGGGCACACGAGATAACCCGGTAGCAGCAGGAGCCGCAGCGCGGCTAAGCTGTGTGCCGGCTATGAAGGAGCATGAAGTCACCGCTCCCCGCGCACACAGTCCCGGCGCGGGGAGCAGTGACTTCCGTCAGCTGATCTCTCCTTGTGAGCCGCGCATGGCAGTGACGCCATGCGCGGCTCACATGGGGAGATCAGTGCGGGCAGACAGGCGTCAGCGCTGGAGGAGAGAAGAAAGGTGAGCAAGAGTGTTTATATATTTATTTTTTATATGTGCAGCATGATGGGGATTACGGGGACCATGCATACTAGGAAAAGGATGAGGGGGCCATACAAACCAGGGTAAAGATGAGGGGGGCATACATACCAGGATAAAGATGAGGGGGCCACACATACCAGGATAAAGATGAGGGGGCCATACATACCAGGATAGGGATTAGGGGTGCCATGCATACCAGGATGGGGATTGCTGTGCCATGCATACCAGGACGGAGATTGCTGTGCCATTCATACCAGGACAGGGATGAGGGGTGCCATGCATACCAGGACAGGGATGAGGGGTGCCATGCATACCGGGACAGGGATGAGGGGTGCCATGCATACCGGGACAGGGATGAGGGGTGCCATGCATACCGGGACAGGGATGAGGGGTGCCATGCATACCGGGACAGGGATGAGGGGTGCCATGCATACCGGGACAGGGATGAGGGGTGCCATGCATACCGGGACAGGGATGAGGGGTGCCATGCATACCGGGACAGGAATGAGGGGTGCCATGCATACCGGGACAGGGATGAGGGGTGCCATGCATACCGGGACAGGGATGAGGAGTGCCATGCATACCGGGACAGGGATGAGGGGTGCCATGCATACCGGGGCAGGGATGAGGGGTGCCATGCATACCGGGACAGGGATGAGGGGTGCCATGCATACCGGGACAGGGATGAGGGGTGCCATGCATACCGGGACAGGGATGAGGGGTGCCATGCATACCGGGACAGGGATGAGGGGTGCCATGCATACCGGGACAGGGATGAGGGGTGCCATGCATACCGGTACAGGGATGAGGGGTGCCATGCATACCGGGACAGGGATGAGGGGTGCCATGCATACCAGGACAGGGATGAGGGGTGCAATGCACACCAGGACAGGGATGAGGGGTGCCATGCATACCAGGATAGGGATTAGGGGTGCCATGCACACCAGGATAGGGATGATGGGTGCCATGCATACCAGGATGGAGGAGTTCCATGCATACCAGGATGGAGGGATGCCAGGCATACCAGGATGGGGACCACGTATAAAAGGAAGGGGGGGGGCATATATACCAGGATGGGGGATATTGTCAGAATTGGGGGACATTACCCCTATACCAGTGTCAGCAGAAGACCCCCTTCCCCTTAAAAGTGCATCATGAACACATCTTTTGCGTAAATATTTTTTTTTTCTTCTCTAAAACCTAGGTGCTTCTTATGGTCCGGTGCATCTTATAGTCCAAAAAATACGGTAGGTGTGAGAGTGGTTATTTCATCAGTATTTTGCACCAGCTCTGTCTCCACCTGAGGGCTGCTACATCCCGTAGTACATTAGTATTGCGACTAGGTATTGGCAAGTATGGCTGCCTTTTTTATAACTGTATGTTATATAGCAAAATTAATTGCATCATTCAAAACTACAACTCGTTCTGCAAAAAAAAAAATCCTCACATGGCTGTGTCAATGGAAAAATAATAAAACCTTTTTGCTCTTGGAAAAGAGTAATAAAACGAAAGAACGGGATTGTCAGGGCTGAAATTAAAAGTTTGCAGACTACAGAATTGTGCCCATGAGTAAAGCACACACTGTCATAGTTCCCCCGTCAGTGGATGGTCTCAGTTTCGCTCAATTCTTACGTATAGTTGGCATGTGCCCACAAGTATACAAATTGCTTTCATGCGGTTATGTGACCGTTGATCAGCTGGGGACATTGCACACATTCACGATTCTGTAGAGGTTTCAGTTCAGCTCAGGCAGTCCCCTGTAAGCAATTGTACACTCGGGTTTTAAAAAACAAAAATAATATATCCAAGTCAATACATGACTGTCATTTATTTCACTACTGCATTGCGGCTAGCCTCCTCTAACTCCGCTCCATCAGGACTGTGACCTGCGAGTACGGTGCTTACAGAGGGAGGTAGTCCAAGTTAAATAAAATAAAAAAGTGGTCTATAGGGCGCTAAAAGAATGAACACTAGAGGTAAAAGATTTAGGGCTAAAAAATAAAATACATTTAATGAGCCCTTTCCACAACGCGTTTCGATAATTAACTATCTTCCTCAGGTGGTACAAGGGTATGAGCACAAACATAAAATATATATAGACAAGGATTCACAGTGATTGGTTGATACTAATTAGTTAACCTGGGTCCAAACAAAGGAAACCCTTCATGTGCTGGTGCAAAGTGTCCACATTGGTTTCTTTGGTATGATGAATCTTCTCATCACCAAGAGAACTCTTCTAGCGCAACAGGCCCTAGAGGAACTTAAATCTCTCAGAAGGAAGCTTGATTCATTTGTTCCCTTTGTAGAGTTTAATGAGAAGGATGCAAATCTCAAAATCAGACTAATTAAATTTGAAGAGGAGATTATAAGGAAAAAAGCAGCAAAATTACTACGGGATAGGAAGGACATATGTGCAATAGATGCAATTGCTGGTTCCTCTATTCCATCCCGACAGGAACCAGCTAATTTCACTGAGGGATCGAATCTGATCCTATTTTAATTCCAAATCCTCCGTTTACCACACCCGATTCCCCTGACAAAAAGAGAAGTTTGTCTTTAAAATTTCTTAAATCTATTAAGGCTGTGTGCCCACGTAGCATTTTTCAAGCGTATATGCTGCGGAATTTCCGCAGCATAAACGCTCCAAAAATGCTTGGTAATCCGCCCCCCATGGTCCTCAATGAGAAGCCGCACTGTCAATGCCCACGCTGCGGTTTTTTCCGCTGCGTTTATGCTCTGCGGAAAAATCCGCAGCATGTCATTTAATTTTGCGGAAGCGCGGCGTAATCGCCGCCATTGACTTGCATTGGGCCGCTTCAAATCCGCAAATATGTAAAAATAATTGCGGAAGTGAAGCGCATTTGCTGCGGTCTTGTACCTCAAAACCGCAGCAAATAGGAAGTGACGTCACAATTGGGCGTTCCATCCATCCATCCCATGAGCATCCCATAATCCAGGAAGACGAGAATCCCATAATATTCCCGTCTCTCAGGATCATGGCTGCTAACGTGGGATGGTACAAGCGGATGAATGTCAACGTGGGATTCATGATTAGTGTGGTAAGTGTCTGTATGTGTCTGTGTGGTGTGTATGTGGTCTGTATGTGTCTGTGTGGTGTGTATGTGGGGTCTGTGTGGAGTCTGTGTGGGGTCTGTGTGGAGTCTGTGTGGGGTCTGTGTGCGCGGGTGTCAGCAGGCAGACATAGGCCGATGTGACACTACTACTCCCATCGGCCTATGTCTGTCCCCGGTCCACTCCTGCCAGCAGGATCAGCTCGATGGGAGCAGTAGTTCCCATCAGACTGATCCTGCTGTAAAATGTGCCCCAAAATTAAATTTAATAGCCCCCATATGTGCCTCCATATATTATTGACCCTATCCCCCCCCCCCCCTATTTTTTTTTTTTTTGGGGGGGGGGTGCTATCATTATTAAAGTTTTTTTTTTATTTGCCCCAATAATATGTCATCTACTGCCCCCTTTTTTTTCATTGGTGGCCAGTGGTTACCTAAAATAAATTAGTTCATACATTACCTGTCCCCGCCGATCGCCCCTAAAATAAAGTAAAAAATAAAAAACTACACCTATACTCACCTAGACACCTAATTCCCCGAAGCCATCGATCTCCTGTAATAAAATATAAAATAATAAACCACAACCTTATCCTTACCCCTCCGTAGCAGTCCACGAGTGTCCCATGAAGATCTCCAGTTCAGAGCAGCCACATAGAATGTGACCGCTCTGAACCGCTGCCGCCGCTAGAATGAACGGGTTCGCCGGAGTTCAGGCAGCGCTGCTCCGGTGATCTGCTTTACGGCCCCGCTGTATCGTGAGAAATTCCCACGGTACAACAGGGCTGTAAAGGAGGTCACCGGAGCAGCGCTGACTGAATGCACTCCGGTGACCTCAGTCAGGGGCTCATGCTGCTGGGAGCGGACGTGTTCCCGGCAGCGTGAGCTTACAGCAGCCATGACAGCTGTCACATCTCCAGATGTGACAGCTGTGCATGGGAGATCAGCGCAGGAACGTGGACAGGTAACTATTTTTTTTTTTTTTAGTAAAATTAGAATTAAATAAAATTGTGTTTTATTTCAAATAAATTATTTTTTTCTGGGTGTTTGTCTTTTTTCTTTTTAACACTTTGTAGGTTAGTAATGGGGGTGTCTTATTGACGCCCATCATTACTAACCTGGGCTTCATGTTAGCTGGCGCTGACATGAACCCCACCACTATTACCCCCTGCCACCGCACCAGGGCAGCGTGGAAGAGCGAGGCTAAGTGCCAGATTTGGCGCACAAATATGATGCGCCAAATCTGGGGCAGCTGAGGGCTGATATTATAGCCTGGGAGGGGGCCTATAACCACGGCCCCTTTCTAGGCTATTAATATCAGGTCGCAGCTGTCCGCCTAGCCTTTGCTGGCTACAATTTATAGGGGGACCCCATGTCATTTTTTTTGGGGGGGTCTTCATAAATAGTAGCCAGAAAAGGCAAAGTGGCTAGCCTTTGCTGGCTACAATTTATAGGGGGACCCCATGTCATTTTTTTTGGGGGGGTCTTCATAAATAGTAGCCAGAAAAGGCAAAGTGGCTAGCCTTTGCTGGCTACAATTTATAGGGGGACCCCATATCATTTTTTTTGGGGGGGTCTTCTTATATAGTGGCCAGAAAAGGCAAAGCGGCTAGCCTTTGCTGGCTACAATTTATAGGGGGACCCCATGTCATTTTTTTTGGGGGGGTCTTCATAAATAGTAGCCAGAAAAGGCAAAGTGGCTAGCCTTTGCTGGCTACAATTTATAGGGGGACCCCATGTCATTTTTTTTTGGGGGGGTCTTCTTATATAGTGGCCAGAAAAGGCAAAGCGGCTAGCCTTTGCTGGCTACAATTTATAGGGGGACCCCATGTCATTTTTTTTGGGGGGGTCTTCATAAATAGTAGCCAGAAAAGGCAAAGTGGCTAGCCTTTGCTGGCTACAATTTATAGGGGGACCCCATGTAATTTTTTTGGGGGGGGGCTTCCTATATAGTAGCCAGTAAAGGCTAAGCTAACTGCTGCGGCCTGGTATTAATAGCAAAGGAAGGGTCCATGGTTATTGGCTACTTCACAGACTATAACATCAGCCAACAACCGTCTGCTTTCCCTTTGCTATTTATTAAAGCTATGCGTGAGCCCACTTATTTTTTTTGGTTAAAAGATTTTATTAAAGTGAAAGATTATTGTACAGTGTATGTAGGTTCATTCACTGAAAGCTCCTGCATACGCTGTAAGGTTGATTTCTCACGTCCACATATCCACGTTAGTACAGATAAGTGTGACCGAGCATGCTTTGCAATGGGTCTGTGTGTGGGTCTCCGCTGTGTGTGGAAAATGGCATCAACACTCGTCCCGGAGATTGACGTGTGAAAGAACCGTACAATATAGGTGAGGGGTTAGTGTTGGTGTGTGTGCGTACATATCTCCATATGTTTATTTAATTTTTTTTTTGGGGTTAATCTTTTATTCCTCCATTTTGTTTTTAAAATAATATTCACACACGTTATTATTCACTGTAGATTGAAAAATATCCCGAAATATGGGACCGAGCTAGTCCTGACTACAAAGACAAGCAGAAGAAAAAAGACGCCTGGGCCTCTGTGTTGAGCCAAATGTATCCCCAGTGGGTGAATGCTGAACGTGATGCCCAAGAGGAAATTAGTAAGTTTTGATTTTTACACTTATTTTTATATCTATTTATAATTGCACTTTTTGGTGTCAAAGCAGTTCATAAATTGTTTTGGTTGTGTCATTGCAGTGTATGATATTAAAAATCGGTGGAGATCGGTCACCGACCGGCTGGTGAAGTATCACCAGTCGGTGCAAAGTGGCTCATCACCCAAAAAAAGAAAATTTCCTTTTGCGGACGAGCTGGCCTTCATACTAACCAGTAGGAGTTTGCGGAGGTAAATTCCCAAAACATATTAATTGAAATGTTTCCAAAAATGTTGTATTTACATTGGGATTTACCTTTTATTATATACAGAACTGAAGGAAACATCATGGCCCCAACAGCAGAAGAGGACACAAACACAGAGCAAGCAGAGGAGGAATCCGAGGACTTTTTCCAGCTTTCCTCACCGGATCCATCTGCTTCGGCATCTTCAGCATCTGGTTGTCCCTCACATTCTTTGTCCAATCCAGCGGACATCGGGACGGGTTTGGTGACTGATTCTCCTGCTCCTGCTCCAAGTGACGCTGGAAGCTCTGCTGGTGATGTGTTGAGGCCCACTGGGAGGGGGTCTGGTTCTGCTCATCTCGTGGCATCGAGAAGGGCGGGCAAAAAAAAGGCCAAAACCCACGGGGGTGGGACTATTGTGCTTGAAGCACTCACAAATCGAACCCTCAGCCTTGTGGAAAGGGCATCCCAGGAAGATACCATCGATAAATTTTGCTCAGCCCAAGCTGCCCGCATCAGATCTCTGCCACGAGATAGGCAGAACATGTACATGACTGCAGCAGGCGCTATGGTCATGGCAATTGAAGAGGCAGCAGTTATGCCCTCGCCCCCAGCCGTAGTATGCGGAATATTTAATTGTTTCAAACCCAGTGTGCCTCCACCACGACCAGCAGCTGCAACCCAGCGTTTTGGGCAGGTTGCTGCAGCATACCGTCCAGAAGATATGCAACCAAGTTATGGTCGGCAAATGGCTCATGGTGCATCATCATTTATCAGAGGACCATCCCCCAACTCTACTTTTTCTCAAGAAATGTTTCCTGGGTACAGCTTTGAAGAAGACCTTCAAAACTTGTAGTTAAAAAATTTTACCCCTCCCTGTCAGCATTTTTGGACCCTAGCAAATACAGACAGCACCTGTAGGTCGATAGATACACAATGTTTTAGAGAATCAGACAATTAACAAAGACCTTTTCTTATGGTCACCTATACCAGGCATCAGGCGTAGGGGACTGTAAGAAAAGGTCTTTCTTTTTATATAATTAAACAACCTACAGGTGCTGCCCGTATTTTAGGGCCCAAAACTGATTAGAGGACAGGTGTGCTGTACACAGTGTGTAATTTTTTCCCAAGTTATGGGCAATGTTTGTCCGATTAAATTTTCTAGAAGTTTGTTGTTTTGTGTTTTTAAAAAGTTTTTTACAGTTATTCTATATTACGTATTAAAAAAATTATTTAAACTATCTGTTAATTTTTTTTTTCAAGTGTATATGTGGTTGGATTGGGTTGTAATGAAAAAGTGTTCCCCTGATCTGCGCTCACCATAGCGCAGGTCAGAGGAACTCTACATTTTTGAAATTTGTTCAAACTAATCTACGTATGTGGTCGGCTGTATACAGTGGTTTTTAAATTAGAAATATACTTTGATATTTTGGACCACAACTATTTTTTGGATGAATACTACTCTCAACACTGTTATTTGCTAGTTCTGTTCTTAGCGCAAGCAAATAACAATGGTGAGGGTTGACTTTAGCAGACAGTACTTGGGAATAGCGCTCTAGGTAGTAATGCCAATTTACAGGCTCTGGTCTTTGTGGGTTGTTCACTTTTGCGTTGACGTATTGTCGAAAAAAAAAATGTAGAAGGTTGCAATTCAAGAAATATTTTAGACAAATTTAAGTTTAACCAAAATTTATTTTTTTTAAAAACATTTTTTTTTACATTTTTATTTTTAAAAAAAAGGAGGAAGTTCTTCTTTTATTGTTCATCAGATCTTCTCTGCTGGTCAGGCTGCTCAACACCAGCACAGGAGTATTGCCAGTGCACGGCACCTTCAGGACTCATGAAGTAGTCAGCGAAGGTTTCTCGCACCCTGGCACCAGAGTTGGATGGCCTTCCCTGACCGGAGTTGACAACTGGAATTAATTCAGATAGCTGTGACTCCTCATCTTGCTCGGTGCTGTACTCACGAGCATAGTTGTGGAGTACACAGCATGCCTTAATTACAGTGTCAACGGTCTCCGTATCCAACTGGATGGCAGTGTGAAAGATCCTCCACTGACTACACATGATTCCGAAGGTGCATTCCACATATCTGCGTGCACGACTCAGCCGATAATTGAAAATCCTCCGCCGGGCATTCAGTGCCCTTCGTGGGTATGGGCGCAGCAGGTTGGTCTGTAAGGGAAATGCCTCATCCGATACCATCACAAAAGGAACTGGATGTGTGGAACCCGGCAAAGGTCTTGGGGCTGGGAGCGTTACGCCATCTTGAAGAATTTGCAGCCCAATCTGTGATGATCTAAACACCCGAGAGTCCCCAGTACTGCCATAAGCACCAACGTCAATGGCAACAAATTTGAAATGTGCATCAGCAACCGCCATCAGGACCACAGAAAAAAATTTCTTATAATTAAAGAAGCGTGATCCTGATCGTGGTGGCTGCTGAACTCTCACATGTTTGCCATCGACAGCACCAATGCAGTTTGGGAAATTGGCCACAGTTTGAAAGCCTGCTGCGACCTGCAGCCAAGTCTCCTCGGTTGGAGAAGGCATCACGATGGGCTGCAACTTCTGCCAGATGACGGTACATGTGCACCTCACAATTCTGGAAATGGTGGATTTACCAACCCTAAATTGGAGGTGCAGTGATGTATAGCTCTCTCCTGTGGCCAAAAATCTGAAAAGGAAAAATAGATAATTAGAAAAGCCATAAAAAGAAATACAAGCCAACAGCAATTATCCATTATTAATTCATCTTTTAAAAAATTAAGGTCTTTATTACAAAAAACTATTCCAACAATGGGCTCTTTTTTTTGGGGGGGGGCTCCACATTCTCAATCTTTTTTGGTCATCTTTTGTTTTCTCTTGAGTTCACACATATCAATTTATAATGTGTTTTGACTTTGTGTCTGTGTTTGCCTACGATGTTTGCTCTAGAGTTTACACATCAGTGACCTTTTCAATCTGATCTCTGTGCATGGTGATCTCATGGTCAAGCCAAAAATATGTACACAAAGACAGACACAGGGGAGCCATCACCACAGGGTGGCTAACAAAACCAGGTACACCAGCCATCACCGCAGGGTGGCGAACAAAACCAGGTACATATAAATCAACATTCAACTTACCGCAAGGTGATGAGCAGCCTTTCCTCAGCAGAGATGGCCCTTCGCATTACAGTGTCTTGGAAGTCCAGGTCAGGAGACATAAGGCTTAGCAGCCGATCAAATGCAATAATGTTCAGACGGCAGAACTGTTTAAATTTTTCAGGAAAACTATAGTAAACAGAGAAAAAAAAAATATTAAAAGATAATTTTGGAACATAGTATACAAACAAAACCTTAAAAAAACAGCATAGACGGATGACATTATACTTTCTTCACATATATCTTACCTCCTTAAATCCTGGTAGAGAACATTAAAGTGGCCCTTGTCCGTCCGCTCCTGCAAGATAGGGTGCACCCAAATTTTTTTTGGTCGTCTTCTCCTCCTTAAACGCTCCTATAGAACAATAATAGGTTAGTACACACACTACATAAAAATAATGTACCCCAAAAAAACTTAGTTTATATTACCTGCTCAACGTTGTAGTGCAGGAGATTTAAGCAAGTCATTAGCAGAAGGTTTAGGCATGGTCTGCTGACCCGCAGGGGCTGCAATTCCTGTGGCATACTGTCTTTTGCAAAAAACAAAATGGTGAAGAGGGGTTGAACTAGGAAATGACATCAGGATTTCCATCTTTTTTTTTTTTTTTTTCAATAACTTTATTTGTGCTCAAAAACGCATGAAATAAGCTTACAAAAACGCATGTAAAATCCGCATACAAAAACGCGTCAAAAACGCGTCAAAAACGCGACCAAAAAACGCACGCGATTTTCTGGCAAGGGACATGCAGAAATGTTGCAGAAATTTTCTGCTTCATAAATGCAACGTGGGCACATAGCCTTAGCAGACTAGTACGTCCCACGGAGACTAGTTTGCATTTTCTTCTATTCCTTTAGTTCCCTGTCCTCTGTCAGTCAGCCGACTAGGTGTGAGATCCAGCACAGTGATCTGGAAGATCTTATCTTCAATACATTGTAATATACCAATCGTTCAGGAGTTTACACACTTGCGGTCCTCAGTCATCTCTCCATGCCCGTCCTCCCTCCTTCCCCCCCTTTCCTCACTGACAAACACCTCATACCCAATACACTAGTAGCAGGCTTGCACCTTCTGCCATTCCTTCAGCTCTTGGTTTTCTGCCTGTCAGCCGACGAGGTGTGAGGTCTGGCAGAGCGGTCTGGACGCTCTGATCTTTCACACATGATACAATAGAGCTAGGACTTTGGGATCGCATACACTGCGGTCCTCGATCAACTACAAATGTTTTATCCCATGTGCTTTAATATAAATGTAATAATACAATTGGATCATTACATTTCAGAGGTCATTTTAATTATTTGTTCTATGGTTTTCATTTTATTTGCATAAGAGTGTAATTAGTCGACCAATAATTTTATTTAATCTATTTATAAATAATTTCACTGTCTCTCTGTAAACCGTTGGTTGGTCTTGGCGCCAAGAATAACAGCGGGCTTTTTTTTTTTTTTCACCACGTGTAGTTTTATGTATATAAGACCGTTTGATAAATCGGTCTACATCAGCTATGTACCTGAGGAAGTGGACGGGACGTCCACGAAACGCGTAGTAATCGTAGCTTTTAACAATAAACTACAAGATTGTTTAATTATACAATCTCTCGTCATATTTCTTCACTACGGAGGAGCGCGGATTTTTTACCAGCACCTACTTCATCCTACTACAGACTTATTAAACCTGACAGGGCACACCTGTGAAGTGAAAACCATTTCCGGTGACTACCACTTGAAGCTCATCAAGAGAATGCCAAGAGTGTGCAAAGCAGTCATCAAAGCAAAAGGTGGCTACTTTGAAGAACCTAGAATATAAGACATATTTTCAGTTGTTTCACACTTTTTTGTTAAGTATATAATTCCACATGTGTTAATTCATAGTTTTGATGCCTTCAGTGTGAATGTACAATTTTCATAGTGATGAAAATACAGAAAAATCTTTAAATGAGAAGGTGTGTCCAAACTTTTCGTCTGTACTGTATGAGAGCAATTATATGCGTTTTCCATTGAAATCACCAGGACCCAACTCCTCTGGTTTCCTCACAATGGCCTCTTTTACATTGAAAAAAATGTATACAACAGATAATGTCCCTTGGACGCTCAGGATCTGGGCCATGATTGCCTATTGTACGGTGCGCCTTTTAAATCTCTAGCTCCTTATCAATAGGATCACCAAGGATATTATTGAATAATGATAGCAGTGTTGGCATAATCACTTGTGCATTGATGCTTTCAGGTATACCCCTTATCCAGATATTATTGCGATTTTCTAGATCATCAACCATATTAAACAGATGGTTTATTTACTGGCTGTGAAGATCCAGTGTCAGTTTCTGAGCATTATGATGGCCTCTAACTTGGACGACATTATCCTCTAATCTCTGTACCTTGTCAGTAAGCTGTGACAGGATAGAAGTGAGGGGACGTATTTCAGTATTGTATGTGATCTCCAGCCTCTGAATATATTGCTCCATATCTTCTTTAGTAGGGACAGATGCAATCTGATATACAAATGCAAATGATATAAAAATACAAAGTACTACGTCTTGGCAATAAAAATTAAAAAAAGCATATACAGAATGGGAGGTATAGAGCTAAGCAACAGTACATGTGAAAAAGACTTAGGTATACTAATAGATCATAGACTGAACATGAGTCAACAGTGTGATGCAGCAGCAAAAAAGGCAAATACAATTCTGGGATGTATTAACAGAAGCATACAGTCTAGATCACGTGAAGTCATTATCGCACTTTACTCCTCTTTGGTCAGACCTCATCTGGAATACTGCGTCCAGTTTTGGGCACCACATTTTAAAAAAGACATCGACAGACTGGAGCAAGTTCAGAGAAGAGCGACCAGAATGGTGACCGGTCTGCAAACCATGTCCTATGAGGAACGGTTACAGGATTTGGGAATGTTTAGCTTGCAAAAAAAGAAGACTGAGAGGAGACTTAATAGCTGTCTACAAATATCTCAAGGGCTGTCACATTGTAGAAGGATCATCTTTATTCTCATTTGCACAAGGAAAGACTAGAAGCAATGGGATGAAACTGAATGGGAGGAGACACAGATTAGATATTAGAAAAAACTTTTTGACAGTTAGGGTGATCAATGAGTGGAACAGGCTGCCACGAGAGGTGGTGAGTTCTCCTTCAAACAGAGGCTGGACAAACATCTGTCTGAGATGATTTAGTGAACCAGGGGTGGAGTCCTGAGGAGATAATTTGCATATTCTCACTGCATTTTGGGATAAGTGAAGAGTCTCCGCGAGCTCAAAGAACACTGGATTTTGGCCGTTGGAGCTAAAAGGAGGAGATCGGTGAACCCGCTCGCTGATAGGCGTGCAAATTTTGGAGCGTTTTTCACTGTTTTCATAACATATCAACAATAAGAACATGGAAGAGTCCAGGAGCCATTTGGTGAGCTGCATATCCTGCTACATGTTCACAGACTTGCCAGTGGAAAAGCCAAACTTCACATGCCAGAAATGCAAGTTTGTGTCCCTCTTGGAGGAAAAGTTGCGAAATCTAGAAGAGAGGTTAACTACCTTGAAAATCATTAAGGAAGGTGAAGAGTTCTTAGACAGAGCAGAATTATCTCTTCATGATACAGAAAGATAAGAAATTCGAACTGCACCTGACTAAACAGAGGAATGGAAGCATGTGACCCAGAGAAGCAGGAGGATCGAGAGGCAGTCAGCACCTAAACTGCTCAGGAACCAGTACCAGGCTCTCACGCAGGAGAACAGTGAAGAAATACAGCAAGATAAGACTTTGCCAGCAATGAATAACCTTGTAAGCCCTCAGAATGCTCCTGGATGGAGAAAGAAAAATGTTGTGAAGAAACAACGGAGAGTGGTGGTCATGGGGTATTCCCTGTTGAAAGGAACAGAGGCCGCTATCTGCAGACCAGGCATAACCTCAAGAGAAATGTGCTGTCTTCCAGGTGCAAAAATTAAAGCTGTGTCTGACAGGATATCAAGACTCTTCAGACCTACAGATCACTACCCATTCCTGCTAATACATGTGGGGACAAATGACACCGTAAGAAAAGACCTGGAAACCATCTGCAGTGACTTTGAAGACTTAGGCAAGAAAGTGAAAGAATTGGGAGTGCAGGTGGTCTTCTCATCCATCCTCCCAGTGGATGGCCATGGAACAATGAGGTGGAATAAGATTCTACAGGTAAACAACTGGCTACTTCGATGGTGCCGTCAACAAGGATTTGGATTTCTGGATCACGGAATGAATTACCTATATGATGGACTACTTGCTAGAGATGGGGTGCACCTTACGAAGACTGGAAAACATGTATTTGGAAGTTGCCTTGCTACACTCATCAGGAGAGCTTTAAACTAGAACAATGTGGCAAGGGAAGAAAAGGCCAGAAAAAGCTATACAGCTGACAAATACTATTGAGATCTCTGCTACTGGAAGTTGAAAGGAAGAACAAAGACAAAAAAATATAAATAATAAAAATATGGGAGGAAGAGAAACCAATCACAAACTAAAATGTTTTTATACAAATGCACAAAGCATGGGCAACAAACAAGGAGAATTGGAACTACTAACGCAGGAAGAGGAATATGATGTCATTGGAATCACTGAAACTTGATGGGAAGAAACACATGATTGGAATACAAGGCTAAAAGGATCCAACTTATTTGCAAGAAACAGACTTGATAAACGAGGAGGAGGTGTCGCATTGTATGTTAGAAAAGCGTATATCTGCACAGAGATTGAAGCTTCAGAGACTGGGAGTTATGTGGAAACTGTTTGGGTAAGAATACAAGGAGAGAACAACGGAAAGGACACCATTGTAGGCATTTACTACAGGCCACCTGGGCATCTGAAGTTATGGATGAACTCTTTATGTATCAAATGACCAAGTTCTCCAAAAAATATGAGGTAGTGGTCATGGGAGATTTCAACTATCCAGACATTTGTTGGAAATCTCTCTCAAGTAAAACTAACAGGTCAAGCAAATTCTTATCCTCTCTTGCTGACAACTTTATCTTCCAAAAAGTAGGGGAGAAAACAAGGGGATCTGCTACTTTGGATCTAATCCTTATAAACAGGGAGGAAATGGTTGAGGAGGTAAAAGTGGCTGGGACCCTAGGAGGCAGCGATCATGCTATTATAGAATTTTGGATAACTAGAGGAGGAAGACATGTGAAGACTCAAACTTTAAGGTTAGATTTCAGAAAGGCAGATTTTAAGCGACTCAGAAAGAGAATAGGAGGGCTGGATGTCCTTAAGGACAAAAATGTCCAGGAAGGATGGGAAATTTTTAAAAATGAGATTCTCAAAGCACAATCGTTAACAATCCCGAAAAGTAGGAAGAATGGGAAGCATTTAAGGAAACCAGGATGGATGAACACAGAACTTAAACACATGCTAAAAAGAAAGAAAGAAATGTTTATCAAATGGAAAGAGGGAGGCATATCTAAAGAAGATTATAATGCAGTCTGCAGATCCTGTAGGGCACGTATCAGGTTAGCTAAAGCTGACCATGAATTAAGGCTTGCAAGAGTTGTCAAAAGCAGTAAAAAAGGATTTTGGGGGCATGTCAAAAGTAAAAGAATAGTCAAAGATGCTATAGGATTTTTACAGGATGAAAATGGTGAAATGGTAAGAAAGGATGTTGAGAAGGCCGAACTTTTTAATTCCTATTTTGCATCTGTTTTCTCTCAGAAAGAAAATGGAGCATCAACTGATCTTCACTGTCCTATTAAAGGAATAGAAGAATCCAAGTTATCTGTAAACAGAGAGATTGTGAGGGAATATTTAGCTAACATAAATGAGTTCAAGTCTCCAGGTCCAGATGAATTACACACCAGAGGACTGAAGGAGATCGTAGAAGAAATTTTAGAACCCCTCTCCATAATCTTTGAAAATACTTGGAGAACAGGAGAAGTCCCAGGAGACTGGAGAAGAGCAAATTTGTTCCTATCTTCAAAAAGGGGAAGAAGGTGGACCCAGGGAACTATAGGCCGGTGAGTCTGACTTCTATTCCGGGAAAGATCTTTGAACAAATTATTAAACAATATGTATGTAAGTACCTGGATATCAATGAAGTGATTAATCAGAGTCAACATGGGTTTGTAACTAACAAGTCATGTCAGACTAACTTAATTTCCTTCTATGACAGAATCACTGACTGGGTGGATCAGGAAAATGCTGTAGATATAGTATATCTTGACTTCAGCAAAGCATTTGACAAAGTATCTCACACCATCCTTATTGAAAAAATTACCAAGTATAGAATGGACAAGGCAACTGTTAGGTGGATTCATAACTGGCTTAGTGATCGGACACAAAGAGTGGTCGTAAATGGCTTCACATCCAGTTGGATGAATATCTCAAGTGGGGTACCACAGGGCTCTGTCCTGGGACCTGTATTGTTCAACATCTTTATCAATGATTTAGATGAAGGAATTGAGGGTAAACTGATTAAATTTGCTGATGACACAAAGCTAGGAGGGATAGCTAATACTAGAGAAGAGAGAGGATTCAAAAAGACCTAAATAAACTGGAGCACTGGGCAGTAACTAACAGAATGGTTTTTAACAGGGAAAAATGCAAAGTACTACATCTGGGCAATAAAAATAAAAAAGCATGTACAAAATAGGAGGAATAGAGCTAAGCAAGAGTACATGTGAAAAAGACTTAGGTATACTAATAGATCATAGACTGAACATGAGTCAACAGTGTGATGCAGCAGCAAAAAAGGCAAATACAATTCTGGGATGTATTAACAGAAGCATACAGTCTAGATCACGTGAAGTCATTATCGCACTTTACTCCTCTTTGGTCAGACCTCATCTGGAATACTGCGTCCAGTTTTGGGCACCACATTTTAAAAAAGACATCGACAGACTGGAGCAAGTTCAGAGAAGAGCGACCAGAATGGTGACCGGTCTGCAAACCATGTCCTATGAGGAACGGTTACAGGATTTGGGAATGTTTAGCTTGCAAAAAAAGAAGACTGAGAGGAGACTTAATAGCTGTCTACAAATATCTCAAGGGCTGTCACATTGTAGAAGGATCATCTTTATTCTCATTTGCACAAGGAAAGACTAGAAGCAATGGGATGAAACTGAATGGGAGGAGACACAGATTAGATATTAGAAAAAACTTTTTGACACTTAGGGTGATCAATGAGTGGAACAGGCTGCCACGAGAGGTGGTGAGTTCCCCTTCAATGGACGTCTTCAAACAGAGGCTGGACAGACATCTGTCTGAGATGATTTAGTGAATCCTGCTTTGAGCAGGGGGTTGGACCAGATGACCCAGGAGGTCCCCTCCAACTCTACCATTCTATGTTTCTATGTTGAATCCTGCTTTGAGCAGGGGGTTGGACCAGATGACCCAGGAGGTCCCTTCCAACTCTACCATTCTATGATTCTATGAAATAAGTTATGCTGTTCCCCATATCAGAATAACCTGTGGCTGGGGGGTAAATGTCCCTGTGAAGCAAGCACTGCTCAGTATGTGGGCTTTGGTGAGAGTACAGGGAGATTTGTGGAGCTGTTTTCTTGTGAGGTCGACATTAAGAGAGAAGTTGGCGCAGGACTTACAGGCTGGAGCAGTCTGGCATCATGATGGTTAAGACTGCTTCTTTTCCACGCTGAGGTGAGGCAGTAATAGCTCTGGAGCAGGAAGATAAGACTTTCCATAAGAAACGCTGCATACCAGACATGCTGACAGAGGTGGAGGGCCTCAGATTAACCTCTGATCTCTTCTTTCTTTCCCATATCGAAAGTCATGTTTGAGGCTGTAAATTGCTTATAATTCCCCCAAGAACACGGTCCGAAGAGAGTGCTTTCAGTGTGTGCGTTCTCTCAGTGCTATGTCCAGGCCAAGTCCTTCCTGTTGATGTACAATACGTCTGAAGGTGGCGTTGATTGGCAGCAGGATTGTGTGATGTAACAATCTTGTGTGATGTAACAGCCTTACGGAAACGCAAGTTGTGACACCAATGGAACGGCGCCAGAACAGTAAGTGCATATGAGTGTTTTTATTTTAACAAGGCCAAACATGAGGAATGAGAAGGAGTTGTCCTAGTAGTGGACAACCCCTTTATGAAGATACAATTTTCGGTTAAAAATGTAAAAGGCTTCTCCCCTGTGTGACTTCTATGAAGTTTGTTAACAGTTGATTTCCGTGTAAAACATTTCCCACATTAAGAACATGAAAATGGCTTCTCGTCTGTGTGAGTTCTCTGGTGCTTAACCAAATCTGATTTACCTTTAAAGCATTTCCCACATTCTAAACAGGAAAAAGGCTTCTCCCTTGTGTGATTTCTCTGGTGTATAACCAAACCTGATTTCTGGCTAAAACATTTCCCACATTCTGAACAGGAAAAAGGCTTCTCCCCTGTGTGAATTCTCTTGTGCTTAACCAAATCTGATTTCCGGCTAAAACATTTCCCACATTCTGAACAGGAAAAAGGCTTCTCCCCTGTGTGAGTTCTCTGGTGCATAACCAAATCTGATTTCCGGCTAAAACATTTCCCACATTCTGAACAGCAAAAAGGCTTTTCCCCTGTGTGAGTTCTCTTGTGCTTAACCAACTCTGCTTTCCGGCTAAAACATTTTCCACATTCTGAACAGGAAAAAGGCTTCTCCCCTGTGTGATTTCTCTGGTGTATAACCAAATCTGTTTTCCGGCGAAAACATTTTCCACATTCTGAACAGGAAAGAGGCTTTTCCCCTGTGTGAGTTCTCTTGTGCTTAACCAACTCTGCTTTCCGGCTAAAACATTTTCCACATTCTGAACAGGAAAAAGGCTTCTCCCCTGTGTGATTTCTCTGGTGTATAACCAAATCTGATTTCTGGCTAAAACATTTCCCACATTCTGAACAGGAAAAAGGCTTCTCCCCTGTGTGAGTTCTCTGGTGCTTAACCAAACCTGATTTCTGGCTAAAACATTTTCCACATTCCGAACAGGAAAAAGGTTTCTCCCCTGTGTGAGTTCTCGGATATTTGATTAAACTTGATTTCTCTGTAAAACATTTTCCACTTTCTGAACAAGAAAATGGCTTCTCCTCTGTGTGACTTCTCTGGTGATTAACAAGATTTGATTTCTGGTTAAAAAATTCCCCACACTGGAAACAAAAAAATCTATTCTCTGCTGTGTGAATGCTTTGATGTTTAAGAAAAGACTTTTCGAGGGAAAAACTATTTCCATATTCTGAACATGAAAATGGCTTCTTTGCTTTCGGTGCAATTTGTTTTTTAATGCTTATTTTGTGACTTTGATTTTCCTTAGTATTCGGTAATGAATCAGAAGACAGGACCTGTTTCAAATGATCAGATGATAGCTCTTTGCTGTGAAGGGATGATGGTATATCTGGAGTAATGGCATTCACTTCAATTGTATTTTGTGTTATCTCAAGATCATCTGATTTAAAAATTGAAGATGTCAGCTGTCCCTCTGATCTCCTGGCACATTCATCTGCTAAAGAATAAAACCAATTATTATTTATGAATAACATATCCTTAAAATTTATATTGTTGAATATTTCTACTTAAACTCTCCGCAAAAATATAGTTTATGTAAAAGTGTCATTATTTATCAAGAAAACACCACAGACAAAAATCAGCCTTACCAACACCAAATCAGATAACAAATGCATTAGCATTTTAGTGTTGGTTGGGTGTACTGGGGTGTCTGTCCATGTGGGGTGCACTTATATAGTGCTGGGCAGCCTTCCTGATGTAATAGTATGGGCATCATCACTATCCTAAGCCATACACTGTGCATCACACCTACCTGTGTGACTGGCGTCCTATGCAAGCTTCATCTGTGTGCATCTTTAATACTAGGCAACCACCCCCTCCATGAATTGGTATGATTGTGAGTGGTTGCTCCACCAGTATTTTGCACCTGCGCTGCCCCCACCTTTATCATGGGGGTCTGCAGCATCCTGCTAGTGCATTTCTTATATGATTTGGTGTTAGTAAGGCTGTATCTTTTTCTGTGAATTTTTTTTTAATTTTGCCCTATGTTAGCCGTCATTATTCATCAAGACAATAACAGTTCACAGTCTAATAGAAAACCTCATAGGATGAACCAGTAGAGCGTGGTGTCCAACTGTTTGTTAATTCTGTCTCCTAAATATGGAATAAAAAGCCACCAAACAATGTTATGTAGGGGAAATAATACCAATAAAAACTTCTACTCATCTCACAAAAAACAAGTCTCCACTCAGGTCCATCATCTGTCAGTGGATAAACAGAGGTTTCCACATTATTAGGGGCTCAAAAGCAACATGGCTTCCATAAACCAATCCAGCAATATCTGCTCCCTGGAAGTCAGATCTCCCCCTCGCTTCTGAGCCTTGCAGTGTGCCCAAACCACATTTATCATCCATGTATTCAGCATTACTATAGTGAGAAGAACCCACTTAATTGATGGTGTGTGTCTCCTGGAGCACAATCTGGGCACAATGTGTTGGGTAATGAAATTATATATTTGTAATTTTCACTCTCCACCATCCACTGCGTGCTAATTTCCGGAAAGTGCCTGTGGAGTCAAAATAGTCACTACTCCTATAGATTATTTCACTGAGGGTTATAATTTCCAAAATGGAGTCACTTTATGGGGATTTCTACTACTCTGGTTTTCTGCAATTTGGTCACATTAGGGCTTCTGTAAATGGTTGGTCCCATCTCCTCTGGGATCTGCTCCTGTGACGTCTCCTTCTCTCACCAGGAGCCGCCTTATTCATCCTGCAGCCGGCGCTGGTGATGGAGGAGACGTCAGAACCAGAAGCTCTGGGCGGCGCAGGCTCTGTCCAGCCATTAAGATTAGGATGCCTGGGACCAGTAGTACCATCCAGTCTGGCAGCATGGGTGTGTGTGCTGTCCAGCTGGAGTAATCTGCTCCTTGCTGCAGCCAACTGGAGAGCACAATATCCTACTAAAGCTGGAAGCATATTGCCGGAAGCTGCAAGATACAGCCTTGTCCTCCTCTGGTTCGGTCCTCTGTGCTCAGCTCCCGGCTTGTGTATTTGATTCCTGTTGTGACCTCGGCCCGTTTACTGACTACTTTTGTGTGATTTTGTTCTGACCCGGCTATCTGACTATTCTTCTTGCCATCTCACACCACAGAACATTAGGTAACACTGTGGCCCAAGCTTAGGGGGTCTCTGTCTAAGTCCAAATCCATGTAGAGGGGTTAAAGGATGATGAGCAAGGCAAACCCGGGGATCTGGAAAATGGAGTAGATCGCGCCAAGCCTGTTCGTGGTAGCCATCTTTTGAGCTGCCAGGTGACAACCAACAGTGTCCCCAATACATTGTGTCTGCACACTACCCAACAAAATCTGCATTCAAATAACTAAATGTCGCTCCTTCCCTTCTTAACCTGCCATGTGCCCAGACAGTAGTGTACAACCGTATATAGGGTATTGTCAGATTCAAGAGAAGTTGGAAAATAATTTGTAAGGTCCATTTGTTTCCTATTATCCTTTGTGAAGAATTCCAAAGTTATCACCACATAAAGTGACACACGTCAGATTTAAAAAATGGGCCCTGATAGTAACACAAAACTGGTTGCAGGAAGGGGTTAAATAAGAGTATTTTGGGAACTAACTACTGTAGTCAAAAACTGTGAGTATAGACAATAACTTATCTACTGAAATAATCAATCTCAGCAGTCTCCATCAGTAAGTAGTGAGTAACTAGTGATGAAACCTCTCTGGGGTAATTAGAGTATGGGGCTCGATGGCTCTTGGGAATCTAAACTATCGTAAGGGACAATATTTTCTGTCAGATGAGTTTCAAGAAGAGATATTAGACATTCAAAGAGAACTTTTTATAATAGTGCAGAGCTGAGGTGTCTTAAATTTAGCTTAGAGATATATCATGGCACAGGTGTAATGTTTTTTTTTATGTAGTTTATCACAATCTGGTTTGAAGTTAGTCGGTTTTATAAGAAATTGAAAAGTCAGGATAAAGGGAAACTCTGTTGTTATTGTACAGAAATTCACACTTGGCCCTCACTGCACATTTAATGTTGTAGATCATAAAAGTAAAGTTTGGCCAAAAACACTGGACCTGGTCTTGTAGGGACCATATGAGGACATTCAGCAGCACAGAAGGGAGAGAAGGTAGATTCATCCAATAAGATATCAGGGATCTAGGAAGCCAACAGCTTCATTACCCTCCACTTTCTCTTACAGGCCCATCATAATATTTTTTTCAAGTGATTTTCTGGCTTTGTGGTTTACAGATCTGGGCAGGTAACGTCTCCTAATCACAGGGAGTAGGTGGATCCTCCAGGTAGTAAGTTCTATGGAAAAGGGTTTCAATGCCCAAAATCATTTGAACAGTTTTGGGTGGAAGAGAATGTTGTGGTCTAGAGGCAAAATGGTGATCACACGATTGTGATACGGCCGGACTACACCACCGATAAAGCAGCCACAGCCGGTGACTGAGAAGAATCTGTGACTTCTCAGCATTTAGTGGATACTACTCACCTGGGTAGTCATATGTAGGAATCTCCTCTTTACACCGCTCATCAGCCCTCACATATGTCTCTGTAGTATTAATATGGGTCAGATCTTCACCCTGAAACAAATATTGTAAAAGTCACAGACAGATAGAGAAGTCACATCTATGATCAGCTCTAATCCTGCCATCTCCACTGTTCTCATTACACAAGTATAAAATATATAATACTGGTGGATAAAACAAGACTGAGCACAAGACCTTCACAGCCGTCTACACATCATAGGGGAGATCTCATGACACCTTCTCTCCATCTACCTGATGATCCTGAGGAACATTGGGATCTTCTTGTTTACAGTCCTGTGGAAGAAGAGGACGGGGACATCTGTCTGATGTTGTCCTCTTACTGGATAGACCTGGAGGAAACACATATAGGGACTGAATTCATTCTTTACATACAGATAATTATAGGCCGTGTGTATTTAGTCCTGTCTATTACCTGGTGATGTGAGGGACTGGGGAACCTCCATCATGACGTCTTTGTACAAATCTTTGTGTCCTTTTAAATACTCCCACTCCTCCATGGAGAAATAGACAGCGACATCCTGACATCTTATAGGAACCTGACACATACAATGATACAGTCATCCCCCGATCCCTTCATAGCATTACTGTATAATGTCCCAGCATTCCCAGCAGTGTCACCTCTCCAGTCAGCAGCTCAATCATCTTGTAGGTGAGTTCTACGATCTTCTGGTCATTGATGTCCTCATGTATGAAGGAGTGAGATGGAGGCCCTGTGATTGAGCTCAGGGGTCTTTCCCATCCCTCAGACACATGGACCTGACAGCGCTCACTAGAGGTCCTCTTCACTAATATGTAATCCTGGTTATGGAGAGACACATTAATAAATCTCCCTCCAGACATTTCCAGAGTCCTCACCTCTCCAGTTCTGTCCATCTGTTATTCCCATAGATAAGAATGATGTAATGTGACGTCATCAGAATCTCTCACCTCTCCAGTAAGCCGGAAGAGGATCTCTAGGGTGATGTGTAATATCCTCTCCGCCATCTTGTCTCTATCCATATCCATCTTTGATGAGTCCATAAGGAAATTCTCCTAAATAGAAGATGTTCACTGAGAGGATCTGATATTGTGTAATAATACAATTACTGGAGATAATAAGGAGAAACATATGAGGAGAGATATTATTTTACAGTAATTCGTTTTCTTTACATCTAGCAATAAAACCTATATATTTTAGGCAACAGACAACAAGCAGTTTCTTCCTAGGAGTCTGTAGCTGAATACGTTTCTCAAAGACTCATCTTCCAAAAAGCTAATTCTCGTCTCATTTACCGACACTGCAATCGGCATTAGCAATACTGCAGGAGATATTCATTACACGTGACATGAGAAATAACTACTTCATGATGAGGACGACATCTTCATCTTCTACTGCGGCTCCAGAAACATATTTAGCCAGAGTTCTTCACTGACTACATCTCCACCGGCCGCCTATATGAATGTTTCCCATCTTCCCCAGACTGAAATCTTCTATCACGTTAGATCTTATGTCTGATTCACACACAGAAGTTTGAGGCTTTGATACATGGTAAGGTTTTTAATATTATACAGAGTAGGACTATCCCGAATGGGTTCATTTTACCATGGTGGGATAGCTTTCATGCTATTTTTGATCAAAAACACTGTTACTAGGAACCCTATTTTATTTAAATGCACTTTTGCTATTTATTTATTTATTTACAGCAGGGTTTATGATCATTTTTCTTCTTATAGGTTTTTTTCTGATTTATGGCCATAGTAAACATGCATTTATTTGTTGCATGGATACCAACTTAAACCAAGCTCAAATTCTGTGTTTTTTTCACCGGCACCATAGTGGCCCTGTGGGCTGCTGCTATGGATGATACACCCCTATCTATCCAACTATCATATGGTAAAAATCTCATAGGTCCTGGATTTATTAGTATCTGCATGAAGAATGGGGCTAAGTGAGTATTTATTAAAGGGAATCCACTCCACCGACTACCCCACGGCCAGCAAGCATCAGAATCTTCACTGAATAAAAAGCCATTTCTCAGCAAACAGACCTCTAATATGGGCCATACAGGTATGTATAGATTCACATTTCTATCACTTGTATGCCAATATTAGAGGTCAGATAAGTCCCAGGGGGTGATAGATTCCCTTTAATCAGCCATGGGGTAATCATAAAACCAGATATGTATCAAGGTATTCTAAGGTGGTTAATGGTAGCGTAGTCGATGGGAGGCATGTGTCACAGAGATGGCTGGTCTCTGTGATGTAACCCGGAGTGTTTCTCTAGGGCACATAAGCACTGAGTATCGTTTGGTGCACCTGGGAGCCGGGTTACGGGTAGCTAGGATTGAATGGGTGGGTCCAGCTACCCACATACCTCACCTCTGGGTGTGGTTAACAGCCTATAAAATGGAGGCTGTTTGGCACATGGTCTGTGTATTTGGAGGGAGAAGGCCTCCTGTGTATGTTTGTCTTCAGACCAAGCCAGGACACTGGACGCTACCCCAGCTTGTGTGCCACACAGGCCTGGCTGAGCAGAGACCTGCTAAGGACATTTACTTTGTTTGCCTGATCTAAAGGCTATTTTCTTTTCGGTTTGACTTTTGGGCTTATGAAGCAATAAACCCACATGAACTTTTAAAGGAACATGCTTCCTGTTTTCCTCCCGTCACATCCAAGTGAGTAAAACCTCCACAATTGGTGTTAGACTTGAGGGCAGCATTCCCAGCAGAGACGTGTGACTGCTACAGGATGGACTGCATGCCCTGGGTGAAGTCTGTCGCAAGCCAGCAAGCATCACCAGACAAAATGGAGGACCTGCTGAAACACCTGGTCCAGTCGCAGCAGCATCAACTGGAGACCAACAGGCTATAGTTATAGCAGATCCAGCAGCACTAGCAGGAACAACGTCAGCAGATGCAGCTTCTAGCAACCGCCATCCAGGACAGGACGAGTTCTCCAACCCCAGGTCCGACTGATGACTCCCATGTCCGGAAGGCGGTATGATGGGCTTTGCAGAAAATGTCCCCGGGGGATGACGTTGAGGTCTTTCTGACGGTGTTTCAAAGAGTCGCCGAGGGGGAGAAATTTCCGCAAGAGCAGTGGGCAGAAGTAGTGTCGCCATACTTGATGGGAGAGCCCCAGAAGTACGTCTAGTAGGCGTACTATGATTTAGCTTTGCAGGACGCCCTATTTAGCTTTGCATAGTATGCCCAAAAGGCATACTATGATTTAGCTTTGCAGGATGCCAAAGAGTATGGCAAGCTAAAAACTGAGATTGTCGCACGCTTGGGGTTGACAATGACTATCAGGGCACAGCGGGTTAATATCACCGGAACAAAACACCTCCGTCCCAAATGTTTGACCTGCTGCACCTGGTCCAGAAGTGGCTGCAGCCGGTGTCCTCAATGTCTGCGCAGATGGTAGAGTGGGTGGTGATGGACCTGTAATGTCCACACGGTTCAAAGAATTCAAGAGAGTAGATTTCAACTGTATTTTATTCCTCTCCTTCTTCCTCCAGCACACCGCATAACATGTTTCTCATCAGGCTACAAACTGAAACTGAAAGCCTCCCCAACTCACTTCCTGTCACAAGACTTCATTTTCTTAAAGAGACAGATCTAACCATTATACATTACATTATTCCTCCTTTTTTTTTTTTTTCCATACTAACAACCTAAGAAGAAAATTTATAATGCAACAGTGCAAAAGAACGTCCAAGAAAAAAAATATATATCTGTATTGTCTTATTTGTTAATTTCCAACTCAGGAAAAGAAAAAAAATCTTTTTTTTTTTTTTTTTTTTAAATTACATCTCTTTAATGAGTCTCGATGGAGCCCTTCTTTCTCGTGTAGGGTAATGTCTGTGTTGATTGGGGGTGTCAATAGCCGACAGATCAGCTACCTCCTGTTGGTCCTCTCCACCGTCATGTACCAAACCTTCCATTAGTGGGAGCCCATTACCATGGTTCTGTGGTATGATTTTAAAATGTGAGGAATTTCTGGTTATGGAGTGTCCCTCCTGCTCAGCCGTAACCACGTTGCCTTTTCTCTCAGTGACATTATATTTTGCAGGATTATATACAGCTGAGGTTTTGTTGGTTGATCGTTGACGCACAACAACGATATCACCTCTTTTGATGGCACTTGGCTGCGCCCCTCGCCGTCTATCTGCATATTGTTTCATGGCTTGCTTGTTAAAGAAATCTGTTGATCGCACTGAAGAGTCACTTGGTAAAGGATGGCTGGTCACATCAGGGATCCGTATACGAGGCGTTCTGCTGAACATTAGATGAAATGGAGCAGCATTAGTGGTGGAATGTGGCGTATTGTGATAATTGCACAAGAATTTGTATAATGACTGTTTCAGTGGGGTGTGCTCCACACTAGCTGCCTTGATTCGCTTCCCCATAGTGCGCATGAAACGCTCTACGATTCCATTGGCTTGCGGCTAGCAAGGTGTGATTTTCCTGTGGCTGAACCCCAAGTATTCAGAGAACTGTGTGAACACATATCCATTGAATGGAGGTCCATTATCTGTTTTGACCTCTCTTGGAATGCCATATGCAGAGAATATGTCATCCAGTTCTGGTATGACACTATTAACAGACGTTGTAGAGATGAATGAAATGACAGGGTATCTAGAATATTCATCAATTGCTACTAGAATGTATTGGCCATTTGGTAATGGTCCATATATGTCGACTGCCACTTCCTCCCAGACAGCAGTGGGTAACGGAGACATTTGTAATGGTTCTAAGCTTGATGATGGATTAATTAGTTGACAAGTGGAGCAGTGTCTAATCTTCTCTTCCACCAATTTATCCATATTTGGGAACCACACTTTTTCTCTGAGTACCTTTTTTGTGCCAACAATTCCTAGATGACCTTTGTGTGCTATTTGTATGACTAAGTTGCGCAAGGCCTTAGGTACAACCAGTCTGGTACCTCAAAGGATGAGGTGTTCTTCAGTGACTGACAATTCCTCACGTACATTTGAGAATAATTTTAATTCTTTCAGATCAATCCCAGAACCGGGAAATTTTTCCTTTTGAATTTCATGCCACCCTTGATTTTGAATGATTTGTATTAAGGCACAGAGTGTCTTGTCACTTGTCAAACTGCTCAACTGAAAGTGCTTTTGGCACGGCGTGAGCTGCAACAAAATGTATGTATTCTTCAATGGAGGAATGTACAGGTAGATCATCATTCGTAGGATGTCTTGAGAGATAATCAGCTGAATTACTGTATTTTCCAGGTTTGTGAACAATTTTATAATTGTAGTCCTGTAGACGTAGACCCCATTGTTCGATCCGTGCAGGCATTTTAGCTCTGGGATTTCCAAAAATTTATGAGTAGGGCTTGATGATCTGTGACAATGGTGAAGGGAGCTCCATAGAGAAATAAGTGAAAGTGTTCACATCCCCAGACGACTTCTTTTTCAGGTTGTGAATATTTTCTTTCAGTGTTTGTTAAGCTTTTACTTGCATAAGAAATGATGTGGGTATTTTGATTGTCATCCTGGTACTGCGCTAAAATGGCACCCAGTCCCACGGGACTGGCGTGCACAATCAGTTCGGTTCGAAGAGCTGGATCAAAATAGGCCATGGTTGTTGTTGAGCAGAGTTCTTTCTTAATTGTGTCAAAAGAGGCCTGACAGTCTTGGGACCATTGAAAAACACAACTTTGTTTCGTAAGTTCCCTTAATGGAGTGCTGATTGTTGAAAAATTTGGAATGTATCTAGCACAGTAGCTTGCCATTCCAAGAAAAGAGCGCACTTCACTGGCATTCTGTGGAATTGCGGCTGCTCTGATAGCTTCCACTTTCTTGGGATCAGGTTGTACTCCTTCCGCCGAGAAGATGTGACCATAGAACTCCAATGAACTTTTATCAAATTCGCATTTCTCTTTGTTTAAAGTGAGTCCAGCAGAGAGCAGGCATTCGAAAATGGCATATAGAGCACGATTGTGTTCAGCTTCAGTTTTCCCAAAAACTAATATGTCATCACTGTAATTAAAGGCATTTGGAATGTGTTGGATGACGCTTCTTATAGTATCTTGAAAAATTTCCGCTGCTGAGAAGACCCCAAAAGTCAATCTCTTGTATCTTCTGAGACCCACATGGGTGGAAAATGTTGTCCAGTATCTGGATTCTGGACTCAGTTCTAATTGGTGATAGCCCTTATTGAGGTCGAGCTTTGAAAAGACTGTTGCTCCATTTAATAAGTGAATGATGTCATCAATTGTGGATGAGATATGTCTTTCTCTCTGAATAGCGGTGTTAGGCAGGCGCATATCAACACACAGTCTCACCTGCTCTGAAGTCTTTGGTTTTGGAACTACCACAAGTGGAGAGACCCATGGAGTGGGACCAGTAACAGTTTCAACAATGTCCTCATCCATGAGCAATTGGAGTTCCTTTTCTACCTTCTTTCTCAGGTGAAATGGAATACGCCTGTGAGCCTGGGCTACTGGACGAACACGGTCATCCACATGACGATGCACTTGAGTGTCTTTTAGTTTTCCCAACCCACTAAATAGGGAGTGAAAACTGTTCACCATGTCTTGTACATCCAGATCCGCAGGGTCGGTTATAGTATGAATAATCAGGATGAGTCCTAGTTTCAAGGCAGTGTGATAGCTGAGAAGACAGCCTCCCGATCCTTGCAATGTGTGAAAAGTCGTTTTCAGCCTGTTTTCTTTATAGCTAAGTTCAGTGTCAAATTGTCCCATTGTAACTAGAGGTGTTTTAGATCCGTATGGAAAGATCTTAGTATGCACTTGCTGTAGGACTGGCTTTGTTTTCAATTGTTCATATGCATTGCTGTCTATGATATCCACTGTAAAGGTGATATCAGTGTTGCAGAGGGCGAGCGTGATACAGGGAGACTGGACTGAGCCAGTGACAGAGGTAGTGAACACATAATTCTCAGCCACAGACATTTCTTCTATATCCTGATTCACCATCTTTACATTTGCGGGCTTTGTCATAGGTAGAGGAGACTTGTTGTGTGCTGATTTGCAGACAGCTGCAAAATGGTTCTCTTTTCCACATTTACTGCATGTTTGTCCCATAGCTGGACATTTGTTCAGGGGGTAAGGGAAATCTTGTCCACATCTATAGCATTTCTTCTGTTTCAGGGCTTGCTTGTCTTGTGCACTTTTATGTTTAAGATTATGCACCTGTAAATTATCACCATTCTCCATTGCGGTGGCCTGATGATCTGCTATCTCTATAGCACGGGCCATCTTGAGCAAATCATGCAGAGAGAGATCCTGCTGCAAAGCTTTACGTCTTATATTATTAGAAGAGCAGGTGACAATTACTTGAGTTAGAATTTCATCATCTACGTCCGTAAATGCACATCCATGTGCTAGCTCTTTTAGCCTTGTGACATAGGTGTCTATGGATTCTTCTGGAAGCTGCTTAGCAATCCTGAACTTGTACCTTTCATATCTGATGTTTTGTTTGGGTTTGAAGTAGTCAGTGAGAGCTTTGGCGCAGTTGCTGTACGTGTCTGTCTCTGCTGCAGGTAACGTGCTGTATATGTCATAGACTCCTTTGCCAGCGCAATGCAGAAGCACGGCTCTCTTTCTTTTCTCCTCTTTTATGTCCATAGCTTCCAGGAAGTTCTCAAACCGGTTCAGCCATTTTCTCCAGATATGAGAGAGATTAATGACATCAGTCATATCAAACTGTGGGAAGGTGTGCAAGTAGTCAGCCATGATGGAGTCTCTTAGTGACGTGGGCATGTGAAGTGGTAAAGTAGGGGTCCGTACTCACAGCAGCAGGTGATTCAATCCCATCCTCGTCGCCAGTTGTAATGTCCACACGGTTCAAGGAATTCAAGAGAGTAGATTTCAATTGTATTTTATTCCTCTCCTTCTTCCTCCAGCACACTGCATAACATGTTTCTCATCAGGCTACAAACTGAAACTGAAAACTGAAAGGCTCCCCAACACAAGACTTCGTTTTCTTAGAGAGACAGATCTAACCATTATACATTACAGGACCGGTTTGTGCACTCCCTGCCGAGGCCCATACAGCCTTGGGTTGCCCAGGGTGATCCCTGGAATGCGGATGAACTGGTCGGACTGATCGAGAGATACCAGGGGGTTGAAGGTTCCTTGGGAAGGCAGCCCACTACATACTGGGGGTCCCGACAGGGGGTGGAGGCCCAAAAGGTGATGGGACTTCCAAGGTCCAAAGGGACGAGGGAGGTGGTGCCCAAGGTCCATACAGGTGATGCTGTTTGCTGGAGGTGCCACGGCCCAGGCCATATAGCCGCCCGTTGTCCCCTGACCCTTGAGCCGATGGACTGCAGCATAGGACACCGTTGTTCATATTATGCTTAGCCGGCCTGCAGTGTGAACTGTCCACCCAGCGAGGGGCCACAAGCATGTCCTGTGATGGTGAATGGACAGGAGGTAATGGCACTGCTAGACTCCGGGAGCCTGGTGACCCTTATAAGGGCCACCCTTCCTCTCCAAATTATCCCGGGGAAAAAAGTTGGCGTTCAGTGCATTCGTGGTAATGCTAAACACTACCCTATGGCCAGAGTGGACATTGAAACGGCCCAGGGTACAGAGTCCCACGAGGTCGGCGTCGTTCAGGACTTGTTGCACCCTATTATAGGCTGGAACTTTTGCTTGTTTTGGGATCTGTGGGGGAAGGGTTCTGGGTTCGCTGGCTCAGATAAGAAAAAAATTAACCCTAAAGGAGGTATCACCACACCCAGAGTCAGACAGGTTTCCTTTTTGTGTCCTTGTGGGGGATGATGAGGTAGTGCCACCTGAGCCTGCCATTCCGGAGTTAGGGGTGACCAGCGAGAATTTTGGGTCTGCCCAACATAGGGACCTAACTCTGAAGGAAGCCTTTAATAATGTCACTGTTATAAATGGGGTTGCACAAAAGTCGGGGGCTGACACAAGGTTTCCCCATTTTATGATGAGTAAGGAGTTGTTGTACTGGGTCAAGAAAGTGAGGGAGGAGAGTGTTTAGCAGTTAATAGTGCCAGGCCCCTTTAGACGGAAGGTGTTGGACATGGCCCATTCACATGTCTTGGGGGGGACATCTGGGAGGGGAAAAAACACAGGAACGGATCGTGCAAAGGTTCTAATGGTGTGTGACTGGCGCTCTATGCAAACTCCATCGGTGTGCATGCATAATACTATACAGCCACCTCCTCCATGAATTTGGTAGGTTAGTGAGTGGTTGCTGCATCAGTATTTTGTACATGTGCTGGCCCCGCCTTTATCATGTAGGCTTGCAGCATCCTGCAGTGCACTGGCAATCTGACCTGGTGTTGGTAAGGTGTTCTCTTTTACTGTGATGTTTTTTGAAATTATGTCCAATGTTCACCATTTTTAATGTTTAGTGTTAGGACCCGCAAGTATGAAGACCCTTGACGTTTGGGTTGCGAGCTTGTGTATTTTAGCCAAAATATCGACCAATACCTCATGTAGAGTATTTATCTTCTACACTATTTTTCATCTTTTTTGCACATTTTTTTGCAGGATGCGGCCAGGCCTCTTTAGTGTTGCCTGGGTGAATTAGGGCGTCTGTCTTGTGGGGGTGCACGTATATAGTGCTGGGCAGCCCGCCTGATCTAATTGTATGGGCGTCATCAACAACATGCAAGCCAGAAATTGTGCATCACGCATATCTGTGTGACTGGCGCCCTATGCAGACTCCATAGGTATGCATGTATAATACTACACAGCCACCTCCTCCATGATTTGGTAGGTTAGTGAGTGGCTGTCTGCATCAGTATTTTGCACATGTGCTGGCCCCGCTTTTATCATGGAGGCTTGCCGCATCTTGCAGTGCATTGGTAATCTGACCTGGTGTTGGTAAGGCATTATCTTTTACAAAGGTTCTATTGGCCCGGATGTCACCGGGAAATATTTAAGTATTGCAGGTCTTGCACTACGTGCCAGTTAACCGCCCCCACCTCTCACTTTTGAAGTCCCCTCGTGCCATTGCCCATTATTGAAGTGCCGTTCGAGAGAACTGCTATGGACTTGGTCAGTCCCCTGGTTGAATCTGCTCGTGGGCATCAATTTATATTGGTTATCCTGGACTATGCCACACGCTATCCTGAAGCGATTCCACTGAGAAACTCCTCCGCAAAAAGTATAGCCCGTGAGTTGGTCCACGTTTTTTCCCCAACAGGCTTACCAAAGGGAGATACTCACCGACCAGGGAACTCCCTCTATGAGTAAGGTAATGAGGGAGTTATGCAAAGCCCTCCAAATCTCCCAACTGAGGACTTCAGTATACCATCACCAGACAGATCGCCTAGTCGAAAGGTTTAACAAGACTCTGAAGAGTAAGCTGAGGAAGGACACAGAAAGGGATGGTAGAGACTGGGACTGTCTCCTACCGTATCTGTTGTTCTCCAACCGAGAGGTTTCACAAGCCTCTACATGGTTCTCGCCATTCGAACTTCTGTATGGCCGACATTTGCGGGGTCTCCTGGATGTCACAAAGTAAATCTGGGAAGCCGAGGTCACACCCCACAGGAGCATCATCAAACACGTCGCTCTGATGCAGGAGAGGATTGTGAAGGTGATGCCCATTGTAAAAAAACATCTCCTCCAGGCACAAGAAGCTCATGCCAGAGTCTACAACCGGTCAGTCAGAGTGAGGCAATTCAATCCAGGAGACCGGAGTCCTCATGCTAATTCCTACAGTGGAAAGTAAAATTCTTGGCCAAGTGGCAAGGGCCGTATAAGGTGGTGGAAAAATTGGGTGAAGTGAACTACAAGGTTCATCAGCCAGGACGACGTAAGCCATAACAGATATACCACATCAACCTCATCAAGCCATGGCAAGACAGAGAGGCTGTGGAAGCTCCATACTTGCTGGGCAAGCCAGAAGGTGGCGTTGGAGGAGTCGCAATAGCGGAAACGCTAATGAAAGCCAAGAAACAGCAGTGTCGGGAGTTGATGCAGAAGAACAGGGATCTGTTCTCGGAATTGCCGGGCTGCACAAGGATCATAGAACACAAGGTTCTGATGGAGCCACATGTGCGGGTGAACTTGCAGCCCTATCCGATACCTGAGGCCTGACGAGAGTTGATCTCCAAAGAGGTAGCTTGCATGCTGAAGCTCAGTGTCATTGAAGAATCCAAAAGCAGTTGGCCGAGCCCGATCGTCTTGGTTCCAAATCCCGATGGTGAGTGGAGATTCTGCAACGACTATCGGAAGTTGAATGAGGTCTCCAAATTTGATGCATATCCCATGCCACGCGTCGTCGAGCTGATCCAGAGCCTTGGGCCAGTAAAGCACATAACCACCTTGGATCTGACGAAGGGATATTGGCAGATCACCATGGCACAGGTAGCCAAAGAGAAGACTGTGTTTTCTACGCAGGACGGATGCTTCCAGTATGCCCGGATGCTGTTTGCACTGCAGGGGGCCACTGCAAAATTCCATAGAGCTATGGATTGCATCCATGCATCCAATAAGAAATATGCCGCAACATACCTGAACGATATCCTGCTTTGAGCAGGGGGTTGGACCAGATGACCCAGGAGGTCCTTTCCAACTCTACCATTCTATGATATTATTATCTTCAGTCCAGACTGGGAGAGTCATCTGGAAAAGATCCAGGCTGTGTTTGATGCTCTGAGGAAGGTGGGGTTTTCAATAAACTTGAAGAAATGTGGCATGGGGAAATAAGAAGCCAACTACTTAGGAAATGTAGTGGGTAGAGTCGAGATAAAACCCCAAATTTCTAAAGTAGAAGCAATCCAAAATAGGCCGAGACCGGTGTCGAAAAAGTAAGTCAGAGCCTTCCTGGGAATCGTGGGATACTACAGGAAATTAATCCCAAACTTCGCCATGATGGCCGCACCCCTGACTGACCTCCTTAAAGGGACAAATATCAGCCAAGGCCAAGTGGACTGCAGAGGCGGAGATGGCCTTTCAAGAGATGAAACTGGCTCTGTTTAGGCAACCGGTTCTGGTCGCCCCGGACTTCAAGAAAGAGTTTATACTCCAGACAGATGCCTCAGATGTCAGTTTAGGAGCAGTCCTTTCCCAGGAGATACACGGGGAGGAGCACCCTGTCCTCTACCTGAGTAGAAAGCTGTCCTCCTGTGAGAAAAATAATTTGGTCATAGAGAAGGAATGCTTGACTCTAAAGTGTGCGGTGGACACCTTACCGCACTATCTGTTAAGTCAAAAATTTTGATTATTATCCGACTATGCTCCACTCAGATGGATGAGGGAAAAAAGTGAAAAAATGCCAGAGTCACTCTATGGTTTTTAGCCCTACAGGACTTCTACTTCCATGTAGAACATAGAGCAGGGAAGCTACATGGAAATGCCGATGCTCTCTCGAGAATCCCCTGTCTGGTAGTTAAAGGTGCCAAGCCCCACGGCTTTAGGCAGAGGGGGAGGTATGTAAGGTGGCTAATGGTCGCATAGTCGATGGGAGGTATATGTCACAGAGATGGCTGGTCTCTGTGATGCAACCCAGAGTGTTTCTCTAGGGCACATAAGCACTAAGAGGATCATTTAGTGCACCTGGGAGCCGGGTTACGTGTAGCTAGGAGAGAATGGGCGGGTCCAGCTACCCACATACCTCATCTCTGGGTGTGGTTAACAGCCTATAAAATGAAGGCTGTTGTTTGGCACATGGTCTGTGTGTTTGGAGGTAGAAGGCCTCCTGTGTATGTTTGTCTTCAGACCAAGCCAGGACACTGGACGCTATCACATCTTGTGTGCCACACAGGCCTGGCTGAGCAGAGACCTGCTAAGGACATTTACTTTGTTTGCCTGATCTAAAAGCTGTCTGCTTTTCTGTTTGGCTTCTGGGTTTATGAAGTAATAAACCCACATGAAATTTTAAAGGAACATGCCTTCTGTTTTCTTCCCATTGTGTCCCAGTGAGTAAAACCCCTACAATATGTATAAAGGAAAGGGTATGGTACTCAGAGAATGTTTCAATAATCCGCCTCAACGCATTTCCCCAACAGGTTCATTAGGAGGCTTGATAGAGGGATGATAATTCATGATGTTCAGCATAGTGTGCCTAATAGCCATGTGTCCATGTTTAAATATCCCCCTTTATCCAAAACCCCTCCCAGACTAGGAGGCTCATTCCCATTCCTAGAGGTGAATTGTCATAGGATATATAGAATAGAGTCTGTCTACAATAATATACTGCGCCTACGCTACTTCTCATGAGCTAGAGGTTCGATAATGTCCATCACCTAGTGTGCATGTCCGGAGTGACGTGCTTTACGCTGAAACACCAGATAAACTGATTGCCACTTCGCCACTCGAACCTGTGACTGTGCATGCCCGTAGTTATCATTCCATGCTGGGGCGCATCTAGGATCATTGTCCACAAATGTGCATGTCCAGATGTCTACGTTCCACACCGGAGCACATATGGTATTGGATTGCATTCCAGTAACAGAAAAATCCTCTCTCTGAGATCAATATCATGGGAGACTAAAAACAAGTATTGCACATCCTCCTATCATGCAATAGGCAAGTAGATCTACTTTATCACTAGAAAAGATATGAGATGGTGTGTTAGGAGGGCGGTTGCAGACAACTTTATTATAATGGAACGCAACCGACCCCGGGGTCCGCGACGCAGCCTGGAGGACTGCTGCCGAACAGTTTCCGGGTGAAACGGAAAGCAACCAACTTAAATGATAAACCCTTCCGTGTTACTGCACACAGGAACGGGTATAGCGGTTCGCTCTATCTCCGTTAACAGCACGGGAGATGTGCGACCGGGAAGCTATCTGTAGCCCTGTTAACTACACAGGAACTACACTGGCGGCGTTAGGATGCGTGTGTGACTACGCCGACGGGTACACGTGCCTCCAGCCATCGTGCTACCGGACTGCAGGGTATCACTCCACGTGTCTGACAGACGATAGCCGTGAACAGGATGTCTGCAGGCTGCTAGGGGTGTTAGGCGACCCCTTTGGCTGAGCCAGACTGCTAGACGAAGCTACCTGCCTCTATGGAGCTAACCTGCCTAGCAGAAACTACACGTGGAACCCAGTCGTCCACACAACAGCATCACAGCTCAAATGATCAGAGTGCGCCGCCATGTTTGTGGGCGGGCCTTTTAAAGACTAAGCCCTGCCCACCGACACGCCATTGGTGACGCCACTCGTGAACCAATCAGGCGGTGCCAGGTCACCGGGTCAGGTGGGTGCCAAACCACCAATCACGATCCGCCAGGTCACGGGCATGTTCAGAGCGGCGAATCCTGGACTTAGACTCCAAGAGCCCTGTCTCCCTCTGCAACCTATGTTTAACATTGCTAGGCGCAAATACCTGGGAGACAATCTGTACGTCTCGTGGACCAGCTAGGCGTTGGGGCTGACGACGATGCTGAGCAGCATCAGCCCTGGCTGGATGGAAATGGGAGACCACAGCAGGTTCTGGACCCACTTCGAATCCAGCAACAGACCGACGGATAACATTGTGGCCCACAGTATACTCCTAAATCGTCATATTTGACCCCTATTGCATAATTAGAGATACACAAGGAACACCACACTTGTTAGTTACTAAATAGTATAATTGGGATATAAGAAATAATTCTGATATAGAAGCTCAGATATCTTGATGAAGTACAACAATATGAGAACCTCATTCACAGGGAACTGAGTAGCAATAGGGTGAGTATAAAATCCAAAAATGTAATCCAAAATGGGTCTGTATTCATACAAAACAGGCATAGGAAATTTGCTCATTTAGTCCCTTAGGGGCTAGTGAATCCAGTCTGGAAATCCACTCACTTTCCTTTTTGAGGATACATCTATTGAGATCACCACCTCTCACATTGGGTTTAACCACCTCAATGATGCAAAAGGAGATGTCTCTTGTTTCACCTCAATGTGCACTGTTCATGTGTCTCACTAATGGGGTGTCCCGATGTCAAGCCAGGTGGGAGTGCAACACAGAGGGGAAAGGGAGCCCAGACACTAGGGAAAAGGTGGAAGAGGTGATCTCCTAATCTGGACTAGCATCACCCTGTCTCCCCCTAATATCCCTATACAGTCTCCGCAGCTGTCACACGTCACGTGCCTCGCCCCACTATCCCTGGCGTAAGGCTATAGCTTGGGGTGGAAGGAGATGAGCACTAGTCAACCTCCGCTAGCATTCTAAAGACAAAAGGGGAAGACAACACAGGGGAATTACAACTTCGCTTTAGAAGAAACTCCAACAGGGCACACGGCCTCGAGTCTCCAAAGAGGACGTGATGCGGCTTCAGCCAAGTTCCAAGTAGAAATGAGTATACCCGGCGACGCCAACCTAGACACACCAGGTATATACAGAAGATTTAATTCATCGCACACTCATAGGATCATTTTGCAGTGGTATTTATTTAACAGGCATAGAAAACTAAATCAAACCATAGGTGTTTAAGCGACAATTTGTGAAGGCGACGGTAGAAGTTTCGGACACAACATAGGCCTTACTGAAAAGAGAGACAACAGTGTCAGAATACAACCATATAATAGTAAAAACAGACATAAATACATAGCTCCAGTGGGCAGCTAATGGAACATAGAATGGACTGGAAAGGATGGGGGATGAGGAAAAAGAGGTAGAGGGGAGGGGGGAGGAAGGGAAGTAAGAGGGAGGGTGAAGAAGAAGCGGGAGGCGGAGAGAGAGATCAGGTGGGGTGTATTTACATATACAGTACACTTGGTAGATAGACATATAAGTAAGAGTATTATTGCAGATACAGTTCAGTCTTACTTTTGATGAAGTGTGCATATGAGCCAGATGTTTTGGGTAGGGGCCACAGTGTGGCAGGTGGCAAGAGGAAGGGCTGTAATAATAGGAGGCATATCAGAGTAAGAGTCACAGGAGTATGTTGTGGGGTAAAAGGGGGGGGGGGGGGGAGGCAGACATAAGGTAGCTTTGCTATGGTTCCATCGGTTATTTAGCCTGTGGAGATCTAAAGTACGGGTATAATGTCCATAGTCAAACTTCATTATGCGTCTCCACCAATTGAGGTACCTGTGTTTTAGAGCGCATACAGGCGCTGGTCTGCTGGGGTCTGTAGTCCCTGTGGGGATGTAGAGCAGCGTTCCCACGACTTTTATGTGCAGGAACGTGGGACAGCAATGGGCTCGCCGGTAGCCCCGGCGCACGCTAGTGCTTATATGCATAAATTCGAAGAAGACTTCGTATACACTAACAACCTCTTCAAGGCACATTGCAGCACCTATCATCGATATATCGATGATATCTTCCTCATATGGTCAGGTCCGTTGGAATCACTAACAACCTTCTTCTCACACCTCAACTCAATTAGGCCTGAGCTCCAATTCACACTGAATTACGATAGGAAACAGATAGCCTTTCTCGACACACTAGTGATTCACAATGACAATGGGAGCTTCACCACAGACCTTTTTACCAAACCCACGGTTTGCAACGGCCTACTACATTATTCCAGCTGTCATACTAAAGCCACCAAAAATAGTCTCCCCCGTTCCCAATTTTATAGGGTAACCAAAATAGTCTCAGACACTGATACCCTTCCAAAACGCCTACAGGACATGTCATTAAAATTTAAAGAACACCACTACCCCACCCGTCTGCTAGACCAGTAAATAACCAAAGCACTTGACCCCAAACCACCAGATCCCCCTACTATAAAGAATGAACGTGTACCATTTCTTCACACCCACCACCCTCTGATGCCCAAGATTCACACCACCATCAGGAGACACTGGCCCCTCTTAACTAAAGCATACCCCGAGATCCCGGCCTTCAGAACCCCCATCCTGATGTGTTCTAAGAGGGCTCCCAACATCAAGGATAGAATCGTTAGAGCAGACCTGGGCAGCGCACACACGACCCCGGCCCAATGCCTACTTAGTACCCGGCGACACGGGACCTTACCTTGCCTGAGCTGTGCAGCCTGCTCCAACATTATAAAATCTGACACCCTCACCCACCCTAGGACAGGCAAGAGCTTCCCCATCAGAGGATTCTATACTTGCGAATCCAACTTTGTGATCTATGTGATCAAGTGCCCCTGTGGACTACTATATGTCGGGGAAACCACACAACACATTCGTGACAGAATTGCCAGCCACAAGTCAACCATTCGTTGTGGTAAGAACTGGCTTCCTTTGCCTGACTACTTCACCAGGGCAAGACACACTGTGGCCCAACTCCAATTTCAGGTTATAAATCACGTAGCTTGACCCAGATGAGGAGGCAACCACATAAAACTGCTCAAAAAACGGGAATCCTACTGGATATATACTCTCCAGACCTTGTCCCCTAAAGGACTTAATAGAGAAATAGACTGGATACACTAATGTCTTTTTTCTCCCCACAGACCCACTGAATCTAATTGGCCACTTACACCCTATGTATCCCACTGGTCCCTAAGGTAAGTTATACCCCCTACCACCTCTTCTGACTAGTCCTATATATGGCCTGCCCACCATTTACTCTTTATTCATTAACATCCCCTCCCCCCACATCTACCTTTAGGGGTCCCCCCTGTGTTACATAGTGTCATTGATATAACTTCCCCTGCAGTCTAGTATCTATGGGGACTACTCTATTCACATCCCCTGGCTCCTTCTGTGCCACTACATTAGCGCTGTTCCACTACTGGCATTGTTTATCCCATTGCCCTAGCAACCATTTCATTGTACACTGATAGCCTCAGACCACTCCCCCGGTCTCGGCGTGTCACAACTTTGGCCACGGCCCCTCCGATGACGCACTTATGCCCTGGCGCCAGCGCTTAAATACCTCCTCAGACATTAGGCAGCCACACCACCCAGCAGCAAGGCGTGGGAATGTCGCTCTACATCCCCACAGGGACTACAGACCCCAGCAAACCAGCGCCTGTATGAGCTCTGAAACACAGGTACCTCAATTGGTGGAGATGCATACTGAAGTTTGACTATGGACCTTATACCCCTGTCACTTACCTAACCTCTGTCCTATGTACTTTAGATCTCCACAGGCTAAATAACCGATGGAACCATAGCAAAGGTCCCTTATGTCTGCTTCCCCCCTTTACCCCACAACATACTCCTGTGACTGTTACTCTGATATGCCTCCTATTATTACAGCCCTTCCTCTTGCCACCTGCCACGCTGTGGCCCCTACCCAAAACATCTGGCTCATTTGCACACTTCATCAAAAGTAAGACTGAGCTGTATCTGCAATAATACTCTTACTTATATGTCTATGTACCAAGTGTACTGTATATGTAAATACACCCCACCTGATCTCTCCCTCCGCCTCCCGCTTCCTCTTCACCCTCCCTCTTACTTACCCCCCCCCTCCCCTCTACCTCTTTATCCTCATCCCCATCCTTTCTAGCCCGTTCTATGTTCCATTAGCTGCCCCCCTGGAGCTATGTATTTATGTCTATTTTTACTATTATAGGGTTGTATTCTGACACTGTTGTCTCTTTTCAGTAGCGACTCAATGAATAAGGTCTATGTTGTGGACGAAACGTCTACGTTCGCCTTCACAAATTGTCGCTTAAACACCTATGGTTTGATTTAGTTTTCTATGCCTGTTAAATAAATACCACTGCAAAATGATCATATGAGTGTGCGATGAATTTAATCTTCTGTATGATCCAGGCATCACAGGCCTGTTCCATCAGCACCTCTCTACTTTAACTGAGGGCACGCTAATTATCTATGTATTGACACCAGGTATATACACACCCAGACTAAAGGGAGGTAGTCGCTGGGTACTAAACATAGCCTCCCATCTAGACAGCTGTCTGCATTGCCAAACATGGAGATCTCCTGCAAACCCCTGCAGGGCGACTGCCTGTCACCTCTGACACATCCGTAACAGTCCCCCCATCCTCTACGAGTGGCCTCCGGACACTCAGGACCGGGTTTCTCAGGAAAAGAGGTACGAAAAGAGTGAACCAATCTGGGAGCGTTCACCTCTGACGCTGAAACCCAAGTCCTCTCCTCTGGACCATAGCCTTTTAAGTGCACCAAGTATTGTAGAGAATGAAGTGGGAGATGAGAATCTACTATTCTCGAAATCTCGAACTCCAAATTACCATCAACCATTACTGGGGGCGGTGGTAGAGGTTCTATGTACCTTTTGAGTAAGGACCTGTGGAACACATTGTGAACCTTAAGAGCCCGAGGAAGTTCAAGACGAAACGCTGCTGGGTTAATGGCGGCGGTAATTTTGTAGTGACCAATAAACCTAGGTCCCAGTTTCCAAGAAGGTACTTTCAATCTTATATTCTTGGTAGACAACCACACAAAGTCATTCACATTCAGGTCCGGACCTGGTAAGCATTTTCTGTCAGTTATACGTTTATACCTGTCACCCATGGTCTTCAAATTACACAGAACATCCTGCCACACCGAGGAGAGCGACGAAGCAAACCATTCCTCTTAAGGAACTCCAGAAGCTCCTCCCCCACTGAAAGTACCAAACTGTGGATGATAACCGTTGTAAAGGACATATTGATACTCATGCTAGAGCAACTCCATTTTGTCTGCTTGTTTTAAAATCATGTTATTATCACTCCTTGCATAACATACATTCTTTCTTTCTCTTCCCATGGAACTTATCTCACACTAACCTTTTCTCAAGAGAACATTTTGTCGGACACTCTGTTATCTAACTTGTTTAGGCCAGGTTTGACCTTGTAAAATTTCCATAGTGCTTCAAACTAACAATGATAATATGACCATATATGTGTTTTCTGTAATAATTGTACTAACATCAGTTAGCCTATAGTATTGTAGTATGGCTGTAGAGTTGATTGGCTATTTGATATACTCAAAACAATATAAAATGCTAAGCAAGATAAACGGGATCAGAGATTCTTTGAATCCTCCCAATAGAGAGCATGCATTGCCTCCATTTGGTTTTCTGTGGATTGCGCAATCAACATAATAATTTGACACTCACTTGGTCAACCGTGAAGGGTTATTGCCCTCCCTTAACAGCGTATGCACCAAAAAACGATGATGGCAAATTCTGCCAGCGTTAAGTAGGATGCCCAATCCTCCCAATACAGAGCACGCATTGCCTCAGTTTGGTTTTCTGTGGATTGCGCAATCAACATAATAATTTGACACTCACTTGGTCAACCGTGAAGGGTTATTGCCCTCCCTTAACAGCTGGTGCCGTGACTCGGATCCCTAACCAGGGACGCCCCTCCAGCTCTGGACGTCCACAAAGAGAGACCTGCCTTCAGCTTCCCCCACTGGAATTGGGACTGATCATCCCCCACAAAAAGCCACGGTAAGTGCACAAGTTCTTTACTAGTGACACTGACCGTTTGGCGTGGTTTCCACGTGGTGTGTGGTTGTTTGCAGTATCTCCGGACGTCCTGGTTGGATATAGTCAAAGGTGAGACTATAATGGGTGTAGTCCCATTAGGGGTCTGATATTAACTTACAAGCAGTATCACCTCGGATTGACAAGTGAATATTGTGTGAATCTTTCCCAGCTTCTGACAAAAATCCTTAGGAGAGACTGAACATTGTTAGTTTCAGTTGCGGCAGGTGATCGAAGATTGGGTAGGACACGCAAGTAGATATACGTATATCGAGTGTCCGGAGCGCTGCTAAGTTGCAGAGCTGCAAAGCTGCTGCAAAAGTGCTCCTCCTTTCATTTTGCTGTGAAAGAATTCCCCCGACGGGAGGGGTGAGTTAGTAGTGGAACAGCTGGGAGCTCTGGCCAGACTCCCCTGTGCACAAATTAAGGATCTTTTTGTCAGTTGTAGTGAATAATCAATGTTTCTGTGGAGCAGAAAGAATTTGTCTCCCCCGCAGGAGAGGGAGAATGTGAAGAATATCATGATCAGTCGAAAAGGGAAAAGATCATTTAAGCACGCAACAAAACTGTTTAAGGTGTTACATTTTCCTGTGGAGGGGAGGCTTCAGCCTGTGTTGTGGGACGAAGGAATTCGCCACAATAGAGGAAAATTAGTTGATTGCGGATTGTTGGAAGATGCTGAAAACTTTAGGAAAGTGGCATATGAGATTTGTGATGAAGGATATGTTGAAAAAGTACAGGAGGAAGTAGGTCCCCCTTCCCAAATTATGTGTCCACAATCCAAATCTAGAGCCCCTAAAGAAACATCTCCCATACATGTAGCAGTACCACAGCCCCTGAATCCGGAAACTGAGCAATCTATACCTTTATGAGATTAAAGACCCTGCACTTCCCACTGAGAGCCAGCCACCATTATATAACCCAGACGGTTGGCTCTGTAATGTGTGTTGGGTCACTAATTCAGGATGGCGCAAGACGTGCTATAATTGTGGAGCACATAAACCCGGTGTTGTAGCACCAACCTGCCCATTACTTAACAGACGGGGGGTATTATAAACCACCACCCCCACCTGCCCCTGCCATGGTCCATACTCCATTCAGAGAGACCCATGGTCCTCTGAACTCTTCCCTATTCATCCTCTCCCAAACTGGGGAAATAGAACATGGACGCTAGTATGAGGAGGTGGCATCTGTTTTACTGAATGGTCCTTCAGAATTCTCTACTATACTGAGAATAGGCAAGGGGAGTATACCACAACAGCAGGTTGGGATCATTGTAAACGCAGCAAATGCGAAACTGCAGCATTGGTGGGGGCTAGCTGCAGAGATATGTCGTATTGGGGGACCTACAATACAAGCTGCATCTAATGATTACATCCGTGACCATGGTCCATTAAGAGAAGGCGAGGTGATGGCTACAAGAGCCAGACAGCTATCATGTCAGTTTGTTATACATGCAGTTGGACCAAAATATGATCCCCTGGATTTACCCAGGTCACAACACCTGCTTAAAGAAACAATCCAAAACACCATAGCATACGCATCACAGCTTCATACGGCCCCACCCCTTGCCACTACCCAAGCCACTACTAGTGCCCCATCCTCATCTGTTATACCTATGTCCGCCCAAAGTTCCAACCCTTCCTGTAGCGGCCATGTTGCTACACCCATTGCATAACCTCCAGCCTCTGACCACATGTCCCTTTGGTGGTGGCCATCTTGGTGCACCCTTCCTGTAGTATGCTTCCTTCTGGTGGTAGCCATCTTAGCACACCCGGAATACAGGCCGCAATACACACTATGCCCAGAATCCCAGAATGTGTATGAGGAAGATCATCATGATCAGTGTGTGACAGAGCATTATATGTGTTTATGTAAACTAATTCTCTAGATGGTTTTATATCCTTAAGTTTCTAATAGATGCACATACACGTTGTCTGGTTTACAGTAATTGATTAAGCAAACGTTTTTGTTTTTTGTTTTATTAGCATTCCACTACAGAAAGACTGTCAGTTTCTGTTTGCATTTACATATCAGGGCAGGCAAATGACTTGGACGGTGCGGTGATGCCGCAGAGCGCGCAGAATAGCCCTAATCAGTTTGCAAAAAACATGTCTAGCTGTCAGCTGCCATGGCAGCTGGACAACTCTGAGGTAGTACTATTACAATACGTGGATGACCTTCTTTTGTGTGCCCCCACGAAGCAAATGTCCATCAGGGCCAGTGTTAGCCTCCTCAAGCATCTAGCAAAACTGAATTGTCGAGTCTCAGCCTCGAAGCTTCAGTTTTGCCTTGGCCAAGTGGTCTTCTTAGGCCATTGCCTTATTCAGGGTGCCAGACATCTCACAGAAGAAAGGAAGACGGCCATCTACCTACTACCATTCCCAAAAGATTCAATAGAGCTGCAACGGTTCCTCGGACTATGTACATACTGCAGACAATGGATCCCAGACGTCTTACGTCTCATGCAGCCCCTGTATGATGCATTAAGAGAAGACACTCTGGCTGATGTAAACAACAAGGACCACTAAAAACAGCTGCAACAAGCCTTTGAGCAACTAAAGTCAAGGATAACGACAGCCCCTGCCCTTGGAAATCCGGACTATGCTCAACCTTTCCATTTGTAGGTCTCTGAGACAGGAGGACATGCAGCCGGAGTACTCACGCAGAGACACTGTACAAAGCAGCGCCCAGTCGGGTATTACTCAGCGCATCTGGACCCGGTAGCCAGGGCCTCCCCCAGCTGTCTACGAGCAGTTCACGCCACACAGCAACCTAAACATCTGTCTACACAGAGACACCTGCGGCTGCAGTGTTCGTTGATTTTGCCAGAAAATGTGAAATTACACCGGTGCACCACCATCAACCCAGCCACCCTGCTACCAGCACCTGAAGGAGAGGGGAAAGAGGCTCCACCGCATGATTGTCCGGAACAAATTACTGCAGAGTCAACTCCACTTGTTCTAGTGGGGGAAGTACCCTTGGATGATCCAGAACTTACGTTATATACGGATGGATCCAGATATGCTGGATATGCTGACACCTCTGGCAGGTTTCATACTGAATATGCTGTCACAACTGAAGATACATCGGTAGAGGCTGCAGTCTTACCTCCCAGTATGTCAGCACAGGAAGCAGAGCTCAAAGCTCTGACTGCAGGTTCTCCTGTGAAAAATGCTGAAAGCATCAGACAATTGATGGAAGTGGTGCAACTACCAAGACAGTTGACTGTCATAAAGGTAAAAGCTCATACCCGACCAGATGCGCCTGAAGCAAGAGGTAATGCACTTGCTGATCTCCATGCTTAGCGAGCAGCTCTTCTTCTGACATCCATGTCCATGGCTCTTACGCGGCAACAGGCCAAACAGCTAAATTCCGTGCCAACCCAGGATCAACCTGCAGAAGAGCATCAACCGGTCCCTCCAATCACAAAGCTACGCTCCACACGCTCTACGCTCTAAAGAAGAACGCCAGTCGTGGAAGGAGGCGGATGCTAAGTTGATAGATGGGCTATGGAAGAAGAAACAACTGTACTGTTTGCCTCGACTCCTGTATCCAGCCGTTGCGGCCTGGGCCCATGGACTGCTTAGTGGTAGTGGATATGTTTTCCAGTTGGCCAGAAGCATTCGTCGTTCCAAACATGACTACCAAGACTACCGCCAAGAAGCTGGTCTCTAAAGTTGTTTGCCGGTATGGAGTCCCAGAAGCTATCAAAAGTGATCAAGGACCAGCCTTTCCCTCATGAGTATATCAAGAAATATTTACCATGATCGGATCAACAGTGACGTTACATACTCCTTACCATCCACAGTCAAGTGGCAAGGTGGAGAGATTGAATGGCACACTGAAAGGGCAATGAACCAAAATGATGCAGGAGACTACGGCCCAGTGGCCTGAGCTCCTTCCCATTTCACTATATCACATACGCACCACACCCATAGGAAAACACAAACTGTCACCCTATGAGATACTATTTGGGTCACAACCAGCCATAGCTAGATTTACCCCACAACAATTATCAGAAGAAACAGATTATGTTGTGCAATATGTGATTCATCTTGCCAAAGCCTTAACTAGCACCCATGCGTTAGTATCATCTTCTATTCCAGATCCAGCTGATGCAGAAGGTTGTCATACACTCAGGCCTGGAGATTATGTGTATGTGAAGAGGCATGTTCGGAAACACGGACTAGAACCATTGTATGACGGACCATACCAAGTGCTCCTGACCATCCCAACAGCGGAGATATTTTATGAGAATATGTATGGTTAAACTAGTCAATACCTGGAATAGCCTACAACAGAGTACTGACCCCTTTAATAATAAGTTCATTACTCACCATCAGATTTTGGTACAAGAATTGAGACAATTAGAAAACAACCCGATCAGTGACTGTTGGATATGTACTCATTAACCAGTTTTCAGCCGCTAGTATGCCCTTTCAGGCAGTCCGTCCCAGACCGTCATTATTGGAAAGATACATTCATAATCACTCATGGGTACATGCAAATCTGTTTATAAAAGGCACCAATGACACGTTATAAAATATCTGGTAACGTCCCTTGTAATGAATCTTCTGAATATAAGCCTAGTGATCCAACATGTGGTAATCCAAATGTTGGATATTGTAGTCCCCTGGGAAAAATGCCTTCATGGTGTATGTTATCAAATAACACAGTTTTTATTGATTTGGTGCATAAATTAGTATTACAGCATTCTGCTTTATGGGATTTACCATCAGCCACATATTGGGTCTGTGGGAATAATGCGTACAAATGGCTCCCAGTCAGAGTAGGGGGGACTTGTACGTTGGCCCGGCTAACTTCAGCCACTTATCTTATTCCCCATAGTAAAGTAAATTTGAGAACCATCCCTCTTCATACCATTTATAAACGTGCCAAGGACAACACCCCACGCCCATCAGGAAGACCTCATTTAGTACAAATGAGTATACCCAATAAGATAGCTAGTACTGTCTTCCTCTACCCTATGGTTACACACATGTGGGACAAGTTAGTGGAAGTCACTGACTACTTAGATGACCCGATTTGGAATATTTTGGAAGTAATTAATACTATTGTTGCAGTGCAGAATTAACTTATTATAGTGGCTAATCAACATACCTTAGTGCTGGACTATTTGACAGCAGCTCAAGGAGGGATGTGTGTCAGGTTGTAGGCCCAGCCTGTTGTCACCCCGACTTTACCATATGGTTAAAGACTAAAATGGAAGACATTAGGAAACTCAGGGAAGAAAATAACAAACATAATGAATTGACCAAAGAGTGTTGCATATTGCTGCGTGCATCTTGTTAATATATGTTTTACTAAAACTAGTCTTTTTTTTTGCATCCCATTTTGCATGAGGAAAACCTGCCAGTCATCAGAGAGCAAGGAGGACACTGTTAACCGACATCCAGTGCTATTGTACAAGGACCTCCCAGATGAAACCAGCATTGAGGACCTGAATGACAAGGGAATGATGACCTTTACCCGCTTGCCCCAACCAATTTCAGATCTGAGCTTATGATTATATCAACTAACAAGGGGGGATGGACATGCCGCGACACCCCCAATTGGTAACAAGGGCACTAATTGGGTGAAGACCAATGTCCATCAGGCTCAAAACATGACCCTGGGAAAGCACCTCTATTGTTGATAATAACATAATTTTTTAGGGGGGAATGTAAAGGACATATTGATACTCATGCTAGAGCAACTCCATTTTGTCTGCTTGCTTTAAAATCATGTTATTATCACTCCTTGCATAACATACATTCTTTCTTTCTCTTCCCATGGAACTTATCTCACACTAACCTTTTCTCAAGAGAACATTTTGTCGGACACTCTGTTATCCAACTCGTTTAGGCCAGGTTTGACCTTGTAAAATTTCCATAGTGCTTCAAACTAACAATGATAATATGACCATATATGTGTTTTCCATAATAACTGTACTAACATCAGTTAGCCTATAGTATTGTAGTATGGCTGTAGAGTTGATTGGCTATTTGATATACTCAAAACAATATAAAATGCTAAGCAAAATAAACGGGATCAGAGATTCTTTGAATCCTCCCAATAAGGAAGGGTGTGCGAAACCTTAGAACGAGTGCAAATCGTACAAGCAGCTACGTGTTCAATTACATCCCGATGCAAGCCCGGACACCAAAAACGATGAGAAAGGGGGTCCGCGGTTGCCTTACCACCTGGATGCCCAGCAAGCACAGAGTTATGATATTCCTTGATTACTTTACGGCAAAGATCAGGTGGTACAAATAACTTTCGTGAAGGGCAGGAGGCAGGGGCGTCCCCCTGAGCCTCCAGCACCTCACCTTACAGTTCAGGAAAAAGAGCCAAAATGACTACCCCCTTCTGTAATATCGGGGCAGGGTTCTCATGGTCACCACCATCAGGGAAGCTCCGAGACAAAGCATCAACCTTGACGTTTTTGACCCCTGGATGAAAAGTGACAACAAAATTGAACCTAGTAAAAAATAGGGACCATCTGGCTTGCCTAGGATTGAGACGTTTAGCTTACTGGATTTATTACTGACCATAAGAACCTGTCATAACAGTAATAGGATGAACAGCCCCCTTCAACCAGTGTCGCCATTCCTCGAACGCCAATTTGATCGCCAAAAGTTCCCTATTACCCACGTCATAATTTCTCTCAGCTGAAGACAATTTTTTAGAAAAGAAGGCACATGGACGCCATTTACAAGGGGACGAACCCTGAGATAACAAAGCCCCATCCCCGACTTCCAAAGCATCGACCTCCACAATAAAGGGTTGAGAAACATTGGGTTGACTGAGTATAGGTGCAGTGGCAAAATGATTCTTTGAGGAAGAAAAAGCCTGGAGGGAAGCATCCGACCAATTGGAAAAATCAGACCCCTTCTTAGTCATGTCAGTAAGGGGTTTCACTACAACAGAATAATTTTGGATGAATTTCCTGTAAAAATGAGTAAAGCACAGAAAACGTTGTAGGGCCTTCAGGTTCTCAGGACGTTCCCAGTCAAGGACTGCACGGATCTTCTCCAGATCCATCCGAAAACCTGAAGATGACAAGTACCCCAAAAACTGCAATTCCTGAACAGCGAAAACACATTTCTCTACTTTGTCATAGAGTTTGTAATCCCTTAATATTTGGAGAACCTGCCTAACATGCCCCCAATGGGTCTCAAAAACAGATGAATAAACCAAAATATCATCCAGATAGACCACCACAAACCTCCCCACCAAACGATGAAAAATATCATTTATGAAATGCTGGAATACCGCAGATGCATTGGTCAAGCCAGAAGGCATAACCAGACTCTCGAAATGTCCTTCCGGGGTATTGAACTCTGTCTGCCATTCGTCCCCCTCTCTGATTCTAACCAGATTGTTGGCTCCCCTTAAATCCAACTTGGAGAATACCTTAGCTCCCACTACCTGGCTGAACAAATCAGGAATTAGAGGAAGAGGGTATGGATCACGGATGGTAATTTGATTTAATTCTCGGAAATCTAAACAAGGACGTAGACCGCCATTTTTTTCTTGATAAAAAAGAACCATGCCACCACGGGCGAAGATGAGGGTCTGATATGTCCCTTCTCCAGACTTTCCGCAATGAAATCCTTCATGGCTTGTCTCTCAAAGCCAGAAAGATTATACAGTCTGGACTTAGGTAGTTTAGCTCCGGGGGTCAGGTTAATAGGACAGTCATAAGCACGATGAGGAGGCAAATCCTGACACCCCTTCTCAGAAAAAACGTTCTCAAAACGATACAGAAAAGTAGGCAGAAACTCCGTAGAGACAGCAGCAATGGAAACATTCAGACAGTTCTCATGGCAGTAATCTCCCCATTCAATAATCTCCCCCCTGCTTGCAATCCACCAATGGATTATATTTAACAAGCCAAGGGATACCTAAAACAATCGGAGCAGGGAGATTTTCCAAAACATAGCAAGGAATGATTTCACAATGAACTGAACCCACCCTCAGTTTCACAATATGAGTAAATGGTTTCTTTGCAAGTGGCGCAGAGTCAATGGCAAAGATGGAAATAGGTTCAGCTAAAGCACAGCAAGCGAGACCATGACTTTACACAAACTCAGCATCAACCATGCTGACCCAAAGCGGGAACTGCAGTTTGGCCACAAATGTACCCCTTGTTTATCCAACTCCAGACTACCGAGAGTTAATCGAGTCTCTTTTTGTTTATGAATTGAAGGACAGGTCCCAACAAAGTGTCCGTTTTTCCCACAAAAAAAACCATACGCCTTTTTTCTTGCGAATCTCTGGGGAGATGTATCATGTAGTAACACCCCCTAACTGCATAGGTTCCTCCACCTCCCCCAGTACTGGTTCACCCCCAGACCGCTCCCTTGGCAAAGGTACACAACCCCGACAAGAAGGCCCCGGAGAAGGAGGTCACACCCGTCTATCCCGAAGGCGCCTATCCAGACGTATGGCCAAAGACATGACAGCCTCCAAGGACTGAGGAGTATCATATACAGCCAAGGCATCTTTCAACCTTTCCGTTAGCCCCTCAAAAAATTGACTGTTAAGGGCTGAGTCATTCCATTTGGAATCCGTAGCCCATCTACGGAATTCTGAACAGTACGATTCCACTGACCGAATCCCTTATTGAAGGCAACTCGGTCAGGGTCATCATAGATGAGGGCAAGAGCTCAAAAAAAAAACATACACAGACTGGAGACAAACTGAGTCCTGCGGTAACGAAAATGCCCATGAGTGAGGATCGCCTTGCAGGAGAGAGATCACAATACCAACCCGTTGGTCCTCATTCCCGGAGCAGTAGGGACGAAGTTTGAAGTACAGTTTGCATGCCTCCTTAAACACAAAAAACTTGTCCCTACCTCCTGAAAACCTGTCCGGGAGGGCAACCTTGGGTTCAGGCTGGACAGGCCGGCCTGCAGAGACCCCCACATTGGCGGCCTCTAACCGCTGCAGAACATCAGAACCTCACAGCGGAGGTCATTCACCTCCAGAGACAGACAGCGGAACTGCTCTGCAACTGATCCCATACAAAGGGAGTAAGAAAAAAAAAAGGTGCATACCCAAAAACACACAAAGAAAAAAACCAAAGTTTCAATCTTGTGTCATTTTTTTTTTCCCAAAATGTGCTCGGCCAGTTATAATGTCACAACAGGTGTGAGTGCAACACAGAGAGTCATGCCATATGTGAGTGCAACACAGAGGGGAAAGGGAAAGGGAGCCCAGACACTTGAGAAAAGGGGGAAGAGGTGACATCCTAATCTGGACAGGTATCACCCTGTCTCCCCCTAACATCCCTATACAATCTCCGCAGCTGTCACCGATCACGTGCCTCGCGCTACTATCCCCGGAGTAAGGCTATAGCTGGGGGTGGAAGGAGATGAGCACTAGTCAACCTCCGCTAGCACTCTAAAGACAAAAGGGGAAGACAACACAGGGAAATTACAACTTACATGTACAACTTTCTCCACATCTAAAGAAACCACAGATTCTTCTATCTAGCCATTTCCTCTTGGGTGCAGGTTTTTATAGAAACTATGCACTAAACGGTCCCTAATTGACCAACCCTTTCTGAAAGTTATTGTGGGAGTAGATCCCACAGCACCCCTCAGGTCCAGGTTGGCTACAAGTACATCCTAGTGTTTTCTGAGGATGGGTATTAAAGATATGGTCACTCTGATTGTCACACGTTCCTATTACTTGTGTTATCCCATATTTTTCTTGGTGTCTTGGTTAGGTATGGAAGAGTGTCTGTCTCTTCTGTTTTTCTGCAAACAATCGTGCAGAATTCAAAATGTACTGTGGGTACCTTTTTCCTTGAATCTGGTGTTTATGTCTATTGCCTGTATATTAACATCTGTGACATTAGAGCAGTTTCTTCTCAACTGTAAAAATTGACCCTTAAATATTGGTTTTTTTTTTTAAGTAGGATGGGGTGGTGGCTATCCCACTGTAATAGTTTATGGTAGATTAGTGTCCCTAGGGTCCAAACCAGGGCTGTGGAGTCGGAGTCGTGGAGTCGGTGCCCATTTTGGTGGAGTCGGAATAAAATGGACCGACTCCTAAAATACAGTACAGACCAAAAGTTTGGACACACCTTCTCATTTAAAGATTTTTCCGTATTTTCATGACTTTGAAAATTGTACCTTCACACTGAAGGCATCAAAACTATGAATTAACAGGTGTGGAATTATATACTTAACAAAAAAGTGTGAAACAACTGAAAATATGTCTTATATTCTAGGTTCTTCAAAGTAGCCACCTTTTGCTTTGATGACTGCTTTGTACACTCTTGGCATTCTCTTGATGAGCTTCAAGAGGTAGTCACCGGAAATGGTTTTCACTTCACAGGTGTGCCCTGTCAGGTTTAATAAGTGGGATTTCTTGCCTTATAAATGGGGTTGGGACCATCAGTTGTGTTGTGCAGAAGTCAGGTGGATACACAGCTGATAGTCCTACAGAATAGACTGTTAGAATTTGTATTATGGCAAGAAAAAAGCAGCTAAGTAAAGAAAAACGAGTGGCCATCATTACTTGAAGAAATGAAGGTCAGTCAGTCCGAAAAATTGGGAAAACTTTGAAAGTGTCCCCAAGTGCAGTTGCAAAAACCATCAAGCGCTACAAAGAAACTGGCTCACATGAGGACCGCCCCAGGAAAGGAAGACCAAGAGTCACTGGTTCTGAGGATAAGTTTATCCGAGTCACCAGCCTCAGAAATCGCAGGTTAACAGCAGCTCAGATTAGAGACCAGGTCAATGCCACACAGAGTTCTAGCAGCAGACACATCTCTACAACAACTGTTAAGAGGAGACTTTGTGCAGCAGGCCTTCATGGTAAAATAGCTGCTAGGAAACCACTGCTAAGGACAGGCAACAAGCAGAAGAGACTTGTTTGGGCTAAAGAACACAAGCAATGGACATTAGACCAGTGGAAATCTGTGCTTTGGTCTGATGAGTCCAAATTTGAGATCTTTGGTTCCAATCACCGTGTCTTTGTGCGACGCAGAAAAGGTGAACGGATGGGCTCTATACGCCTGGTTCCCACCGTGAAGCATGGAGTAGGAGGTGTGATGGTGTGGGGGTGCTTTGCTGGTGACACTGTTGGGGATTTATTCAAAATTGAAGGCATACTGAACCAGCATGGCTACCACAGCATCTTGCAGCGGCATGCTATTCCATCCGGTTTGCGTTTAGTTGGACCATCATTTATTTTTCAACAGAACAATGACCCCAAACACACCTCTAGGCTGTGTAAGGGCTATTTGACCAAGAAGGAGAGTGATGGGGTGCTACACCAGATGACCTGGCCTCCAAAGTCGCCAGACCTGAACTTAATCGAGATGGTTTGGGGTGATCTGGACCGCAGAATGAAGGCAAAAGGGCCAACAAGTGCTAAGCATCTCTGGGAACTCCTTCAAGATTGTTGGAAGACCATTTCCGGTGACTACCTCTTGAAGCTCATCAAGAGAATGCCAAGAGTGTGCAAAGCAGTCATCAAAGCAAAAAGGTGGCTACTTTGAAGAACCTAGAATATAAGACATATTTTCAGTTGCTTTACACTTTTTTGTTAAGTATATAGTTCCACATGTGTTAATTCATGGTTTTGATGCCTTCAGTGTGAATGTACAATTTTCAAAGTCATGAAAATACAGAAAAATCTTTAAATGAGAAGGTGTGTCCAAACTTTTAGTCTGTACTGTATGAGGGAGTCTGAGTCGTGAAGTCGGAGAAGGTGTCACGGAAATTGACGAGTAGGAGTCGAAGGTTTGGCTTACAGACTCCACAGCCCTGGCTCCCATCCCGTACTTTCTTGATTGGTACATCAAGTAAAGGCAACTGGGAATAATTAAACTCTGATATAAATCTAAGGCCCACTCTATGGATATTGAGTTCCCTGACAAATTCAAGAAATTATTCACTCGTCCTGAACCAGATGATAAAAATGTTGTCAATATATCTATCCCATGCCCCAATATATGGTTGCCACCACTTATGATCATCCCTGAGTATTTTGGTTTCCTCCCACCAGCCAAGGAATAGTTTGACAGATGAGGAGGTACAGGGGCCCCCCATCCCAGTACCCCTGAGCTCGGGTAAGTACCTACTGTCAAAAAGAAAGGCGTTATGAGTAAGAGTGGATTTTAAAAGATCCTCCATTAAGTCATTATGTCTGCTACATTCTATTGATCTCGATTTCAATAAACGTCTTACGCCTCTGATATCATCCCCATGCGGTATATTACTGTACAAAGCCTCGATATCTAGTAAGGCCTGCTCCTCTACATGCATGTATACATGCTCGAGGGTCTACATGTAGGGGAGCAGGCAAAGGGAAACCAACTCCAGAGGCATTATTCCAACTGCAGGACCTCAGGTGGTACTATGGGAACATTACACTGTGTGGGGGCATCATACATACTACATAAGGGGCATAATGGGGGCATTACACTGTGTGGGGCATCATACATACTGCATAAGGGGCATAATGGGGGCATTACACTGTGTGGGGCATCATACATACTACATAAGGGGCATAATGGGGGCATTACACTGTGTGGGGCATCATACATACTGCATAAGGGGCATAATGGGGGTATTACACTGTGTGGGGGGCATCATACATACTGCATAAGGGGTATAATGGGGGTATTACACTGTGTGGGGGGCATCATACATCCTGCATAAGGGGCATAATGGGAGCATTACACTGTGTGGGGGGCATCATACATCCTGCATAAGGGGCATAATGGGAGCATTACACTGTGTGGGGGCATCATACATAGTGCATAAGGGGCATAATGGGGGCATTACACTGCGTGGAGGGCATCATACATACCCCCATTATGCCCCTTATGCAGTATTACACTGTGTGGGGGCATCACACATCCTGCATAAGGGGCATAATGGAGGCATTACACCGTGTGGGGGCATCATTCATCCGGCATAAGGGGCATAATGGGGGCATTACACCGTGTGGGGGGGCATCATACATCCTGCATAAGGGGCATAATGGGGGCATTACACTGTGGGGACATCATTCATCCTGCATAAGGGGCATAATGGGGACATTACACTGTGGGGGCATCATACATCCTGCATAAGGGGCATAATGGGGGCAATACACTGTGTGGGGGGCATCATACATCCTGTATAAGGAGCATAATGGGGGCATTACACTGTGTGGGGACATCATACATCCTGCATAAGGGGCATTACACTGTGTGGGGGCATCATACATACTGCATAAGGGGCATAATGGGGGCATTACACTGTGTGAGGGGCATCATACATCCTGCATAAGGGGCATTACACTGTGTGGGGGCATCATACATCCTGCATAAGGGACATAATGGGGGCATTACACTGTGTGGGGGCATCACACATCCTGCATAAGGGGCATAATGGGGGCATTACACTGTGTGGGGGCATCATGCATACTGCATAAGGGACATAATGGGGGCATTACACCGTGTGGGGGCATCATACATCCTGTATAAGGGGCATAATGGGGGCATTACACCGTGTGGGGGCATCATACATACTGCATAAGGGGCATAATGGGAGCATTACACTGTGTGGGGGCATCATTCATCCGACATAAGGGGCATTACACCGTGTGGGGGGGCATCATACATCCTGCATAAGGGGCATAATGGGGACATTACACTGTGGGGGGCATCATACATCCTGCATAAGGGGCATAATGGGGACATTACACTGTGGGGGGCATCATACATTCTGCATAAGGGGCATAATGGGGGCATTACACTGTGTGGGGGGATCATACATCCTGCATAAGGGGCATAATGGGGGCATTACACTGTGTGGGGGCATCATACATCCTGCATAAGGGGCATAATGGGGGCATTACACTGTGTGGGGGCATCATACATCCTGCATAAGGGGCATAATGGGGGCATTACACTGTGTGGGGCATCATACATACTGTATAAGGGGCATAATGGGGGCATTACACTGTGTGGGGGCATCATACATCCTGCATAAGGGGCATAATGGGGGCATTACACTGTGGGGGGCATCATACATCCTGCATAAGGGGCATAATGGGGGCATTACACTGTGGGGCCAGTAAAGGTGTCCTGTACTATGAGAACAATACGTTTCCTCCCTTCCTGTCTCCATAGTTGGGTCGTATGTAACCATTACAGGAAACAGAACAAAAACCTTATGATTCTTATAAAGGGGCAACACAAGACCCCAAAAGAGTCTCCGTGCTGAAGGGGTTAATGCCCGCTGCGCCCAGTAATGGGGTCTCCACATACCTCCACCTGCAGAGCCGCCACCACATATATGGCTGCTCTGTGCGCACAGGACCTGTGATGAGGTCACAGGAGGGGAGGAGTCAGGGGTCACATGATCAGGGGCCTCAGTGGATGCAGGACTCTGCTGTGCTGGTTGTCATGGTGCTGGATGAGCTGAAGTTTATGTGTGGGGTCAGGAGGGGTTTACAGTGTGGATGTAGCAGAGCCGCGTGTGTACGAGGTGTACGGAGCAGAGCCGTGTGTACGAGGTGTACGGAGCAGAGCCGCGTGTGTACGAGGTGTACGGAGCAGAGCCGCGTGTGTACGATGTGTACGGAGCAGAGCCGCGTATGTACGAGGTGTACGGAGCGGAGCCGCGTGTGTACGAGGTGTACGGAGCGGAGCCGCGTGTGTACGAGGTGTACGGAGCAGAGCCGCGTGTGTACGATGTGTACGGAGCAGAGCCGCGTGTGTACGAGGTGTACGGAGCGGAGCCGTGTGTGTGCGAGGTGTACGGAGCAGAGCCGCGTGTGTACGAGGTGTACGGAGCAGAGCCGCGTATGTACGAGGTGTACGGAGCGGAGCCGCGTGTGTACGAGGTGTACGGAGCGGAGCCGCGTGTGTACGAGGTGTACGGAGCAGAGCCGCGTGTGTACGAGGTGTACGGAGCGGAGCCGTGTGTGTACGAGGTGTACGGAGCGGAGCCGCGCGTGTACGAGGTGTACGGAGCAGAGCCGCGTGTGTACGAGGTGTACGGAGCAGAGCCGTGCGTGTACGAGGTGTACGGAGCAGAGCCGCACGTGTACGAGGTGTACGGAGCAGAGCCGTGTGTGTACGAGGTGTACGGAGCAGAGCCGCACGTGTACGAGGTGTATGGAGCGGAGCCGTGTGTGTACGAGGTGTACGGAGCAGAGCCGCGTGTGTACGGAGCAGAGCCGTGTGTGTACGAGGTGTACGGAGCGGAGCCGTGTGTGTACGAGGTGTACGGAGCGGAGCCGCGTGTGTACGAGGTGTATGGAGCGGAGCCGTGTGTGTACGAGGTGTACGGAGCGGAGCCGTGTGTGTACGAGGTGTACGGAGCGGAGCCGTGTGTGTACGAGGTGTACGGAGCAGAGCCGCGTGTGTACGAGGTGTACGGAGCGGAGCCGCGTGTTTACGAGGCGTACGGAGCGGAGCCGCGTGTTTACGAGGCGTACGGAGCGGTGCCGCGTGTGTACGAGGCGTACGGAGCGGAGCCGCGTGTGTACAGAGCGGAGCCGCGTGTGTACGAGGCGTACGGAGCGGAGCCGCGTGTGTACGAGGTGTGCGGAGCCGCGTGTGTACGAGGTGTACGGGGCGGAGCCGCGTGTGTACGAGGCGTACGGAGCAGAGCCGCGTGTGTACGAGGCGTACGGAGCAGAGCCGCGTGTGTACGAGGCGTACGGGGCGGAGCCGCGTGTGTACGAGGCGTACGGGGCGGAGCCGCGTGTGTACGAGGCGTACGGGGCGGAGCCGCGTGTGTACGAGGCGTACGGGGCGGAGCCGCGTGTGTACGAGGCGTACGGGGCGGAGCCGCGTGTGTACGAGGTGTACGGGGCGGAGCCGCGCGTGTACGAGGTGTACGGGGCGGAGCCGCGCGTGTACGAGGTGTACGGGGCGGAGCCGCGCGTGTACGAGGTGTACGGGGCGGAGCCGCGCGTGTACGAGGTGTACGGGGCGGAGCCGCGCGTGTACGAGGTGTACGGAGCGGAGCCGCGCGTGTACGAGGCATACGGAGCGGAGTCGTGTGTACGAGGCGTACGGAGCGGAGCCGCCTGTGTACGAGGCGGACGGAGCAGAGCCGTGTGTACGAGGCGTACGGAGCGGAGCCACGTGTGTACGAGGCGGACGGAGCGGAGCCGCGTGTGTACGAGGCGGACGGAGCGGAGCCGCGTGTGTACGAGGCGGACGGAGCGGAGCCGCGTGTGTACGAGGCGGACGGAGCGGAGCCGCGTGTGTACGAGGCGGACGGAGCGGAGCCGCGTGTGTACGAGGTGTACGGAGCAGAGCCGTGTGTACGAGGTGTACGGAGCGGAGCCACGTGTGTACGAGGCGGACGGAGCGGAGCCGCGTGTGTACGAGGCGGACGGAGCGGAGCCGCGTGTGTACGAGGCGGACGGAGCGGAGCCGCGTGTGTACGAGGTGAGCGGAGCGGAGCCGCGTGTGTACGAGGTGTACGGAGCGGAGCCGCGCGTGTACGAGGTGTACGGAGCGGAGCCGCGCGTGTACGAGGTGTACGGAGCGGAGCCGCGCGTGTACGAGGTGTACGGAGCGGAGCCGTGTGTACGAGGTGTACGGAGCAGAGGCACGTGTGTACGAGGCGGACGGAGCGGAGCTGCGTGTGTACGAGGCGGACGGAGCGGAGCCGCGTGTGTACGAGGCAGACGGAGCGGAGCCGCGTGTGTACGAGGTGAGCGGAGCCGCGTGTGTACGAGGTGTACGGAGCAGAGCCATGTGTGTTTGTCAGTCCTCACTTGTGAGGGCCAATAGTGAAACCCCCGACGTGTGAAGAACCCCTAAAGTGACCCCATTTCGGACACTGTACCCACCAGGGAAGTCATCTGAGGGTGTAATGGTTCTTACGTTCTTATCCCACAGGTGTCTCACTGATTTCTTTACCACTCGTTTGTGTGTAAGTAATATTACATTTGCTCAGAGCCGCAGCGAGGGGTTCAGCCAGGGGTGGACACACCACCGATGCAGCCGCACCCCGGCCCAGAGGTGAAGGGGGGCCCATGCAGGAAGGGGCACAGTGCTCACGCAGTAGACCACGCAGCTCCTATGGTGCCCCTTGACTCAGGGCTGATGCTGCTTAACCCTGTCCACTCCCACCCGTAATGATTTTTGATACCCTGGGCAGAGTGCAAGCATTGAAAAAGGGGGCATGTCATGCAAGAGAGAGGCCGCTGGCCAATGAATGCTTCCCCATCAGACTGATGAGAGCGCTCATTGGCTGCTGTGTCTGTCCTCCTGCAGGGTCTTACAGTGGGTCTTTTGCCTCCTGCGTTTCCTTTCCCAGCAGCATCTCCTCAAAGAGTAGAAGGTGGGGGAGGAGAGTCCACAGCATCGGACTGCACGCAGGGGCAGGAAGCTGAAATCAGTCCTGTCTTCTGTGTCCCCTCCTCCACAGTGCATTCTGCAGCCCTCTCCAGAAGACCCCAATATCATAAAAGATTAGTATACGAGTGTATGTATATGTGTGCACGGCTGCCACCAGGAATTTCAGGTCCCATACTGGCAAAATTTTCAGGCCCCCTGAGACCCCAGCTTCGCCTTCACTCCTCGAACCTTCATCAGTCACACCGCCCACTGTTGGAAAAACTCCACTTCTGCACCACATCCTCACCACATTTTATGCAAATGAGTGGCACAATTATTTTTTTTTGTACATGCAGACTTTCTTCATAAAGGTAAAGTCTGTGGAGAAAGTCCACATGTGGACCCGCAATTTCTAGAAATCCATGCACTATGCTGTAACACCTGGCCGCTGTAGGTTTGATTCTGCATAAGCTGCAGTGTCAAACCTGCAGTGGCTCCTGACCGTGTGCACATACCCTAACAGTTCCCTGAGAACACCAGATCACATACACATAGCCAGCAGCTTTTGTTTTGGCCAAAAGATTTTGTAAGCCAACACCATGACAAGGTGGACTCTTCTGGCCGGACCCTGCTCTACTCTAGCCTATTAAACATTTCTTAAAATATCCAGTACTCTTTTTAGGAATATTTTTATTTATTTTTCTTTAAGGGAATATGTCACATACATTTTTTAAAATGACCAGTAGTATCACATACAAGGGACAAATACCGTCACACTATGGCCGGACCACATAGTAACATAGTTTTTAAGGTTGAAGGAAGACTAAGTCCATCAAGTTCAACCCATAGCCTAACATGTTGATCCAGAGGAAGGCAAAAAAAACTCATGTGGCAAACACTAAGCTCCACATTGGGGAAAAAAATTCCTTCCCGACTCCATACGACAATCAGACTAGTTCCCTGGATCAACGCCCTATCAAGGAATCTAGTATATGTAACCTGTAATATTATACTTATCAAGAAAGGCATCCATGCCCTTCTTAAATTTTAATAGTGAATCACTCATTACAACATCATGCGGCAGAGAGTTCCATAGTCTCACTGCTCTTACAGTAAAGAATCCCCGTCTGTGATTATGATTAAACCTTCTTTCCTCCAGACGTAGAAGATGCCCCCTTGTCCCAGTCTCAGGCCTCAGAGTAAAAAGATCAGTAGAAAGGTCTTTGTACTGTCCCCTCAAATACTTGTACATAGTAATAAGATCACCCCTAAGCCTACGTTTTTCCACAGTAAATAACCCCAAGTGTAATAACCTGTCTTGGTATTGCAAACCCCCCCAGTCCTCTAATAACCTTGGTCGCTCTTCTCTGCACCCTCTCCAGTTCAGCTATGTCTTTCTTATACACCGGAGACCAGAACTGTACACAGTATTCTAAGTGTGGTTGCACTAGTGACTTGTATAGAAGTAAAATGATGTTCTCCTCATGAGCATCTATGCCTCTTTTAATGCATCCCATTATTTTATTTGCCTTTGCAGCAGCTGCCTGACACTGCACTTCCTTGGTCCAGTCTGGAATTTGCCTCTTCAGAAAAACTGATCAAATTAGTTTGTCAGGAACGGTCCCTCGTAAACCCATGTTGATATTGGGTCATGAGGTTATTCTTCTTCAGATAGAAGAAGGTCCATGTTGGAGGGCTCTGAACTTTTTCCGGTAAACCTCCAGAGTCAGCTGGTACTTTCTTATCAGGGCCTCCTTGACGGCCTCATAGTCTCCATCTTGTTCTCGAGGGAGAGAAGCAAACACCTCTAGAGCTTTTCCTCTGAGCACTGGAGTTAAGTACCTTGTCCACTGGTCCGTGGGCAGCTGATACTGCCTGCAGGCCTTTTCAAAGCCTCGCAGAAATGTGTCCAAGTCCCCATCCTTTTCCATCACAGGGAAATGCTCAGAATGGGGTTTAAAAAAGTTGGCACTGTTGAACTCACGGGTCAGTGTGGAGGATGTCTGCAGCTGGATTCAGGCTAGCTCCAGCTGGTACTGTTGCTGTTGCTCAGCAGCCTGTCGGTTAGCTTGAGCCTGGCGCATCTTTCGCTCAGCTTTGGTCTGGCGCTCCTCTCGATCAGCTTTGGCCTAGCGGTCCTCTCGGTCAGCTTTGGCCTATTGCTCTGCTCGCTCCTGGAACTTCAGGATCAGCTGCAGTCGTCCGTCACGATCGTCTGCGGCAAGCTGCTCCAAGGCCATCTGCAGGTGGGGGTCCACACTACCCTGGCTGCGGGTATGGGTGGCAATCACAGGTGGGACCCCTGCAGCAGCGCCATCTGGGCCTTGGCTAACCGCCCCATCATCAGGGCTCAGCTGTAGGACTGGCTCTGCGGCACCTTGCAACAATTCAGCAATCATTTGGGCCTCGGTTTTGCCCGTGGGGTCAATCTGTTCCAGCTCACAGAGGGCAGTGATAATGGCCTTTGCCTGTTGGTGATACCAGGCGACTCCACATGTAGCCATTATTGCTAAATAAAAGATAGGACAAAAAAACAAGAGAAGGGGAGGGGATGCAACTGCTGCACGTACAGTAATGTCCCAGATAAAAATATTAAAACACAGTCTGATTTCTTAAAACTTTGCACAGAATTCTCGCAGGAAATGTGCAATTTTTCAGTGACAGGAATGATTGTGGGTTAATTTGTATGGAAGACCCTTTAGGTTGTCAGCTTCTGTACTGATCAAAAAGGGTAATAAAAGGGGAGGGGGTGAAGAGAGGCTTGGGAGAAATGGTTAATATTTTCCTGACATCAATATCTCCCTGACATATTCAATTTTGATTTGCATATTTTTTTCCCCTTTATATGTTCATTGTTATAGGTTTATAGTTTCTCCATATTGGTTATTGTGCATATTATTTTATATTATATTTTTACGTGTGTCAGACCGATAAGAACAATATTTCTATTCACAATTTAGACATTGATATGCGTTTTCTCTGTTTATTGGACATTGTTATTGCGATGCTCTATACTGAATCTATCATCCATCTCATGCATACATGTTCCTGTCCCTCTATAATCAGTATATCCTCCCACCTTCTGTTGCTATAGTTGATGGCATTTGCGATATTCTAGCCCTGTGATCTCACACCTGTACACTTATTCCCGGTGTTGTGTTCCTATATGGGATAATCCCTGGCAGCTAACACCGGTGGTCTTCACACAAATGTCCTGCAATAAACAGTTTATATACAGAGGGGGATACGGATATGCATGAACAAGAGTATGAGGTGTAATTCTATCTTATTTTTCACCATCATGGTGTTTTGCATTTCTGGCTTGTTGTGTGATGCTTGCAATGATCATCTTGTCTGTATTTGATCTCGTTGCCTTCAATGTGAACTGTGGCTTGGATTTTCTTCACATCTTTTGCATGTCTAATTGATTTCTCATTTCGTGCCATGTGACTCCATTGTGCTTGTGTATATATGACTTCATTGTCCTTTTCTCATCTGCTATAACTAAGGGCGCAACCCTAGCGCTAGAAACATTTTTTGTTTTTTTTAAATGATCCAATACATTTTTCTCATATTTTACCTGTTGGAGTGCAGATTTTCTCCTTTTCGTTTTCTTCATATGTCTGTGCTCACCAGCCGGACCGGCACCCTTCAGTGAACTATCTTCACCCTGTTTGGATTCAGCGTTGCAGCTCCCTAACCCTCCCTCCTGTTTCTTCACAATATTTTAACACGTATCCTAGGCCTCGATGTTCCCCATACAAACTTGCTGTTAGAATTATTGAGACAGGAGAAAAAGGTCTGAGGAACGCAGACCGGAACGGTCTGAAATATATAAAGAAGATCTGGTAAAGTGTCCATTTTGATCACACTAATACAACCAAACCAGGACAAGGGTTTCAAGTTATAATTCATTTGATTTTTAACCATTTGTTCAAGGATGGGGGATATAATTTAAAAGATACAGATCATCCAAGTTCCGCAGAATTTGTATACCCAGGTACTTAATTGTGTCTTTCTGCCACTTAAAGGGGAAGTTAGAAATTAGTTATTGTGTCAGTTCAGGGTTAAAAGTTATGTTCATGGCTTCTGTTTTAGAGTAGTTGACTTTAAAATTGCTTACATGGCCGAGTTATTCAAATTCCTTTATTATAGAGGGAAATGAGATCATTGGGTTTGAAACATAGAGCAACAGGTCATCTGCATATAGAGCTAGATTATAGTGATGTGAGTCTATAGTAACTCCACTAATATCTGGATTTGTATGTAATGCTACCGCTAAATGTTCCATCAGCAATGTGTATAGGAGAGGTGATAAGGGACACCCTTGTCTCGTCCCCTTTTTAATAGAAAATGTGTCATATAGAAGGCCGTTTACCCTATCGCTTTAGGATCAGTGTAGAAGGAGAGAATTTTAGATAACAAGAAAGAGTCCAACCTAATTTGTGGTAAGGTGCTCTTCAAGAAAGTCCAATGCACTGTGTCGAACGCTTTTTTAGCGTAGACAGAAACAAGGCACATTGGGATCCCCTGTTTTTTGCATGTGAAATTAACAACGTTTTATTTTTATTATCACGAGCTTCTCTACCCTTAATGAAGCCAACCTGATCTTTGCTGACAATTGAGGGTAGATAGTGGGAGAGCCGTGTTGTAATCACTTTAGAGAATATTTTGACGTCTACATTATTTAATGATATTGGATGAATATTAGGGCAGGTATTTGGTCCTTTTCCAGGCTTTGATGAAACCATTATATGAGCCTTAAGTGATTGGGGGGCAAAAGGGGGAGTCTTCTAAGATATCATTGAACACTTTGGCTAAAAATGGTAATAACTGGGGGGAAAACATCTTATAAAATCTATTATTGAATCCATCTGGCCCAGGGCTCTTCCCGATAGGGAATGATTTATTGGCCTCTCCTGTCTCTTGTTCAGTGAAAGCTTTGTCTAGTATGTCCTGCTCAGGGGTCTGTAAGGAAGGAACGGCAGTGTCCATAATATATTTGTCATTTTTAGTTTCAAGAATATTAGGTGGCATGTCGTGGTATTGTCCATGAATATTATATAGCGAACTATAAAAGAAACTAAATTCTTCCGCTAGGTCAATGGGATTATGAGTTTCTGGCCCGGGTGCCCCTTTTATTTTGGATACATATGTCCTTTACATGTGTGGATGTAACCTCCTTGCCAATGAGCAACCACATTTATCTGTGAATTCCTAAGAGTACCTTCACATATGATCTTGGCATTTTGTATACGTTTGATCTAGTAAAGACCTTCGCTCCTTTCTTTTTTTCAATCAGATCATTTTTATTTAACAAAACAAAGAAAGACCAACATTTGTTTTTTTAAATAAACTTTGTGACAAATAAATAAAAAGAAAAACCAGTAAACAATACAAGAACCGGTTTACAATGATATAAATCCCAATATCGCTCTATAGTACAATGTTTTGGAATAGTAATTTTACATTTGTACATAAATATCTGAATACTTCCTGACGGCTTATTTTTTTTCCTATTGAGACACCAAAAGAAACAGAATATATCTAAGGAGGGGCAATTGTGTGGACTGAGACAATTATTATTTGCTGACACCTCGGGTATAAGGATATACATTCCTGGCTTACTGTAAGGAAATGGACAAACGATCCAGTATAGTATTTCTGAGGTTTTCTGATGCAATACCTGGGGTATTTAACCATTGCTCCCATATTTGTATGAATTTCTTGAGAGCGTTCCTTCAATATAAGATCCCCTTTTTAAGCATAGAGTGTTATTTATCCTGGATTTTAGTTCTGTTATCGTTGGGGGAGAATTGTCTATCCAATGTAGTGCCAACAATTTCCTGGCTTGGAATAATATTCTTGAGCTAGCTACTGCCATATGGGAGTCTGGATCTACGTCCTCTCCCAGGAGTCCTAGGATACAGATTTTAGGTTCCAACTGAAGTTGTATCCCAGATACAGATAGTACAAGAGCGAGCACACCCTTCCAGTAGTCGCCAATATTCCCACATCATATGCATCAGGTGGGCATCATTTTGACCACATCTAGGACATGTGTAATCCGTTTGTATTTCAATTTTAAATAAAATACTTGGGGATCTATATACCCTATGAATCAGAAGAATTCGGGACAATCTTTGTGACTCTGACAATGAAAGTGTCGGTGTCAAATCCAGTATTTCCCCCATTGCTCCTCAGATAACGGACCCACATCCTCCTCCCATTTTGTCTTAACTATCAATATTATCCAAATGTAGGGCCAGTAACTGCCTATAAATAAGGGTTAATAGACCTTTTGTATCCACTGATTAAGCAATGGTATCTATTGGGTGATGTCTATCAATCAGTATGGCGTTTATTCTAATACCCCTATCCTCCCACTCACTAACATTTTTTAGTTTATGTAGCTCTGGTAAGTTATAGTTGTGCCATAAAGGAGTAGAATTTGTGTACTTTCCAATCCCCAGAATATTTTTACCCCTATCCCACGCCTTATATAATAACTTTAGTGTACGACATTTTAAATAATTTTCTCGAGGAGGCCCTATATCTAGTACCGAGAATGGAAGCTTCCACTTGGTTCCTTCCATAAGTAGGTGCCCTGAAATACCACAATATTTATCCCATCCATGAAACTACTTTAGCTCCCTTCTAGCGTTAAGCAGGTCTGCGTATACCTGGAGGGAAGCAGATCATTTATGTTGTTTGCCAAGAAGATCAATCCGCTCAAGTAAATGGAGCGACTTTAGCTGTTCTCTCCTTTTTTTAGCTTTTATCTATGTTTTATTATTATACTTCTGAGGACACATGTGAGTGCTTCCCATTTAAATGGTAAGGCAGTTTCATCATGCTCATATATTTGAAGGAGTCTATAGTCTCAAGAAGGTCTGAGACACAGAGTGAGTCTTTCAGCAGATTATCATTTAGGTTCCAACATCTGAAGCCTTGGTGGAGTCCGGCATAGTCAGATCTATAATATAACGGGAGATGCGAGTCTCTGTCTGAAGCCTTTCTAGACTGCGCAAGCGCGACACGCCTGAGCAGTCCGGCTCCAGACAGAAGCAGGCATGGAGCCGTTACAGGTAAGAGGAGCGTATATGGTGCCAGAGATCACAGTATGCATAGACACAGAACGCATACTGCGATCTCCCACCGCCATACTTACCTGACCGGAAGGAGCGTTGCCACGTCGCCTCTCTTCACCGGAGACCGGGGCAGGAGTGAAGGATTCGGAATCTGCACATGCACGTAGCGCTATCCGGCGCCATTTTACTGAAGATACATTTGCAGTGTGTCTTCAGCAAAATGGCGCCGGACAGCGCGGTATGGGCATGTGCGTACTCCGGAGCCGCACTCCTTCCCCAGCCTCCAGCAGAACAGAACACTTCAGCGCTGGAGCACAGAGAAGAAAGGTAAGATTAAGTGTTTATTTTTTTGTATGTGTGCAGCGTGAAAGGGATGAGGGGTGCCATACATACCAGGATTGGGGGGTGATGGGGCCACACATCAGGATTGGGGGGTGAGGGGTACCAAGCATACCAGGATTGGGGGATGAGGGGTACCATGCATACCAGGATTGGGGGGGGGTGAGGGGTGCCATACATACCAGTATAGGGATGAGGAGTGCCATGCATACAAGGATTGGTGGGTGAGGGGTGCCATGCATACCAGGATGAGGGGTACCACACATACCAGGATTGGGGGGGGTGAGGGGTACCATACATACCAGGATAGGGATGGGGTACCATGCATACCAGGATAGGGACGAGGGGTACCTTACATACCAGGATAGGAATGCGGGGTACCATGCATACCAGGATAGGGATGAGGGGTACCATACATACCAGGATAGGAATGTGGGGTACCATGCATACCAGGATGAAGGGTACCATGCATACCAGAATAAGGATGAGGGGTACCATGCATACCAGTATATGGATGAGGGGTGTCATACATACCAGGATAGGGGATAGGGCGCCATGCATACCAGGATAGGGATGAGGGAGCCATATATACCATGATTGGGGATGAGGCGTGCCATGCATACCAGGATGAGGAATTGGGTGCCATGCATACCAGGTTTCTGGGATGAGGAGGCCATGCATACCAGAATTGGGATGAGGGGTGCCATGTATACCAGGATGAGGGATGGGGTGTCATTCATACCAGGATAGGGATGAGGGGTACCATACATAACAGGATAGGAATGCGGGGTACCATGCATACCAGGATAGGGATGAGGGGTACCATGCATACCAGGATGAGGGGTACCATGCATACCAGAATAGGGATGAGGGGTACCATGCATACCAGTATAGGGATGAGGGGTGCCATACGCACTAGGATAGGGGATTGGGTGCCATATATACCAGTATTGGGGATGAGGCATGCATTGCATACCAGGATGAGCGATTGGGTGCCATGCATACCAGGTTTCTGAGATGAGGAGGCCATACATACTATAATTGGGATGAGGGGTGCCATGTATACCAGAATGAGGGATGGGGTGCCATGCATACCAGGATGAGTGGTACCATACATACCAGGATAGGGATGAGGGGTACCATGCATACCAGGATGGGAATGAGGGGCACCATGCATACCAGGAAGAGGGATGGGGTGCCATGCATACCAGGATGAGGGATGGGGTGCCATGCATACCAGGAAGAGGGATGGGGTGCCATGCATACCAGGAAGAGGGATGGGGTGCCATGCATACCAGGAAGAGGGATGGGGTGCCATGCATACCAGGAAGAGGGATGGGGTGCCATGCATACCAGGAAGAGGGATGGGGTGCCATGCATACCAGGAAGAGGGATGGGGTGACATGCATACCAGGAAGAGGGATGGGGTGACATGCATACCAGGATTGGGGGATGAGTGGTGCCATGCATACCAGGATGAGGGATTTGGTAACATACATACCAGGATTGGGATGAGGGGTGCAATGTATACCAGATTTGGAATGAGGGGTGCCATGCATACCAGGATTGGGGGATGAGGAGACCATACATACCAGGATTGGGGGATGAGGGTGCCATACATACCAGGATAGGGATGAGGGGTACCATGCATACCAGGATGAGAGATGGGGTGCCATGCATACCAGGATTGGGGGATGAGTGGTGCCATGCATACCAAGATGAGGGATTTGGTACCATACATACCAGGATTGGGATGAGGGGTGCAATGTATACCAGATTTGGAAGGAGAAGTGCCATGCATACCAAGATTGGGGATGAGGGGTGCCATGCATACCAGGATTGGGGATGAGGGGTGCCATGCATACCAGGATTGGGGGTGAGGGGTGCTATGCATACTTGGATTGGGAATGAGGGGTGTCATGCATACCAGGATGGGGGTGAGGGGTGCCATGCATACCAGGATGGGGATGAGGGGTGCCATGCATACCGGGATAGGATGGTGGGGGCAGCACATACCAGCATGGGAGACTATATACCAATAAAAATGCTCGCCACCCGGGCATAGAACAGGTTCAATAGCTAGTTACAATATACAGGAGCATGATCTGACCATACAGCAGTTCCTACCTGAGATGTAGGTTGCCATGTAGGCAACTGACGGCTAATTAAGAAAAGGACTATATGGCTATGCATATTGTGTAAAGGAGAATAATAGGTATAATCCTTTACGTCTGGATGTAGTATCCTCCATACATCAACCGGTTGAGACCAAAGCACAATTAGCAAAGCTTTTGTTTGTTTTAGATTGGCGACTCCAGCCCAGGGACCCGTCTAAAGAAGTATCCAAGACAAAATTAAAGTTATTTCCAATGATGATAACGTCCTCCGCAAAATATTTTAGTTTGTTTAAATAATGACGGCATGTCTTAATTTGGTCACAATTAGGGAGATAGAAGTTTGCCAAAGTCAAAATTTTGGAGTAGATGGAGATCTTAACAAACACATACCTCCTCTCCGTGTCAGACAGTGTTTCTACAATAGTACGCGACAGTGATCTGTGGCGGCCTATACCTTAGACTTCAAAACTGCATTTTTCTGGGACGCCAAGATGAATAATATCTATTAGTAATCTGAGGTACAGTATATGATCGCCTCTAAAGTGTGACTCCTGAAGAAAGAGAAAATGTACGTGCTGTTTATGCCTACGATAAAATACGTGAGCTCCTTTCTCTGGAACATTAAGTCCTCGGACATTCAATGAGCAAGTTTTGAGTTGTGCCATATTATATGAAAAAAAGGAGGAGGGGGAAGAGAGAAAGATTAAAAGAGGAAGTATAAACGGTAGATAGTAACGTCTACCTCTCAGTGTCTAAGAAGTATAGATTATGAATATATCAAAACTGTAGGAAAATGCGAAACAAGCAGATCCCAATGCAAGTCCCTAACTGGAGGTTGTCTTTACAGGCGTAAGTCAAACTTTCAGTTCTAGGATTCCTATTAGGTGGAACCATGGAATATAAAGCAAGTAAAGTAATACAGCCTGGTATTACAGTAGTATCATGTGAACTCAACTTATATCCTGGTCTAAGATCTTATATGAACTTAGACATTCTATATAGCGGAAGAGTGGCACCTAATGCTCTATTTAGATATATCTAATTATATGCTTAAAGAAATAAGTAAGCATCTGGAATTATATGCGTTTTCCATTGAAATCACCAGGACCCAACTCCCCTGCTTTCCTCACAATAGCCTCTTTTACATTGAAAAAATGTATGTGACAGATAATGTCCCTTGGACACTCAGGATCTGGGCCATGATTGCCTATTGTACGGTGCGCCTTATAAATCTCCAGCTTCTTATCAATAGGATCACCAAGGATATTATTGAATAATGATCGCAGTGTTGGCATAATCACTTGTGCATTGATGCTTTCAGGTATACCCCTTATCCAGATATTATTGTGATTTTCTTGATCATCAACCATATTAAACAGATGGTTTATTTACTGGCTGTGAAGATCCAGTGTTAGTTTCTGAGCATTATGATGGCCTCTAATTTGGACGACATTATCCTCTAATCTCTGTACCTTGTCAGTAAGCTGTGACAGGATAGAAGTGAGGGGACGTATTTCAGTATTGTATGTAGTCTCCAGCCTTTGAATATATTGCTCTATATCTTCTTTAGTAGGGATAGACGCAATCTGATATACAAATCAGTTATGTTGTTCCCCATATTAGAATCCCCTGTGGCTGGGGGGTAAATGTCCCTGTGAAGCAAGCACTGCTCAGCATGGGGGCTTTGGTGAGAGTACAGGGAGATTTGTGGAGCTGTTTTCCTGTGAGGCCTACATTAAGAGAGAAGTTGGTGCAGGACTTACAGACTGGAACTGTCTGGCATCATGAGGGTTAAGACTGCTTCTTTTTCCACGCCAAGGTGAGGCAGTAATAGCTCCAGCGCAAGAAGATAAGACCTTCCATAAGAAACGCTGCATACCAGACATGCTGACAGAGGTGGAGGACCTCAGATTAACCTCTGATCTCTTCTTTCTTTTCCATATCGGACGTCATGTTTGAGGCTGTAAATTGCTTATAATTCCCCCAGGAACAAGGTCTGAAGAGAGTGCTTTCAGTGTGTGCATTCTCTTGGTGCTATGTCCAGGCCAGGTCCTTCCTGTTGATGTACAATATGACTGAAGGTGGCGGTGATTGGGAGCAGAATTGTGTGATGTAACAATCTTGTGTGATGTAACATCCTTACGGAAACGTGATGGAAACGGCGCCAGAACAGGAACTGCGTATGTGTGTTTTTATTTTAACAAGGCCAAACATAAGGAATGAGAAGGAGTTGTCCTGGTAGTGGACAACCCCTTTATGAAGATACAATTTTTGGTTAAAAATGAAAAAGGCTTCTCCCCTGTGTGACTTCACTGAAGTTTGTTAAGAGTTGATTTCCGTGTAAAACATTTCCCACATTAAGAACATGAAAATGGCTCCTCGTCTGTGTGAGTACTTTGCTGATTAAGAAATGATGATTTCTTCACAAAACATTTCCCACATTCTGAACAGGAAAAAGGTTTTTCCCCTGTGTGAGTTCTCTGGTGCTTAACCAAATCTGATTTCTGGATAAAACATTTCCCACATTCTGAACAGGAAAAAGGCTTCTCCCCTGTGTGAGTTCTCTGGTGATTAACCAAATCTGATTTATGGTTAAAACATTTCCCACATTCTGAACAGCAAAACGGCTTCTCCCCTGTGTGAATTCTCTGGTGCTTAACCAAACCTGATTTCTGGTTAAAACATTTTCCACATTCTGAACAGGAAAAAGGCTTCTCCCCTGTGTGAGTTCTGTTGTGGTTAACCAAAACTGATTTCCGGCTACAACATTTTCCACATTCTGAACAGGAAAAAGGCTTCTCCCCTGTGTGAGTTCTGTTGTGCTTAACCAAATCTGATTTCCGGCTAAAACATTTTCCACATTCTGAACAGGAAAAAGGCTTCTCCGCTGTGTGAGCTATCTGATGTCTGATTAAACTTGATTTCTCTGTAAAACAATTTCCACTTTCTGAACAAGAAAATGGCTTCTCCTCTGTGTGACTTCTCTGGTGATTAACAAGATTTGATTTCTGGTTAAAAAATTTCCCACAGTTGAAACAAAAAAATCTATTCTCTGCTGTGTGAATGTTTTGATGTTTAAGAAAAGACTTTTCGAGGGAAAAACTATTTCCATATTCTGAACATGAAAATGGCTTCTTTGTTTTAGGAGCAATTTCTTTTTTAATGCTTATTTTGTGACTTTGATTTTCCTTAATAGTCGGTAATGAATCAGAAGACAGGACCTGTTTCAAATGATCAGATGACAGATCTTTGCTGTGAAGGGATGATGGTATATCTGGAGTAATGGCATTCACTTCAATTGTATCCTGCGGGATCTCAAGATCATCTGATTTAAAAATTGAAGATGTCAACTGTCCCTCTGATCTCCTGGTACAGTCATCTGCCAAGAATAAAACCAATTATTATTTATGAATAACATATCCTTAAAATTTATATTGTTGAATATTTCTAATTAAACTCTACGTAAAAATGTACTTTATTTAAAAGTATCATTATTTACCAAGAAAACATATCACAGAAAAAATCAGCCTTACCAACACCAAATCAGATAACAAATGCATTAGCATTTTAGTGTTGGTTGGGTGTACTGGGGTGTCTGTCCATGTGGGGTGCACTTATATAGTGCTGGGCAGCCTTCCTGATGTAATAGTATCGGCATCATCAGTATCCTAAGCCAGACACTGTGCATCAAGCCTACCTGTGTGACTGGCGTCCTATGCAAGCTTCATCTCTTTGCATCTTTAATACTAGGCAACCACCCCCTCCATGAATTGGTAGGTTTGTGAGTGGTTGCTTCATCAGTATTTTGACCTGCGCTGCCCCCACCTTTATCATGGAGGTCTGTGGCATCCTGCTAGTGCATTTCTTATATGATTTGGTGTTGGTAAGGCTGTATGTTTTTCTGTGATTTTTTTTAAATTTTGACCTATGTTAGCCGTCATTATTCACCAAGACAATAACAGTTCACAGTCTAATAGAAAACCTCATAGGATGAACCAGTAGAGCGTGGTGTCCAACTGTTTGTTAATTCTGCCTCCCTAATATGGACAAAAAAGCCACCAAACAATGTTATGTAGGTGAAATAATGCCAATAAAAACTTCTACTCATCTCACAAAAAACAAGTCCCCACTCAGGTCCATCATCTGTCAATGGAAAAACAGAGGTTTCCACATTATTAGTGGCTCAAAGGCTTTTGAAAAGCAACATGGCTTCCATAAACCAATCCAGCAATATCCACTCTCCCAAAGTCAGATCTCCCCCTCGCTTCTGAGCCTTGCAGTGTGCCCAAACCACATTTAGCATCTATGTATTTGACATTACTATAGTGAGAAGAACCCGCTTAATTGATGGTGTGTGTCTCCTGGAGCACAATCTGGACACTGTGTGTTGGGTAATGAAATAATATATTTGTAATTTTCACTCTCCACCATCCACTGCGTGCTAATTTCCGGAAAGTGACTGTGGAGTCAAAATAGTCACTACACCTATAGATTATTTCACTAAGAGTTATAATTTCCAAAATGGTGTCACTTTATGGGGATTTCTACTGCTCTGGTTTTCTGCAATTTGGTCACATTAGGGCTTCTGCAAATGGTGGGTCCCATCTCCTCTGGGATCTGCTCCTGCGACGTCTGCTTCTCTCACCAGAAGCCGCCTTATTTATCCTGCAGGTGGCGCTGGTGATGGAGGAGACGTCAGAACCAGAAGCTCTGGGTGGCGCAGGCTCTGTCCAGCCACTAAGATTAGGGTGCCTGGGACCCGTAGTACCATCCAGTCCGGCAGTATGGGTGTGTGTGCTGTCCAGCTGGAGTAATCTGCTCCCTGCTTTAGCCAAATGGAAAGCACCGCACCCTACTAAAGCTGGAAGCATATTGCCGGAAGCTGCCAGATACAGCCTTGTTCTCCTCTGGTTCAGTCCTCTGTGCTCAGCTCCCGGCTTGTGTATTTGTTTCCTGTTGTGACCTCGGAAAGTTTACGGACTACTTTTGTGTGATTTTGTATTTTCTCTGACCTCCATGGTCTGACCCGGCTATCTGACTATTGTTCTTGCCATCTCACACCACAGAACATTAGGTAACACTGTGGCCCAAGCTTAGGGGGTCTCTGTCTAAGTCCAAATCCATGTAGAGGGGTTAAAGGATGATGAGCAAGGCAAACCCTGGGATCTGGATAATGGAGTAGATAGCACCAAGCCTGTTTGTGGTAGCCATCTTTTGAGCTGCTAGGTGACAACGAACAGTGTCCACAATACATTGTGTCTGCAAACTATCCCAGCAAGATCTGCATTCAAATAGCTAAATGTCGCTCCTTCCCTTCTTAACCTGCCATGTGCCCAGACAGTAGTGTACAACCGTATATAGGGTATTGTCAGATTCAAGAGAAGTTGGAATATTATTTGTAAGGTCCATTTGTTTCCTATTATTCTTTGTGAAGAATTCCAAAGTTATCACCATATAATGTGACACACGTCAGATTTGAAAAATGGGCCCTGATAGGAACACAAAACTGGCTGCAGGAAGGGGTTAAATCAGAGTATTTTGGGCACTAACTACTATAGTCAAAACTGTGAGTATAGACCATAACACATCTACTAAAATGACCAAACTCAACAGTCTCCATCAGTAAGTAGTGAGTAACTAGTGGTGAAACCTCTCTGGGGTAATTGGAGTATGGGGCTCGGGGGCTCTTGGCAATCTAAACTATCGTAAGGGACAATATTTTCTGTCAGATGAGTTTCAAGAAGAAATATCAGATGTTCAAAGAGAACTTTTTATAATAGTGCAGAGCTGAGGCGTCTTAAATTTAGCTTAGAGATATATCATGGCACAGGTGTAATGTTTTTTTTTTTAGTTTATTACAATCTGGTTTGAAGTTAGTCAGTTTTAAAATAAATTGAAAAGTCAGGATAAAGGGAAACTCTGTTGTTATTGTACAGAAATTCACACTTGGCCCTCACTGCACATTTAATGTTATCGATCATAAAAGTGAAGTTTGGCCAGAAAGATTGGACCTGGTCTTGTAGGGGCCATATGAGCACATTCAGCAACACAGAAGGGAGAGAAGGTAGATACATCCAATAAGATATCAGGGTTCTAGGAAGCCGACAGCATCATTATCCTCCGCTTTCTCTTACAGGCCCATCATAATATTTTTCTTCAAGTGATTTTCTGGCTTTGTGGTTTACAGATCTGGGCACGTAATGTCTCCTAATCCCAGGGCGTAGGTGGATCCTCCAGATTGTAAGTTATATGGAAAAGGGTTTCAATGCCCAAAATCAATTGAACAGTTTTGAGTGGAGGAGAATTTTGTGGTCTAGAGGCAAAATGGTGATCACACGATTATGATAAAGCCGGACTACACAACCGATAAAGCAGCCACAGCCGGTGACTGAGAAGAATCTTTGACTTCTCTGCATTTAGTGGTCACTACTCACCTGGGTGGTCATATGTAGGAATCTCCTCTTTACACCGCTCATCACCCCTCACATATGTCTCTGTAGTATTAATATGGGTCAGATCTTCACCCTGAAACAAATATTATAAAAGTCACAGACAGATGGAGAAGTCCCATCTATGATCAGCTCTAATCCTGCCATCTCCACCGTTCTCATTACACAAGTATATAACATATAATACTGGTGGAAAAAACAAGACTGAACACAAGACCTTCACAGCCGTCTACACATCATAGGGGAGATCTCATGACACCTTCTCTCCATCTACCTGATGATCCTGAGGAACACTGGGATCTTTTTGTTTACAGTCCTGTGGAAGAAGAGGACGGGGACATCTCTCTGGTGTTGTCCTCTTACTGGATAGATCTGGAAGAAACACATACAGGGACTGAATTTATTCTTTACATACAGATAATTATAGGCCGTGTGTATTTAGTCTTGTCTATTACCTGGTGATGTGAGGGGCTGGGGAACCCCTTGTACAGATCTTTGTGTCCTTCTAAATACTCCCAGTCCTCCATGGAAAAATAGACAGCGACATCCTGACATCTTATAGGAACCTGACACATACAATGATACAGTCATCCCCCCGATCCTTTCATAGCATTACTGTATAAAGTCCCAGCATTCCCAGCAGTGTCACCTCTCCAGTCAGCAGCTCAATCATCTTGTAGGTGAGTTCTAGGATCTTCTGGTCATTGATGTCCTCATGTATCAGGGGGTGAGGTGGAGGCCCTGTGATTGGGCTCAGGGGTCTTTCCCATCCCTCAGACACAGGGTCCTGACAGCGGTCACTAGAGGTCTTCTTCACTACTGTGTAATCCTGGTTATGGAAAGACATATAAATAAATCTCACTACAGACATTTCCAGAGTCCTCACCTCTCCAGTTCTGTCCATGTGTTATTCCCATAGATAAGAATGATGTAATGTGACGTCATCAGAATCTCTCACCTCTCCAGTAAGACGGAAGAGGATCTCTAGGGTAAGGTGTAATATCCTCTCCGCCATCTTGTCCCTGTCCATATCAATCTTTGATGGGTCCATAAGGAAAATTCTCTTAAATAGAAGATCTTCACTGAGAGGATCGGATATTGTAGGGACCTGAATGAAAAGATGATGAGCCTATGTAACATCATAAAAATCCTGTGTAATAATACAATTACTGGAGATAATAAGGGAAACATATGAGGAGATTTATTATTTTACAGTATCTAGTTTTCTTCTTTACATCTAGTAATAAAACCTATATATTTTAGGCCACAGATAACAAGCAGTTTCTTCCTTGGAGTCTGTAGCTGAACACGTTTCTCAAAGACTCATCTTCCATAAAGCTAATTCTCGTCTCATTTACCGACACTGCAATCGGCATTAGTAATACTGCAGGAGATATTCATTACACGTGACATGAGAAATAACTACTTCAGGAGGAGGAGGAGGACAACATCTTCATCTTCTACTATGGCTCTTGAAACATATTTAGCCAGAGTTCTTCACTGACTACATTTCCACCGGCCGACTATATGAATGTTTCCCGTCTTCCCCGGACTGTGATGTTCTATCATGTTAGATCTCATGCCTGAACAGGAAAATGGCTTCTTCTGTGTGTGACTTCTCTGGTGATTAACAAAATTTGATTTCTGGTTAAAAAAATTTCCCACACTTGAAACAAAAAATCTATTCTCTGCTGTGTGAATGCTTTGATGTTTAAGAAAAGACTTTTCGAGGGAAAAACTATTTCCATATTCTGAACATGAAAATGGCTTCTTTGCTTTAGGAGCAATTTGTTTTTTAATGCTTATTTTGTGACTTTGATTTTCCTTAGTAGTCAGTAATGAATCAGAAGACAGGACCTGTTTCAAAGGATCAGATGATAGATCTTTGCTGTGAAGGGATGATGGGATATCTGGAGCAATGGCATTCACTTCAATTGTATCCTGTGTGATCTCAAGATCATCTGATTTAAAAATTGAAGCTGTCAGCTGTCCTTCTGATCTCCCGGTACAGTCATCTGCCAAGAATAAAACCAATTATTATTTATGAATAACATATCCTTAAAATTTATATTGTTGAATATTTCTAATTAAACTCTTAAGTAAAAATGTACTTTATTTAAAAGTATCATTATTTACCAAGAAAACATATCACAGAAAAAAATCAGCCTTACCAACACCAAATCAGATAACAAATGCATTAGCATTTTAGTGTTGGTTGGGTGTACTGGGGTATCTGTCCATGTGGGGTGCACTTATATAGTGCTGGGCAGCCCTCCTAATCTAGTAGTATGGACATCATCAGTATCCTAAGCCAGACACTGTGCATCACGCCTACCTGTGTGACTGGCGTCCTATGCAAGCTTCTTCTGTGTGCATCTTTAATACAAGGCAACTACCCCCTCCATGAATTGGTAGGTTTGTGAGTGGTTGCTTCATCAGTATTTTGCACCTGCGCTGCCCCCACCTTTATCATGGGGGTCTGCGGCATCCTGCTAGTGCATTTGTTATATGATTTGGTGTTAGTAAGGCTGTATCTTTTTCTGTGATTTTTTTAAAATTTTGCCCTATGTTAGCCGTCATTATTCACCAAGACAATAACAGTTCACAGTCTAATAGAAAACCTCATAGGATGAACCAGTAGAGCGTGGTGTCCAACTGTTTGTTAATTCTGCCTCCCAAATATGGAATAAGAAGCCACCAAACAATGTTATGTAGGCAAAAATAATATCAATAAAAACTTCTACTCATCTCACAAAAAACAAGTCCCCACTCAGGTCCATCATCTGTCAATGGAAAAACAGAGGTTTCCACATTATTAGTGGCTCAAAGGCTCTTGAAAAGCAACATGGCTTCCATAAACCAATCCAGCAATATCCGCTCCCCCAAAGTCAAATCTCCCCCCCTCTTCTGAGCCTTGAAGTGTGCCCAAACCACATTTAGCCTCCATGTATTTGACATTACTATAGTGAGAAGAACCCACTTAATTGATGGTGTGTGTCTCCTGGAGCACAATCTGGGCACAATGTGTTGGGTAATGAAATTATATATTTGGAATTTTCACTCTCCAACATCCACTGCGTGCTAATTTCTGGAAAGTGCCTGTGGAGTCAAAATAGTCACTACTCCTATAGATTATTTCACTGAGGGTTATAATTTCCAAAATGGAGTCACTTTATGGGGATTTCTACTGTTCTGGTTTTCTACCATTTTGTAATAACAGGGCTTCTGTAAATGGTGGGTCCCATCTCCCCTGGGATCTGCTCCTGCAACGTCTGCTTCTCTCACCAGAAGCCGCCTTATTCATCCGGCGGGAGGCGCTGGTGATGGAGGAGACGTCGGAACCAGAAGCTCTGGGCGGCGCAGTCTCTGTCCAGCCACTAAGATTAGGGTGCCTGGGACCAGTAGTACTATCCAGTCTGGCAGTATGGGTGTGTGTGCTGTCCAGCTGGAGTAATCTGCTCCTTGCTTCAGCCAACTGGAGAGCAACGCACCCTACTAAAGTTGGAAGCATATTGCAGGAAGCTGCCAGATACAGCCCTGTCCTCCTCTGGTTCAGTCTTCAGCTCCCGGCTTGTGTATTTGCTTCCTGTTGTGACCTCGGAAAGTTTACCGACTGCTTTTGCGTGATTTTGTATTTTCTCTGACCTCCTAGTTCTGACCCGGCTATCTGACTATTGTTCTTGCCATCTCACACCACAGAACATTAGGTAACACTGTGGCCCAAGCTTAGGGGGTCTCAGTCTAAGTCCAAATCTATGTAGAGGGGTTAAAGGATGATGAGCAAGGCAAACCCTGGGATCTGGAAAATGGAGAAGATAGAACCAAGCCTATTTGTGGTAGCCATCTTTTGAGCTGCCAGGTGACAACGAACAGAAGAATTCCAAAGTTATCACCATATAATGTGACACACGTCAGATTTGAAAACTGGGCCCAGATAGGAACACAAAACTGGCTGCAGGAAGGGGTTAAATCAGAGTATTTTGGGCACTAACTACTATAGTCAAAACTGTGAGTATAGACAATAACACATCTACTGAAATGATCAAACTCAGCAGTCTCCATCAGTAAGAAGTGAGTAACTAGTGGTGAAACCTCTCTGGGGTAATTGGAGTATGGGGCTCGGTGGCTCTTGGCAATCTAAAATATCGTAAGGGACAATATTTTCTGTCAGATGAGTTTCAAGAAGAAATATTAGACATTCAAAGAGAACTTTTTATAATAGTGCAGAGCGGAGGTGTCTTAAATTTAGCTTAGAGATATATCATGGCACAGGTGTAATGTTTTCTGTATAGTTTATCACAATCCTGTTTGAAGTTAGTTGGTTTTAAAAGAAACTGAAAAGTCAGGATAAAGGGAAACTCTGCTGTTATTGTACAGAAATTCACACTTGGCCCTCACTGCACATTTAATGTTGTAGATCAGAAGTGTGAAGTTTGGCCAGAAAGACTGGACCTGGTCTTGTAGGGACCATATGAGAACACTCAGAAGCACAGAAGGGAGAGAAGGTAGATTCATCCAATAAGATATCAGGGTTCTAGGAAGCCAACAGCATCATTACCCTCCGCTTTCACTTACAGTCCCATCATATTTTTCTTCAAGTGATTTTCTGGCTTTGTGGTTTACAGATCTGGGCAGGTAACGTCTCCTAATCACAGGGGGTAGGTGAATCCTCCAGGTTGTAAGTTCTATGGAAAAGGCTTTTAAAATGCCCAAAATCATTTGAACAGTTTTGGGTGGAAGAGAATGTTGTGGTCTAGAGGCAAAATGGTGATCACACGATTGTGATATAGCTGGACTACACCACCGATAAAGCAACCACAGCCGGTGACTGAGAAGAATCTGACTTCTCAGCATTTAGTGGTTACTACTCACCTGGGTAGTCATATGTAGGAATCTCCTCTTTACACCACTCATCACCCCTTACATATGTTTCTGTAGTATTAATATGGGTCAGATCTTCACCCTGAAACAAATATTGTAAAAGTCACAAACAGATGAGAAGTGCCATCTATGATCAGCTCTAATCCTGCCATCTCCACCGTTCTCAATACACAAGTATAAAACATATAATACTGGTTGATAAAACAAGACTGAGCACAAGACCTTCACAGCCGTCTACACATCATAGGGGAGATCTCATGACACCTTCTCTCCATCTACCTGATGATCCTGAGGAACATTGGGGTCTTCTTGTTTACAGTCCTTTGGAAGAAGAGGATGGAGACATCTGTCTGGTGTTGTCCTCTTACTGGATAGATCTGGAGGAAACACATACAGGGACTGAATTCATTCTTTACATACAGATAATTAAAGGCCATGTGTATTTAGTCCTGTCTATTACCTGGTGATGTGAGGGGCTGGGGAACCTCCATCATGACGTCCTTGTACAGATCTTTGTGTCCTTCTAAATACTCCCACTCCTCCATGGAGAAATAGACAGCGGCATCCTGACACCTTATAGGAACCTGACACATACAATGATACAGTCATCCCCCCCATTCCTTTCATAGTGTTACTGTATAATGTCCCAGCATTCCCAGCAGTGTCACCTCTCCAGTCAGCAGCTCAATCATCTTGTAGGTGAGTTCTAGGATCTTCTGGTCATTGATGTCATCATGTATCAGGGGGTGAGGTGGAGGTCCTGTGATTGGGCTCAGGGGTTTTTCCCATCCCTCAGACAAAGGGTCCTGACAGCGCTCACTAGAGGTCTTCATCACTACTGTGTAATCCTGGTTATGGAGTGACACATTAATAAATATCACTATAGACATTTCCAGAGTCCTCACCTCTCCAGTTCTGTCCATCTGTTATTCCCATAGATAAGAATGATGTAATGTGACGTCATCAGAATCTCTCACCTCTCCAGTAACCCGGAAGAGGATCTCTAGGGTGAGGTGTAATATTTTCTCTACCATCTAGTCTCTGTCCATCTTTGATGGGTAAATCAGCAAAATTCTCTTATATAGAAGATATCCACTGAGAGGATCCAATACTGTAGAGAGAAGATGATGAGCCGATATATCATAAAAATCCTGTGTAATAGTACAATTACTGGAGATAATAAGGGAAACATGAGATTTATTATTTTACAGTATTTAGTTTTCTGCTTTACATCTTGTAATAAAACCTATATATTTTAGACCACAGACAACAAGCAGTTTCTTCCTCGGAGTCTGCAGCTGAATACGTTTCTCATAGACTCATCCTCCATGACACTAATTCTCATCTCATTTATCGACACTGGAATCAGTAATGGATTCCACATTCCTCTATTCCTCCTCATCTAGTGAGGAATGAACCCCAACAAGGCACCTTAAGACCTAGGCAACCCCTACTGCAATTGATCCCATATGGCCTACACCCCCAAAAATGGTCAGTCTGTTATTTCTGGATTTCATCGGACGCTCAGGAATCCAATTTGATGTCACACGCCTCACTGAAATTGACTTTTTAAAATTCTTTTTCAGAGACAAAATAGTAAATCTTATGGTGGCCCAGACAAATTTTTATGCCCATCAATTTTTACCCATTTTTTTCTCACCCAAAACCAAGTGAGGAACAATCAGAGAAAAGGTCACTAATTCTGCATTTATCACCCACTCCTGGTTTTGGCTCCCACTCCTGAGAAAAAATACTGACAAAATACTGAGCTGTGGCCTTATAGTGATAATGCATTGTGTCCTCCCTGAGACAATCCTAACTTTGATCGTCTATACAAAATTCGGCCAGTAGTTGACCACTTCAGCAGAACATTTGCAGAGGCGTACAACCCCCAAAGGAACATCTCTATAAATGAATCTCTGGTTCATTTCAAAGGGAGGGTAAAATTTCGACAATATCTGCCCAGAAAGAGGGTGTAGCGCCGGCGTCCCTGCCCTCTGCTAGGCAGGGACGCTGTTCCCCTCACCTCTCTGCTCCGTGCCCGGCGTCCTCCTCCCGCTCTGCTGGCAGCGCGCGCTCCTTCCCGGCCACTGTGCTTAGGGCGCGCGCGCGCGCTCTCCCTCCCTCTTAAAGGGGCCGCGCGCGCCGTCCTAAGGAGTCCCCGGCCAATGGCCGGAGGACTTCACCATATATAAGGCACCTCCTCCAAAATGGAGGTGCCCGAGCAATGTTGTTGCACTGTTCACTACTCTGCTTCAGCCCTCAGGTCCCGTTGCCAGTTACCTGCCAGATACCTGCCAGCTTGCTGTCTTATTCCTGCCTGATATTCTGCTACCTGCCTGCTAGCCTGAGGTCCGACGGTCTGCCTTACTACTCCTGTCAGTCTGTCTAAGGACCAGCTTGCCCGCTCACCTGGGAGCGCACATCAACTACCTGCCTGCTTCCCTGAGGTCCGACGGTCTGCCTTCCAACTCTTGTCAGTCTGTCTATGGACCAGCTTGCCCGCTCACCTGGGAGCGCACATCTGCTACCTGCCTGCTAGCCTACCTGGAGGCTCTGCCGTCACGTGCGGTGACCCCCTGCCTGTCCAGTGACTCCTGCCCGCTCACCTGGGAGCGCTCATCTGCTGCCTGTCTGCTAGCCTACCTGGAGGCTCTGCCGTCACGTGCTGTGACCACCCGCCTGTCCAGAGACTTCTGCCCGCTCACCTGGGAGCGCTCATCTGCCGCCTGTCTGTTGGTCTTCCTGGAGGCTCCGCCGTCACATGCTGTGACCACCCGTTTATCCAGAGACTCTCGCCTGCTCACCTGGGAGCTCACGTCTACCATCAGCCGCCACAGGTCGTACCAACCCTTTACCCAGAGACTGCCCCGGTCACTTGCCGTGACCATCTGCCCGTTCACCCAGAGACTGCCCCGGTCACTTGCCGTGACCATCTGCCCGTTCACCCAGAGACTGCCCCGGTCACTTGCCGTGACCATCTGCCCGTTCATCCAGAGACTGCCCCGGTCACTTGCCGTGACCTCCTGCCCGTTCTTCTAGAGACTGTCCCGGTCACCTGCTGTGACTGCCTGCCTGGTCGCCACCCGCTCCCTTACAAGGACCGCCCCCTTGTATAGTAGCTCAGAGGTTCCGCCTCCCAGACCCGTTACAGTTTGCTCGGGCCATGGAACCCGGTGGCACCCAAGCTCCCTCGCTCTCGGACCTGTGTCATGAACTGTCCCGTCAGAGGTCCCAACAGGAGTCCATCCTGGGTCACCTGCGGAATGTCAATTCTCGCCTGGACACTCTGACTGCTCCGCCAGCAACCTCCGCCAGTGCCATGACTCGCAATCCGGCAGCTCCGCTGTCCACTAATACCATGGTATCCTACCCCGGACCCCGGCTTTCTGCACCTCCTCGCTTCGGAGGCGACTCCGCCCAGGCTCGGGGCTTCATAAATCAGTGCACCCTGCACTTTGAACTCCTGTCCCACCAGTTTAACTCCGACCGGGCCAAAATTGCCTTCATCATGTCCCATCTCACCGGGGAGGCCCTGGCCTGGCTAAATCCTCTATGGGAGAGAGGAGACCCCCTGGTGTCCGACTTGCCTGCCTTTCTCATGGCTTTCCGGAAAGTCTTCGACGAACCCGGACGGAAGACCTCATCCGCATCATCACTGCTACGCCTCCGTCAGGGAAGTCTCACCGTGGGCCAATATGCCATACGGTTCCGTACCCTTGCCTCGGAGCTGGCCTGGGATAACGACGCTCTGGTATCCGTCTTCTGGGAGGGTCTGTCCGGCCGTATTAAAGATGAACTTGCCGGTCGGGACATTCCTACCACTCTCGATGACCTAATAACTCTTGCCACCCGGATTGACCTACGGTTCCAGGAGCGTGCCAAAGAGGTCACCCGTGAGAGGAGGTTTCCACGTCTAGCTCCTACTTTTCAGAAATCCGTCTCTCCCCAGGTACACTCTCCTGAGCCTATGCAGGTCGACCAGACCAAGATGGTCAAAACCCGTCAGGACTTACGCCGTGCCGAGGGGAGCTGCTTCTACTGTGGCAGTAAGGAGCACCGGATCCGTGCCTGCCCGGAGAGGTCGGGAAACGCCTGTGTCTAGGTTCGCTCAGAGAGGTCGACCTAGACAAGAATAAATCCTCTCCATCTCTGCTGCTGTCAGTCTCAATTGTCTGCGGGAAGAACCATTATTTCGAACTAGCCCAACTTGACTCTGGAGCAGCCGGGAATCTTATTTCACAGTCCCTGGTAGAGAAATACCGCATCCCCACCAAACCTCTGGCTGTACCCTTGTCTGTTGCTGCCGTGGATGGGGGTCTCTTACCACGCCCCATCCAACTCATCACCGAATCCATTACTCTGCAGGTGGGAATGCTGCATTCTGAGAGTATCTCCTTTCATGTTCTGCCTGGACTCTCTCACGCCCTCTTGCTAGGTCTACCTTGGCTCCAGAGACATGCACCCGTGCTTGACTGGCAGACCAGAGAAGTCCTTCGCTGGGGACAGGACTGCCATAAGACCTGTCTGGTTCCCGTCCATCCCGTCCGTCCTTCTCCTACCCCAGCTAATCTACCTGGACTTCCGATTCCTTATTGGTCTTATGCTGATGTCTTTAATAAAAAGGAGGCAGAGACACTACCCCCTCATAGACCATACGACTGCCCTATCGACCTGTTACCTGGTACTACTCCTCCCCGTGGGCGTATTTATCCATTATCCGCTGCTGAGACCCGGTCGATGTCCGAATATATTGAGGAGAATCTGGCCAGGGGATTCATCCGGAAATCTACCTCCCCGGCGGGAGCAGGCTTCTTTTTCGTCAAAAAGAAGGACGGCTCTCTCCGTCCCTGTATAGACTATAGAGGCCTTAACCAGATCACGGTGAAGAATAAGTACCCCCTTCCGCTCATTCCGGAGTTATTTGATCGTCTGAGGGGGGATAGAATCTTCACCAAACTGGACCTCCGTGGGGCGTACAACCTGGTTCGTATCCGTCAGGGGGATGAATGGAAGACGGCATTCAACACCCGGGACGGCCACTATGAATATCTGGTAATGCCCTTTGGTCTCTGTAACGCTCCTGCCGTCTTTCAAGAGTTGGTCAATGACATCTTCCGGGACCTTCTCTACTCCTGCGTAGTGGTGTACCTGGACGACATCTTGGTCTTCTCTCCGGATCTCCAGACTCACCGGAGGGACGTTCGTCAGGTCCTGCTCAGGCTCAGGCAGAATCACCTCTTCGCTAAATACGAGAAGTGCCTCTTTGAGCAGACCTCGCTTCCGTTTTTGGGCTACATTATTTCTCAGACCGGCCTACGAATGGATCCAGAGAAACTGTCTGCCATCGAGAAATGGCCTCGACCGGAGGGGTTGAAGGCCATTCAGCGGTTCCTGGGCTTCGCCAACTACTACCGCCTCTTCATACCGCACTTCTCTTCCCGGACTGCCCCAATTTCCGCGCTCACCCGTAAGGGTACTAATCCCAAAGAGTGGCCGCCCGAAGCAGAGGAGGCCTTTCTTTCCTTAAAACAGGCCTTCTCTTCCGCCCCGGTGCTGCATCGCCCGGACGGCAACAAGCAGTTCTTCCTGGAAGTTGACGCCTCCTCCTCTGGAGCCAGAGCGGTACTTACTCAAAAATCATCTTCCGGGAGGATGGTAACTTGCGGCTTCTTCTCTAAACTCTTCTCCTCCTCAGAGCGCAATTATTCCATAGGAGACCGAGAGTTATTGGCCATCAAACTGGCATTGGAGGAGTGGCGTTACCTGCTCGAGGGGGCTCTTCACCCGGTAATAATTTACACTGACCACAAGAACTTGGCTTACCTCCAGCATGCCCAGAGACTTAACCCGCGCCAAGCCCGGTGGTCCTTGTTTTTTGCTCGCTTTGATTTTGTTCTTCATTTTCGCCCGGCTGACAAAAACGTCAAGGCGGACGCCTTGTCTCGATCCTTTCTGGTGTCTGATCTCGAGGAAGATCCGAAACACATCATCGATCCCGCCAGAGTAATGCAGGTGGCTCCCGTGAGTCTAAATCGTCTCCCTCCCGGAAAGACGTTCGTATCAGTACCTGATCGGGAGAAGATCCTTCACTGGGGTCACTCGTCTAAACTGGCTGGCCACGCCGGTCAGAAAAAGACCCTCCAGCTTATTACCCGGCACTACTGGTGGCCTACCCTGCACAAGGACGTAATAGACTTTGTTTCTGCCTGTGTGTCCTGCGCCCGCAACAAGGTTCCGAGACATCTACCAGCCGGTCGCCTCCTTCCGCTTTCTGTACCTGCTGCCCCCTGGCAGCATATAGCAATGGACTTTATAACTGACCTCCCAGTCTCTGCCGGTTGTACGGTCATTTGGGTGGTCGCTGACCGCTTCTCCAAGATGGCTCATTTCGTTCCCCTGCCAGGCCTCCCGTCTGCACCCGAGCTAGCGAAAGATTTTATTCGTCACATCTTTCGTCTTCATGGCCTGCCCCTCCACATCGTGTCGGATCGTGGGGTACAGTTCACCTCACGCTTCTGGAGAGCCACTTGTAAACTGCTAGACGTCACCCTGGACTTCTCTTCCGCTTACCACCCACAGTCCAATGGTCAAGTGGAGCGGATCAATCAGAACCTGACCAGTTACCTCCGGCACTTCGTTAATGCCCATCATTCAGACTGGGTGGATCTCCTACCATGGGCCGAGTTCTCTTATAACAATCACGAGAGCGAATCCTCCTCCAAATCCCCGTTTTTTGTAGTCTTCGGTCAGCATCCTCGGATTCCTTTTCCTGTCTCCACCTCTGTGGACAACCCGGCTGTGGAATCTCTCGTTAGCAAATTTTCCTCCATTTGGGAGAGTACCCGATCCGCACTCCTTCAGTCGTCCGAACGGATGAAAAGACACGCTGACAAAAAACGCCTGGATCCTCCACAATTTCGTCCTGGAGATAAAGTCTGGCTCTCATCTAAATATGTCCGACTCAAGATACCTTCTTACAAGTTAGGGCCTCGGTTCATCGGTCCTCTGGAGGTCATCAGTCAGATCAACCCGGTGGCCTATAAATTGAAACTCCCGGCCAACGGATCCCTAACTCCTTCCATGTATCTCTCCTCAAACCTGTGGTACTTAACTCTTTTTCCAAGTCTACAGGTACGCCTCCTGCTCCGGTTTCTGCTGAGGACGAGTTTGAGGTAGAGAACATTCTTGCCACCAAAAGGGTAAGAGGAAAGACCTTTTTTCTAGTAGATTGGAAGGGGTTTGGTCCTGAGGAGAGAACGTGGGAGCCCCGGGAGAACATCCATGCCCCGCTCATCCTTGCTAAATTTCTGTTTGGCCTAAAAAAGGGGGGGCCTAAAGGGGGGGGTACTGTAGCGCCGGCGTCCCTGCCCTCTGCTAGGCAGGGACGCTGTTCCCCTCACCTCTCTGCTCCGTGCCCGGCGTCCTCCTCCCGCTCTGCTGGCAGCGCGCGCTCCTTCCCGGCCACTGTGCTTAGGGCGCGCGCGCGCGCTCTCCCTCCCTCTTAAAGGGGCCGCGCGCGCCGTCCTAAGGAGTCCCCGGCCAGTGGCCGGAGGACTTCACCATATATAAGGCACCTCCTCCAAAATGGAGGTGCCCGAGCAATGTTGTTGCACTGTTCACTACTCTGCTTCAGCCCTCAGGTCCCGTTGCCAGTTACCTGCCAGATAGCTGCCAGATTCCTGCCAGCTTGCTGTCTTATTCCTGCCTGATATTCTGCTACCTGCCTGCTAGCCTGAGGTCCGACGGTCTGCCTTACTACTCCTGTCAGTCTGTCTAAGGACCAGCTTGCCCGCTCACCTGGGAGCGCACATCAGCTACCTGCCTGCTTGCCTGAGGTCCGACGGTCTGCCTTCCAACTCTTGTCAGTCTGTCTATGAACCAGCTTGCCCGCTCACCTGGGAGCGCACATCTGCTACCTGCCTGCTAGCCTACCTGGAGGCTCTACCGTCACGTGCTGTGACCACCTGCCTGTCCAGTGACTCCTGCCCGCTCACCTGGGAGCGCGCATCTGCTGCCTGTCTGCTAGCCTACCTGGAGGCTCTGCCGTCACGTGCTGTGACCACCCGCCTGTCCAGAGACTTCTGCCCGCTCACCTGGGAGCGCTCATCTGCCGCCTGTCTGTTGGTCTTCCTGGAGGCTCCGCTGTCACATGCTGTGACCACCCGTTTATCCAGAGACTCTCGCCTGCTCACCTGGGAGCTCACGTCTACCATCAGCCGCCACAGGTCGTACCAACCCTTTACCCAGAGACTGCCCCGGTCACTTGCCGTGACCATCTGCCCGTTCACCCAGAGACTGCCCCGGTCACTTGCCGTGACCATCTGCCCGTTCACCCAGAGACTGCCCCGGTCACTTGCCGTGACCATCTGCCCGTTCATCCAGAGACTGCCCCGGTCACTTGCCGTGACCTCCTGCCCATTCTTCTAGAGACTGTCCCGGTCACCTGCTGTGACTGCCTGCCTGGTCGCCACCCGCTCCCTTACAAGGACCGCCCCCTTGTATAGTAGCTCAGAGGTTCCGCCTCCCAGACCCGTTACAGAGGGGCATGTACGGAATTAAACTGTAAAAGCTGTGCGAGAGTACCTCAGGGTACACCCACAGATTTAGGGTCTAAGAAGGGAAGGACACCCAGATTAACCAAATTACACCCAAATTAACAAGTGGGAAAATTGTGTAGGAACTGCTGCACCCACTGCTGGATAAGGGTTATCACCTCTACTTTTACACCAGCATTCCAATCTTCAAGACCCTCTCAGTCAGAGGTACAGTTTCATGCTGCACTTTGCGAAAAAAATGAGGGAGGCCTCCCTAAGTTGCTAATTGGGCAACTGCTGAGAAAGGGAGAAATAATTAAACTACTCAACCAGTATAGGTGCTTCATAATAATTATTGTACAGTGAAAAAAACTCTGATTAGGTGCACTTGCAGACTACAGAGTAAGGGGACAAAAATCGCTAAAAAACATCAGAACCATGGACTGAAAAAAAGACGATCGAAAAAATCCCAAGTGACAGAGTATCATATAAGAGATAAAGCCTTTATTAAGGCATGTTTAAAATCAATATAATACAGGTAATTGGAAATGGCGACAGGGATTGTGACATGCACATGAAAAAAGGATGTGCGTATTACCCAGAGATCACACAGGAAATATTTGTGAAGTACAGATAATTATAAACATCAAAATGTTAGTCTGCCAATGGTGAATTCACCAAGTGTGAAATCATACAAGTGTGGCATATTGAAGAATTAGACCTGAATTTAATACTATGTATATAGTTTGCATCTTGTCATCTATGATCATCACACTCTAATCAGCATGTCCATTTGTCTATTCTTCTTGCAGATACAGCACCCAACTTTCCATGTGTGTGACATATCTTGCCTCTCCTATGTTGCCTAACTCGGTATGTTTGTTAGCTGAACAGTATATTGAAGAATTAGACCTGAATTGAACCTGAAGTGAACCGTAAGAAACTAGATACCCAGGCAAAGAAAACAATGTTTCTGTTTGTTTTCACTCTCTCTCCTATAGTCCTCCACTTTCTACTAACCCCCCTAATCTCTACACCAAGTAATGAACTCTTCATCTCTCCCTCCATCATCCCCATTCACCTCACCTCTTCCTCGGAACTATTTCTCAATATTTACTCCTGAGTCTCCAAACACAAGACATCCACCTAAGGCTCTCTCCTGCTCCCACCTGCTAACACTTTCCCTGCTCCTTCTGACTGCCAGCGATATCTCTCCAAATCCTGGCCCTCCTCAGCACATACCCACAGTCACTTCCGCCTCCTATCCACTGTCAAAAACTCTCACAACCTTTGAAATCTTATATTCATCCGTCCAGCCCCCGCTTCTCCAGTCCCACTAACAGGAGCTCTATGGAACGCTTGCTTCGTCTGCAACAAACGTTCCTACATCCATGATCTTTTCATTACTAACAAATTTTCCTTCCTTGGCATCACTGAAACGTGGCTCAACCCCTCTGACACAGCCTCTCCAGCTGCACTTTCATACGGTGGATTACATCTTTCTCACACACCCCGCTCCAACACCAAGCATGGTGGAGGAGTAGGTTTACTCCGGTCAGATAACCGCTCTTTCACTCAAATCCCACTGCCACCCTCCGATGCTCTCCCCCCTTTTGAGGTGCATTCTGTGCGCATCTACTCCCCCTCCACCTCTAACTGGCTGTCATTTACCACCCCCCAGGACCAGCCACCACTTTCTTCAGCCACTTCACCACCTGGCTCCTTCTTTTCCTTTCCGCTGACATCCCCACTATCATCATGGGTGACTTCAACATCTCCACTGACACTTCCCACTCATCTGCCTCTAAGATTCTATCCCTCAGTTCCTCCTTCGGCCTTGCTCAATGGTCTTCTGCCCCCACTCAAAGATGGCCACACACTGCACCTCATCTTCATCCACCTCTGTTTCCTATCTAATTTCTCTAACTCAACTCTCCCCCTGTCTGATCACAACCTACTTACATTCTCTTCCCTCTCCTCTCCAGGTGACAATCCTTACTCCACAAACTAGCATACTCTCGCAGAAATCTCAAACACCTTGACCTACACTCACTAAATCCCTCCTCCCTCTTACAGACATAAGTTCATTACACAATGCAGATGCTGCTGCCACTTATATAACACTACAACAACTGCAGCTCTCGTCGGTCGCCCCCCTCACACATACCACAGCATGCACACTCAAAAGGCAACCCTGGCACACCAACCTGACTAAAGAACTATGAAGACAAAAAAGGGGGTGGGGTAGAAAAGGTTTGAATTTAGCGATTGATAATGTGTGCAGATGAATTATTAATATTTATATATTTTTGGGGGGATAAAAACTGGTTGAGGGGTATACTCAGAATATGCCTCACCAATTTTTATGTAATATGCTTATTTACCTTCATTTCTATATGCATTTTTATATGTATGTATTTTTAAAGCATTGCCGTTAATGTCTGCATCTTGCATCTTCATAGTAAGTTTATAATGTGTAGTTATTGACCTGTAATGCTTTTTTAAGTCCCTTTGTTATTTAATTGCAATTGTCTTTTTTAATGGTGATTAAGGGGTTAAGTACCAAATTCTCCCTTGGCACCTCCCATTGAGTTCCTTAGTTTTATGTATAAAAGTGCCTGTTTCTGCCATTTTCCCATAACTCCACCTGATGAAGGCAGCAGACCGCTGCAGAAACGCGTTGTGGGCATTAATACTTCAATAAAGAGGTTTGTTTTATCCTTTTCCAGCGCCTTATCCAGTTTCTAGTGCCCCACTGACCACTTCAATTTGCACACTAAAGAACTATGAAGGGCCTCCAGGGCTGCTGAGCAGAAATGGAAAAGGTTCCACTCCAACGAGCATTTCATCATTCAAATGGTCCCTCAATTCTTTCAAGTCCCCACTTCCTGCAGCAAAACAAACCTACTTATCAGCTCTTATATCCTCCCTGTCTCACAACCCTAAACAGCTATTCAACGCTTTCAATTCTCTCCTCCGTCCCCCAGAGCCTCCTCCCTCTCCTGTCGTATCAGCCGAACACTTTGCCTCATTCTTCAAGCAGAAGATTGACACCATCAGACAAACTTTTGCCTAAAGTCCCCACAGGCACTACTTATATCTACTCAACCCTCCTCCTCAAAAACCAGCTTCTCCACCATTACGGACGATCAAGTTTCCCTTTTACTCTCCAAATCACACCTCACCACCTGCGAATTTGACTCAATCCATCCTACCTCATCCCTAACCTCACCACAGTCTTCATCCCAACCCTAACCCACCTTTTCAACCTGTCAAAACTGATGTCTTCCCCTCATGTTTGAAACATATCTCGATCAGACCCATCCTCAAAAAGCCCTCCCTTGACCTATCCTCTCTGACTAGCTATTGCCCCATATCACTTCTCCCCTATTCCTCAAAATGACTGGAACAACACGTCCATTCTGAACTGTCCTCCCACCTCTCCTCCCGCTTCCTCTTTGACCGCTTACAATCTGGCTTAAGACCGCATCACTCCACTGAAACTGCCCTCACTGAAGTCACCAAAGTCACCTACAAACTGCCCAATCCAAGAGACACTACTCTGTCCTCCTCCTCCTGGACCTGTCATCAGCCTTTGACACTGTGGACCATTCCCTTTTACTACAGACTCTCTCATGTCTTGGCACCACAGACTTGCCCCTATCTTGGATCTCTTCATACCTAACAGACCGGACATTCAGTGTCTCACACTCACACATCACCTCCTCATCTCGGCCCCTATCTATCGGCGTCCCCCAAGGTTCAGTTCTAGGGCCCCTGCTCGTCTCCATCTACACCTTCGGCCTGGGACAGCTCATAGAGTCCCATGGCTTTCAGTATCATCTCAATGCTGATGACACACAGTTCTACGTCTCTGGACCTGATATCACCTAATTACTAACCAGAATCCCACAATGTCTGTGCGCTATTTCATCCTTCTTCTCTGAAAGATTTCTAAGACTTAACATGGATAAAACTGAATTCATCATCTTTACTCCATCTCACTCAACCCCACCGTCTGACCTATCCATCATAGTCAATGGCTGCTAACTCTCCCCAGTCCCGCAAAATCGCTGCCTCAGGGTAACCCTGGACTCTAATCTCTCCTTTAAACCACATATCCAAGCCCTTTCCACTTCCGGCCGACTCCAACAATATCTCCCGGATCCGCACATTCCTCAACCACGAATCTGCAAAAACACTAGTGCACTCACTCATCATCTCCTGCCTCAACTACTGCAACCTCCTGCTCTGTGGCCTACCCTCTAACACTCTCGCACCCTCCAATCTATCCTAAACTCTGCTGCCCGACTAATCCACCTCCCACCCCCTGCTATTCCCTGGCCTCTCCTCTCTGTCAATCCCTTCAATGGCCCCCCATTACCCAGAGACTCCAGTTGAAAACCCTAACCATGGCATAAAAAGCCATCCACAACTTGTCTCCTCCATACATCTGTGACCTAGTCTCCCGGTACTTACCTGCACACAACCTTCGATCCTCACAAGATCTCCTTCTCTACTTCCCTCTTATTTCCTCTTACCTCAATCGCATACAAGATTTCTCCCGTGCATGCCCGCTACTCTGGAACTCTCTACCCGAACATATCAGACTCTCGCCTACTGTGGAAACCTTCAAAAGGAACCTGAAGACCTACCTATTCCGACAAGCGTACAACCTGCAGTAACCACCGCTCCACCATACCGCTGCATGACCAGCTCTACCCTCACCTACTGTATCCTCACCCATCCCTTGTAGGTTGTGAGCCCTCGGGGGCAGGGTCCTCTTTCCTCCTGTACCAGTCGCTGACTTGTATTCTTCAAAATTATTGTAATTGTTTTTGCTATGTATACCGCTTTCACATGTAAAGCGCCATGGAATAAATGGCGCTATAATAATAAATAATAATTAAATCCTATTACCACACTCCCCTTCAGCATACAATCACGTTAGTATACCACTGGCTAATCCAGCAATGGCAAAAAGACTACTGATGATATAGTAGGAAAAATAATTATATGGGGATAGTGTATACCTGTTGTACTGTAGTCTAGAGGCAAAATGGTGACCACACGATTGTGATATGGCCGGACTACACCGTCAATAAAGCAGCCACAGCCGGTGACTGAGAAGAATCTGTGACTTCTCTGCATTTAGTGGTCAGTACTCACCTGGGTAGTCATATGTAGGAATCTCCTCTTTACACCACTCATCACCCCTAACATATGTCTCTGTAGTATTAGTATGGATCAGATCTTTACTCTGAAACAAATATTGTAAAAGTCACAGACAGATGGAAAAGTCACATCTATGATCAGCTATAATCCTGCCATCTACACTGTTCTCATTACACAAGTAAAAACCATATAATACTGGTGGATAAAACAAGACTGAACACAAGACCTTCACAGCCGTCTACATATCATAGGGGAGATCTCATGACACCTTCTCTCCATCTACCTGATGATCCTGAAGAACATTGGGATCTTCTTGTTTACAGTCATGTGGAAGAAGAGGACGGGGACATCTCTCCGGTGTTGTCCTCTTACTGGATATATCTGGTGGAAACACATACAGGGACTGAATTCATTCTTTACATACAGATAATTATAGGCCGTGTGTATTTAGTCCTGTCTATTACCTAGTGATGTGAGGGGCTGGGGAACCTCCATCATGACATCCTTGCACAGATCTTTGTGTCCTTCTAAATACTCCCACTCCTCCATGGAAAAATAGACAGCGACATCCTGACACCTTATAGGAACCTGACACATACAATGATACTGTCATCTCTCCAATCCCTTCATAACGTTACTGTATAATGTCCCAGCATTCCCAGCAGTGTCACCTCTCCAGTCAGCAGCTCAATCATCTTGTAGGTGAGTTCTAGGATCTTCTGGTCATTGATGTCCTCATGTATCAGGGGGTGAGGTGGAGGCCCTGTGATTGGGCTCAGAGGTCTTCCCCATCCCTCAGACACAGGGTCCTGACAGCGCTCACTAGAGGTCTTCTTCACTACTGTGTAATCCTGGTTATGGAGAGACACATTAATAAATCTCACTGCAGACATTTCCAGAGTCCTCACCTCTCCAGTTCTGTCCATCTGTTATTCCCATAGATAAGAATGATGTAATGTGACGTCATCAGAATCTCTCACCTCTCCAGTAAGCCGGAAGAGGATCTCTAGGGTGATGTGTAATATCCTCTCCGCCATCTTGTCTCTGCCCATATCCATCTTTGATAGATCAATAAGGATAATTCTCTTATATAGAATATCTCCACTGAGAGGATCCGACACTGTAGAGAGAAGATGATGAGCCGATGTAATATCATAAAAATCTTGTGTAATAATAGAAGTACTGCAGATAATAAGGGAAACATAGTTAGAAAATCAGAGATTCGGTAATACTGGAGTACTGATATTCTCTACAACACACCGGTATTCTGTTTGGCTATGAAAAAAATGTTTGCATTAGGCCCTAGCCCCACTATCAGTATTTGGTCAGCATTTTTTTCTCAGGAGTGGGAGCCAAAACCAGGTGAGGGACAATCAGAGACAAAGTATAATAGAAACAAGTCACCAATTCTGCATTTATCACCCACTCCTGAGAAAAAATACTGACTGAATACTGACCAAATACTGATAGTGCGGCCGTGGCCTTATAGTGATAATGCACTGTGTCCTCCCTGAGATGATCCTAACTTTGATCGTCTATACAAAATTCGGCCAGTAGTTGAACACTTCAGCAGAAAATTTGCAGAGGCGTACAACCCCCAAAGGGACATCTCTATAGATGAATCTCTGGTTTATTTCAAAGGGATGTTAAAATTCCAACAACACCTGCCCAGTAAGAGGGCAAGGTACGGAATTAAACAGTACAAGCTGTGCGAGAGTACTTCAGGGAACGCCCACAGATTTAGGGTCTACGAAGGAAAGAACGCCCAAATTAACTAAATTACACCCAAATTAACAAGTTGAAAAATTGTGTGGGAATTGCTGCACCCACTGCTGGATAAGGGTTATCACCTCTACATTGATAACTTTTACACCAGCATTCCACTCTTCAAGACCCTCTCTGTCAGAGGTGCAGTTGCATGAGGCAACGAGCAAAAAAAATCAGAAAGGCCTCCCTAAGCCGCTAATTGGGCAACTGCTGAGAAAGGGAGAAATAATTAAACTACTCAACCAGTATAGGTGCTTCATAATAATTATTGTACAGTAAAAATCCTCTGATTAGGTGCACTTGCAGACTACAGAGTAAGGGGACAAAATCGCTAGAAAACATCAGAACCATGGACTGAAAAAAAAGACGATCGAAAAAATCCCAAGTGACAGAGTATCATATAAGAGATAAAGCCTTTATTAAGGCATGTTTAAAATCTATATAATACATGTAATTGGAAATGGCGACAGGGATTGTGACATGCACATGAAAAAAGGATGTGCGTATTACCCAGAGATCACACAGGAAATATTTGTATAGTACAGATAATTATAAACATCAACGCTCGCTCCATTTGCAACAAACGTTCCTACATCCATGATCTTTTCATTACCAACAAACTTTCTTTCCTCGGCATCACTGAAACGTGGCTCAACCCCTCTGACATGGTCTCTCCAGCTGTACTTTCGTACGGTGGTTTCCATCTTTCTCACACACCCCTCTCCAATGGCAAGCATGGTAGAGGAGTAGGTTTTCTCCTTACCCCCTCACACATACCACAGCTCAACAGGCAACCCTGGCACACCAACCTGACTAAAGAACTACGAAGGGCCTCCAGGGTTGCTGAGCGGAGATGAAAAAGGTCCCACTCCAACGAGCATTTCATCGCGTTCAAATAGTCCCTCAATTCTTTCAAGTCCCCACTTCCTGCAGAAAAACAAACCTACTTCTCAGCTCTCATATCCTCTCTCCGTCTCACAACCCTAAGCAGCTATTCAACACTTTCAATTCTCTCCTCCATCCCCTAGTGCCTCCTCCCTCTCCTCTCATCTCAGCCGAAGACTTTGCCTCATCCTTCAAGCAGAAGATTGACACCATCAGACAAAGCTTTTGCTTAACCCCTTTAAAGCCCATGACGTACTAATACGCGTCTGTGCCCTGGGCTTTAAGAGCCTGACCCGTATTAGTACATCATCGCGATCGCGCGCGCACACAGGCTGTGCGGGAGCGATCGCCGCAGGGTGTCAGCTGATTGTCACAGTTGACACCCGGTACTATGTGCAGGGAGCGGTCCCGCACAGCTCCCAGCACATTAACCCCCGCAATGCTGCGATCGAAGTCGATCGCAGCATTGCGGTGGCAAGGGGAGGTGATCGGTATACTCACCTCCTCTTCCGGCCTCCAGCGCCGTCTGCCGCGGCTTCCCGGGTGTTGCCATGATAACCCGATGTTGTCATGACAACATCCGGGTCACAAGACAGCAGTAAGATTGTTTGGACATGCGCAGTGCATCTCCAAACTATCTTCTTCCTGTCCAGCGCTGACAGCCTGCATGGCACAGGGATGGTGCTGCATTCCTGTGCCATGCAGGCAATCAGAATAAAAAAAGTGAAAGTCCTATAGTGGGACAAAGTAAAAAAGTAAAAAAAACTCCCAGAAAGTGAAAAAAAAAAAAAAAAAAAAAATTTGTAAAAATATTTTTAAAAAAATAATCCACAAAAAAAAAATATATAATGTACCCATCAATAAATATTATTGTGAAAAAAAAACAAACAAACAATAAAAGTACACATATTTGGTATCGCCGCATCTGTAACGACCTGGTCTATAAAACTGTTCCACTAGTTAACCCCTTCAGTGAACACGGTAAAAAAAAAAATTAAAAACAAACCAAAAAACAATGCTTTATCATCATACCGCCAAGCAAAAAATGGAATAACACGCGATCAAAAAGAAGAATATAAATAAAACTGGTACTGCTGAAAACATCATCTCGTCCTGCAAAAAACAAGCTGCCATACAGCTCCATCATCCGAAAAATCAAAAAGTTACAGCTCTCAGAATAAAGCGATGCTGAAAAATAATTTTTTCTATAAAATAGCTTTTATTGTGTAAAAGCGCCAAAACATAGAAAAACTATATAAATGTGGTACCGCTGTAAACGTACTGACCCGAACAATAAAGCTACCTTATCAATTTTACCACACCCGGAGCAGAATAAAAAAATGTAAAAAAACACAATTACTGAATTGTTGGTTTTTGTTTATTCTGCCTCCCAAAAGCTGGAATAGAAAGCGATCAAAAAATGTCACATGCCTGAAAATGGCACCAATAAAAATGTCAACTCATCCCGCAAAAAACAAGCCATCACATGACTCTGTCGGCCAAAATATGGTGATGCAAAAACTAGATTTTACAAAATATGTGTCTTTTAGTGTGTGACAGCTGTCAATCATAAAAACCCGATATGATTCTGGTATCGTTGTAATCGCACCGACCCGAAGAATAAAGTAATCTCATCACTTATACCGCACGAGGAACGGCGTAAAAAATAAACGCTAGGGCTAGGGTTGGGGTTGTCCTAATGTTGGGGTTGGGGTTGTTTTTTTTTTCAAAAGTAAAAAAAAAAAAAAAAAAAAAAAAGATGACGATATGGCAACTAGTTTTGAACGCAAGCGCTCGCTACTTGAGTTTGCATCGGGTGCTCAGGTATGCACTGAGTATCGCGGGTGCTCAAGTCTCCGCCCCATATGCTTCGCGGCCAAAAAAACCTTGCGGGGATTGCCTGCCATGCACGAGCGATCCCCGCATGTTTTCTTTGGGGTGTCTAATAACCGTGAAACATGCGGGCGGGGATTCGAGCATTTCACTTGAGCACCCGTGATACATGGTGAATACCTGAGTACCCGATGCAAACTCAAGTAGCGAGCACTTGCGCTCAAGAGTAATGACAACTTATTCAATATGATGACCTAATGTTATCAAATTCTGTGTCGTACCTCTGGGTTCAAAATGTTCACTATACCCCTTAATAAAATCCTTGAGGGGTATAGTTTCCAAAATGGGGTCACTTGTGGGGGAGCTCCAATGTTTAAGCACACAGGGGCTCTCCAAACGCAACATGGTGTCCGCTAACAATTTAAGCCGATTTTTCATTCAATTTGTTAGCGGACACCATGTCGTGTTTGGAGAGCCCCTGATGTGCCTAAACAGTGGAGCTCTCCCACAAGTGACCCCATTTTGGAAACTAGACCCCCAAAGGCACCTATCTAGATGCATAGTGAGCACTTGGAACCCTCAGGTGCTTCACAAATTGATTCGTAAAAATGAAAAAGTGGAAAAAAAAATACTGTTTCATTTTTACGAATCAATTTGTGAAGCACCTAGGGGTTCCAAGTTCTCACTATGCATCTAGATAGGTGCCTTGGGGGGTCTAGTTTCCAAAATGGGGTCACTTGTGGGGGGTTTCCACTGTTTAGGCACATCAAGGGCTCTCCAAACGCAACATGGCGTCCGCTAATTATTCAAGCAAATTTTACAATCAAAAAGTCAAATGGCGCTCCTTCCCTTCCGAGCCCTGCCGTTTGCCCAAACAGTGATTTTTCCCCACATATGGGGTATCTGCGTGCCCAGGGGAAATTGCACAATAAATTTTGGGGTCCATATTTTCCTGTTATCCCTGTGAAAATAAAAAAAATTGGGTCTAAAATAACATTTTTGTGAAAAAAGTTAAATGTTCATTTTTTTCTTCCACATTCCAAAAATTCCTGTGAAGCACCTGAAGGGTTAATAAAGTTCTTGAATGTGGTTTTGAGCACCTTGAGGGGTGCAGTTTTAAGAATGGTGTCACTTTTGGGTATTTTCTGTCATAAAGACCTCTCAAAGTGACTTCAAATGTGATGTGGTCCCTAAAAAAATGGTTTTGTTGGAAAAATGAGAAATCGCTGGTCAACTTTTAACCCTTATAGCTCCCTAAAAAAAAAAAAATTTGGTTCCAAAATTGTGCTGATGTAAAGTAGATATGTGGGAAATGTTATTTATTAACTCTTTTGTGTGACATATCTCTCTGATTTAAGGGCATAAAATTTCAAATTTTGAAAATTGCTAAATTTTCGCCAAATTTCTGTTTTTTTCACAAATAAACGCAAGTGATATCGAAGAAATTTTACCACAATCATGAAGTACAATATGTCACGAAAAAACAATCTCAGAATCAGGGGGATCCGTTGAAGCGTTCCAGAGTAATTACCTCATAAAGTGACAGTGGTCAGAATTGTAAAAATTGGCCTGGTCATTAACGTGCAAACCACCCTCGGGGGTAAAGGGGTTAAAGTCCCCATAGCTCCTTCTCATATCTACTCAACCCTCCTCCTCCAAAACCAGCTTTTCCACCATTACAGACAATCAAGTTTCCTCTTTACTCTACAAATCACACCTCACCACCTGCGAACTTGACCCAATCCGTCCCACCTCATCCCTAACATCACCACAGTCCCCATCCCAACCCTAACCCACCTTTTCAACCTGTCAAAACTGGTGTCTTCCCCTCATGTTTCAAACATGTCTCGATCACACCCATCCTCAAAAAGCCCTTCCTTGACCTATCCTCTCTGACTAGCTATTGCCCCATATCACTTCTCCCCTATGCCTCAAAACTACAGGAACAACACGTCCATTCTGAACTGTCTTCTCACCTCTCCTCTTGCTCCCTCTTTGACTGTTTACAATCTGGCTTAAGACTTCATCACTCCACTGAAACTGCCCTGACTAAAGTCACCAAAGACCTACTAACTGCCAAATCCAAGCGACACTACTCTGTCTTCCTCCTCCTGGACCTGTTATCAGCCTTTGACACAGTGGACCATTCCCTCTTACTACAGACTCTCAGACATTCAGTGTCTCCCACTCACACACCACCTCCTCATCTCGCCTCCTATCTGTCGGTGTCCCCCAAGGTTCAGTTCTAGGACCCCTGCTCCTCTCCATCTACACCTTCGGCCTGGGAAAGAGTCCCATGGCTTTCAGTATCATCTCAATGCTGATGACACACAGATCTACGTCTCTGGACCCTGATATCACCTCCTTACTAACCAGAATCCCACAATGTCTGTCCGCTATTTCATCCTTCTTCTCTGATAGATTTCTAAGACTAAACATGGATAAAACTGAATTCATCATCTTTCCACCATCTCACTCAACCCCCTCATCTGACCTATCCACCATAGTCAATGGCTGCTCCTTCTCCCCAGTCCCGCAAGCTCACTGCCTTGGGGTAACCCTAGACTCTAATCTCTCCTTTAAACCACATATCCAAGCCCTTTCCACTTCCGGCCGACTCCAACTCAAAACAATTTCCCAGATACACAGATCCCACAACCACAAATCTGCAAAAACACTAGTGCACGCACTCATCATCTCCCGTCTCAACTATTGCAACCTCCTGCTCTGTGGACTACCCTCTAACACTCTCGCACCCCTCCAATCTATCCTAAACTCTGCAGTCCAACTAATCCACCTGTCCTCCCCGCTATTCCCCGGTCTCTCCTCTATGTTAATACCTTCACTGGCCCCTCATTACCCAGAGACTGCAGTTGAAAACCCTAACCATGGAATAAAAAGACATCCACCCCTTGTCTCCTTCATACATCTGTGACCTAGTCTCCTCTTACTTACACACAACCTCTGTGTTATGCACACGCCCGGGCTGAGCGGCGTGTGCGTGTGATTGTAGTGATTCCACTGTGCCATGAACCAGAGAGTGCCTGGAGGGGCGTAACTAAGTATCTGCCCGATCCGACCAAGGTGGCACGACGGTATACGACGCCAGTGCACCAAGGAGGAACCGAGCAGAGGGACCAGGTGCTACTCCAGGACAGACCCCGGACACGGCTGTTGACCCACACAGGGGAATACAGGAACAGACTGGTAGGCTGGCACACAGACTGGTGGGTATAGGCAGGCACGACTGGTATGCAGGCAGGCGGGTATGCAGGCAGGGGGGTACAGGAAAGCACAGCTAGAGTGCAGACAGGGAGGCACTAGCAGGTAGGAACACAGGCGGGATAGGACCCAGTACACACTGGGACTCAGGAACAACACAGGCAGAGGGGTACAGGCAAGCACAGCTAGAGTGCAGACAGGGAGGCACTAGCAGGTAGGGACACTGGCGGGATAGGACCCAGTACACACTGGGACTCAGGAACAGAACCACAGATGTGGCGGACAAACACAGCAGAGTGAGGCCGCCCAGAGAGGTGAGCGAGAACAGGGCAGGACAAGGCCGCCTGGAGCGGTGAGCAAGAGTAGAGCAGGACAAGGCCGCCAGGAGCGGTGAACAAAGGGTCAGAGCTGAGCGAGACTGCCGGAGCAGTGAGCAAGAGTAAAGCAGGACGAGGCCGCCTGGAGCGGTGAGCAAGAGTGGAGCAAGACTGCCGGAGCAGTGAGCAAAAGGATAAGAGCGGAGCGAGACTGCCGGAGCAGCGAGCAAAAGGGTCCGAGCGGAGCAAGGCTGCCGGAGCAGCGAGCAAAGGAGTCAGAGCAGGCTAGAACCGCCGGAGCGGTGAGCAAAGGAGTCAGAGCAGGCTAGAACCGCCGGAGCGGTGAACAAAGGAGAAGGAGCAGGCTAGAACCGCCGGAGCGGTGAGCAAAGGAGAAGGAGCAGGTTAGAACCGCCGGAGCGGTGAGCAAAGGAGTCAGAGCAGGGGGGACAGGGCTCTGTTCACACGGAACAGACAGGAAGAGAAAGGCAGAGCCAGATACCCACAGGATACTTGCAGTGAAGTAGCGAGTGGACCACAAACTCACAAACGGGAGTACAGAGACAACAAGCAGGAGTTAGGTACGAGTTCAGACTCTGCAGAAAAAGGAAGGGAACGGACATAGAGGCAAAACAGGTAAAGGATAGGAAAGAGTTCAGACTGGAACTGAGTGTACGGAGGAGACCGACACTGCAGCGGGAGACAGGAGCGGGTCTGGGAATACGGCCCCCAGAGAGGCGGGACAAACAGGCAAGGAGCGTGTTCAGACAGGACAGACAAGATACAGGAACAGGTCTAGGTAATCGGCCCCTAGAAGGCGGGAGGAACAGGCTAGGAGCGTGTTCAGACAGGACAGACAAGATACAGGAACGGGTCTAGGTAATCGGCCCCTAGAAGGCGGGAGGAACAGGCTAGGAGCGTGTTCAGACAGGCCTGGAAATACAGCTTCCAGGATAGGCAGACAAGAGAACACAGACAGGACTCAGTTCAGACAAGGGAACTGATACCGTAAGGCAGGAGATATAGACAGGAATCAGTTCAGACACGGGAACTGATCCCGCAAAGCAGGAGACAAAGAACGGGACCTGGCACCTTCAGAGTGCAAGCACACACTGAAAGAAACACTATGCTCAGGCAGGGATAGATGGGAGCAGCTGAGCTATATACCAGGTGACAGACAGCAATAGGCTGAGGACGCACAAGGGGTGTGACCCACAGCAGGTACAAAAAGCAGGAAGTGATCGGGCGCCGCCCTTAAGCAGCAGAAACAGACAAACAGACAGCAAGGAGGGAAGCCAGAGAGACATTCTGGACTGGAGATCAAGTGCGCGCTCTTGCACAGTGGGAGATGGACCACCATGCAAGGACGCCGCCAGGTATGTTACACTCTGATCTTCACAAGATCTCCTTCTCTACTTCCCTGTTATCTCCTCTTCCCACAATCGCATACAAGATTTCTCCCATGCATCCCCCCCCCTACTCTGGAACTCTCTACCCCAACATATCAGACTCTCGCCTACCCTGGAAACTTTCAAAAGGAACCTGAAGACCTACCTCTTCTGACAAGCGTACAACCTGCAGTAACCACCGCTCCACCGTAATGCTGCACGACCAGCTCTACCCTCACCTACTGTTTCCTCACCCATCCCTTGTAGGTTGTGAGCCCTCCCGGGAAGGTCCTCTTTCCTCCTGTACCAGTTGCTGACTTTTATTGTTCAAAATTATTGTAATTATTTTTGCTACGTATACCCCTTTCACATGTAAAGCGCCATGGAATAAATGCTATAATAATAATAATAATAAAAATAATAATAATTAAATGCTATTACCACACTCCCCTTCAGCATACAATCACGTTAGCACACCACTGGCCAATCCAACAATGTCAAAAAGACTACTGATGATATAATAGGAAAAAGAATTAAATAGGGATAGTGTATACCTGTTGTACTGTGGTCTAGAGGCGAAATGGTGATCACACGATTGTGATATGGCTGCGGGTGATGGACTCCCTGGGTGGGCGCATGTCCACCCCAACTCTCGTTTCAGCGGAACCTTCGTCAGGGAAACAGTGCACAAATGGAGGGAAAATCTAGTTAAAGTTAAGTTCACCAATCACGCCGTGTTGGTGACCACAAACGACGCATGCCGCGTCATGGTAGTCAGGGTGACCCGCGGCTTCAACATCATGTGTGGAGCAATGTCAGAGTCATGTGCGATTTTTTTGATCGTTTTTTCAGTCCATAGTTCTAATGAGAAAGAGAGAAAGCAGAGCCCAATGCAGTGACAACATGCTCATGGTCAAATATAAGGAGAATAGGGGTGACCTTATTTTGACCACCATAAACTGAGACAACACTTCCCTTGTCACTGTCCGAGGTACCACAACACAAGTCCCAAAGCCAGATTGTATCTTGGATTATAAGTACATGGTCGGTATAGATCTCTCAGATCAGGTCCTTTAATCATATGATGCCATGTGAAAAGCTAAAGTATGGTGCGAAAAATTGGCCAAGCACATTGTACAGATGGCACTGTACGATGCTTTTGTGTTGTTTCGACCTGCAGGCAATATGGGGACCTTCCTTCAGTTTCAGGATGTAGTCATCAAGGCCCTAATGTTTGGCACTCAGGAAGGTGAGGGTTCCAGTTCTTCTGAAATAATAGTGCCCATATCGTCCCAGGTCAAAAATTTTCCAGGAGAGGCTTCCCAAACAGCAAAGGAAGATCACAAAAACGCTGCATAGTGTGCTCAAAGAGAGGAATCCGAAAAGACACAATTTACCATTATGAAACCTGCACTGAGAAGCCTGGCCTTTGCATCAACCCATTACTGACATTGTCAGTAATAGTACGTCCCTGTGCCCTGGGCCTAATGGACCAGGTACTTACTATTCTGCACAATGTGATCATAGCTTCTGTGCGGGGCGCTCGCCGCCAGGTGTCAGCTAATTCTCACAACTGACGATATTGTTGCGTTTTATTAGAGCTTTACTGGCCCATGAGTTGAGATGGGCAAACCTGAACAGTACGCTACGTCGCTATCGGCAAGCGAGCAAAAAGCGTATGGCGTCACACCTCCGGATTCCAACGCATGGAATATGTGTCTACGCCCCGTTCGGTTACTGCCAGCTTCACGATAGCCCAATTACGATTACACCACCGGCCAGTTTGAAATATATTATAGGACTGGTCAGAAATCTGCGTTCTGGTAGCGTATGGCTTCGGGGGAGGGAACGATTACAGAACAAAAGAAACAGGACTATTAAATTTTATATTTAATCCAAAAGGGAGGCAGTGTTTAGGAAAAATTGACAGAGATTTTACAAAAGGAGACAATACAATACATATGCAGTTACACAAAATAATAAGGATTAAGGAAGAAACTTACTATAAGCCCGCAGAGACGATTCACTATAGCTCGAGGGGGAGGAGGCCCACTTTGATTTGAACGTTATCGATTGTGATCCGTTGCTTATAGTCTCTCTCTATACCCCCCCGACAATGAATACTGATCCATCCCCAGTGGATTATTTTATGCTGAAGGGTGAAACCTGCCCACACACCACCTGTGCTGACATTACATGGGCTGGGCTCCAGCCTTCACATTTTTATTAAAATATCTGGCTTTTGTGATAATTTATCGCTGGTTGATCGTAGAGGCCCGAAAGTGATAGTTTTTTTCTGTTATGAATTTACCTTCCGTTAGAGACCACACACGATATAGCTGCGGTCTGTTAAATAGTTACTTTTGAGCCACAGCTCCCCAAAGGTGCTTACAGCAATGGAAAAATAAGCATATTGTTCCTTAGCTGACCCTGTCACTAAAAATATGGGCCCCATTATTATCGAAAGTATGGAACCTTAGTTATTCCATATTTTGTGTCGGCTCCGGTCCAGCTGCAGAGCTCTGTTGAATCCCTGGGAACTAATCTTCCTTGGCTAGATGTACATTTATCACAAGTCTCTGTTAATTGGGTTTGCCACCTCTCTTAGTACTGGCATCTGCTTACAGGCCACTTCGACTGTGAGTGCTAATTGGGTTTGTAGCACCTTTTGTGCTACCATGTCTCCTAGCTACTTCTGCTGTGGGTGATAATTTGTGTACACCCCCACTTCCCTTAACCCCCTCCCGCACCCAAGTCCAGGAATACTCGGGTCATCGGTATGGGACGGCGAACACCCCCAAACCCAGTGACAGTCAGGATCTTCCCAGGAATGAGTTCTTCTATTAACACAAACTAAGGGAGGATGAAGGATGGGGGATGAGGGTACGTTCTGCGCCAGTATCCTTAAGGCCAACAGTAACTGTGTTGCCCACAGTAACCGGTTGTAAGTTCTCCTGGACCCTGCCAACCGCCCCACCCACAAAAAGAATGGCTGCAGTAGGCCTTAGGGCCTCAGATGTGGTGTTCATCTGCAGACAAGGCTGATGTCACAAACATAACACTTATGGGAGTCAAATGCAAGCCACTTCGCCTGCGAGTGCTAATTGGGTTTGTACTTAGCACTAGTGATGAGCGAGCACTAAAATGCTCGGGTACTTGTTGGAATACTCGGGTGCTCGACCCGAGCAACGAGCCTAATGTAAGTCTATGGGAAACTCGAGCATTTTTCAGGCGGCTCCCCCCGGCGGTCTGCAGAGGGCCTAAAAATTGCCCAAATCGATGAGAACAGTGCTGAAATGACATGGGGACATCACGGGGAAGACCCCTGGAAGGATTTCTGACTCCCAGGTCACTGCTGTCAACAACGTTGTCAAAGTATTACGCCACTTTTACAGACTCACAATAAAACATACAAAAATGAAACCAAAATGGATTTTCCTGGGATATATGTCAAGGAACATCCTTTCCAGGGTAATGACTTGTATAGAAGGCAAAATAAATAACCAAAACCAAAAATACTCCTCCACATCTTGGGCTATGTTCACTTGTAGCGTTTTTCATGCGTTTTTGCACTTTTGTATTGCTTTCAACCAAGATAAATGCATTCACCAGGAAATGTCATTTTTACATTTTACAACCTTATCTGGCCATGTGGTGTGTGACACATCATCAGACACATGCATACAGTGCTGAAAAGTCATGGGAACAGCATGGGGAAGACCTCTGGAAGCATCTCTGACTCCCAGGTCACTGCCTAAAAGCGTGCCCATCATAAGTGATCCTTGGCGCATGCGAAGATGGCTCCCGCCATGCACCTGTCGTTGCAGACTTGCAACAATCACCGTCCACGTCCTTGTCCCACTGCAGCGTTCAGTTGTCCCTACCCCATTCCTTGGAATGCAAGCGCAAGTATGCAGGCAGCCACCCACCCATCCACCCACAGGCTGCAATACTATACTGCAGCTCTTTGCACTTGAAATATGGCCTTTTAAGCTCATAGAGGTGGAAGCTTTTCACAACCTCATGCCGGCGGCGGCCGGGTGTCCATACTTGGTCCCCAGCCGCCACTATATTTCCCGGTATCGCCTCCGCCTTCCACAAGCACGGGTCCCACAACATTACCCGTTCCCTCCCCAGTGCACTTACTGGGAAGGACCGCCTAACCACAAAAATGTGAATGTGGCCAGGGACGGTACGGAGCCAGTCCACAACTTTTTTTGCTGACAGTTGTATTTAGCTCGGTGAAAGGACTGGCATAGAGGGAAACCATATCTACCCTGCGTGTCATTTCTCCCAGGAAGTCCTGTAAAGCTGCTTGCACTTGAAACGTGGCCTTTTAGGCTCGTGGAGGCGGAAGCTTTTCACAACCACGTGCCTCATGCCTCGTGTCCATACTCGGTCCCCAGCCGTCACTATAAATCCTTTCCAACATCTGCAGTGTAGAGTTCCAAAGCGTGGGGACATCACACCAGTCTGTGAGCCGGAAGCTGCAAATGCTGCTGAAACACGGCAAGGGCGGTGGAAGCTGACTTTCTAAAATGGGCACACAGGCGCCGTACTTTAACAAGCAGATCCGGCAGCTCCGGGTAGGATTTGAAAAACCGCTGAACCACGAGGTTAAGCACATAGGCCAGGCGAGCTCGCCTCGCCTCAGAGCCGCCACCAGGTTCCGGCCATTGTCACACACGACCAGGCCTGGCTGTAGGTTCAGCGGTGTGAGCCACAGATCTGCCTGGTCTTTCAGAGCTGTCCACATCTCTTCAGCATTGTGCGGTTTTTCACCTAAGCATATTAGCTTCAGCACAGCCTGTTGCCACTTGGCCGAGGCAGTGCTGCAGTGCTTCCAGCTTGTAACTGATGTGATCATTTCGGAGATGGAGGCTGAAGAGGATGAGGTGCAGGAGCTGTAGACCGTGGGGGCAACCCTGATTGACCTAGGGCCCGCAATACTTGGCGTCGGGAGGACATGTTTCGTCCCAAGGTCCGACTGGGTCCCCGCTTCCACTATATTAACCAAGTGTGCCGTCAGCGAGATGTACTGTCCCTGCCCACAAGCACTTGTCCACATGTCCGTGGTTAGGTGGACTTTACCGGTAACTGCGTTGTTGAGAGCAAGGCTAATATTTTGGGACACGTGCTTGAGTAATGCGGGGACGGCACACCAGGAGAAATAGTGGCGGCTGGGGACTGAGTACCGAGGGACGGCGGCCGCCGCAATCAGGTTGCAGAATGCTTCCGTCTCCACGAGCCTAAAAGGCAACATTTCGAGCACAAGCAGTTGTGAAATGTGAGAACTTAGTAGTGTAGCCTGTGGGGCGTTGGCTGCATAATTGCGCTTGCGTTCCAAGGACTGGGGTATGGACAACTGAACGCTGCGCTGGGACAAGGACGTGGACATGCTTCCTGATGCTGCTACTTGAGAATTTGCAACAACAGGTGCAGGGCAGGAGGCATCTTCGCATGCACCATGGGCAGGGGATTGGCTTGCATGCACAAAAGCGGAAGAAGCAATGGTGCCACCCACAGACACTGTTCCTGGACCCGGGGTTCGACCCCCAAAGTCGGGTGCTTTGCTGCCATGTGCCTGATAATGCTGGTGGTGGTCAAGCTGGTCGTTTTGCCACTCCAGCTGATGCTGGCCTGGCAGGTGGTGCAAATGGCCTTTTTGGGGTTATCGGCAGAGTCTTTAAAAAACAACCAGATTCGGGAAGACATAACAGTTGTACTGGCAACTTCCTTCGTGTTTGTGTTACGGGGAACGGTGGCCTGCCTTCTGTCTGCGGCCACCACACTGCTTCTTCCTGCTTGTTGGGGTGCTCTGCCTCCCTCCCCCTGTGTGCTGCTGTCCTCGCTCTGCATGTCCTAATGCCAGGTTGGGTCAGCTACTATATCATCCACCACCTCGTCTTCCACTTCCGCACCCTGGTCCTCCTCCTGACTTTCTGGCAATTGTGTCTCATCATCGTCCACCTCTTGTGACACTTTCCCAAAGTCGCCTTTTTGTGACCATCGCTGCTCAAATATTTGGGCATCGCTACACGCGATCTCCTCTTGCCCCGCTTCAAGTGGACCGGGAGAGAGGCCCGAATCTATAAATGGAAGAGTGAATAGCTCTTCAGAGTGTCCAAGTGTGGGATCAGTTGTCTCTGGGTACTCGGCCTGGTGGGAGGAAGGAGGATCAGGGTGAGGAATATGCGGTCCAGACTCACGGCTACTGAGACTTGACCGTGTGAAAGACAGGGTGGTGGTGGTGGTGGCTAAGTGACTGGAAGCATTATCCGCTATCCAACCAACAACCTTTTGACACTGCTCTGGGTTAAATAGTGGTGTGCTGCGGTCGCCTAGAAAATTGGGACAGGAAGGTCAGGCGAGAAGATGTGGGTGTTTGTTGTGGCACAATTTCGGCTTGCCCACGGCCTTGTCCTCGGTCTCTGCATGCACCATTACCATCACGTCCAGTTGCCCGTCCTTTGTCACGTGCCTTGCCCATTTTAAATGGAGGACAGTATCTTCCACGCTCACTACAAATGACTGAGTTTGGAGCGAACTTATATGTGATCCGTGTGATGGAGAAACCAGTTTTAAATACCTGGCCTGTAGGTAAGTAGTTTGATCAGCAAACTGCTGTGAATTGCTTCACTGACACACTGAAAATTTTTTTTAATGGAGGCCAGAAATGGCAGTATTTTCTGACAACGTATATGTGAGCCATGTGATGGAGAAAACACAGGTTTAAATACCTGGCCTGTAGGTAACGATTTTGAACAGCGATCTGGTGTCAATTGCTTCACTGACACACCGAACATTTTTTTAATGGAGGTCAGAAATGGCAGTATTTTCTGACAACGTATATGTGATCCGCGTGACGGAGAAAATACAGTTTTAAATAGATGGATTTTTAGCGCTGTAATATGGAAAGGACCTGGCTGTATTCTGCAGTGCCAACAAGCAAATGGCGCAGAAAAACGGTGTTCTCTGGATTGCTTTATAAGCAAATAATGAGGATTAAGATCCAAAGAAAAGTATTCCTCGCCCCTGAGACCTGGGCCTTTGTATAGAAATATCTAACAGCAGCAGAAGGCAGAATTGGAATGGAGCCTCTTGTCCTATGTGTACTGCAGTCTGTTATATACCCTGCCTGCCTATACACCCTGCCTGCCTGATATCTCTGCAGATGGATTAGTCCTCAGAAGGACTGTTTGTTAGGATGGATATGTGTAATATGCGTTTTTTCTCCCTACATTACCTAATACACAAGCAAATCTCTCCCTGACGCAGCAGCAGCTCTCTACACTCTCTGATCTGGAGTGACTGTGACGAGCATGGCGGCGCCAGGTCTTATATACACCTGATGACGCTGTGCGGCCAGCCAATCACTGTAATGCCCACAACCAACATGGCTGCGGCATCACAGTGCATGGCAGGCAATCCTTGCATGTTCATTGGCTCTGTAAAGAGCGCCAAACATGCAGGGAGGGGACCCGAGCTCCCGCCTGAGCAACCCGGAAATACTCACCGAAATTGTCGAGCACCATGATGCTCGGGCGAGTACCGAGTAGTAGCGAGCACGTTCGCTCATCACTACTTAGCACCTTTTGTGCTATGATTTGTCCAAGCTACTTCTGCTGTGGGTGATAATTTGCATACAGACAGATGGTGGATTGTCAGCTCCTCTCTTCTAACAAATACTATAGGGGAGGAGGGGTGAAAAGTTGGGGGAAATTATTAATATTTTCTTAATACTTCCATGACAACCATCATAATACTTGCCTGTCGGGTTTAATCCACATCAGCAGTCACTGATGTGACTGTTCTACACAACAGCCACTGCGGTCAGGGTCAGCTGCGGTGCCATGAGATCACTTGGGTTCATCAGCTGAACTGAACTTTCTAACAGCAGCTCAGCACTACACACTGCCTGTCATTTATTTATTTACACACTGACACCGTCTGTGTCAGTGTGCAGCTGGCGGTCATGTAGAGCAGTCACATTAGTGACAGCTGATGTGGATTACGTCCGACAGTTGATTATTATAGTGTTTTTTTATTTGTTCTCATTTACAATGGACAAGGGCATGAGGCATTAGGTGTTAGGTAAGTATACCTGTGTTGTTTATTTTTAAATAAATGTGTAAAATGTTGTGTCTGTCTCTCGCGTTTTTCTACAAACGATCGTGCGGAATACAAAATGTACTGTGGGGACTCGTTTTCCTGAATCTGGTGTTCATGTTTATTGCCTGTCTATTAACCCCTTTACGACCTTGGGATTTTCCGTTTTTGCATTTTCATTTTTTGCTCCCCTTGTTCTCAGAGCCATAGCGTTTTTATTTTTTGGGCAATATGGCCATGTGAGGGCTTATTTTTGCGGGACAAGTTGTACTTTTAAGCCATTACTAGTTTTACCATATCGTGTACTGGAAAATGGGAAAAAAAATTCCAAGGGCGGTGAAATTGCAAAAAAAAAATGCAATCCCACAGTTGTTTTTTGTTTTTTTTTCTTTCCACGTTCCCTGGATGCTAAAACTGACCTGCCATCATTATTCTCCAGGTCATTACGAGTTCGAAGATACCAAACATGTAAAGGTTCTTTTTTATTTAAGTGATGAAAAAAATCCAAAGTTTGCAAAAAAAAAAAAAATGGCGCCATTTTCCAAGACCCGTAGCGTCTCCATTTATCGGGATCTGGGGCCGGCTGAGAGATTATTTTTTGCGCGCCGGGCTGACGTTTTTTATTGATACCATTTTAGGGTAGGTACAATGTTTTGATCGCCCGTTATTGCATTTTATTGCAATGTTAGTACATCCAGGAAAGGCAACTGTTTATAACTCAACTCTGATGTAAATCTACTTAACTCTATTGATTCCGCTGACAAATTCAAGAAATTGTTCACTCATCTTTGACCAGATGATACAGGTGCATCTCACTAAATTAGAATATCATCAAAAAGTTAATTTATTCCAGTTCTTCAATACAAAAAGTGAAACTGCTATATTATATAGAGTCATTACACACAGAGGGATCTATTATATAGAGTCATTACACACAGAGGGATCTATTATATAGAGTCATTACACACAGAGGGATCTATTATACAGAGTCATTACACACAGAGGGATCTATTATATAGAGTTGATGATTATGGCTTACAGCCAATGAAAACACAAAAGTCATTATCTCAGTAAATTAGAATAATTAACAAAAAACACCTGCAACGGCTTCCTAAGTGTTTAAAAATGTCCCATAGTCTGTTTCAGTAGGCTCCACAATCATGGGGAAGACTGCTGACTTGACAGATGTCCAGAAGGCAGACACTGACATACTCCACAAGGTCCCAGATTTCCAATTTTCATTTGGAAATCAAGGTCCCAGAGTCTGCTTCAGCTCTAGTGTGAAGTTTCCACAATCAGTGATGGTTTGGGGGGCCATGTCATCTGCTGGTGTAGGTCCACTGTGTTTTATCAACACCAAAGTCAGCTCAGCCATCTACCAGGAAATTTTAGAGCACTTCATGCTTCCCTCTGCCCACAAGCTTTTGGGAGATGGAAATCTCATTCTCCAGCAGGACTTGGCACCTGTACACACGGCCAAAAGTACCAATACCTGGTTTAAAAACAGTATCACTGTACTTGATTGGCCAGTAAACTCGCCCGACCTTAACCAAACAAAGAATCTATGGGGTATTGTCAAGAGGAAGATAAGAGACACCAAACCCAACAATGCAGACGAGCTGAAGGCTGCTATCAAAGCCACCTGAGCTTCCATAACCCCTCAGCAGTGCCACAGGCTGATCGCCTCCATGCCACATTGATGTAGTAATTGATGCAAAAGGAGCCCTGACCAAGTATTGAGTGCATTTACTGAACAGACATTTCAGATTTTAAAAATATTTTTCAAGCTGTTGTTATCAAGTATTCTAATTTACTGAGATAATGACGTTTGTGTTTTCATTGGCTCTAAGCCATAATCATCAACATTAACAGAAATAAACACTTGAAATAGATCACTCTGTGTGTAATGACTCTATATAATATAGGAGTTTCACTTTTTATATTGAAGAACTGAAATAAATTAACTTTTTGATGATATTCTAATTTTGTGGGATGCACCTGTATATTAATGATATTTTTATCTATACCCCAATATATGAAGGCCACCACTTATGATCATCCCTGAATATTGTAGATTCCTCCCACCAGCATAGGAAAAGGTTCGCATATGAGGGGGCACAGAGGCTCCCCATCGCAGTACCCCTGAGCTGGTGGAAGTACTTCCTGTCAAAAATAAAGAAGTTATGAGTAAGAGTGAATTTTAGAAGATCCTCCATGAAGTCATTATGTCTGCTACACTCTATTGATCTCGATTTCAAGAAATGTCTTACTCCTCTGATATCATCCTCATGAAGTATATTACTCTACAAAGCCTCGATATCTAGTAAGGCCTGCTCCCCTACATGCATGTATACATGCTCGAGGGTCTACATGAAGGGGAGCAGGCAAAGGGAAAACCAACTCTAGAGGGATTATTCCAACTGCAAGACCTCAGGCGGTACTGGGGGAACATTATACTGTGGGGGTCATCATACATCCTGCATAAGGGGCATAATGGGGGCATTACACTGTGTGGGGGCATCATACATCCTGCATAAGGGGCATAATGGGGGCATTACACTGTGTGGGGGCATCATACATACTGCATAAGGGGCATAATGGGGGCATTACACTGTGTGGGGGCATCATACATACTGCATAAGGAGCATAATGGGGGCATTACACTGTGTGGGGGCATCATACATCCTGCATAAGGGGCATAATGGGGGCATTACACTGTGTGGGGGTATCATACATACAACATAAGGGGCATAATGGGGGCATTACACTGTGTGGGGGCATCATACATACTGCATAAGGGGCATAATGGGAGCATTACACTGTGTGGGGGCATCATACATACTGCATAAGGGGCATAATGGGGGCATTACACTGTGGGGCAGTAAAGGGGTCCTGTACTATGAGAACAATACGTTTCCTCCTTCCTGTCTCCATAGTTGGGTCGTATGTATCTATTACAGGAAACAGAACAAAAGCCTTATGATTGTTATAAAGGGGCAACACAAGACCCCAAAAGAGTCTCCATGCTGAAGGGGTTAATGCCCCCTGCGCCCAGTAATGAGGTCTCCACATACCTCCACCTGCAGAGCCGCCACCACATATATGGCTGCTCTGTGCGCACAGGAGCTGTGATGAGGTCACAGGAGGGGAGGAGTCAGGGGTCACATGATCAGGGGCCTCGTGTGTACGAGGCGTACGGAGCACGGCGTACGGAGCAGAGCCGCGTGTGTACGAGGCGTACGGAGCGGATCCGTGCATGTACGAGGCGTGCGGAGCGGAGCCGGGCGTGAACGAGGCGTGCGGAGCGGAGCCGGGCTTGTACAAGGCGTACGGAGCGGAGCCGCGCGTGTACGAGGCGTACGGAGCGGAGCCGCGCGTGTACGAGGCGTACGGAACGGAGCGGAGCCGCGCGTGTACGAGGCGTACGGAGCGGAGCCGCGCGTGTACGAGGCGTACGGAGCGGAGCCGGGCGTGTACGAGGCGTACGGAGCGGAGCCGGGCGTGTACGAGGCGTGCGGAGCGGAGCCGGGCGTGTACGAGGCGTGCGGAGCGGAGCCGGGCGTGTACGAGGCGTACGGAGCGGAGCCGGGCGTGTACGAGGCGTGCGGAGCGGAGCCGGGCGTGTACGAGGCGTGCGGAGCGGAGCCGGGCGTGTACGAGGCTTGCGGAGCGGAGCCGGGCATATACGAGGCGTACGGAGCGGATGCTGCCCCTCTCCAGGAGCGATCACAGCAGCTCGGCATGAGACGTTCTTGTACTACACTGACTGTCCTGACAGAACACAGCTCGTCAGGACACAGCCCCGACCTCCAGCGACAGCCGGGCAGTCCCATTGGATCAGGGACGGTTGGGGGGTCTCTGTATATAAGTTGTGTGTGATAATTGTAGAATTATTAATGTCTTAGCATAAAAGGATGGACCTGAGTGTTTGTGCCGGGGTCCACATGCATGGAGGGGTTGAGGCGGTGCTGGCTGTATTATGCAGACGGCATCTGCCTGTAACAGTAGTAACCAGAAACTACTAGAAACTCTGCACCAAAATGAAGCAAATCCTTATTCTGGGGACTTCGCCTTGTACGTAACACCCCCGGATCCGGTACAAGCCGGGCAGATGTTCTCATTCATGTCATTTTCTGCTGAAGGTTTTGCGGTTTTCTGGAAACTATAAAAAAGAAAAAGCGTAAAACAATATTTGTTTCTGCTGCATTGACATAAGTACAATCTTTCATTATATATAAATCTATTACACGTCGGGTCAATGCTGTAACGAAAACAAAAATAATAACCTTACTTTGATTTTTTCCCCCATTTTTCAATACTTTATGTGGTAAATTGAATGTTGTCATTCCAAAGAACAACTAGTCCCACAAAACACAAGCCCTCCGTCTGTGTTAATGAAAAAGCAAAGTTAGATTTTTTGGGAAAAAGGGAGGAAAAAAAAAAAAAATTGCTCTTGTCAGAATAATGTAATTGCTATATATATATATATATATTTAAAATTGAATAATTTTACCCCAAAATTGTGATCTGTTATAATATTATCATTCTTCTTGCGAGATTAATCATTAGTCTGTAAATAAATCCAAACATCTGGAAGATGTAGAACAATATATCTGTGATTCTCTTCTGCCAGGATAAGCGCCTCCTTTCTGTCCTTTCTGTGATGGAGAAAACGCTTGAAAGATTCAGAAAGTCCGATGAGTTTTTGGAGCTTATTGTAAAGGGCCTTAATGACGACCTGGGAAAGAAACCACCAGAAACAAAGGATCCAACCAGGTAAGGTCTAATGATCTCATCTGATAAAATGATCAGCTTTATTTCCATGGGATCGTTCTGTAGCAGAGATGGGACCTGCAGCATTTTGATCCTGAACTTCACTATGTATAGATGTAGCAAAGCCTAATGTGACAATTCACACAGCGCATTGATAAATTGTCTCAGAAGGTTAGCTCTCATAACAGAATTAACATCACTTATAGTGGAACTAAACTTACAATTTATTTTCAGAATTGTGAAAATTATGGCACTTTGCAAAGCCCTTCATTAGTTTCTTTGACGTCATATCCATAAAATGATGATATTAAAGTGGTCTCCAGACCCTGCTTTTCCCCAGTGCAGGAGCGTTGCTGGGGTCCTAAGAGATCAGGGACCCCAGCCCCAAAGTACATGTTTCCCCATATAACCTCCCTGCCACTTAAAAGAGGATTTATACATATATAATTACAGTATACCACTGTTACTAATCTAAAATACACTATACAAAGACCAATATTCCCAAAATTACTACTATACAAGGCCAAAATGATCCTGCTACACAATGTCCTCTACCATCACCACCACACAGTGAGTCCATATATGAAAGAAAACCCCGCAGGGTAAAAGACCATCAAAGGAGTCCAGGGAGTATAAAATCTATCATATTTATTCAGCAATAGAAGAATAGGATGATGGGGGAAGGGACACAACACATATGTGATTGTTAGACATGTAAGCGAAAAAAAAGCCAGGCACGCAAGGAAGGGGCCATTCCAGGTATAATGGCTATCTATAGTATCATCATGAGTATACTAAAATATCCCAAAATAGACACCGCATATATTCCACTGGGGGCAACAGTCATCATATGCAGGTGCATCTCACTAAATTACAATATCATCAAAAAGTTAATTTATTTCAGTTCTTCAATACAAAAAGTGAAACTCATATATTATATAGAGTCATTACAGACAGAGTGATATATTTCTAGTGTTTATTTCTGTTAATGTAGAGGATTATGGCTTACAGCCAATGAAAACACTAAAGTTATTATCTCAGTAAATTAGAATAATGAACAAAAAACACCTGCAACGGCTTCCTAAGTGTTTAAAAATGTCACATAGTCTGTTTCAGTAGGCTCCACAATCATGGGGAAGACTGCTGACTTGACAAATGCCAAGAAGGCAGTCATTGACACCATCCACAAGGTCCCAGAGTTCCAATTTTCCTTTGGAAATCAAGGTCCCAGAGTCTGGAGGAAGAGTGGAGAGGCCACAATCCAAGCTGCTGGAGGTCTAGTGTGAAGTTTCCACAATTAGTGATGGCTTGGAGAGCCATGTCATCTGCTGGTGGAGGTCCACTGTGTTTTATCAACACCTAAGTCAGCGCAGCCGTCTACCAGGAAATTTTACAGCACTTCATGCTTCCCTCTGCTGACAAGCTTTTTGGAGATGGAAATGTCATTCTCCAGCAGGACTTGGCACCTGTCCATGACGCGCCCCTGGGCCTGTGTCGCGCTGCGTTGCGCATGCGGGAGCCTACCCGGAGCCGGATCAGTAGAGGGTTGTAGTCTCGTGGCGGTGACCCGGTCCGTGCCCAGGGAGTCAAACTAGACGGCAGTCTATTAGTAGTAAATAGTTGATGACTACGCCACCCGTTGAGTGCAGCCAGGGAGCTGCTGCTGCAGGGCAGACCGCTGAGGCCGGTGGTAGGATTGTGCAGCGTGATAGTATAACCCCCAACGGGAGGGGTATGGCCTCAGGGCAGCCGACGTGGATGATGGGGGTAGCAGGAACCACTCAGAGACGGTACGGTGTAGTTCAGGGTCTTTACTGGTAACAACGATAGACCCTCCCGGAGTACTTGCTAGCAAACGGGGCCTGGTCAGTCTTTGAGCAGATGGGATCTCCCCTGGCCAGGCGTAGTTATAGGCCTCACAAACTGACTGTACTCTTCTGGCTACCTTGCTAGAAGCTGATGTAAGTAGCCCACGTCCCTGAGTGTACCGTGTGGTGCTCACCCGTATGGCCGGTGACTCGGGGCCTTCTAATGGCTTCCGCTCCACGATGGCGGTGCTGGTCCCACGCGTGTGACCGTGCCTTCGGGCTTCTGGGCCAGAGGACCTGAAATCCCCTGCCTGACGGATTCTGCTGCTGGGTAGAAGTTAGTCCCCACAGCCTCGGACTCCGGGTCCGGTAAAGAATCTTCTTAGTCAGGGCGAGCGCTGCAGCTGCCAGCCCCTGACTCCTTGTAACTCTGCTGTTTCCTATGCTGCTTCTTGTCTCCACTCTCCTTGTCTGACTCTCCCTGCCTCAGCCCCGGGTTTATACAGGGGAAGCTCTTCCCCTCCCAAGACTGGGCAGGAGGTGTGGCATGCACAGGATCCCTGACCAAAGGACCTCCCACCTGCTCTCAGACATAACATTACATTACTGTGGAAAACCAGACCCCTGGGGTGCCACATTCCCCCCTAGTGAAATTTAGTACTCCGGGACTAAACACATTTAGAGAAACATAACAAAGTATAACAATAACAACACAATAAGAAAAACACATAAGATGGTTGCGGCGTGTCCGCAACCGGGTGCAGTCTTTGAAGAAAAGCAAAGGTGTCCATTTCACCAACACAGGGAGACGTAACCAGGTAGGGGTCTGTCCTACCCCGAGTCCTTAACAGTCTCTAGTCCATCCTGGGTTACGCTCCAACTATATACAAGGATTCCCGGTAAATCCACCAAGGTTTCCTAAAAACAACTGGAAACACAAAATTATTCACAAGCAACAATACACAGAAAAAAAAACATAAATAAAACAATTTATACACTTTAAATTCTCCAGCGTGCGGGTAACTGGCCTCTAGTGGCCCGAGTGGACCTACGGAGCTGACTGTCTGGCCCTGAACTACAGGGTGTAGGAGGTGTCAAGGGTAAACTGGGCAGCTGTCTACCGGCTCTTTGTCTCACTAGGGGTACGGCAGGCTCACTATAAGCAGAGGGTTGATTCTCCTGTTCTGCTTGTGTGGAGTCTTCTGCCTCCTGGACCGGCTGTTCTTCCAGCTCTACCCGTTGCTCCGTAGGTTCTTGGGATGATGGTTGGAGGAAGGTGAGTACGGGTACCACAACTGCACCATTGACTCGAGTCCAAGACTGAGGGAAGTCCCCGAGCACGGTACTAACCATATCTTCCCTTTCTTCCACGGGTCGATGGTCTTCTTGTTCCTCTTCAGGGTTCCTCAGTTGTTCGGGACACTTCTTCAGGTGGTCCCGGGATACAATGGCTGTGGTTTCCCCTCCGTCTTTACTGATGGTACAGACCTTCGGGTTCTCGTGGCTTGAGGGCAGTACGGTGTACGGGTCCTCCTCCCACTGGTCATCCAACTTGTGGAGCCGTCTTTTCCTCTTCAAGACCTGCTCTCCGGGTACCAGGGGAACAGCGGGAGCATACTGGTTGTAAGTCTTCTCTTGTCTTTCCCTAGCCTGACAGAGACTTCGCTCCACGCTCTCTTGTACTCTCCGGTACTGCTGCTGCCTCTCTGTGTCCCAGTCTGTTTCTGGTGAAGTGTCCTCAGGTGTCAGGACTCCCATTTCCAGGTCAACAGGTAACTTACCAGGTCTCGCCCTCATTAGGTAAGCCGGGGTACAGTTGGTGGAACCTACCGGGATGTGGTTGTATAGGTCCACCAGATCGGGCAACTTCTCAGGCCACAGACTGCGTTCTTCCAGGGGCAATGTTTTTAGCAGATCCATTACCACCTGGTTCATTTTTTCACAAAGTCCATTAGTTTGCGGATGGTAGGGTGTCGTCCTTATCTTCCGGCAGCCATACAGATTGCAGAATTCCTGGAAGACCTCCGCTTCAAAGGCAGGTCCCTGGTCCGTCAGCACTTGGTCCGGGTACCCGTGTGGACGGCAGAAGTGCTGCTGGAAGGCTCTAGCTGCTGTTTGAGCCGTTAAGTCCTTGACGGGGACGACAACCAAGAACCGGGAGTAATGATCCACGATGGTTAACGCGTAGACGTAGCCACTTCTGCTTGGGGTCAGTTTTACATGATCCAAGGCTACCAGTTCCAACGGTTGCCGGGTGACGATGGACTGCAGGGGAGCCTTCTGGCTGGCCCGGTCCTTCCTTCTCAGATTGCACGGGCCACAGTCTCTGCACCACTTCTCGATGGTTCCCCTCATGCCTACCCAGTGGAACCGCTCGCGCAGCAGGAACTCCAGCTTTTTCCACCCGAAGTGTCCAGCTCCGTCGTGGTATGCCTCCATCACCATGGCTGCGTCTCTTCGTGGCACCACTACTTGCCAGAGTAGTTCATGCGTTCGGGAGTTGACCATTCTGCGGCACAACTTCCCCTTGTAAAGGAATAGTCGACTCTTCTCCGCCCATAGTTGTTTGGCTTCCTCCGGAGCGTCTGGTTCAAGTCGAGCCTCCGGCCGAGTCAGCATCTCCTTCACCAGTCGGACGGCAGGGTCGCTGTCTTGCGTTTCCGCCCAGTTGTAGTGGGGTAAGGGGTTCAACGTAGCAGCCTGTTTACCCCTTACCCGGTGGGAATACTGGATAGTCCCATGACGGTGGAACGCAGGGAGTTCAACTTCTTCCAGTCCCTCCGGATCTTCTCCTTCGTCCGGCAGGTTGGGCATCCTGGACAGGGCATCCGCGTTAGTATTGGAGCGTCCTGCCCGGTATTTGATTGTGAACTCGTAGTTGGACAGACGGGCCATCCACCTCTGCTCCAGGGCACCGAGTCTTGCCGTGTCCAGGTGTATCAACGGGTTGTTATCCGTGTATACGGTGAACCGGGAAGAAGCGAGGTAATGCCTAAAGCGCTCGGTGACTGCCCATACCACGGCCAGGAACTCTAGCTTAAATGAGCTGTAATTCTCGGGGTTCCTTTCGGTGGGTCGCAGTTTTCGGCTGGCATAGGAGATCACTCGTTCTCTCCCCTGCTGAATCTGGGATAGTACGGCTCCTAGCCCGATGTTACTGGCGTCGGTGTAGAGGATGAAGGGCTGGCTATAGTCTGGGTACGCCAAGATTTCATTCCCCGTGAGGGCCATCTTCAGCTGGCGGAAGGACTCTTCTTCTAGCTCTTCCCATTTGAAGGGCGGCTTCTGGTTCTTGGCCTTCCGGGACTGGCCTATCAGGAGGTCCTGCATAGGCGCTGCCTTTTTGGTGAAACCGGGAATAAACCTTCGGTAGTAGCCTACCAACCCTAGGAACTGCCGCACTTCTTTTACGCTGGAGGGGCTTGGCCATCCCTTAATTGCGGTGATCTTATCGGGGTCGGGAGCCACTCCGTCAGCGCTCACCACGTGTCCCAGGTATTGCACCTTTGGTTTCAGGAGGTGACACTTGGAGGGTTTCACCTTTAGGCCGTAACTCGCCAGAGCTTCGAACACCTCCGCCAGGTGTTTCAGGTGGTCCTCATAAGTTTTGGAGTATACGATGACATCGTCCAGGTACAACAGGACCGTCTCGAAGTTTCTGTGGCCCAGACAGCACTCCATTAATCGTTGGAAGGTTCCTGGGGCGTTGCAGAGTCCGAACGGCATGCAGGTGAACTCGCTAAGTCCCATCGGGGTGGTGAATGCGGTCTTCTCCCGGTCCGCCTCTGCTACAGGAACCTGCCAGTACCCGCTAGTGAGATCCAAGGTAGAGAAGAAGTTAGCAGATCTTAAAGCAGCCAATGACTCCTCTATCCTTGGTAAGGGGTACGCATCCTTGTGTGTGATACGGTTGATTTTCCGGTAATCTACACACATCCTCATGGTGTTGTCTTTCTTTTTGACTAAAACTAGTGGGGCTGCCCAGGGGCTACAGCTATCCCGGATTACCCCAGCCTCCTTCATGTCTCTAAGCATCCCCTTGGCGTGTTGGTAATGTGCAGGGGGTACGGGTCGATACCTCTCTTTTATGGGAGGATGATCTCCCGTGGGGATGCGGTGTTCTACCCCCTTGACTCGCCCGAAGTCTAACGGGTGTTTACTAAACACTCTCTCATACTCTTGAACCACCCGATAGACTCCTTGTTTCTGATGTGAGGGAGTGGAATCAGTACCCAAATGTAGTTGCTGACACCAGTCCTCCATGTCTTTCTTAGAGCCGTTACCTTCCTCCGGGTGAGATGGAGGCAAGGGTTCCACAGATTGTATAGAATTTTGATTAGTGGTATATAATTTGGCTAGCGTGGCATACCGGGGCAGGTACACTTCCCTCTCCCCGATATTTATTATGCGAATGGGCACCCTCCCATGGCGTACATTGACCACCCCCCGTGCTGTCAAAATGGTGGGCCTACTGTCTGAGTAAACTGGTTCTACCATTGCCTGGTAATCTCTTCCTCTCAGACCAATAGCTGCCCGGCACCAAATCATCATTTCACTTTTTGGGGGCATGGCAATAGGAAAAGGGTCACACATTCTTACGCTACCAATCTCACCGCCGGAGAGTTCCACTTGTTGCCGTTGCATCAGTGCCCGGATCTCTTTCTGGAGCACCCGCTGCTCGCCGGAGCTGGCGTTCTTGGCAACCTGCTGTAAAAGGAAAATCACCTCTGCAAGACAATTTTCAATTACGTTAGTTCCTAGAGTTATTTTTGGGTGACTCTCATGTTTATCAATATCTACAATGATCAGTCCCTGTGCGGCCAGTTCGACTCTACCGATTTTGAGGGCCACCTCCTTAAATCCGATCTGTGGCACGGGCTGGCCATTGCTGGCGATGATACTCAAGTCGTCGTCAGGGTAGTGGGTAATATCCGAGTCATTCCAGTACTGCTTGAAGAGCACGTACGAGATGGTGGTGACCTGTGACCCGGTATCCAGTAGGGCACTCATGGGAATGCCATCCAGTACCACAGGCAAGACTGGACGTCCTCCCACATATCTGTCGCGCCAGTTCGATGGGCCTGGTGATCTTTTTCCTGGGGGTTGGCCCTCTACCCCAGGTTGTGCCCGTTTAAAGAACAGTACCTTTCCATATGTCCGGGTTGATTGCAGCGGCGGCAGATGGGTCGTCCGTCCTCGCTGTATCGGTCACTGGGTCTTCCTCTGGCCGGTGGGGTCCTCTTTGGTCGACGCCACGGGATGTCCTCCGGTCCGGATGCCAGCTGGATCTTCCCTGGGGTGGAAACCTGTAAAGACTGCACAGTTCGGGTTAGCGCAGCAACGCTCTTAGATAGCTCTTGGACCTGATGGTGTAGGTCTGGAGCCGGGTCATTGTCCAAAGCCTGCGCATCAGCTCCCACAGGCCCTGCTGACAAGGGCGCTGCCTCCTGGTAGTAAGTGGTAGTGGGGCGTCTGTGGGTCACAACGCCACCTGGTGCCGGTTCTCGGAGCACCCGGATGGCTCTGTCCTTGAACTGTGCAAAGTCCAGATGGGGATCCTGTAAGGCCATTGCCCGCAACTGGGTTCGGTGGGCATTGCAATATAAACCCTCTATAAATTGTTCAGTCAACAGCCTGTCCTCGTTTCCCACCCCATCAGGGTCGGTCTGCTTTATGGCCCTCAGGGCCTCTTGTAGGTTTAGTGCATAGTCCCTTATACTCTCATGCGCTCGCTGCTTGCACCCGTAGAATCTAAGCTTAATCTCGGCTGAGGTGCGGGTATCAAAGGTGTCCTTCAGCCGGGTTAGTATCCCTGCGACAGTCTTCCTCCCAGGTGGCCAGGATTTTACTTCCCTTTTGGCTGCCCCGGTTAGTTGGGCCACCAGGATGCTCACTTTTTGCTCTTCTGTGAGGGGGTACACCTGGAAGAGGCTATCCAGCTTTTCTCTAAAGTCATGCAGGGTATGTGACTCCCCTGAATACTGGGGTAGCCAAGCTGCTCCCGGGATATAGGGCATGGTGAAGGGCATAACTGCAGCAGCGGTAGCGCTGGCGGGGGTTGGGGCAGTGAAGCTCTCCTCCGTATCCGACATCTTCCTCCCCCCTAGTGGACCGTGGCCTACCTTGCGATGATCCTCTTCCGTAGGCCGCGGCTCCGCAGTGGATCGTCAGGGTTGAGGACCTTCTGTCGCGCTCCTGTGACGTCGGCGTCTGCTGGGCTCCTTCCAGGACCTTACGCAACGTCCGGACGTGAGGCGGGGCTTCAGTTCTCGCGCGCTTTCGGAGTCCACGCCCCTCTTCTTCCCGCGCGGCGTCCCCAAGATGGCGTCCAACGGCGGGAAAACTCCACGGATGGCGGGAAGAAGGCCGAAGATGGCGCCGGATGGCGGGAAACTTCACCGATGGCGGGAAGAAGGTAGAAGATGGCGCCGGATGGCGGGAAACCTCCACGGATAGCGGGAATCTTCACCACTGGTAAGTTTGAACAGTCTTTGCTTTTCAGGCACGCAGTACCCGGTGGTTGCGGGCACGAAATCCTGCCGACTACGCCAAAGTTGACGCGCCCCTGGGCCTGTGTCGCGCTGCGTTGCGCATGCGGGAGCCTACCCGGAGCCGGATCAGTAGAGGGTTGTAGTCTCGTGGCGGTGACCCGGTCCGTGCCCAGGGAGTCAAACTAGACGGCAGTCTATTAGTAGTAAATAGTTGATGACTACGCCACCCGTTGAGTGCAGCCAGGGAGCTGCTGCTGCAGGGCAGACCGCTGAGGCCGGTGGTAGGATTGTGCAGCGTGATAGTATAACCCCCAACGGGAGGGGTATGGCCTCAGGGCAGCCGACGTGGATGATGGGGGTAGCAGGAACCACTCAGAGACGGTACGGTGTAGTTCAGGGTCTTTACTGGTAACAACGATAGACCCTCCCGGAGTACTTGCTAGCAAACGGGGCCTGGTCAGTCTTTGAGCAGATGGGATCTCCCCTGGCCAGGCGTAGTTATAGGCCTCACAAACTGACTGTACTCTTCTGGCTACCTTGCTAGAAGCTGATGTAAGTAGCCCACGTCCCTGAGTGTACCGTGTGGTGCTCACCCGTATGGCCGGTGACTCGGGGCCTTCTAATGGCTTCCGCTCCACGATGGCGGTGCTGGTCCCACGCGTGTGACCGTGCCTTCGGGCTTCTGGGCCAGAGGACCTGAAATCCCCTGCCTGACGGATTCTGCTGCTGGGTAGAAGTTAGTCCCCACAGCCTCGGACTCCGGGTCCGGTAAAGAATCTTCTTAGTCAGGGCGAGCGCTGCAGCTGCCAGCCCCTGACTCCTTGTAACTCTGCTGTTTCCTATGCTGCTTCTTGTCTCCACTCTCCTTGTCTGACTCTCCCTGCCTCAGCCCCGGGTTTATACAGGGGAAGCTCTTCCCCTCCCAAGACTGGGCAGGAGGTGTGGCATGCACAGGATCCCTGACCAAAGGACCTCCCACCTGCTCTCAGACATAACATTACATTACTGTGGAAAACCAGACCCCTGGGGTGCCACATTCACACTGCCAAAAGTACCAATACCTGGTTTACACACAACTGTATCACTGTGCTTAATTGGTCAGCAAACTCAAATGACCTTAACCCCATAGAGAATCTATTATAGAGAATCTATGGGGTATTGTCAAGAGGAAGATAAGAGACACCAAACCCAACAAAGCAGACGAGCTGAAGGCTGCTATCAAAGCCACCTGGGCTTCCATAACACCTCAGCAGTGCCACAGTCTGATCGCCTCCATGCCACGCCGCATTGATGCAGTAATTGATGCAAAAGGAGCCTGACCAAGTATTGAGCGCATTTACTAAACATACATTTCAGTAGGCCAACATTTCGGATTTTAAAAACATTTTTCAGGCTGATGTTATAAAGTATTCTAATTTACTGAGATAATGACTTTTGTGATTTCATTGGCTGTAAGCCATAATCAGTGACGTACCGCCAATGGTGGCAGGCCACACCACTGCTATGGGGCCCGTGAGCCTTGGGGGAGCGAGGAGGATAGGTGAGTATTGGGGGGGGGGGGGCAGGCTGCGGCGGCGGAGGAGCGGGTACACGCAGTAGCGGCTGCTGTAGCTACCACGTGTGCCCGCTGCTAAAGGGACATGAATATTCCCTCTTCTCCACTTCCATGGGCGTGGAGAAGAGGGAATATTCATTCTCTTTAGTAGCGGGCACGGAGGAGCGCTGAGCCGTGGCTCCTGCTTACAGTGCCCGCTACTAAAGAGAATGCATATTCACGCTTGTCAACGCTCATAGTCCCGGTGTGGAGAGGAGTGAATATGCCGGCAGCAGCAGCAGCTCACCTCGACAACTGAGAGCGCGCGCTGCTCAGATACCAACATGAACTGCTGGCAGACAGAAGACAGCAGCACTGGAGCAGAGGTGAGGAAGGAAGGCGAGTATAAGTGTTTATTTTTTGTGTGTGCAGTGATGGAGCCACACATACCAGGATTGGGGGATGAGGGGGCCACACATACCATTCCTGACCCCATTTCTGGCGATTGGATATTTCCCTGGATCTCGTGTATCCTGCTGCATATTGCTGTATATAACATAGGCTTACGTCATGTGAACAATGGCCAAATAGCTGATGGCTGAGAACTCGTCCTGTATGATAAAATCTGCGATGGAGGTCCCTAATACGGCTTCCAATGAAGATGTGAAATCATCCAAATGTGTATAAGAACTAGCGAGTGATAAAGGAGTCAATGGCAGGTAGGTAATAAGTCATTACCTGTCTGCCAATATCTTCTTCTGGAAGACTTCAAGATATCATGTATTACATATTACATATTATTCTGAAAGAGCACCATGTAATACCACATGTGTCCTGGAGAGGCCACTACGTCCAGCAAAACACAGCTGATTGCTGAGGGGGTTCACTGCCGGACCCCCGACTATCAACTGATCGCCTGCAAGTCCTCATTTGGGGACAGGAGTTGTTCACACTTGGCATATTTTGTGATTCATGAGGGGAGGACAGTAGCCGGATATAGACTTTTTCTATAAAGTCAGATTAAAGGGGTTTTCAGGAATGTTTTTATGTAATATATAGGAGGTTCCCAGTGGTAGAGAAAACACACAGAGCTTTACTTTCTCCTGCTGCTCCAGCTCTGGATCTTCAGCGCTTCCTGTGCTCTATTGTGACTGGCTGCAGGGGTGATGGCTCAACTTCAGCATACATCATTGCTGCAGCCAATCACTGAGCTTAGAAGCTCTGTCAGCGTGGGCCACTGAGCCAAGTGATTGGCTGCAGAGCTGCAGTCATGATGTCACCCTTGAAGCCAGTGACTAAAGATCAGCGGCAGCGGTGAAGTGCTGGAGCTGGAGCAGGAGGTAGTAAAGCTTCATCTGTTCTACTTAAGTGACGATTTATAGGATTTATATTTAAGTGATGAAAAAAAATTCTGAAATTTGTAAAAAAAAAAAATAAAAATAATTTGCTTGTGTCGCCACTTTCCGAGATCCGAAAGCCGCGGCGTTTTCATTTTTCGGGAATGGGGCTGCGTGAGGGCGAGTTTTTTGCACCACAAAGTGATGGTTATATTGATATCATTTTGGGGTATATACAATGTTTTGATTGTCTGTTATTTTATATTTTTTTCTTGTTGCAATGACTGAAAATCTGTAATTCTGGCATTTTATGTAATGTTCTAGTTATGCCGTTTACTAAATGGATTAATTTATTTTATATTTTGATGGATCTGACTTTTACAAACGCAGCGATACCAAATATGTGTATTTTTTAAATGTTTTATATTTCTTAATTTTTAATGGGGGGAAAACTGGGATGATTTGAACTTTTATACTTTTTTCATTTTTTTTTACTTTTCACTGTATTTGTTCGTCTCTTTAGGGGGCTTGAACCTGCGATCATCTGATTGCTTGTGCTATATACAGCATTGCTATATATAGCAGAAATCACGGTCTCCTATGAATACTAGCAACAGGCTGGCTGTCACAGGAATACAGTGATGACAGACAGTGTGCAGTGATGGGGCCACACATACCAGATTGGGGGGGTGAGGAGGCCCCACATACCAGGATTGGGGGATGAAGAGGCCACACATACCAAGATTGGGGGATGAGGAGGCCACAGATACCAAGATTGGTGGATGAGGAGGCCATACATACCAGGATTGGGGGGATGAGGGGGCCACACATACCAGGGGATTGGGGAATGAGAAGGCCACACATACCAGGATTGGGGGATGAGGAGGCCACACATACCAGGATTGGGGGATGAGGAGGCCATACATACCAGGATTGGGGGATGAGGAGGCCACACATACCAAGATTGGGGGATGAGGAGGCCACAGATACCAAGATTTGTGGATGAGGAGGCCATACATACCAGGATTGGGGGGATGAGGGGGCCACACATACCAGGGGATTGGGGAATGAGAAGGCCACACATACCAGGATTGGGGGATGAGGAGGCCACACATACCAGGATTGGGGGATGAGGAGGCCATACATACCAGGATTGGGGGATGAGGAGGCCACACATACCAAGATTGGGGGATGAGGAGGCCACAGATACCAAGATTTGTGGATGAGGAGGCCATACATACCAGGATTGGGGGATGAGGGGGCCATGCATACCAGGATTGGGGGATGAGGGGTGCCATATGTACCAGGACTGGGGGATGAGGGGTGCCATACATACCAGGATGGTGAAATTTTCCAGTAGCTGCTGCATTTCCTACCTTAGGCTTATACTCAACTCAATACGTTTTCCCAGTTTTTTTGTGGTAAAATTAGGGGCCTCGGCTTATACTCGGGTCGTCTTATTTAAAACATACGGTATTTTAAAATCAGTGAGTACGTGGTGCCCATAATACTGCAGGACTGTGTGGTGCATTATACTATATGGGGGCTGCATTTTACCCTTTGGGGTGTGAAATATACTGTATGGAGGACTATGGGGAGTGCATTATATTCTATCGAGGACCATGGGAAGTTCATTATACTATATGGAGGATTGTGGGGGGTGCATTATACTATATGGAGGATTTTGGAGGGTGCATTATACTATATGGAGGATTATGGGTGGCATATTATACTATATGGAAGTCTATGTGGGGCCATTATGATATTTTGAGGGCTATGTGGGGGGCCGTTATACTGTATGAAAGCAATTATACGGTGTGAAGGTTTGTGTGGGGTCTATTATACTGTTTGGAGGGCTGTGTGGGGCCATTATACTGTTTGGAGGGCTAGTGTGGGCCATTATACTGTATGTAGGCCCATTATACTGTATGGAGGGCTGTGTGGGAGTCACATTTGGGGGAATCATACTGTGTTAGGGTCACCATACTTTGCCTTGGGAGTTGAAGTGGGGTACAATAAGGTCATTATACTGTTCATGTAGAGGCTAATGTGAAGGAATGCACCATGGGGGTATCATACTGTGTTTGGGGGGCACTTTTATTGGCATCATACTTCATGGGGGCAATGAAAGAGGGATCTAGGACTTCAGTAGGAGGAAAATTAGAAAAGCGAAGTAAAGGCTGGAAAGTTGTGAGATCGGCTCTTCTGTGACACAGACAAATATTTCTTTGTTTTTTTGGTGGGGGGGTCCAATTAGAGCTTCTGCTATGGGGCCTCATGATTTCTATGTGCGCCCCTGGCCATAATCATCAACATTAACAGAAATAAACACTTGAAATAGATCACTTTGATTGTAATGACTCTATATAATATATGAGTTTCATTTTCAGCATTGAAGAACTAAAATAAATAAACTTTTTGATGATATTCTAATTTAGTGAGATGCACCTGTATATATAAGGGGTGTGAGTGTCATCATGCTATAAGGGGCTATGGGAGTCATCATGCTATATATAAGGGGCAGTGGGGCCATCATATTATATAAAATGGGGAGTGGGTGCCAGAATACAGTTTATAAGGGGCTGTGGGGACATCATACAGTATAAAGGGAGCTGTAGGGGCCATAATATAGTGTACAAGTGGGTGTGGGGGCCATCATACAGTATATATTGGGCTGCGGGGGCCATCATACAGTACTGTATATATGGGGCTGTGAGGGCCATTATACAGGATATAGGTTATTGTAGGGACCATCATGCCAGTTATAAGGAGTTGTAGAGACCTTCATACAGTGCATAGGGAGCTGTGTAGACCATCATACAATACATAGGGAGCTGTGTAGACCATCATACAGTGCATAGGGAGCTGTGGGGACCATTATGCAGTGCATAGGGAGCTGTGGGGACCATTATGCAGTGCATAGGGAGATGTGGGGACCATCATACAGGGCATAGGGAGCTGTGGGGACTATCATACAGAGCATAGGGAGCTGTAGGGACCATTATGCAATGCATAGGGAACTATGGGGACCATCATACAGTGCATGGGGGAACTGTGGGGACCATCATACAGTGTCTAGGGATCTGTGGGGACCATCGTGCAGTATCTAAGGAGCTGTGGGGACCATCATACAGTGTGTAGGGAGCTGTGGGGACCATCCTACAGTGTATAGGGAGCTGTGGGGACCATCATACAGAGTGTAGGGAGCTGTGGGGACCATGATATCAGTGCATATGGAGCTGTGGGTACCATCATACAGTGCATAGGGATCTGTGGGGACCATCATACAGTGCATAGGGAGCTGTGGGGACCATCATACAGAGCGTAGGGAGCTGTGGGGACCATGATACAGTGCATATGGAACTGTGGGTACCATCATACAGGGCATAGGAAGCTGTGGGGACCATGATACCAGTGCATACGGAGCTGTGGGGACCATCATACAGGGTATAGGGAGCTATGGGGATCATTATACAGTGCGTAGGGAGCTGTGGGGACCATCATACAGTGTGTAGGGATCTGTGGGGACCATCATACAGTGCATAGGGAGCTGTGGGGACCATCATACAGTGTGTAGTGAGCTGTGGGACTATCATACAATATACCGGGTGCTATGGGGGCACTCAGGACATTATTTCTTTTAAATGGGTGCATCATCAGAAATTTATTCTTTTCCCACCCCGAAATCATCGTCCATAGACTTGAAGAAGAACTTTGTAGTTGGGTGTAGTTTGATTGTGTCTTTAAGGGGGCATTATTACTTAAAGGGGATACTCAACGGTATTTGTTGCTTGGAGGGAACACTTCAGATATTGAAACTTTCATAAGAGCATATCTGGCATTATTACTTGCTAGGTAGCACAGTGGGGTCTTTACTACTTTCTATGGGACGCTATTATTTTTATAGGTCCCCTCTATCTGGCACACAGTCTTTGTAGCATTAATTGGTGGAGGGTAATCATAGTAATGACATAATTTTTGAAGTATTGAGGTTCCTATTCCACGTCGGAAGAGCAGGCAGCATGGGGAGGTTGTGCAGGGTGGGAATAGATGGGGACGGTGCTGGAAATGTGAGAAGTCAGATGGTCTTTGTACAGTGTGTTTTTTATGTAGAGGCAATGGTCATATCATAATACTATGTACTCACTGTGTAGTGTTGATGGTAGAGGGCATTGTGTAGCGGGATTATTATTGCCTTGTATAGAAGTAATTTTGGGAATATTGGTCTTTCAGTTGTGTATTTTAGGTTAGCAACAATGGTGTACTGTAATTATATATGTATAGGTCCTCTTTTAAGTGGCGGGGAGGTTGTATGGGGAAACACCTACTTTGGGGCTTTGGCCCCTGATCTTTTAGGACCCTAGCAACGTCCCGGCATACAAGGGATATCGGGCACAAAGTGTTCTGGACGTTTCCTTTACAGTATGAAGCATTTTCCACACAGTATCCTTCCTCTGTAATATACTCCAGGACTGGTGGGGCGCACTGTCGCTCCCTATTTCGCCATAACTCGGCCTCAGCACTGCAGTGCTGATCAGCAGGTCTGCTTACTTGTTCTTCGGTTTCGCGCACTATGTCTTCCACTACTGGCGCCCTTGAACCCTTGCACTGGTGACTCCCACTAGTACATCATATTCAGTGCTGCTTTGGGGTCCGTAACTCGGCGTCCAATCCAAGGACCCTTCTCTGTAAGGCCACTCTGTCTCATCTGTCCAAAAAAGTCGGGCCCACTTCATGGCCGCCTCATATAGAATGAATGGAGCAGCATTTTAGCATGCGGACCACCGTTCCAATCTAAAGGGGATGAGGGTTCCTGTAGATTGGAGCTTGTTTTCATTGGACAACCCCTTTAATCTTTCACACACTGTTTCTGCATTTCAGTCTATTTTTTGGTAAATATTCGATGACCTGGTGTAATTTCTGATGTGTTCTTCACCTGAGGTTGTATTGACCTCATTTTATAACTTCTAAGGACCAGACTTTTTTTAAATTTATCCTGAATAGAACACAATAGAATTGTATGGAAAACATTATTGTGTTCTTCACAATTCAAGGCGACGTGTCCTTATGAGATCTTTTTCTTGAAGGTATATGGCCCTCAGGTTCTTTATCACCATGCAATCTGACGAGCCAACTTAGACTAAGAGTGGCCACCACTGGGCATACACCATGGTGCAGCAAGGGCTAGCAATCTGTCCCTCCAATTGTGTGGGTACTTATTGCTTAGGGAATGTCAGTCCAATTCTTCTTTTTAAGAGGGTTCACTGTCTGTGCATCTCTGTGCCCGAAGAATATTAACCTGGTGTTACTGTATTACTGCTGTTCCAAGTGGCAAGCACATGGTTCTCTTAGAGACAGGACCCTTGGTTAAACCCAAGTAGACTTGAATTGGAAAGGCCACTGGTCTGAACCAGGACTCTGGTTGTGTACGGTGATGGCGGCATGCACGGTTTCTATGTACGTGTCTGTGTGTAGTCAGAAAAGCATTTCAGTAGTGGCCTAATAACTGCAAGGACCGACGGAGGTGTTGGACAAAGGTAACGAGTGGCTGCAGAACGGTTGGTAAATGTGGCCACTTCATGGGAATATTGGCCACTGATGACTGAGGCCTCCCTCCTGGTCTGGTCCTGGAGCCCCCCGGCCACTTGTTAAACATCTTTCCTGTTTTTTACTGTTACACAAGACCCTGTGTCTCCTGTATTCTGCGGCTGCGTCCCGTTCTTCAGTCTTCTTTCTGTAGCATGGTGTGTACGACGTCCTGTATACAATGTTACTGCTCCATCACAGACTGAACCCCAGAACAATTGTCATGGAGTTTGGTACCAGAGTTCTCTCTGTGTATGGAGCCCCCATATTTTGTGATTACTCTTATCATTCTCACTGTGTAAGGTGAAATCCAAGAAAAAAACACACAAAACAATATATATATATAAAATAAATTTTTTTATTGAAATAGCAATAAGCAACATTGTAATGAAAATATTACTGGTCCTTTAAGAAATTAAACTATGGTCACAGTCACTCTCAGATTGGCCCCGGTGGAGACCACAAAACGAGCTGCGGTCATTGGGGACCACCTGAGAGTCATTGGGACCCAAAGATCCAGAAGAAGGCAAAGAAACCCCCCCAAAAGAATTCTGATTCAGGGGGGGAAAAAATTCCTTCCTGACCCCATTTCTGGCGATCGGATGTTTCCCTGGATCTCGTGTATCCTGCTGCATATTGCTGTATATAACATAGGCTTACGTCATGTGAACAATGGCCAAATAGCTGTTGGCTGAGAACTCGTCCTGTATGATAAAATCTGCGATGGAGGTTCCTAATACGGCTTCCAACGAAGATGTGACATCATCCAAATGTGTATAAGAGCTAGCGAGTGATAAAGGAGACAATGGCTGGTAGGTAATAAGTCATTACCTGTCTGCCAATATCTTCTTCTGGAAGACTTCAAGATATCATGTATTATATATTACATATTATTCTGAAAGAGCACCATGTAATACCACATGTGTCCTGGAGAGGCCGCTACGTCCAGCAAAACACAGCTGATTGCTGAGGGTGTCACTGCCGGACCCCCGACTATCAACTGATCGCCTGCAAGTCCTCATTTGGGGGCAGGAGTTGTTCACACTTGGCATATTTTGTGATTCATGAGGGGAGGACAGTAGCCGGATATAGACTTTTTCTATAAAGTCAGATTAAAGGGGTTTTCAGGAATGTTTTTATGTAATATATAGGAGGTTCCCAGTGGTAGAGAAAACACACAGAGCTTTACTTTCTCCTGCTGCTCCAGCTCTGGATCTTCAGCGCTTCCTGTGCTCTATTGTGACTGGCTGCAGGGGTGATGGCTCAACTTCAGCACACATCATTGCTGCAGCCAATCACTGAGCTTAGAAGCTCTGTCAGCGTGGCCCACTGAGCCAAGTGATTGGCTGCAGAGCTGCAGTCATGAAGTCACCCTTGAAGCCAGTGAGTAAAGATCAGCGGCAGCGGTGAAGTGCTGGAGCTGGAGCAGGAGGTAGTAAAGCTTCATCTGTTCTACTTAAGTGACGATTTATAGGATTTATATTTAAGTGATGAAAAATAATTTGCTTGTGTCGCCACTTTCCGAGATCTGAAAGCCGCGGCGTTTCCATGTTTCGGGAATGGGGCTGCGTGAGGGCTGGTTTTTTGCACCACAAACTGATGGTTATATTGATATCATTTTGGGGTATATACAATGTTTTGATTGTCTGTTATTATATATTTTTTTCTTGATGCAACGACTGTAAATCTGTAATTCTGGCATTTTATGTAATTTTCTAGTTACGCCGTTTACTAAATGGATTAATTTATTTTAGATTTTGATGGATCTGACTTTTACAGATGCAGCGATACCAAATATGTGTATTGTTTAAATGTTTTATATTTCTTAATTTTTAATGGGGGGAAAACTGGGATGATTTGAACTTTTATACTTTTTCATTTTTTTTTACTTTTCACTGTATTTGTTCATCTCTTTAGGGGGCTTGAACCTGCGATCATCTGATTGCTTGTGCTATATACAGCATTGCTATATATAGCAGAAATCACGGTCTCCTATGAACACTAGCAACAGGCTGCTGTCACAGGAATCCAGTGATGACAGACACAGGGATCTTCAGTGATCAAGTCACGGGTGCGCCAATGAAGAGATGGAATGGTGCACCCCCTGCTGGCGCACATTAAATGCCGCTGTCACACACTGATAGCAAGATTTAATAGGCTAACTGTCGTGGGCAGAGCTCCGCTCAACCTGCGACTGTTAGAGGCATATGATTGCTGAATAACACAGCCATCATCTGCCGAGAAAGATGCAGACTCGGCGTGTGAGCCTGCAAGAAATGCGGGGAGCAGAATTATGACGGATATAGTCCTTCATAAGTTAAGATGCATTTCTTAGTTAAAGAGTGACCGTCATTAACTGTATTTTCTAGACTATATGACGCACTTTTTAACAACAAAAAATCTTGCTCAGTATTCTGTGCGTCCTATAGACCAGAAGCAGAGTCCTATCAAGTATGCTTATCATGTGTCTGGCACCTGCCGGAGCAGATTTCAGCTGATCGTGGGGGTGCCAGGTGTCAGACCCTCCGATCTCATACTGATGAGCTATCTTACAGATAGGTCATCAATTCTTAAGTCCCAAATAACCCTTTAAGGGGACTGGGAATGAAATCACCACCAAGGCACCAACAGAATAATAAATATGTCCTTGTATAAACTGTTGGTTCATTATAAGCTCATTGTCTACACAATGTAGAAATGAATGATTTATACAGGGGCATCTTTATAAACTCATTACACAGTGGTATTTCACAATGGTGGTGGTTTAGGGGCCTGAAATGAAGTGATGGGTTACCTTTAATACATCCATGAACATTCACACACATACACACTCACCTCAACACACACATACATACACACACAAACACACAGACAGAAATACACACTCACCTCTATACACATACAATAAACACACGTGCACACACCCCTTCAGTGCTGCAGTGCTCAGTACACAAACACACAGACCGTTAGTCCAGGGACACACAAACCATCACACAGCCACCCCTTTATTGAAGGGGTCACAGATACACACCCCTTCAGTGCTGGGGTCACAGACACACATCCCTTTGGTACTGAGGTCACACAAACAGACACCAACACACACCTTCAGTGCTGGAGCCACACACACAGCCCTTCAGTGCTGCATTTCAGGGGACATGTACACATGTGCCAAACACACGTGCACACACACCTTCAGTGCTGCAGTGTTGAAGACAGAAACACACTCCCCATTAGAGCAGGGACACACAAACCATCACACAGCCACCCCTTTATTGATGGGGCCATAGAGAGACACCCCTTCATTGCTGGGTTCACAGACACACATCCCTTTGGTGCTGAGGTCACACAAACAGACACAGACACACACCTTCAGTGCTGGGGCCACAGACACAGCCCTTCAGTGCTGCATTTCAGGGGACATGTACACGTGTGCTAAACACACGTGCGTACACCCCTTCAGTGCTGCAGTGTTGAGGAAACAAGCACACACCCCATTAGTGCAGGGACACGCAAACCATCACACAGCCTCCCGGTTATTGATGGGGCCATAGAGACACACATCTTTATTGCTGGGGTCACAGACACACATCCCTTTGGTGCTGAGGTCACACAAACAGACACAGACACACACCTTCCGTGCTGGGGCCACACACACAGCCCTTCAGTGCTGCATTTCTGGAGACATGTACATGTGTGCCAAACACACGTGCACACAACCCTTCAGTGATGCAGTGTTGAGGACACAATACACACCCCATTAGTGCAGGGACACACAAACCATCACACAGCCACCCCTTTATTAATGGGGCCATAGAGACACAGCCCTTCATTTCTGGGGTCACAGACACACATCCCTTTGGTGCTGAGGTCACACAAACAGACACAGACACACACCTTCAGTGCTGGGGCCACACACACAGCCCTTCAGTGCTGCATTTCAGGGAACATGTACACGTGTGCCAAACACACGTGCACACACCCCTTCAGTGTTGCAGTGATGAGGAAACAAGCACACACCCCATTAGTGCAGGGACACATAAACCATCACACAGCCACCCCGTTATTGATGGGGCCATAGAGACACACATCTTTATTGCTGGGGTCACAGACACACATCCCTTTGGTGCTGAGGTCACACAAACAGACACACACCTTCAGTGCTGGGGCCACACACACAGACCTTCAGTGCTGCATTTCTGGAGACATGTACATGTGTGCCAAACACACGTGCACACATCCCTTCAGTGCTGCAGTGTTGAGGACAAAAAAACACACCCCATTAGTGCAGGGACACACAAACCATCACACAGCCACCCCTTTATTGATGGGGCCATAGAGACACAACCCCTTCATTGCTGGGGTCACAGACACACATCCCTTTGGTGCTGAGGTCACACAAACAGACACAGACACGCACTTTCAGTGCTGGGGCCACACACACAGCCCTTAAGTGCCGCATTTCTGGAGACATGTACATGTGTGCCAAACACACGTGCACACACCCCTTCAGTGCTGCAGTGTTGAGGACACAAACACACACCCCATTAGTGCAGGGACACACAAACCATCACACAGCCACCCCTTTATTGATGGGGCCATAGAGACACAACCCCTTCATTGCTGGGGTCACAGACACACATCCGTTTGGTGCTGAGGTCACACAAACAGACACACACCTTCAGTGCTGGGGCCACCCACACAGTCCTTCAGTGCTGCATTTCAGGGGACATGTACACGTGTGCCAAACACACGTGCACACACCCCTTTAGTGCTGCGGTGTTGAGGAAACAAGCACACACCTCCTTAGTGCAGGGACACGCAAACCATCACACAGCCTCCCCGTTATTGATGGGGCTATAGAGACACACATCTTTATTGCTGGGGTCACAGACACACATCCCTTTGGTGCTGAGGTCACACAAACAGACACAAACACACATCTTCAGTGCTGGGGCCACCCACACAGTCCTTCAGTGCTGCATTTCAGGGAACATGTACACGTGTGCCAAACACACGTGCACACACCCCTTCAGTGCTGCAGTGTTAAGGACACAAACACACACCCCATTAGTGCAGGGACACACAAACCATCACACAGCCACCCCTTTATTGATGGGGCCATAGAGACACAACCCCTTCATTGCTGGTGTCACAGACACACATCCCTTTGGTGCTGAGGTCACACAGACAGACACAGACACACACTTTCAGTTTCTGGGGCCACACACACAGCCCTTAAGTGCCGCATTTCTGGAGACATGTACATGTGTGCCAAACACACATGCACACAACCCTTCAGTGCTGCAGTGTTGAGGACACAAACACACACCCCATTAGTGCAGGGACACACAAACCATCACACAGCCACCCCTTTATTGATGGGGCCATAGAGACACAACCCCTTCATTGCTGGTGTCACAGACACACATCCCTTTGGTGCTGAGGTCACACAAACAGACACAGACACACACTTTCCGTGCTGGGGCCACACACACAGCCCTTAAGTGCTGCATTTCTGGAGACATGTACATGTGTGCCAAACACACGTGCACACACCCCTTCAGTGCTGCAGTGCTGAGGACACAAACACACACCCCATTAGTGCAGGGACACACAAACCATCACACAGCCACCCCTTTATTGATGGGGCCATAGAGACACAACCCCTCCATTGCTGGGGTCACAGACACACATCCCTTTGGTGCGGAGGTCACACAAACAGACACACACCTTCAGTGCTGGGGCCACCCACACAGTCCTTCAGTGCTGCATTTCAGGGGATATGTACACGTGTGCCAAACACACGTGCACACACCCCTTTAGTGCTGCGGTGTTGAGGAAACAAGCACACATCTCATTAGTGCAGGGACACGCAAACCATCACACAGCCTCCCCGTTATTGATGGGGCCATAGAGACACACATCTTTATTGCTGGGGTCACAGACACACATCCCTTTGGTGCTGAGGTCACACAAACAGACACACACCATCAGTGCTGGGGCCACACACACAGCCCTTCAGTGCTACATTTCTGGAGACATGTACATGTGTGCCAAACACACGTGCACACTCCCTTTCAGTGCTGCAGTGTTGAGGACACAAACACACACCCCATTAGTGCAGGGACACACAAACCATCACACATGCACCCCTTTATTGATGGGGTCACAGAGACACCCCTTCATTTCTGGGGTCACAGACACACATCCCTTTGGTGTTGAGGTCACACAAACAGACACAGACACACACCTTCAGTGCTGGGGCCACACACACAGCCCTTCAGTGCTGCATTTCAGGTAACATGTACATGTGTGCCAAACACACGTGCACACACCCCTTGTTGCAGTGATGAGGAAACAAGCACACACCCCATTAGTGCAGGGACACACAAACCATCACACAGCCACCCCGTTATTGATGGGGCCATAGAGACATACATCTTTATTGCTGGGGTCACAGACACACATCCCTTTGGTGCTGAGGTCACACAAACAGACACACACCTTCAGTGCTGGGGCCACACACACAGTCCTTCAGTGCTGCATTTCAGGGGATATGTACACGTGTGCCAAACACACGTGCACACACCCCTTTAGTGCTGCGGTGTTGAGGACACAAACACGCACCCCATTAGTGCAGGGACACACAAACCATCACACATGCACCCCTTTATTGATGGGGTCACAGAGACACCCATTCATTTCTGGGGTCACAGACACACATCCCTTTGGTGCTGAGATCACACAAACAGACACAGACACACACCTTCAGTGCTGGGGCCACACACACAGCCCTTCAGTGCTACATTTCTGGAGACATGTACATGTGTGCCAAACACACGTGCACACTCCCCTTCAGTGCTGCAGTGTTGAAGACACAAACACACACCCCATTAGTGCAGGGACACACAAACCATCACACAGCCACCCCTTTATTAATGGGGCCATAGAGACACAGCCCTTCATTGCTGGGGTCACAGACACACATCCCTTTGGTGCTGAGGTCACACAAACAGACACAGACACACACCTTCAGTGCTGGGGCCACACACACAGCCCTTCAGTGCTACATTTCTGGAGACATGTACATGTGTGCCAAACACACGTGCACACTCCCCTTCAGTGCTGCAGTGTTGAGGACACAAACACACACCCCATTAGTGCAGGGACACACAAACCATCACACAGCCACCCCTTTATTAATGGGGCCATAGAGACACGGCCCTTCATTGCTGGGGTCACAGACACACATCCGTCTGGTGCTGAGGTCACACAAACAGACACAGACACACACCTTCAGTGCTGGAGCCACACACACAGCCCTTCAGTGCTGCATTTCAGGGGAGATGTACACGTGTGCCAAACACACGTGCACACACCCCTTCAGTGCTGCAGTGTTGAGGACACAAAACACACCCCATTAGTGCAGGGACACACAAACCATCACACATGCACCCCTTTATTGATGGGGTCACAGAGACACCCCTTCATTTCTGGGGTCACAGACACACATCCCTTTGGTGCTGAGGTCACACAGACAGACACACACCTTCAGTGCTGGGGCCACCCACACAGCCCTTCAGTGCTGCATTTCAGGGGAAATATACACGTGTGCCAAACACACGTGCACACACCCCTTCAGTGCTGCAGTGTTGAGGAAACAAGCACACACCCCATTAGTGCAGGGACACGCAAACCATCACACAGCCTCCCCGTTATTGATGGGGCCATAGAGACACACATCTTTATTGCTGGGGTCACAGACACACATCTCTTTGGTGCTGAGGTCACACAAACAGACACAGACACACACCTTCATTGCTGGGGCCACATACACAGCCCTTCAGTGCTGCATTTCAGGGGAAATGTACACGTGTGCCAAACACACGTGCACACACCCCTTCAGTGCTGCAGTGTTGAGGACACAAACACACACCCCATTAGTGCAGGGACACACAAACCATCACACAGCCACCCCTTTATTGATGGGGCCATAGAGACACAACCCCTTCATTGCTGGGGTCACAGACACACATCCCTTTGGTGCTGAGGTCACACAAACAGACACACACCTTCAGTGCTGGGGCCACCCACACAGCCCTTCAGTGCTGCATTTCAGGGGAAATATACACGTGTGCCAAACACACGTGCACACACCCCTTCAGTGCTGCAGTGTTGAGGAAAGAAGCACACACCCCATTAGTGCAGGGACACGCAAACCATCACACAGCCTCCCCGTTATTGATGGGGCCATAGAGACACACATCTTTATTGCTGGGGTCACAGACACACATCCCTTTGGTGCTGAGGTCACACAAACAGACACAGACACACACCTTCAGTGCTGGAGCCACACACAGCCCTTCAGTGCTGCATTTCAGGGGAGATGTACACGTGTGCCAAACACACGTGCACACACCCCTTCAGTGTTGCAGTGTTGAGGACACAAACACACACCCCATTAGTGCAGGGACACACAAACCATCACATATGCACCCCTTTATTGATGCGGTCACAGAGACACCCCTTCATTTCTGGGGTCACAGACACACATCCCTTTGGTGCTGAGGTCACACAAACAGACACAGACACACACCTTCAGTGCTGGGGCCACACACACAGCCCTTCAGTGCTACATTTCAGGGGACATGTACATGTGTGCCAAACACACGTGCACACTCCCCTTCAGTGTTGCAGTGTTGAGGACACAAACACACACCCCATTAGTGCAGGGACACACAAACCATCACACATGCACCCCTTTATTGATGGGGTCACAGAGACACCCCTTCATTTCTGGCGTCACAGACACACATCCCTTTGGTGCTGAGGTCACACAAACAGACACAGACACACACCTTCAGTGCTGGGGCCACACACACAGCCCTTCAGTGCTACATTTCTGGAGACATGTACATGTGTGCCAAACACACGTGCACACTCCCCTTCAGTGCTGCAGTGTTGAGGACACAAACACACACCCCATTAGTGCAGGGACACACAAACCATCACACAGCCACCCCTTTATTAATGGGGCCATAGAGACACAGCCCTTCATTGCTGGGGTCACAGACACACATCCCTTTGGTGCTGAGGTCACACAAACAGACACAGACACACACCTTCAGTGCTGGAGCCACACACACAGCCCTTCAGTGCTGCATTTCAGGGGAGATGTACACGTGTGCCAAACACACGTGCACACACCCCTTCAGTGTTGCAGTGTTGAGGAAACAAGCACACACCCCATTAGTGCAGGGACACGCAAACCATCACACAGTCTCCCCGTTATTGATGGGGCCCTAGAGACGCACATCTTTATTGCTGGGGTCACAGACACACATCCCTTTAGTGCTGAGGTCAAACAGACACAGACACACACCTTCAGTGCTGGGCCACACACACAGCCCTTCAGTGCTGCATTTCAGGGGACATGTACACATGTGCCAAACACACGTGCACACACCCCTTCAGTGCTGCAGTGTTGAGGACACAAACACACACCCCATTAGTGCAGGGACACACAAACCATCACACAGCCACCCCTTTATTAATGGGGCCATAGAGACACAACCCCTTCATTGCTGGGGTCACAGACACACATCCCTTTGGTGCTGAGGTCACACAAACAGACACACACCTTCAGTGCTGGGGCCACCCACACAGCCCTTCAGTGCTGCATTTCAGGGGAAATATACACGTGTGCCAAACACACGTGCACACACCCCTTCAGTGCTGCAGTGTTGAGGAAACAAGCACACACCCCATTAGTGCAGGGACACGCAAACCATCACACAGCCTCCCCGTTATTGATGGGGCCATAGAGACACACATCTTTATTGCTGGGGTCACAGACACACATCCCTTTGGTGCTGAGGTCACACAAACAGACACAGTCACACACCTTCAGTGCTGGGGCCACACACACATCCCTTCAGTGCTGCATTTCAGGGACATGTACACATGTGCCAAACACACGTGCACACACCCCTTTAGTGCTGCGGTGTTGAGAAAACAAGCACACACCCCATTAGTGCAGGGACACACAAACCATCACACATGCACCCCTTTATTGATGGGGTCACAGAGACACCCCTTCATTTCTGGGGTCACAGACACACATCCCTTTGGTGCTGAGGTCACACAAACAGACACAGACACTCACCTTCAGTACTGGGGCCACACACACAGCCCTTCAGTGCTACATTTCTGGAGACATGTACATGTGTGCCAAACACACGTGCACACTCCCCTTCAGTGCTGCAGTGTTGAGGACACAAACACACACCCAATTAGTGCAGGGACACACAAACCATCACACAGCCACCCCTTTATTAATGGGGCCATAGAGACACAGCCCTTCATTGCTGGGGTCACAGACACACATCCCTTTGGTGCTGAGGTCACACAAACAGACACAGACACACACCTTCAGTGCTGGAGCCACACACACAGCCCTTCAGTGCTGCATTTCAGGGGAGATGTACACGTGTGCCAAACACACGTGCACACACCCCTTCAGTGCTGCAGTGTTGAGGAAACAAGCACACACCCCATTAGTGCAGGGACACGCAAACCATCACACAGCCTCCCCGTTATTGATGGGGCCATAGAGACACACATCTTTATTGCTGGGGTCACAGACACACATCCCTTTGGTGCTGAGGTCACACAAACAGACACAGACACACACCTTCAGTGCTGGGGCCACACACACATCCCTTCAGTGCTGCATTTCAGGGACATGTACACATGTGCCAAACACACGTGCACACACCCCTTCAGTGCTGCAGTGTTGAGGACACAAACACACACCCCATTAGTGCAGGGACACACAAACCATCACACAGCCACCCCTTTATTGGTGGGGTCATAGGCACACATCCCTTTATTGGTGGGGTCAGAGACACACATCCCTTTATTGGTGGAATCACAGACACACATCCTTTTAGTGCTGGGGTCACAGACACACATCCCTTTATTGGTGGGATCACAGACACACATCCTTTTAATGCTGGGGTCACAGACACACATGCCTTTATTGGTGGGGTCACAGACACACATCCTTTTAGTGCTGGGGTCACAGACACACTTCCCTTTAGATCTGGGGTCACACAAACCTTCAATGCTGTGCCTACACACACAGTCACATGCACGCACACCTACCTTCTTGCTGAATCCCAAAAAGTCTACTCACTTGATAATTGCCAGACGTATGATAGTTACTCCACAGATCTCAGAGCAGCCTTGAGGAAGGTCAGGAAGAAAGAAAACAATGCAGCTAATAATCATCTGGAAATATCATGGGGATGAGGACACAGTCCATACAGCACACACTGCAGATCTCTTCCTGATCCTGCTCTGCTGTTTGTGCTGTGACCCAATGCTGTGCAGCCAGTCCTCCTCCCTTTCCGATGTGACCCGATCCCCAGCGTTCAGTGATGAGCTACTTACCTGGACTGGTCCTCTTCAAGCTGTGACACAAGATGGCTCAGGAATAGAACTTTGTACATTCTGTAGCAGTTATGATGTCATGTGAGGTCTATGATGTCATGTTCTCGGTGCTGTCATGTGCTTTGTGATGTCATCATAACGGACACTGCTGTTTTATGTATCAAGTTTACACTTCAGGAAATAAATTACTAAACAAAAAAGTCACAGACTGCAAATATCCCACAGCCCCATGTTATAATTCATGACAGCTATTTAAATGAACCTTTATTTTAATCCATATAACCTACTGCTATATGAAAAAAACCTCGAGACATGAACTGGAATTTAAATTGTCGTGCATGCAGCATGTAAGAGCATGTTCACACATGGCCACTAACCAGAAAAAAACTAAGACAGAAATACAATACTCAAACACCCTGCAGTAAATAAATAAATCGCAATAGTGCATGAAAATAATAAAGCGTACTTAGTTAACATAATTTTGATTGAAATAATGCGAAAGCCATCCCGTGTCGTCACGGCGACCCTTATGGGACAGTCCTAACTCTAATATTTAAAACTTTACCGATGGCTTTCACATTATTTTGATCACAATTCTGTTAACTAAGTCCCCTTTGTTATTTTCATGCACTATTGCGGTTTATTTTACTGCAGGGGTTTTTTGTATTGTGTTTCTGTCTTTGTCTTCTACTGCTATGTGAGTTACAGGAAAACACTGGACTAAAATCACTGACTGCGGTGGAATCCCCAATAAAATGTACATTTTATTTCCTTAAATAACATTTTCCTATACACACCTTACCTAATAATCGTGACATTTTGTGGAGCGTGCCAAATACTACTCTCCATTTAAAGTCTACCAGCTGTGTTTTCTTGAACCTATTCACACTTGGTCGCAGACCAATACCACACTACAAGGCCAATGCCTAAAACCGTGGTCATCAGATGTGATCCCATATTACTGCCGTAAACATCCTGAAATTTTTGGGAACTGTCAAATATTATACTCCATTTAACCCCTTTAAAGCATGGGGCGTAATAGTACGCACTAGGCTATCACCCCCGGTTCAGTGAGGGCTCCGGCGCTGAGCCCCCACTGAACCGGGCACATGTCGGCTGATTTATACAGCTGACATGTGCCCCCAACAGCCGCGGGTGGAATCGCAATCCACCCGCGGCTGTTAACATGTTAAATGCCGCTGTCAATCTCTGACAGCGGCATTTAACAGCGCTGCGCCGGAAGCGCATCACTTACCCCGCCCATCGGTGACCCCGTCACGTAATCGCGGGTCACTGATGGGTGGGCATGACAACTCTGGGTCTGCAGCAGACCCCAGTGATTGTCATGTACTGACTCTATGAGCGCCACCTAGTGGTCGGCGCTCATAGCACAGGAGCATTTCTGCTACATAGAGCTGATCTGCTCATCACCTCTATGTAGCAGAGGTGATTGGACAGTTGCTGCTTCTAGTCTCCTAATGAGACTATAGAAGCAAGCAAAAAGTGTACAAAAAAAATGTTTTTGAAAATATTAAAAAAAAATAAAAAATATATAAAAGTTTAAATCACCCCCCTTTCGTCCCATTCAAAATAAAATTCTAAAAATACCACCCACATACACATATTTGGTATCGCCGTGTTCAGAATCGCCCGATCTATCAATATAAAAAAGAATTAATCCGATCGGTAAACGGCGTAACGAGAAAAAAATTCTAAACGCCAGAATTATGTTTTTTGGTCGCCGCAACATTGCAATAAAATGCAATAACGGGTGATCAAAACATCGGATCTACCCCAAAATGGTATCAATAAAAACTTCAGCTCGGTGTGCAAAAAATAAACCCGGTCCCAGATCCCGAAAAATGGAGACGCTACGGGTCTTGTAAAATTGCGCCATTTTATTTTTTTAATTATGGCACTTTGCAAAGCACTTCATTAGTTTCTTTGGCGTCATATCCATAAAATGATGATATTAAAGTGGCCTCCAGACCCTGCTTTTCCCCAGTGCAGGAGCGTTGCTGGGGTCCTAAGAGATCAGGGACCCCAGCCCCAAAGTACATGTTTCCCCATATAACCTCCCTGCCACTTAAAAGAGGATTTATACATATTTAATTACAGTACACCACTGTTACTAATCTAAAATACACTATACAAAGACCAATATTCCCAAAATTACTACTATACAAGGCCAAAATGATCCTGCTACACAATGTCCTCTACCATCACCACCACACAGTGAGTCCATATATGAAAGAAAACCCCGCAGGGTAAAAGACGATCAAAGGAGTCCAGGGAGTATAAAATCTATCATATTTATTCAGCAATAGAAGAATAGGATGATGGGGGAAGGGACACAACACATATGTGATTGTTAGACATGTAAGCGAAAAAAAGCAAGGCACACAAGGAAGGGGCCATTCCTGGTATAATGGCTGTCTATAGGATCATCATGGGTATACTAAAATATCCCAAAATAGACACCGCACATATTCCACTGGGGGCAACAGTCATCATATGCAGGTGCATCTCACTAAATTAGAATATCATCAAAAAGTTAATTTATTTGAGTTCTTCAATACAAAAAGTGAAACTCCTATATTATCTAGAGTCATTACAGACAGAGAGATCTATTTCAAGTGTTTATTTCTTTTAATGTTGACGATTATGGCTTACAGCCAATGAAAACACAAAAGTCATTATCTCAGTAAATTAGAATAATTAACAAAAAACACCTGCAACGGCTTCCTAAGTGTTTAAAAATGTCCCATAGTCTGTTTCAGTAGGCTCCACAATCATGGGGAAGACTGCTGACTTGACAGATGTCCAGAAGGCAGTCATTGACACCATCCACAAGGTCCCAGAGTTCCAATTTTCCTTTGGAAATCAAGGTCCCAGAGTCTGGAGGAAGAGTGGAGAGGCCACAAGCCAAGCTGCTTGAGGTCTAGGGTGAAGTTTCCACAATCAGTGATGGTTTGGGGGGCCATGTCATCTGCTGGTGTAGGTCCACTGTGTTTTATCAACACCAAAGTCAGCGCAGCCGTCTACCAGGAAATTTTACAGCACTTCATGCTTCCCTCTGCTGACAAGCTTTTTGGAGATGGAAATGTCATTCTCCAGCAGGACTTGGCCCCTGTCCACACTGCCAAAAGTACCAATACCTGGTTTACACAACAGTATCACTGTGCTTGATTGGTCAGCAAACTCACATGACCTTAACCCCATAGAGAATCTATTATAGAGAATCTATGGGGTATTGTCAAGAGGAAGATAAGAGACACCAAACCAACAAAGCAGACAAGCTGAAGGCTGCTATCAAAGCCACCTGGGCTTCCATAACACTTCAGCAGTGCCACAGGCTGATCCCTCCATGCCACGCCGCATTGATGCAGTAATTGATGCAAAAGGAGCCTGACCAAGTATTGAGGGCATTTACTGAACATACATTTCAGTAGGCCAACATTTCGGATTTTAAAAACATTTTTCAAGCTGATGTTATAAAGTATTTTAATTTACTGAGATAATGACTTTTGTGATTTCATTGGCTATAAGCCATAATGAGTGGCGTACCGCCAATGATGGCAGGCCACACCACTGCTATGGGGCCCGTGAGCCTCGGGGGAGCGAGGAGGATAGGTGAGTATTGGGGGGTGGGAGGTTCCGGCGGCGGAGGAGCAGGCACACTCAGTAGCGGCTGCTGTAGCTACCACGTGTGCCCGCTGCTAAAGGGACATGAATACAACCTCTTCTCCACTTCCATGGGCGTGGAGAAGAGGAAATATTCATTCTCTTTAGTAGCGGGCACGGAGGAGCGCTGAGCCGTTCACCTGTTGGCATATTCACTCCTCTCCACGCCGGGACTATGAGCATTGACAAGCATGAATATGCATTCTCTTTAGTAGCGGGCACTGTAAGCAGGAGCCACGGCTCAGCGCTCCTCCGTGCCCGCTACTAAAGAGAATGAATATTCCCTCTTCTCCACGCCCATGGAAGTGGAGAAGAGGTAATATTCATGTCCCTTTAGCAGCGGGCACACGTGGTAGCTACAGCAGCCGCTACTGAGTGTGCCCGCTCCTCCGCCGCCGCAACCTCCCACCCCCCAATACTCACCTATCCTCCTCGCTCCCCCGAGGCTCACGTGCTACATAGCAGTGGTGTGGCCTGAGGGTGTTCACTGCCAGATCCCCGACTATCAACTGATCGCCTGCAAGTCCTCATTTTGGGACAGAAGTTGTTCACACTTGGCATATTTTGTGATTCATGAGGGGAGGACAGTAGCCGGATATAGACTTTTTCTATAAAGTCAGATTAAAGGGGTTTTCAGGAATGAGGGGTGCCATATGTACCAGGATTGGGGGATGAGGGGTGCCATACACACCAGGATTGGTGATGAGGGAGCCATACATACCAGGATTGGGGGATGAGGGTGACGCGCCCCCTGGGACATATTCCTTTTTGAGGGGAATACCCGGCACCGGATCAGATGGGGGGTTGTAGTCTCCGAGCGGCTGTGACCCGGTCCCGTGCCCAGGGCGTCAAGCTCAGTGTTATGTGGCAGTCTTTACTGATGTTATTAAAGTTCGTTGTGTCGACTACGCCACCCGTTGTGATGCGGTCACTGAGGCCGCCGCTGCAGCAGGGTCCGCTGAGGCTGATGGTGGATGCGCAGCTTGGTGGGATAACCCCCAACGGGAGGGGTATAGCCTCAGAGGGGACAGGCGCAGAGGATGGGGGTTGTGGTGGTGCGGTGCAGCCGGTAATGATGACAGACTCGGGTTGTGCAGTTAAGGGTCTTTACTTACTGCAGATGTTCCTGATCACTCTAGCTCCAAGTGACCTCCCGAGCCGTGCTGCGTCCACCAGGTCCTGGATCCGGCCAACCCCCAAACAAGTCCGGAGCGTGGCCCTGAGCTCTCCCTCTGTCCTTTCTTCAGCCGTCCCCACCAGTGATTCACCTAAATCCAGCTCCCTCGGGCCTTCTGTTGGGCAACCTTTGGCCTCAGGTTCCCTGACCCTCCATGTGGTGTGCCTTCAGGGTGAATGTAGTGGGTGACCGTGACAGACACTGCCCACGGTCTCCGGTCTCTGGCTGGGGAATGTCTCTACCCCCACCAGCTTGGGTTCCGGTACCCTTCTGCTGACTCCTCACCCGGTGATCTGATTTGGGTTCTTGGGTCCCTTCTTTGTCCCCCTCTGGGTCTTTCTCACTGCTCCTCTCTCGCTTTCTCCTCAGGGCTGCTCTTCCTCTCTGTTACTGACAGGATGTCCTCTGCCTTCTTCCTCCTGACAGACTTGTCTTCTGCAACTGACTGACCCTGATTCTAGATGGTGCCCTCCTTATATATCCCTCTATGTGTGAGCTCAGGTGACCAGCACCCAATGAGCTCCTAACACTACCCAGACTGCTCCCCCTATCTGCCCCTACACTACATGGGATGTTCCTCCCCCCTCCCACTCCAGCCAGGAACAGGCTCGGTCGCACCTGCACATTTCTAAGTGGGAGTGCCGTCGGCCTGCTCCTCTGGAATGGGATGTATGTAGTGCATGCAGTCTATCTGAGCTCAGTTCCACACTCCTTCCTTACCCGGGAGTGGAATATCACACCTCTGGGTTGAGGTGCAATACTCCTGTAGCAGCCGAATCCTCAGGGTGCTACATTCCCCCCTGGTAAATCACAGCACGTCCTCGGGCTGCAAAGACATAAAACACCAAAACATACAAATTTTTATAAACATGTAAAACATATAAAACATATATATATAAAACTTTCTCGTCGTCTCTTTCTTTCTTCTGTTCCTCTGGTCACCGTGCAACTCGTGACCAGGTAAAGTGCGACAGTCTTTTGAAAAACAGTTTCTCATATAAAACCGGTAGGGGGCGCTTTAGGAAGCGCAACTATGTACAGGGAAGTTTTGGCCGTTCTCAGTCCCCGGCCAGGTAAAGGGAAAGGAATGGCTGCTCACAGTCCTCAGCCTGGTATGGAAGGGGTCACACAGGTAACAGTTCACTGGTCCCAACGGGGACTACTTTAGCAGCAACAGTTTCAGTTTCTATATACCCCGATCGGGTAACTATTTACAGCTCCTGCTCTGCCGCACTCAACGGCGTCTTCCTCCTGCTCTTAGCTTACGGCTGGTGGTAACTTCAGACCCGTCCGGCCATGTGAGCTGGCTGAACAAGTCCTCCCCCAGGTGTGGCACCCTTGGTATTGCGGGCGCGGGCACGGTGGTGATGGCGCCCGGGTTGCCCAGGCCTTGCGGCCAGGCCTGGGGCACCTGGAAGGTGAAGGGCACCGTTAGGACGGCGGCGCCCTGTGCTACCTGGCCTTGCGGCCAGGCCGGAGGCTCCGCGGAGGTAGGGGGCGCTGTTGGTGATGCGGCGCCCGGGGGTACTAGGCCTTGCGACCAGGCTGGTGGTATTTCCTGCTTTGTCACGCTCCGGGTCGAGGCGCGTGACGTCACAGGGGTCGCGGCGGCGGCTTCCGGTCGGGGCCTAGTCCATGGCGGTGACCTGGCGGCTACGGGCACAGCAGGGGGACTTTCGGGCTCTGCGACGGGGAGCTGGGGCAGGTAAGCGGTGTCACGGCTTGGGGTATAGGCGTCCCCTTTACCTGCCTCCATGCGTTCGGCTCCCTCCTCGGCGCCGTCTCCGGCCTTGGGTCCTCCCGCGCCATCCTCAGAGGCGGTCTGCTTCCTCTTCCAGGGTAGCGTGCTCCGTTGACTGGTCTCTGCTTGCTGGGCCACCTCCCGGCCCCACTCCGCCAGGATCTCCCTCTGCACTCGGGCCATCCTTCCCGCGAGGCCCTCCAGGGCACTCCGCGCGCACTCCCGGTCTCGGGGGAGCTGCGCTAGGATCTCCGCTAAGCCTAGCGGGGTTGTTGACTCCAGCAGGCTCCTGACCATCGGGTCGGTGCTGCTCTGCTCTGTTTCCGGCAGGCTCCTGGCCATCGGGCCGGTGCTGCTCTGCTGCCGCTCCATTCCCGGGTCTATTCTTTCTCTCCTCGACTCCGGGTGCTCTCGCTCTAGACACCTTGTCTCCGGGTGCGCTCGTTCTAGACTGCTCCAAGCGACACCCATCTTTTCTCTTCTCTTTCGTCTCCTCCCACTTCGAAGGCGGTCCCGGGGCAACTCGGTGACTGTCAGCTCCAGGGGTAGTTCTTTCACGCTGACAGACACCTCCAGCATCACAGTCTCTGTTGGTGGGGGCGGTTTCCACTTTTGGCGCCATTTTCTGTCCTCGCCCACGATGGGAGGCGGCCTCCTGGCCTCCTTTGGCACGCCCATAATGGCGTCCGCTGCTCTTCCAAGGCGGGAAATCTGCGGTTTTGGCGGGAATCGCTTCCCAGTGGCGGGAAACTCGGCAGATGGCGGGAACAAGCTGGAAATGGCGGACAATCGGCGGGAAACGACTGGTGATGGAGTCCGATGGCGTGGACCCTCCGGAACCGGCGGGAGACTTCTTTCTGAGGTAAACTTGCACTTTTCTTCAGGCACGCAGTACCCGGGTGTTGCGGGCACGTAATCCTGCCGACTACGCCAAAGTTGACGCGCCCCCTGGGACATATTCCTTTTTGAGGGGAATACCCGGCACCGGATCAGATGGGGGGTTGTAGTCTCCGAGCGGCTGTGACCCGGTCCCGTGCCCAGGGCGTCAAGCTCAGTGTTATGTGGCAGTCTTTACTGATGTTATTAAAGTTCGTTGTGTCGACTACGCCACCCGTTGTGATGCGGTCACTGAGGCCGCCGCTGCAGCAGGGTCCGCTGAGGCTGATGGTGGATGCGCAGCTTGGTGGGATAACCCCCAACGGGAGGGGTATAGCCTCAGAGGGGACAGGCGCAGAGGATGGGGGTTGTGGTGGTGCGGTGCAGCCGGTAATGATGACAGACTCGGGTTGTGCAGTTAAGGGTCTTTACTTACTGCAGATGTTCCTGATCACTCTAGCTCCAAGTGACCTCCCGAGCCGTGCTGCGTCCACCAGGTCCTGGATCCGGCCAACCCCCAAACAAGTCCGGAGCGTGGCCCTGAGCTCTCCCTCTGTCCTTTCTTCAGCCGTCCCCACCAGTGATTCACCTAAATCCAGCTCCCTCGGGCCTTCTGTTGGGCAACCTTTGGCCTCAGGTTCCCTGACCCTCCATGTGGTGTGCCTTCAGGGTGAATGTAGTGGGTGACCGTGACAGACACTGCCCACGGTCTCCGGTCTCTGGCTGGGGAATGTCTCTACCCCCACCAGCTTGGGTTCCGGTACCCTTCTGCTGACTCCTCACCCGGTGATCTGATTTGGGTTCTTGGGTCCCTTCTTTGTCCCCCTCTGGGTCTTTCTCACTGCTCCTCTCTCGCTTTCTCCTCAGGGCTGCTCTTCCTCTCTGTTACTGACAGGATGTCCTCTGCCTTCTTCCTCCTGACAGACTTGTCTTCTGCAACTGACTGACCCTGATTCTAGATGGTGCCCTCCTTATATATCCCTCTATGTGTGAGCTCAGGTGACCAGCACCCAATGAGCTCCTAACACTACCCAGACTGCTCCCCCTATCTGCCCCTACACTACATGGGATGTTCCTCCCCCCTCCCACTCCAGCCAGGAACAGGCTCGGTCGCACCTGCACATTTCTAAGTGGGAGTGCCGTCGGCCTGCTCCTCTGGAATGGGATGTATGTAGTGCATGCAGTCTATCTGAGCTCAGTTCCACACTCCTTCCTTACCCGGGAGTGGAATATCACACCTCTGGGTTGAGGTGCAATACTCCTGTAGCAGCCGAATCCTCAGGGTGCTACAAGGGGGCCACACATAACAGGATTGGGGGATGAGGGGTACCATATGTACCAGGATTGAGGGATGAGGGGTGCCATACATACCAGGATTGGTGATGATGGAGCCATACATACCAGGATGGTGACATTTTACAGTAGCTGCTGCATTTCCTACCCTTGGCTTATACTCAACTCAATACGTTTTCCCAGTTTTTTTGTGGTAAAATTAGGGGCCTCAGCTTATACTCGGGTCGTCTTATTTAAAACATACGGTATTTTAAAATCAGTGAGTACGTGGTGCCCATAATACTGCAGGACTGTGTGGTGCATTATACTATATGGGGGCTGCATTTTACCCTTTGGGGTGTGAAATATACTGTATGGAGGACTATGGGGAGTGCATTATATTCTATCGAGGACCATGGGAAGTTCATTATACTATATGGAGGATTATGGGGGGTGCATTATACTATATGGAGGATTTTGGAGGGTGCATTATACTATATGGAGGATTATGGGTGGCATATTATACTATATGGAAGTCTATGTGGGGTCGTTATGATATTTTGAGGGCTATGTGGGGGGCCGTTATACTGTATGAAAGCAATTATACGGTGTGAAGGTTTGTGTGGGGTCCATCATACTGTTTGGAGGGCTGTGTGGGGCCATTATACTGTTTGGAGGGCTAGTGTGGGCCATTATACTGTATGTAGGCCCATTATACTGTATGGAGGGCTGTGTGGGAGTCACAGTTGGGGGAATCATACTGTGTTAGGGTCACCATACTTTGCCTTGGGAGTTGAAGTGGGGTACAATAAGGTCATTATACTGTTCATGTAGAGGCTAATGTGGAGGAATGCACCATGGGGTATCATACTGTGTTTGGGGGCACTTTTATTGGCATCATACTTCATGGGGGCAATGAAAGAGGGATCTAGGACTTCAGTAGGAGGAAAATTAGAAAAACGAAGTAAAGGCTGGAAAGTTGTGAGATCGGCTCTTCTGTGACACAGACAAATATTCATTTATTTTTTTGGTGGGGGGGGTCCAATTAGAGCTTCTGCTATGCGGTCTCATGATTTCTATGTGCGCCCCTGGCCATAATCATCAACATTAACAGAAATAAACACGTGAAATAGATCACTTTGATTGTAATGACTTTATATAATATAGGAGTTTCATTTTCAGCATTGAAGAACTAAAATAAATAAACTTTATGATGATATTCTAATTTAGTGAGATGCACCTGTATATATAAGGGGTGTGAGTGTCATCATACTATAAGGGGCTATGAGAGTCATCATGCTATATATAAGGGGCAGTGGGGCCATCATATTATATAAAATGGGGAGTGGGTGCCAGAATACAGTTTATAAGGGGCCGTGGGGCCATCATACAGTATAAAGGGAGCTGTAAGGGCCATAATATAGTGTACAAGTGGGTGTGGGGGCGATCATACAGTATATATTGGGCTGCGGGGGCCATCATACAGTACTGTATATATGGGGCTGTGAGGGCCATTATACAGGATATAGGTAGTTGTAGGGACAATCATGCCAGTTATAAGGAGTTATAGAGACCATCATACAGTGCATAAGGAGCTGGGGGGACCATCAGACAATGCATAGGGAGCTGTGGGGACCATCATACAGTGCATAGGGAGCTGTGGAGACCATCATACAGTGCATAGTGAGCTGTGGGGACCATCAGACAATGCATAGGGAGCTGTGGAGACCATCATACAGTGCATAGGGAGCTTTGGGGACCATTATGCAGTGCATAGGGAGCGTGGGGACCATTATGCAGTGCATAGGGAGATGTGGGGACCTTTATACAGGGCAAAGGGAGCTGTGGGGACCATTATGCAGTGCATAGGGAGCTGTGGGGACCATTATGCAGTGCATAGGGAGCTGTGGGGACCATTATGCAGTGCATAGGGAGCTGTGGGGACCATTATGCAGTGCGTAGGCAGCTGTGGGGACCATTATGCAGTGCATATGGAGCTGTGGGGACCATTATGCAGTGCATAGGGAGTTGTAGGGACCATCATACAGAGCGTAGGGAGCTGTGGGGAGTATCATACAGTACTTAAGGAGCCGTGGGGACCATCATACAGTGTATAAGGAGCCGTGGGGACCATCATACAGTGTATAAGGAGCCGTGGGGACCATCATACAGTGTATAAGGAGCCGTGAGGACCATCATACAGTGCATAAGGAGCTGCAGGGACCATCATACAATGCGTAAAGAGCTGTGGGGACCATCAGAAAATGCATAGGGAGCTGTGGAAACCATCATACAGTGCCTGAGGAGCTGTGGGGACCATCATACAGTGCATAGGGAGATGTGGGGACCATCATACCGAGCGTAGGGAGCTGCGGGGACCATCATACAGTACATAAGGAGCCATGGGGACCATCATACAGTGTGTAAGGAGCCATGGGGACCATCATTCAGTGCATGAGGAGCTGCGGGGACCATCATACAGTGCGTAGAGAGCTATGAGGACAATCATACAATGCATAGGGAGCTGTGGAGACCATCATACAATGCATAGGGAGCTGTGAAGACCATCATACAGTGCATAGGGCACTGTGGGGACCATCATACAGAGCATAGGGAGCTGTGGGGACCATCATACAGAGCATAGGGAGCTGTGGGGACCATCATACAGTGTCTAGGGAGCTGTGGGGACACTCATACAGTATCTAAGGAGCTGTGGGGACCATCATACAGTGTGTAGGGAGCTGTGGGGACCATCATACAGTGTATAGGGAAGTATGAGGACCATCATACAGTATCTAAGGAGCAAGGAGCTGTGGGGACCATCATACAGTGCATAGTGAGCTGTGGGGACCATCATACAGAGCGTAGATAGCTGTGGGGACCATCATACAGTGCATAGGGAGCTGTGGGTTCCATAATACAGAGCTTAGATAGCTGTGGGGACCATCATACAGTGCATAGGGAGCTGTGGGTTCCATCATACAGAGCATAGGGAGCTGTGGGGACCCTCATACAGAGCATAGAGAGCTGTGGGGACCATTATGCAATGTATAGGGAGCTGTGGGGACCATCATACAGTGCATGGGGGAGCTGTGGGGATCATCATACAGTGTCTAGGTAGCTGTGGGGACCATCGTACAGTGTCTAAGGAGCTGTGGGGACCATCATACAGTGTCTAGGGAGCTGTGGGGACCATCATACAGTGTATAGGGAGCTGTGGGGACCATCATACAGAGCGTAGGGAGCTGTGGGGACCATGATACCAGTGCATATGGAGCTGTGGGTACCATCATACAGTGCATAGGGAGCTGTGGGGACCATCATACAGTGCATAGGGAGCTGTGGGGACCATCATACAGAGCGTAGGGAGCTGTGGGGACCATGATACAGTGCATATGGAACTGTGGGTACCATCATACAGGGCATAGGGAGCTGTGGGGACCATCATGCAGTGCATACGGAGCTGTGGGGACCATCATACAGGGTATAGGGAGCTGTGGGGACCATCATACAGGGCATAGGGAGCTGTGGGGACCATTATGCAGTGCATACGGAGCTGTGGGGACCATTATGCAGTGCATAGGGAGATGTGGAGACCATCATACAGAGCATACGGAGCTGTTGGGACCATCATACAGTGCGTAGGGAGCTGTGGGGACCATCATACAGTGTGTAGTGAGCTGTTGGACTATCATACAATATACAGGGTGCTATGGGGGCACTAAGGACATTATTTATTTTAAATGGGTGCATCATCAGAAATTTCTTCTTTCACCTCCCAGAAATCATCGTCCATAGACTTGAAGAAGAACTTTGTAGTTGGGTGTAGTTTGATTGTGGATTTAAGGGGGCATTATTACTTAAAGGGGATACTCAACGGTATTTGTTGCTTGGAGGGAACACTTCAGATATTGAAACTTTCATAAGAGCATATCTGGCATTATTACTTGCTAGGCAGCACAGTGGGGTCTTTACTACTTTCTATGGGACGCTATTATTTTTATAGGTCCCCTCTATCTGGCACACAGTCTTTGTAGCATTAATTGGTGGAGGGTAATCATAGTAATGACATAATTTTTGAAGTATTGAGGTTCCTATTCCACGTCGGAGGAGCAGGCAGCATGGGGAGGTTGTGCAGGGTGGGAATAGAAATGTGAGAAGTCAGATGGTCTTTGTACAGGGTGTTTTTTATGTAGAGGCAATGGTCATATCATAATACTATGTACTCACTGTGTAGTGTTGATGGTAGAGGGCATTGTGTAGCGGGATTATTATTGCATTGTGTAGAAGTAATTTTGGGTATATTGGTCTTTCAGTTGTGTATTTTAAGTTAGCAACATTGGTGTACTGTAATTATATATGTATAGGTCCTCTTTTAAGTGGCGGGGAGGTTGTATGGGGAAACACCTACTTTGGGGCTTTGGCCCCTGATCTTTTAGGACCCTAGCAACGTCCCGGCATACAAGGGATATCGGGGGGCACAAATTGTTCTGGAGGTTTCCTTTACAGTATGAAGCATTTTCCACACAGTATCCTTCCCCTGTAATATACTCCAGGACTGGTGAGGCGCACTGTCGCTCCCTATTTCGCCATAACTCGGCCTCAGCGCACTATGTCTTCCACTACTGGCGCCCATGAACCCTTGCACTCGTGACTTCCACTAGTACATGGGTCTCAAACTCGATAGAGTAAATGGGCCGCACTTAAAAAAAATTGTAAGCTGGCGGGCCGCATTCCTTTCAAATTTAATACAGTACAAAATTATAGTTAAACAATTATCTATTTGAACTACTATAACAATTCTCCATTACGTTACTATAATACTGCTAGGTTTAAACTTAACGGAAATTTGCCGGCTTACTCCACATGCTTATTTTAACAATCCAGTTTTCCACTTCAAGTGTCGCAGAATTCAGTCTGGCTGCTCAGTTGGCAGCATTTGCCAGATACGAGAATGTCAAGATTGGGCTTGAAATCATGAGTGTCGGCCAATCGCAATGTTGCACGAAGATGTTCATCTGTAAGTCTTGACCATAATGGTGATTTGTTAAGCTTCATTGAAGAGAAAAACTGTTCGTATACAGTACAGACCAAAAGTTTGGACACACCTTCTCATTTAAAGATTTATCTGTATTTTCATGACTAAGAAAATTGTACATTCACACTGAAGGCATCAAAACTATGAATTAACACATGTGGAATTATATACTTAACAAAAAAGTGTGAAACAACTGAAAATATGTCTTATATTTTAGGTTCTTCAAAGTAGCCACCTTTTGCTTTGATGACTGCTTTGCACACTCTTGGCATTCTCTTGATGAGCTTCAAGAGGTAGTCACCGAAAATGGTTTTCACTTCACAGGTGTGCCCTGTCAGGTTTAATAAGTGGGATTTCTTGCCTTATAAATGGGGTTGGGACCATCAGTTGTGTTGTGCAGAAGTCTGGTGGATACACAGCTGATAGTCCTACTGAATAAACTGTTAGAATTTGTATTATGGCAAGAAAAAGGCAGCTAAGTAAAGAAAAACGAGTGGCCATCATTACTTTAAGAAATGAAGATCAGACAGTCCGAAAAATTGGGAAAACTTTGAAAGTGTCCCCGAGTGCAGTTGCTAAAACCATCAAGCGCTACAAAGAAACTGGCTCACATGAGGACCGCCCCAGGAAAGGAAGACCAAGAGTTACCTCTGCTTCTGAGGATAAGTTTATCCGAGTCACCAGCCTCAGAAATCGCAGGTTAACAGCAGCTCAGATTAGAGACCAGGTCAATGCCACACAGAGTTCTAGCAGCAGACACATCTCTACAACAACTGTTAAGAGCAGACTTTGTGCAGTAGGCCTTCATGGTAAAATAGCTGCTAGGAACCCACTGCTAAGGACAGGCAACAAGCAGAAGAGACTTGTTTGGGCTAAAGTACACAAGGAATGGACATTAGACCAGTAGAAATCTGTGCTTTGGTCTGATGAGTCCAAATTTGAGATCTTTGGTTCCAACCACCGTGTCTTTGTGCGACTCAGAAAAGGTGAACGGATGGACTCTACATGCTTGGTTCCCACCGTGAAGCATGGAGGAGGAGGTGTGATGGTGTGGGGGTGCTTTGCTGGTGACACTGTTGGGGATTTATTCAAAATTGAAGGCATACTGAACCAGCATGGCTACCACAGCATCTTGCAGCGGCATGCTATTCCATGCAGTTTGCGTTTAGTTGGACCATCATTTATTTTTCAACAGGACAATGACCCCAAACACATCTCCAGGCTGTGTAAGGGCTATTTGACCAAGAAGGAGAGTGATGGGGTGCTACGCCAAATGACCTGGCCTCCACAGTCACCAGACCTGAACCCAATTGAGATGGTTTGTGGTGAGCTGGACCACAGAGTGAAGGCAAAAGGGCCAACAAGTGCTAAGCATCTCTGGGAACTCCTTCAAGATTGTTGGAAGACCATTTCCGGTGACTACCTCTTGAAGCTCATCAAGAGAATGCCAAGAGTGTGCAAAGCAGTCATCAAAGCAAAAGGTGGCTACTTTGAAGAACCTAGAATATAAGACATATTTTCAGTTGTTTCACACTTTTTTGTTAAGTATATAATTCCACATGTGTTAATTCATAGTTTTGATGCCTTCAGAGTGAATGTACAATTTTCAAAGTCATGAAAATACAGAAAAATCTTTAAATGAGAAGGTGTGTCCAAACTTTTCGTCTGTACTGTACGTATGTACTTCCGAACATGGCCATGATCCTGGCAGCGGCTTTAAGAAGATTTGGAAATTTTTCTCGTGCGACAAACCTATAGAGATCTGGAACAGCAATGTCCATATACTTCTGTTTAAGAACAGCGTCGCATTGCAAGTCCACAATCTCCATCTGCAGATCTTCTGAAACACAAGCAATGTCTACCGCAAACGGAGTGGCAAAGAGTGTAAATTCAGCTTCAAGATCCTGAAACCCATGAAAACGTCTATCAAACTCTTGTAGTAACTGAGAAATTATATTGGAAGAGTAGTTCAAGCGTTCGGGTTCCGCTCGTACCAGCGACTGCACAGCTGAGAAATGAGCCAAATTGCCTGACTGCAGCTGCTGGGCCACATAGACAGCTACATCTGATTGCTTTTATACCAGCAATCATCATTGTAATCATCTGCTTTGGGCCCTGGAGCTTCAAGTTGAGTGCGTTGAGGTGTTCTGTGACATCTGTTAGAAACACTAAGTCAGATAGAAAAGCTGGGAAGGAAAGTTGGAAAGCGTCTTTATCTTTCAGCGCCATAAAAATCTATCTCCTGTCTCAAAGCAAAAAATCTTTCCAACCCTCTTTACCGACTCAACCATCTGACCTCGGTATGCTACAGCAAGTCTCCATATTCACTGTCCATATCAGACAGGAATGAAGTGAACGGCCTATGGTTAAGACCTCTTGCCCGTATAAAGTTACCAGTCTTAAGCACAAAGTCCATAACTTCTTTCATTTGTACACTTTTTCCGCACAGCGCCCCCTGATGCAGAATGCGGTGTATAGCACTGAAAGGACCTGACAATGAACGCTGGCTTCGTTTTGCTTTCAATAATCCCACAACACCAATGTTTTCAGGACACATTGCTGGTGCCCCATCCGCTACCACAGACACCAGTTTATCCCATGGCGGTCCTGCTGGGTTAATACAACCTTCAAGCTCTTTAAAAATGTCCCGACCGGTCGTTGTGCCTTTCATTGGTAATAAATCCAATAATTCCTCGGTTATGTTTAGGTTTTCATCAACCCCACGAATGAACACAGCACAGTATGGAGTATCTGTTACCCTCAGTAAATGGTCGTGAATGATTTGCTCTCATGTTACTGAGTACAAAACTCGCTTTTCCAGAAGCTTCACTTCACCTGTTAATACTTGGGAAGAAGTTTGGCTGTTTTTGAAGAGACGCTTTCATCTGCTGAAGCTTTTCCTCTCTGTTTGTCAGACATTGCTCCATGCTGTCCTCCATGCTGCGTCATGTAATGACGATGCACATTGTAGTCCTTAAGCTGCGACAAATGAAGACAAATCAGACTCCGGGCTCTCTCTCCGACCTCTGTGACAAAATATAAGTTTTCCCACTTTTCCTGAAATATTCGTTTTTCATCAGCAATCTTGCGCTTTTTTTGATGACGATGCCATTTATGATGTTAAACAGGTGCTCTGTGTATTGAAAAATATGTCTGTTAGCAACTCCGTCCTGCTCCCATAGAAATGCATCATAGTCTGCGGGTGTATGCAGAGTATGGACTATAATGGTGCTGGCAGAGCGAACATGCGCTCTGTCGTGCATCGCCTACTTGAGGCAGACACTCGGACATAGTAGACTGCGTCCAGTAGGTGTATACGCCCGAAAATGATGCAGGACAGAGCACACGTTGACTCTGTCAGCACCATTATATATTCTATGATCCTCGTTGGCACATATGTCCAAATCCCATTTTATATTGGTTCGGACATAAGCCCCGACGGGACCAACACACATGGGCAAGAACACAATGTGAAAGGGGCGTCAGCAATATATGAGGCTGCTGTGTTCTGCCCATACATTGCTTAGTTCACTGCCAGAGCAGTTTTCAACTGATAAAGGGGTGTGCCGGGCGCCCGCACCCCTCTGATTTCATATCACTGATTTATTCAATGAAGTGGCCATTTAATCATTAAAGGGGTTGTCAGACAATTTTATTTTGGTGGCCTATCATTAGGACAGGTGATCGATATCTGATCGGTGGGATGCAACATCCAGCTCCCCCCACTGATCAGCAGTTCCCGGTGCCCGTGGTATGTGCTCACTTGCGGGGCGGAACGACACAGCTCTATCAACTGCATAGTGGGCACGGCTGGGCACTTCATATCCACTCTTATTGATTAGGCGTAGATTTGCATTACCCAGTTGCAGCCATTACAAAGGATAGCCCATCAATATAAAAGCAATGGACAATCCCTTTAAGTCCTGCAGAATCTCTTTATGTAGTTTCTCACCATAGCAATGCCATACATGTCAATATTAAAGAGAACCTGTAATGTCAGAAAACGCTATTTACCTGGAGATATAGAGTCAATCTGCAGGTAAATATCTTTACAATGCTACATGGCCGTCTTACTGTAAGTGCAGCTACCAGGAAAGAAGTAACTTATTTCCTCCCGGGAGCTATGGGCTTTCAGTCATAGAAGCTACATTCATCGCTCACAGCACTGCGCACTATACTGTAAGCACGCCCCAGAACTTTTGATTTTCTCCGCACAGATGTGCTGCACACTGAGTTGGCAACCCAAGTGCTGGAGCGTGCTTACAGCAACTACTCATAGTGTAGTAAGCAGGCTTAAGCAACTCCTTGCATGACTGAAAGCCGATGGCTCTTGAAAGAAATATAGTTCAGTTTCCCAGTAGCTGAACTTTTAGTAAAGCTGCCAGGAAACGTTGTAACACTATATACCTGCAGATTATTCCTCTCTCTGACATTTTTAGCTATACCATTTTTGGTATATGGCTTTTTGATAATTTTATATTCTACTTTCTGTCAGTATGATGGAAAAGCTCCATTTTTGGTGCGTTTATTATTTTTTATTCATCATGAGGCTATGATCACACATTACGTTTTTGCAGTGTTTTCTCTGCAACCAAAATTTGCTCTTGCTTATAAGGGCTCTTTCACATGTCAGTATCTCCAGTACGAGTGGTGACACTTTCCACACGTGCTGGAGACATCGATACACGATGAATGAATTGGTCTGTGCACATCTCAATGTGTTTCCACAGATCATGTGTCAGTGCGCTCCACGGGGAGAATGAGCGGCTTCGGAGCTGCGCTCAGTGAGTGACAGGACACGGCTCCTGAGCTCAGCTCCGGAGCCACTCATTCTCCCCGGCTCCTCGGCGTCAGAGGATTACAGCGGGGGACACCTAGGAGAGGTGAGTATATGGATTTTATTATTTTATTCTTAGTTTTACACAGGGACACAGCTGGAGCAGACACTACCACTACCCTCATCCTTGTCCCTGCTGGTGCTGATTGCAGCGCAGGCAAGGAATCATGATGAGGGCCGCGTTCAGCATCCGGCGCTTGGGAACAGCGCTAACTGTACGCTGATTCTGAGGCTCTGGTATGTGTGATCCTGATGTGGCACATGGGTCGCACACGGATGCAACATGTAAAACGCACACGGACACGGATATCTCCGGTAACGGAAATATATGCGAAACCGGCCTGAAAAACAGGTTTTGTGGCTTTATTTGGTGGAGATTATAGGAATCTACAGTACGTTTAATAAAGTCAGTTTTATTCACCAAAAAACTGCAAAATCAGTGTTTTCCCACTTTCTTATTGCTATGGGTGAAAAACGCTGCAAAAACGCTCTTGTTCAATGTCCCCGTTGGGGCATACGTTCAAACCCTACAAGAAAACGGGATATGGATATTTGTGCCTACAGGGCCATAGACTGTAATGATGCCGGCAGAGCAAACGTGCGCTGTGCATAATTTTCGGGAGTGCACGCCTACAGGAGGCGGACACTCAGACATAATAGACTGCATCTGAATGTCTGCTTCCAGTATGTGTACACTTCCGAAAATGATGCAGGCAGAACGCACGTTCGCTTTGTCGGCGCCATTACTGTATATGGCACCATAGGCACATATGTCTGAATCCTGTTTTGTGGGGGGTCCGGATTTATGCCCCGATGGGGACATTGAGCATAATGTGAAAGCACAGTAAGCCAGGGATATGGTACAGATTTAGTTTAGTAGCAGAATACTTTTATTTCATATTTTATTTAGATTTTTTTTATGTAGCTTTTAACTTTTACTTTACAGTCACTGATCTAATATCCTGCAATACTTCTGTACTGCAGAATATTAGGTCTGTCTGTCTGTCTTATATTGACAGTTCACATGTAGGACCCTGCATATTCCAGGCCCCAAAGATGGCTAACCCAAAGCCCATTACTTGGCCTCAGGTTACCATAGGCTTAAGAGTAAGCCCCTCCCCTGAAATAGCCATCTAGATGCCGCTGTCACAATTGATGGCGGTATCTAAAGGGTTAAACGGCCGCGATCGGTGTTAATACCAATCGTGGCCGTTAAAGTAGGTTGTCAGCTGTGATGTACAGCTTACCTCAGCGGATGATAGTGTCGGCTCTGCATGTGAGTTGGCGCTATCATCTTGCTGTACACGTACAGCCACAGCGTATGTCACCTGCAAAATCCAGCAATGGAGGGGAAAGTCACGCCTCCGCTCTCTGTGCACTGGTGTGATGTCATCACGCAGCGCCAGAGGGATGTCATAACGCAGGGCCACAGCCACTACGGAGCGGCGCACTCCTCCTCTCTGCTAGGGTCAGACATGTGGTGCACCGCGGGCCGCAGATGCCTGCCTCAGGGGCCGCATGTGGCCCGCAGGCCGCGTGTTTGAGACCATTGAGTTAGCCGGATGTAACGCACAGACAAACACATACCCTCTAATCGTATGTTACTTTATCTACTGACAAGGGTAACGGACACATATAGGCCATTATGCTCTGCGGTGTGGAACACATAACTACGGGAATGCGCAGTCACGGGTACGAGTGGCGCGGCGGCAATCAGTTTATCTGGTGTTTCAGTGTAAAGCACGTCACTTCCGGACATGCACACTAGGGGATGGACATTATAGGACCTCTAGCTCATGAGAAGTAGCGCAGGCGCTGTACATTATTGTAGACAGATTCCATTCTATATGTCCTATGACAATTCACCTTTAGGAATGGGAATGGGTTTCCTAGTCTGGGGAGGGGTTTTAGATGAAGTAGGATATTTACACATGGACATATGGCTATTAGGCACACTATGCTGAACATCATGAATTATCATCGCTGTATCAAGCCTCCTGATGAACACGTTGAGGCGGATTATTGAAACATTCTCTGATGAGTACCATACCCTTTCCTTTATATATACCCTGAGATATATCTGGTTTTATTTAATGTATCAGTGTATTTTTTGATATACACTACCGTTCAAAAGTTTTGGGTCATTTAGAAATGTCATTATTTTTGAAAGAAAAGCACATTTTTTTTCTATGAAGCTAACATTAAATGAATCAGAAATACACTCTATACATTGTTAATGTGGTAAATGACTATTCTAGCTGCAAACGTCTTGTTTTTATTGCAATATCTACATAGGTGTATAGTGGCCCATTTCCAACAACCTACACTCCAGTGTTTTAATGGTACATTGTGTTTGCTAACTGTGTAAGAAGGCTAATGGATGTTTAGAAAACCCTTGCACAAGTATGTTAGCCCAGCTGAAAATGGTTTGGCTGATTTGAGAAGCTATAAAATTGACCTTCCTTTGAGCTAGTTGAGAATCTGGAGCATTACATTTGTTTGTTCTATGAAACTGTCAAAATGGCCAGAAAAAGAGAACTTTCGTGTGAAACTCGACAGTCTATTCTTGTTCTTACAAATAAAGGCTATTCCATGCGAGAAGTTGCCAAGAAACTGAAGATTTCCTACAACAGTGTGTACTACTCCCTTGAGAGGAGAGCACAAACAGGCTCTAACCAGAGTAGAAAGAGAAGTAGGAGGCCCCGCTGCACAACTGAGCAACAAGACAAGTACATTAGAGTATCTAGTTTGAGAAATCGACGCCTCACAGCTCCTCAACTGGCAGCTTCATTAAATACTACACGCAAAACGTCAGTGTCAACGTCTACAGTGAAGAGGCGACTCCGGGATGCTGGCCTTCAGGGCAAATTGGCAAAGAAAAAGCCATAGCTTAGAGTGGCTAATAAAAGGAAAAGATTACTATGGGCAAAAGAACACAGACATTGGACAGAGGAAGATTGGAAAAAAGTTTTATGGGCAGACGAATCAAAGTTTGAGGTGTTTGGATCACACAGAAGAACATTTGTGAGATGCAGAACAACTGAAAAGATGCTGGAAGAGTGCCTGATGCCATCTGTCAAGCATGGTGGAGGTAATGTGATGGTCTGGGGTTGCTTTGGTGCTGTGAGAGATTTGTACAAGGTAAATAGACTATCACTCCATTTTGCAATGCCATGCCATACCCTGTTGTCAGTGCTTCATTGGAGCCAATTTCATCCGACAACAGGACAATGACCCAAAGCACACCTCCAAATTATGCATGAACTATTTAGGGAAGAAGCAGGCAGCTGGTATTCTATCTGTAATGGAGTGGCCAGCACAGTCACCAGATCTCAACCCCATTGAGCTGTTGTGGGAGCAGCTTGACCGTATGGTACGCAAAAAGTGCCCATCAAGCCAATCCAACTTGTGGGAGGGGCTTCAGGAAGCATTGGGGGGAATTTCTCAAGATGGCCTCAGCAAATTAACAGCTAGAATGCCAAAGGTCTGCAATGCTGGAATTGCTGCAAAGGGAGCATTCTTTGAGGAAAGCAAAGTTTTAAGGAGAAAATTATTCTTTCAAATAAAAATCATTATTTCTAACCTTGTCAATGTCTGGATTATATTTTCTAATCATTTTTCAACTCATTTGATAAATAAAAGTATGAGTTTTCATGGAAAACACAAAATTGACTGGGTGACCCCAAACTTTTGAACGGTAGTGTACATCTGTAGATATAGACATAAAGTTCAAATGAAAAGACAATTTGAGGTATAAATTTCCACAATAAAACAAGTCTTGTGTGTATAAAGTCTTATTGTGATGGATGTGTTCTTGTTAATCTCTGAGACTATTGGAGCTGAACAGAAGCTTCAGGCCGGAGTCACACTACACATAGACAAAATTGTCCCAATTCTCACTGATGAGAGTCGCACGAGTGTTCTCCGTATGGTAATCCGTGTGTAATGCGATTGCAATGCGATGATGTGATAGATTGTCACCCATCATCTGTATGCAATGCGTTTTTTTTCTCTGCAACTAATGGCGTCCCATAGGCTTGTATTAGCGAGTCTTGTGCGATATACGCGTGCAATCACAGCACGCACTCCGAATACGCCTGAGAAACAAAACGGTGATCTGAGCTGCCCCATAGAATAACACTGGGCCGAGTGCTGTGCGATGTTTTATGTGTTATACGGTTGTGTGACTCCGGCCTTACCTGACATATCTGCTTCTAGAAGGATGTAACATGAAAGGAGGAAGAGCAGCACAATCCTGGTGTTCTGGATGAAGGACTTGTACACGCAACCAGCTAAACACTGATAAAGAGAACAAGTAAGAGGAGCAGCGCTCCAGGGAAAGTACCGACAATGTCTGACTGTATTCACACAGCTACAGAGGAATTTATTCACACAGACACAGAGGACTTTATTCCCATAGATACAGAGGACTTTATTCACACAGATACAGTTGTGCTCAAAAGTTTACATACCCCGTAGAATTTTTGCTTTCTTGGCCTTGTTTCAGAGAATATGAATAACAAAAAAACTTTTTCTCCACTCATGATTATTGGTTGGGTGAAGCCATTTATTGTCAAACTACTGTGTTTTCTCTGTTTAAATCTTAAAGACAACCAAAAACATCCAAATGATTCTGATAAAAAGTTCACATACCCCAGTTCTTAATATCGTGTATTGCCCCCTCTAACATTAATGACATCATGAAGTCTTTTGTGGTAGTTGTGGATGAGGTTCTTTATTTTCTCAGATGGTAAAGCTGCCCATTCTTCTTGGCTAAAAGCCTCCAGTTCCTGTAAATTCCTGGGCTGTCTAGCACGAACTGCGCTCTTGAGATCTCCCCAGAGCCCCTCAATGATATTGATGTCAGGAGACTGAGATGGCCACTCCAGAACCTTCTATTTGTTCTGCTGTAGCCAATGACAGGTCGACTTGGCCTTGTGTTTTGGGTCGTTGTCATGTTAGAACGTCCAAGTACGTCCTATGCACAGCTTCCGGGCTGATGAGTGCAAATTTGCCTCCAGTATTTGCTGATAACGTGCTGCATTCATCTTTCCTTCAACTTTTACCAAGTTTCCTGTGCCTTTGTAGCTCACACATCCCCAAAACATGTGATCCACCTTCGTGCTTTACAGTAGGAACGGTGTTTCTTTCATCATAGGCCTTGTTGACCTCTCTCCAAATGTAACGTTTATGGTTGTGGCCAAAAAGTTCAATTTTGGTCTCATCACTCCAAATTACCTTGTTCCAGAAGTTTTGATGCTCGTCTCTGTGCTGTTTGGCGTATTGTAGGCGAGATACTTTGTGGCATTTGCACAGTAATGGCTTTCTCCTGGCAACTCGACCATGCAGCCCATTTTTCTTCAAGTGCCTCCTTATTGTGCATCTTGGAACAGCCACACCGCTAGTTTTCAGAGAGTCCTGAATTTCAGCTGATGTTATTTCTGGGTTTTTCTTTGCATCCAGAACAATTTTCCCGGCAGTTGTGGCCGAAATTTTCGTTGGTCTACCTGACCGTGATTTGTTTTTTTACAGAGCCCCTGATTTTCCATTTGTTAATCACATTTTGAACGCTGCTGACTGGCATTATCAATTCCTTGGATACCTTTTTGTATCCCTTTCCTGTGTAATACAGTTCAATTACCTTTTCCCGTAGATCTGTTCACAATTCTTTTGCCTTCCCCATGACTCACAATCCAGAAACGTCAGTGGCTGGATGAAAGATGCAAGAATCTGTCTGGATCCCAGATACCCACTCAGCTTTTATGCACACACACTGATTACAAGCAAAAAGGTCACAGGTGAGGATGTTACCTTTAGTAGCCATTCCAACCCATTTGTGTCAAATTCTGTGTATGTTATCAGGCCAAAATCACCAGGGTATGTAATGTCTGCTATTTCAACTTTCTTCTCTGCTAGATACCTAAAACTTAATATGGATAAAACTAAATTCATCATCTTTCCACCATCTCGCTGAACCCCCCATCTGACCTATCCATCAAAGTCAATGGCTGTCCACTCTCCCCAGTCTGCAAGCTCACTGCCTTAGGGTAACCCTTGACTCTGATCTCTCCTTCAAACCTCATATCCAAGCCCTTTCCACTTCCTGCGGACTCCAGCTCAAAAATATTTCCCAGAGTCGCACATTCCCCAACCCTCTGTCAATCCCTTCATATATGACATATACAGTACAGACCAAAAGTTTGGACACAACTTCTCATTTAAAGATTTTTCTGTATTTTCATGACTTTGAAAATTGTACATTCACACTGAAGGCATCAAAACTATGAATTAACACATGTGGAATTATATACTTAACAAAAAAGTGTGAAACAACTGAAAATATGTCTTATATTCTAGGTTCTTCAAAGTAGCCACCTTTTGCTTTGATGACTGCTTTGCACACTCTTGGCATTCTCTTGATGAGCTTCAAGAGGTAGTCACCGGAAATGGTTTTCACTTCACAGGTGTGCCCTGTCAGGTTTAATAAGTGGGATTTCTTGCCATATAAATGGGGTTGGGACCATCAGTTGTGTTGTGCAGATGTCAGGTGGATACACAGCTGATAGTCCTACTGAATAGACTGTTAGCTGCTTTTTTCTTGCCATAAAACAAATTCTAAGTAAAGAAAAACGAGTGGCCATCATTACTTTAAGAAATGAAGGTCAGTCAGTCCGAAAAATTGGGAAAACTTTGAAAGTGTCCCCAAGTGCAGTTGCAAAAAACATCAAGCGCTACAAAGAAACTGGCTCACATGAGGACTGCCCCAGGGAAGGAAGACCAAGAGTCACCTCTGCTTCTGAGGATAAGTTTATCCGAGTCACCAGCCTCAGAAATCGCAGGTTAACAGCAGCTCAGATTAGAGACCAGGTCAATGCCACATAGAGTTCTAGCAGCAGACACATCTCTACAACAACTGTTAAGAGGAGACTTTGTGCAGCAGGCCTTCATGGTAAAATAGCTGCTAGGAAACCACTGATAAGGACAGGCAACAAGCAGAAGAGACTTGTTTGGGTTAAAGAACACAAGGAATGGACATTAGACCAGTGGAAATCTGTGCTTTGGTCTGATGAGTCCAAATTTGAGATCTTTGGTTCCAACCACCGTGTCTTTGTGCGACGCAGAAAATGTGAACGGATGGACTCTACATGCCTGGTTCCCACCGTGAAGCATGGAGGAGGAGGTGTGATGGTGTGGGGGTGCTTTGCTGGTGACACTGTTGGGGATTTATTCAAAATTGAAGGCATACTGAACCAGCTTTGGTACCACAGCATCTTGCAGCGGCATGCTATTCCATCCGGTTTGCGTTTAGTTGGACCATCATTTATTTTTCAACAGGACAATGACCCCAAACACACCTCCAGGCTGTGTAAGGGCTATTTGACCAAGAGGGAGAGTGATGGGGTGCTTCGCCAGATGACCTGGCCTCCACAGTCACCAGACCTGAACCCAATCGAGATAGTTTGGGGTGAGCTGGACCGCAGAGTGAAGGCAAAAGGGCCAACAAGTGCTAAGCATCTCTGGTAACTCTTTCAAGATTGTTGGAAGACCATTTCCGGTGACTACCTCTTGAAGCTCATCAAGAGAATGCCAAGAGTGTGCAAAGCAGTCATCAAAGCAAAAGGTGGCTACTTTGAAGAACCTAGAATATAAGACATATTTTCAGTTGTTTCACACTTTTTTGTTAAGTATATAATTCCACATGTGTTAATTCATAGTTTTGATGCCTTCAGTGTGAATGTACAATTTTCAAAGTCATGAAAATACAGAAAAATCTTTAAATGAGAAGGTGTGTCCAAACTTTTGGTCTGTACTGTATGTCAGCACTGTAAAAACACTTCTGAACGTTCCATAAATGGGAAGTTTCAGCACTGAAATTTCAAGGCAGAGAAAAGGTGTATAGACCTATTCGGGGGAGGGGGGGGGGGGGTAGAGACCATAGACACAAACTGCTAAATAGGGAATCATATTGGATTTTTATGTTAGAAACCCGAGTACCCTTTGGATTGAATCTCAGGTAGGATCTAATACAATATTAATAACAGTTATGTTTACAGCTTCGACATGGTATATCGCTCGTTTTTATATTTATTCTGTATTTGTATCACAAATATTTTTATTTTTCTACATGCCAATGATACTATCTCCCGCATCCGCGCATTCCTCAGTAAACACTCTGCAAAAACACTAGTGCATGCCCTCATCATCTCCCGCCTTGACTACTGCAACCTCCTGCTCTGTAGCCTCCCTTCCAACATTCTCGCGCCCCTCCAATCTATCCTAAACTCTGCTGCTCGACTAATCCACCTGTCCCCCCGCTATTCCCCAGCCTCTCCTCTCTGTCAATCTCTTCACTGGCTCCCCATTGTCCAGAGACTCCAGTTCAAAACCCTAACCATGGCATATAAAGCCATCCACAACCTGTCTCCTCTATACATCTGTGACTTAGCCTCCCGGTACTTACCTGCACCCAACCTCCGATTCTCTCAAGATCTCCTTCCCTACTCCCCTCTTATCTCCTCTTCCCAACAATGGCATACAAGATTTCTCCTGTGCATCTAATTAGCATTTGGTACCATTGCCCTTAAACTAAATGACTTGGGTCAAACGTTTGGGATATCCTTCCACAAGCTTCTCACAATAGTTGGTTGGAATTTGGGCCCATTCCTCCTGACAAAACTGGTGTAACTGATCCAGGTTTGTAGGTCGCCTTACTAGCACCTGCCTTTTCAGCTTTGCCCATAAATTTTCAATAGGATTCAGATCAGGGCTTTGGGTCATTGTCTACTTGGAAGACCCATTCACGCTCAAGCTTTAACTTCCTGGCTGATGTCTTGAGATGTTGCTTCAGTATTGCAATGTAATCTTCTTTTCTCATTCTATCATCTATTTTGTGAAGTGCACCAGTCTCTCCTGCAGCAAAATAACTCCACAGCATGATGCTGCCACCTCCGTGTTTCACAGCTGGGATGGTGTTCTTAGGCTTCCAAGCTTCTCCCTTTTTCCTCCAAATGTAACAATAGTCATTATGCTCCAAAATTCTATTTTAGTTTGATCAGACCACAGAACATGTCTTTGTCCAGCACTTTTCACTGTGGCCCAAATATCCCGCAATGTATTTACCCTGTTCAGATAAGGGTTTTTGTAAGGGTTTTGCTCACAGGCATCATGTGACCCCCTGTTGCATCCGGCTCTTCCTTCCACTGATGTCACATCAAGTGAGGCGCGACATCAGTGACATGGTCCCCGCGGTGGATGCTGGGCTGTGGGCAGGCTTACACCACACATCACACCTAGCATTCACCGCGCGCTTTCCCAATGAATGAGGAGAAGGTGTGGGTGTGACACACTGGGTAACCCAGCCCACAGCCCATCACTTTCTGTGGAGCGCAGAACTGAGTCACGCCCGGAACATGACGTGACATCAGCGGTCAACAGTGGAGAGGTCAACAAGGCCTATGAAGGACAACAAAGGATATTTACAAAAACCCTTATCTGAACAGGGTAATTATATTGGGGGGCATTTGAGCCATAGTAAAAAGTACTTGCCAACTTCTTTTAGGTCTTTGTTCCTCTTTGTATTTGCAAACATTAATCTGGCCTTTTTTATGTTTCTTTTGGAGTAATGGCTTCTTCCTGGCTCCGCTCCCTACACCTCATACACATGTGTCTCTGCTTCGTACACCTCGTACACACACGGCTCCGCTCTGTACACCTCGTACACACACGGCTCCGCTCCCTACACCTCGTACACACACGGCTCCGCTCCGTACACCTCATACATACACGGCTCTGCTTCGTACACCTCGTACACACGCGCGGCTCCGCTCCGAACACCTCGTACAGGCATACCTCCCAACTCGTGAAGATCAGAAAAAGGCAAATTTTGGCCACGCCTCTGGCCACAACCCAATCGACACCCATTTACCATTATCTTTCTCTCCTGGCAGGAGCAGTTGTCCGAGGGGCACTAACAGCGAGGGATATTCAGCCAGATGGCCGAGACTGCAGTGTGTAGACCCAAATCCAGGACTGTCCACTGTATTCCGAACAGTTGGGACTAGAGATGAGCGGATGGATTCCTGAGTCTCTGGTCCAGTGTCCAGGTCAGTGCTACCTGTGGACGGGAGGCCGTGAGTCTCTTATCTTTCAGGGCAGCGCAACGTCATCTGTGCGTCCTGCTCATCTCTCGTTGGGACCTGAGGATTAGTTTTTGTTCCCTCATTCACAATCGGAGTCGCAATGATTTCATTAGAGCTGGTGGCTCAGCAGGGGCCGCTGTGGCTGTAATGTTTTAAGGTTGTGGATTCAAGACCCAGGGACTCCCAGAAAAAAAAATATTGTTGTAATTGTTCACAAATTTTCTACTTTAGTTTAGAGGGTCAAAAAATAGTTTCCTTCACCTCAGTATACAGGCACCATGGAGATGTATACTCAGCTTCTGTACTGTCTGTGCTTCTTGACGCTACAATGCATTGCCTGCAATCTAGAGTCAAGTTAACGAAATCCTCCTCTGTTCACCATTGAGAGCTGTAGCTGAGTGGTTAGAGATAAAGCCTCTGACTACTGAGATGTAGGTCTGAGTCCCAGCAGAAGCGATAGCAGGCGAAGAAAGAGGTGAGTGTAATATAATTTCATTTATTCACTGACTATTGAGCGGCCCCGCCTCCGAGGAGGAGGAGCTACACCCCAACATCAGAGAGGTGAGTATAAATAGAACCGTAGTGACGGGACAGTCCTGCAGAATACCGGAAGGTTGGGAGCTATGCGTACACGCTCCGTCCACACACGGCTCCGCTCTGTACGCCTCGTACACGTGCAGCTCCGCTCCGTACACGGCTCCGCTCCGTACACGGCTCCGCTCCGTACACGGCTCCGCTCCGTACACCTCGTACACACGCGGCTCCGCTCCGTACACCTCGTACACACGCGGCTCCGCTCCGTACACCTCGTACACACGCGGCTCCGCTCCGTACACCTCGTACACACGCGGCTCCGCTCCGTACACTTCGTACACACGCGGCTCTGCTCCGTACACCTCGTACACACGCGGCTCTGCTCCGTACACCTCGTACACGCGCGGCTCTGCTCTGTACACCTCGTACACGCGCGGCTCCGCTCCGTACACCTCGTACATGCTCCGCTCCGTACACCTCGTACACACGCGGCTCCGCTCCGTACACCTTGTACACACGCGGCTCCGCTCCGTACACCTCGTACACGCGCGGCTCCGCTCCGTACACCTCGTACACGCGCGGCTCCGCTCCGTACACCTCGTACATGCTCCGCTCCGTACACCTCGTACACACGCGGCTCCGCTCCGTACACCTTGTACACACGCGGCTCCGCTCCGTACACCTTGTACACGCGCGGCTCCGCTCCGTACACCTCGTACACACGCGGCTCTGCTCCGTACACCTCGTACACGGCTCTGCTCCGTACACCTCGTACACACGCGGCTCCGCTCCGTACACGCGCGGCTCCGCTCCGTACACCTCGTACACGCGCGGCTCCGCTCCGTACACCTCGTACACCTCGTACACACGCGGCTCCGCTCCGTACACCTTGTACACACGCGGCTCCGCTCCGTACACCTCGTACACGCGCGGCTCCGCTCCGTACACCTCGTACACGCGCGGCTCCGCTCCGTACACCTTGTACACACGCGGCTCCGCTCCGTACACCTCGTACACAGGCGGCTCTGCTCCGTACACCTCGTACACGGCTCTGCTCCGTACACCTCGTACACACGCGGCTCCGCTCCGTACACCTCGTACACACGCGGCTCCGCTCCGTACACCTCGTACACGCGCGGCTCCGCTCCGTACACCTCGTACACGCGCGGCTCCGCTCCGTACACCTCGTACACGTGCGGCTCCGCTCCGTACACCTCGTATACGCGCGGCTCCGCTCCGTACACCTCGTACACGCGCGGCTCCGCTCCGTACACCTCGTACACACGCGGCTCCGCTCCGTACACCTCGTACACACGCGGCTCCGCTCCGTACACCTCGTACACACGCGGCTCCGCTCCGTACACCTCGTACACACGCGGCTCTGCTCCGTACACCTCGTACACACCCGGCTCTGCTCCGTACACCTCGTACACGGCTCTGCTCCGTACACCTCGTACACGCGCGGCTCCACTCCGTACACCTCGTACACGCGCGGCTCCGCTCCGTACGCCTCGTACACGCGCGGCTCCGTTCCGTAAGCCTCGTACACGCGCGGCTCTGCTCCGTACGCCTCGAACACGCGCGGCTCTGCTCCGTACGCCTCGAACACGCGCGGCTCCGCTCCGTACACCTCGTACACGCGCGGCTCCGCTCCGTACACCTCGTACACGCGCGGCTCTGCTCCGTACACCTCGTACACACGCGGCTCTGCTCCGTACCCCTCGTACACACGCGGCTCTGCTCCGTACACCTCGTACACACGCGGCTCTGCTCCGTACACCTCGTACACACGCGGCTCTGCTACATCTACACTGTAAACCCCTCCTGACCCCACACATAAACTTCAGCTCATCCAGCACCATGACAACCAGCACAGCAGAGTCCTGCATCCACTGAGGCCCCTGATCATGTGACCCCTGACTCCTCCCCTCCTGTGACCTCATCACAGCTCCTGTGCGCACAGAGCAGACATATATGTGGTGGCGGCTCTGCAGGTGGAGGTATGTGGAGATCCCCATTACTGGGCGCAGGGGGCATTAACCCCTTCAGCACCGAGACTCTTTTGGGGTCTTGTGTTGCCCCTTTATAAGAATCATAAGGTTTTTGTTCTGTTTCCTGTAATAGATACATACGACCCAACTATGGAGACAGGAAGGGGGGAAACGTATTGTTCTCATAGTACAGGACCCCTTTACTGCCCCACAGTGTAATGCCCCCATTATGCCCCTTTACTGCCCCTCAGTGTAATGCCCCCATTATGCCCCTTATGCAGGATGTATGATGCCCCACAGTGTAATGCCCCCATTATGCCCCTTATGCTGGATGTATGATGCCCCCACACAGTGTAAAGCCCCCATTATGCCCCTTATGCAGGATGTATGATGCCCCCACACAGTGTAAAGCCCCCATTATGCCCCTTATGCAGGATGTATGATGCCCCCACACAGTGTAATGCCCCCATTATGCCCCTTATGCAGGATGTATGATGCCCCCACACAGTGTAATGCCCCCATTATGCCCCTTATGCAGGATGTATGATGCCCCCCACACAGTGTAGACGCATCCCAATACCCCTTTGAAGAGACTTAGAGGAAGGCCTCCTGAAAACAATGCTCCCATTATTAGAAAGTGGGTCTCCCATTGTGTTTGCCTATGGAGTGAATGCAAGGGTTTCCAAAAATTTGGAGGCACTCCAATGCCCCTTGGAAGAAACGTGGAGGTCAGAGGGCCTCCTGAAAACAATGTTCCCATTATTAGGAAGTGGGTCTTCCATTGTGTTTGCCTATGCAGTGAATGCAAGGGTGCCAAAAATTTGGAGGCACTTCAATGCCCCTTGGAAGAGACATGGAGGTCAGAGGACCTCCTGAAAACCATGCTCCCGTTATTAGAAAGTGAGTCTTCCCTTGTGTTTGCCCATGCTGTGAATGCAAGGGTTGCCAAAAATTTGGAGGCATTCCAATGCCCCTTGGAAGAGACGTGGAGGTCAGAGAGCCTCCTGAAAACAATGTTCCCATTATTAGGAAGTGGGTCTTCCATTGTGTTTACCTATGCAGTGAATGCAAGGGTTGCCAAAAATTTCGAGGCACTCCAGTGTCCCTTGTAAGAGATGTGGAGGTCAGAGGGCCTCCTGAAAACAATGGTCCCATTATTAGGAAATGGGTCTTCCATTGCGTTTGCCTATGCAGTGAATGCAAGGGTTGCCAAAAATTTGGAGGCACTCCAATGCCCTTTGGAAGAGACGTGGGGGTCCGAGGACCTCCTGAAAACAATGTTCCCGTTATTAGGAAGTGGGTCTTCCATAGTGTTGGCCTATGCCGTGAATATAAGGGCTGCCAAAAATTGGGAGGGAGGCACTCCAATGCCCCTTGAAAGAGACGTGGAGGAGGGCCTCATAAAAAAAAATGCTCCCATTAGAAAGGAGCAGGTCTCCTATACTTGTAATGCCCATGAACTAAGTGTATGGGCTGACAAACATTTATTCCTGGGGGGTTTACATGAACATACTGTGTAAAAAATTTTTTTTACGGGCATCATAAACACCCTTTAAAAAATTTTTATGTGGGTGTTGCATCACGGACCACCCTCACCCTGGTAATATGTTGGTGGAGGATGAGGAGAAGGAGGAGAACAAGAGCAAATAGCCCAAATCAGGAAGCATATACCCATGTGTGGGTGTGAAGAGGTGCATGGGAATACATCTCCCAAAAAATACACTGGATTTGAGTTTATGTTACACTGCTATCATTGGGTGGTGTTGAAAAGTCTGGCCCAATCCAGCCCTTGTTCATTTTTATGAGTCAGCCTGTCAGCATTTTCAGTTGACAGGCGGATGCACTTATCAGTTATAATTCCACCAGCGGCACTAAAAACCCTCTCAGATAAAATGCTAGCTCCAAGGCGAAGAGAGCCTGTTCATTTCACATATGCAGCTTGGATGCCCAATAATAATAAGGCACAGAGGAATCACGGAGGACGTTGGTACGGTCGGCAAGGTACTCCCTCAGCATCTTCCCAAACTTTGCACTCCTTGTGAGAGTACCCCGCGCCTCAGGGCCTGTGCGATGGGAGGGGCTGAGAAAATTCTCCCAGAACTTTTACAGTGTTCCCCTGCCTCTGCTAGATTGGAGTTGTCTCTCTCACCTGTAGTCCTTGGTTGTCCAACGAACTGTGACCTCTGCATTCAGCGTTTTCAGATGGGAAATTTTTTAATAGTTCCTCAACAAGGGCCTTCTGGTACTGCCCCATTTTTGTAGACCTGTCCGCCTCAGGAATAAGTGATATAAAGTTCTCCTTGTAGTGTGGGTCTGGAAGTGTCACCAACCAATAATGACTGTCACACAAAATTTTGAGAACGCGAGGGTCATGGGAAAGGCAATGTAACATAAACTCAGCCATGCGTGCCAGACTGCTAACAGGCAAGACTTCCGTGTCCTCACCAAGAGGACCATGCTCTCCTCCTTCTCCTCTCTGTCCTCAGGCCATCCACGCTGAACAGATGGTATTACAGTTGTGCAGGTAGTACCGTCTATAGCGCAGGAAACTAGCGCCTGTTCTTCCTCCTCCTACTTCTCTTCTTCTTCCTCATTGTCACCCAATCCACGTTGGGATGAGATGAGGCTGGGCTGTGTGTAATCACCATGTATGGTTCCTTGCTCCATCTCATTGTTCTCTGCTTGCAATGCATCCTCTTTGATTGTGAGCAGAGAGCGTTTCAGAAGACAGAGAAGCAGGATGGTGATGCTAATTATGGCGTCATCGCCGCTCACCATCTTGGTGGAGTCATCAAAATTTTGGAGGATGGTACATATGTCTGACATCCATGTCCACTCCTGAGGTCTTATGTGTGGAGTCTGAACTGAATATCAACGGCCTTGTTGATGCTGGTTCTCAACAACTGCCCTCTTCTGCTCACAAATCCTTCCCAACATCTGCACTGTGGGGACATCACACACCAGTCTGTGAGCCGGAAGCTGCAAACGCTGCTGAAACACGGCAAGGGCTGCGGAAGCTGTAGGTGACTTTCTAAAATGGGCACAAAGGCGGCGTATTTTAAAAAACAGATCCGGCAGCTCCGGGTAGGATTTGAGAAACCGCTGAACCACGAGGTTAAGCACATGGGCCAGGCATGGTACGTGTGTGAGCTTGCCTCGCCTCAGAGCCGCCACCAGGTTCCGGCCATTGTCACACACGACATTGCCTGGCTGTAGGTTCAGCGGTGTGAGCCACAGATCTGCCTGCTCTTTCAGAGCGGTCCACAGCTCAGCATTGTGCGGTTTATCACCTAAGCATATTAGCTTCAGCACAGTCTGTTGCCGCTTGGCCGAGGCAGTGCAGCAGTGCTTCCAGCTTGTGACTGATGTGGTCATTTCGGAGATGGAGGCTGAAGAGAAGGAGGAGGATGAGGTTTAGGAGCTGTAGACTGTGGGGGCAACCCTGATTGACCTAAAGCCCGCAATCTTAGGCGTCGGGAGGACGTGTTCCATCCCAAGGTCCGACTGGGTCCCGGCTTCCACTATGTTAACCCAGTGTGCCGTCAGCAAGATGTACCGTTCCCTGCCCACAAGCACTTGTCCACGTGTCCCTGGTTAGGTGGACTTTCACGGTAACTGCGTTGTTGAGGGCACGGCTTATGTTTTGCTTGTGTAATGCGGGGACAGCATGCCGGGAGAAATAGTGGCTGCTGGGGACCGAGTACCGAGGGACGGCCACCGCCATCAGGTTGCTGAATGCTTCCGTCTCCATGAGCCTAAAAGGCAACATTTCGAACGCAAGCAGTCGCGAAATGTGCGAATTTAGTAGAGTGGCCTGTGAGACGTTGGCTGCGTATTTGCGCTTGCGTTTTAAGGACTGGGGTATGCACAACTGAACGCTGCGCTGGTACAAGGATGTGGACGTGCTTCCTGACCCTGCTACTTGAGAGTGTGCAATTACAGGTGCAGGGCAGGAGGCATCTTCGCATGCACCATGGACAGGTGATTGGCTTGCATGCACAACAATGGAAGAAGCGGTGGTGCCACCTGCAGACACTGTTCCTGGACACTGGAGTTCGGCCCACAAAGTCGGGTGCTTTGCTGCCATGTGCCTGATCATGGTGGTGGTGGTCAGGCTGGTAGTTTTGCCATCCCTGCTGATGCTGGCCTGGTAGGTGGTGCAAATGGCCTTTTTGGGGTTATTGGCAGAGTCTTTAAAAAACAACCAGACTTGGGAAGACCTAACAGTTGTACTGGCAACTTCCTTCGTGTTGGTGTTACTTGGAACGGATGCCTGCCTTCTGTCTGCGGCCACCACACTGCTTCTTCCTGCCTGTTGGCGTGCTCTGCCTCCCTCCCCCTGTGTCCTGCTGTCCTCGCTCTTCCACTTCCGCACCCTGGTCCTCCTTTTGAATTTCTGGCAATTGTGTCTCATCATCGTCCACCTCTTGTGACACTTTCCCACCGTCGCCTTCGTGTGACCATGGCTTCTCAAATATTTGGGCATCGCTACATGTGATCTCCTCTTGCCCCGCCTCAAGTGGACTGGGCGAGAGGCCCGAATGTATAAATGGAAAAGTAAACAGCTTTTCGGAGTGTCCAAGTGTGGGATCTGTTGTCTGCAGGCACTCGGCATTATCCGCTATTCAACTAACAACCTTTTGACACTGCTCTGGGTTCAATAGTGGTGTGCTGCGGTCCCCTAGGCATTAGTACAGAAAGGTCAGGCGAGAAGATATGGGTGTTTGTTGTGGCACAATTTCAGCTTGCCCACGGCCTAGACCTCTGCGTGCACCATCACAATTACCTCCAGTTCCCCATCCCTTGCCACGTGCCTTTCCCATTTTAAATGGAGGCCAATATCTTCCACACTCACTACAAATGGCTGAATTTGGAGCGAACTTATATGTAATCCGTGTGACGGAGAAACCACAGTTTTAAATACCTGGCCTGTAGGTAACTATTTTGAACAGCAAACCGGTGTCAAACACTTCGCTGACACACTGAAACAAATTTTTAATGGAGGCCAGAAATGGCAGTATTTTCTGAAAACGTATATATGATCCGTGTGACGGAGAAAATACAGTTTTAAATAGCTGGATTTTTAGCACTGTATTATGGAAAGGACCTGGCTGTATTCTGCAGTGCCAACAAGCAAATGGCACAGAAAAACGGTGTTCTCTGGAGTAGACTGACGAGTACAGCGGCGCCAGGTCTGATATAGACCTGATGACGCTGTGCGGCCAGCCAATCACTGTAATGCCACAACCAACATGGCTGCGGCATTACAGTGAGTGACAAGCAATCCCTGCATTTTCATTGGCTCTGTAAAGAGCGCCAAACATGCAGGGAGGGGACCCGAGCATCCGCCCGAGCATCTCGCAAGTACTCAGCGAGCTCCAAGCATCTCGAGTATTGAGATGCTCGGGCGAGTACCGAGTACTTGCGAGTATGCTCGCTCATCACTAATCTGAGCTTCTATATCAGAATTGTGTTATCAGTTATTTCCCACATATACTATTTAGTAATTAACAAGTGTGGTGATCCTTTTGTGTCTCTGATTATGTATTAGTGGTCAAATTTGACCATTTTGGAATATACTATGGGCTATTGTAGATGGAAGTGACCCAAAATGTACATATACAGTACAGACCAAAAGTTTGGACACACCTCATTTAAAGATTTTTCTGTATTTTCTTGACTATGAAAATTGTACATTCACACTGAAGGCATCAAAACTATGAATTAACACATGTGGAATTATATACTTAACAAAAAAGTGTGAAACAACTGAAAATATGTCTTATATTCTAGGTTCTTCAAAGTAGCCACCTTTTGCTTTGATGACTGCTTTGCACACTCTTGGCATTCTCTTGATGAGCTTCAAGAGGTAGTCACCGGAAATGGTCTTCCAACAATCTTGAAGGGGTTCCCAGAGATGCTTAGCACTTGTTGGCCCTTTTGCCTTCACTCTGCGGTCCAGCTCACCCCAAACCATCTCGATTGGGTTCAGGTCTGGTGACTGTGGAGGCCAGGTCATCTTTCGTAGCACCCCATCACTCTCCTTCTTGGTCAAATAGCCCTTACACAGCCTGAAGGTGTGTTTGGGGTCATTGTCCTGTTGAAAAATAAATGATGGTCCAACTAAACGCAAATCGGATGGAATAGAATGCCTCTGCAAGATGTTGTGGTAGCCATGCTGGTTCAGTATGCCTTCAATTTTGAATAAATCCCCAACAGTGTCACCAGCAAAGCACCCCCACACCATCACACCTCCTCATCCATGCTTCACAGTGAGAACCAGGCATGTAGAGTCCATCCGTTCACCTTTTCTGCGTCGCACAAAGACACGGTGGTTGGAACCAAAGATCTCAAATTTGGACTCCTCAGACCAAAGCACAGAATTCCACTGGTCTAATGTCCATTCCTTGTGTTCTTTAGCCAAAACAAGTCTCTTCTGCTTGTTGCCTGTCCTTAGCAGTGGTTTACTAGCAGCTATTTTACCTTGAAGGCCTTCTGCACAAAGTCTCCTCTTAACAGTTGTTGAAGAGATGTGTCTGCTGCTAAAACTCTGTGTGACATTGACCTGGTCTCTAATCTGAGCTGCTGTTAACCTGCGATTTCTGAGGCTGGTGACTCGGATAAACTTATTCTCAGAAGTAGAGGTGACTCTTGGTCTTCCTTTCCTGGGGCGGTCCTCATGTGAGCTAGTTTCTTTGTAGCGCTTGATGGTTTTTGCAACTGCACTTGGGGACACTTTCAAAGTTTTCCCAATTTTTCGCACTGACTGACTTTCATTTCTTAAAGTAATGATGGCCTCTCGTTTTTCTTTACTTAGCTGCTTTTTTCTTGCCATAATACAAATTCTAACAGTCTATTCAGTAGGACTATAAGCTGTGTATCCACCAGACTTCTGCACAACACAACTGATGGTCCCAACCCCATTTATAAGGCAAGAAATCCCACTTATTAAACCTGACAGGGCACACCTGTGAAGTGCAAACCATTTCCGGTGACTACCTCTTGAAGCTCATGAAGTGAATGGCAAGAGTGTGCAAAGCAGTCATCAAAGCAAAGGGTGGCTACTTTGAAGAACCTAGAATATAAGACATATTTTCAGTTGTTTCACACTTTTTTGTTAAGTATATAATTCCACATGTGTTAATTCATAGTTTTGATGCCTTCAGTGTGAATGTACAATTTTCGTAGTCAACAAAATACAGAAAAATCTTTAAATAAGAAGGTGTGTCCAAACTTTTGGTCTGTACTGTATATACAGTGTGGAAAATAAGTATTTGACGTACTGACTATTTTGCAAGTTTTCCCACCTACAAAGAATGGAGAGGACTCTAATATTCATTGTAGGTACACATCAACTGTGAAAGAATCTAAAAATAAAAAACAGAATATCAGAATATCACATTGTATGATTTTTAAATAATTAAATTACATTTTATTGCATGAAATAAGTAATTGATCATCTACCAACCTGCAAGAATTCTGGCTCTCACAGACCTGTTAGTTTTTCTTTAAGAAGCCCTCCTACTCTACACTCCTTACCTATATTAATTGCACATTTCTTACATGTATAAAAGACACCTGTCCACTCACTCAATCAATCAATCAATCAGACTCCAACCTCTCCACCATGGCCAAGACCAAAGAGCTGTGTAAGGACACCAGGGACAAAATTGTAGACCTACACAAGGCTGAGATGGGCTACAGGACAATTTGCAAGCAGCTTGGTGAGAGTACAACAATTGTTGGCACAATTATTAGTGATGCGCGAACGTGCTCGGATAAGGGGTTATCCAAGCATGCTTTGGTGCTAACCGAGTATCTTTGGCGTGCTCGAAAAACATGTTCGCATTACCATGACTTCATGTCTCGTGGCTGTTAGACATCCACAACATATGCAGGGATTGCCTCTTTGTTAGACACCTGCAACACATGCAGGGATGGCCTAACAGCCACGAGACATGCAGCCACGGCGAAACAAACATATTTTTTTAGCATGTAGATTATTTATTATCAGAAAATGGAACAAATACAAGATGACTGTCAATCTTCCTCAGCCTGGGGCTCCATGCAACATTTCGCCTCGTGCTGTAAGGATGATTCTGAGAAAGGTCTGGAATTCGTCCAGAACTACACGGTAGGACCTGGTCAATCACCTGAAGAGAGCTGGGAACACAGTAACAAACATTACCGTTAGTAACACACTGTAGCATCGGCGTCTCTGCCCCCTGCCAGGCAGAGACGCCGTCCCTCTCACCTCCCCGCGTGGAGTCGTCCTGCGCTTCTCTTCCTGCTGCTGCCGGCGCGCGCAGCTCCAGGGCACTGTGCTTTGGGCGCGCGCTCCCTCTCTCTTAAAGGGGCCGCACGCGCCGTCCTAACGAGTTCCCGGCCAATAGCCAAGGGTCCTCCCATATATAAGGCACCTCCTCCAAAATGGAGGTGCCCGAGCAAAAGTTGATGCACAGCATACTTACCTCTGCTTCAGCCCTCAGGTCCAGTTGCCAGCCTGACTACTGTTCCAGTCCGCCAGTCTGACTCCTCTCCAGCCCGACAGTCTGCCTTCCGTTCTACCCGCCAGTCTGTCTATGGGCAAGTCCGCCTGCTTACCAGGAAGCATCTGCCAGTTACCTGCCTGCTACCTGCCGTGCCTGCTAGCCCGCTCACCTGGGAGCACTCGCCTGTTACCTGCCTGTTACCTGTTAGCCTACCTGGAGGCTCCTGCTGTCACTTGCCGTGACCACCCGCCTGCTAATCTAGAGACTTCAGCCTGCTTGGCCGTCACTTACCGTAGCCTACCTGGAGGCTCCTGCTGTCACTTGCCGTGACCACCTATCTGTTACCTAGAGACTTCAACCCACTCTGTCTTCACGTGCCGTGACCACCTGTCAATTATCCAGAGACTTCTGCCTGCCTGTTGTGTCTATCCGCTATACTGGTCAGTCCCAGTCTGCTGACCCGTGGGAGCCACCTGCTCTCTTACAAGGTCGTCCCCAGAGTAGCACCTGGTCCCTCTGCTCGGTCCCTGCCTTGTCACGGAGTCGTTAGCCGCCGTACGATCAGGGTCGGTCTGAGTTGATACGCCCCTCTGGGTCCCTCCTTGCACCGCGGCACAGAGGTTCCACCACCCGGATCCGTAACACACACCATGATGTCATGGATTAAAATCCTGCAGGGCACGCAAGGTTCCCCTGCTCACGCCAGTACATGTCCAGGCCTGTTTGAAGTTCGGCAGTGACCATCTGGATTATCCAGAGGAGGCATGGGAGAAGGTCATGTGTATCAGATGAGACCAAAATAGAACTTTTTGGAATCAACTCCACTCGCCGTGTTTGGAAGAAGAAGGATGAGTACAACCCCAAGAATACCGTCGCAACCGTGAAGCATGGTGGGGGGAAACATCATACTTTGGGGGTGCTTTTCTGCAAAGAGGATAGGACAACTGCACCATATTGAAGGGAGGATGGGGTCATGTATCTCGAGATTTTGCCCAACAACCTCCTTCCCTCAGTAAGAGTATTGAAGATGGGTCGTAGCTGGGTCTTCCAGCGTGACAATGACCTGAAACACACAGACAGGGCAACTAAGGAGTGGCTCCGTAAGAAGCATTTCAGAGTCCTGGACTGGCCTAGCCAGTCTCGAGACCTGAACCCAATAGAAATCTTTGGAGGCAACTGAAACTTAATGTTGCGCATCGACAGCCCTGAAACCAGAAAGATCTGGAGCAGATCTGTATGGAGGAGTGGGCCAAAATCTCTGCTGCAGTGTGCGCAAAGCTGGCCAAGAACTACAGGAAACGTCTAACCACTCTAATTGCCAACAAAGGTTTCTGGACCAAATATTAAGTTTGGTTTTTCTTTTCTATCAAATTCTTATTTCATGCAATAAAATGCAAATTAATTATGTAAAAATCATACAATGTGATTTTCTGGAATTTTTTTCAAGATTCTGCCTCTCACAGTTGAAGTGTACCTGCGATAAAAATTACAGCCCTCTCTATTCTTTGTAGGTGGGAAAGCTTGCTAAATCGGCAGAGTATCCAATACTTAATTTCCACTCTATATGTTGGTGTGTGTGTTGCCGTGGTAGCCCTTTCAAGAAGCGCTAATTTGGATTAAGATATATTATCTCTAAATCTGCCATTTTTGTTCAAATGAAATAAATACGATGCATTGGAGAAAGAAAATAACACACAGCCAGTGTCTTAGTGTACAATTCTTGTCTGCCCTCAGAGCCCAAGTAACACGTATAGACAAATTCACAAATAAATGTGGTCTCCGACTGGGAAGGAGGTTGCATCCGTGCATGTAAAGGACATAAGTATATAAAATAAAAGGACACCTGTGCCAGAAATTCATAACCCCATTGACATAGCTGAAGCATTTCATTGCTGTTATAGCTCGCTGTATAATATTCATGGACAATACCACGACATGCCACCTGATATTCTTGAAACAGAATATGGACACTGCCTTTCCATCCTTACAGACCCCTGAGCAGGATTTACTAGACAAAGCTTTCACTGAACAAGAGATAGGGAATGATTTAATGGCCTCTCCTATCGGGAAGAGCCCTGGGCCAGATGGATTCAATAATAGATTTTATAAGATATTTGTACCCAAGTTATTACCATTTTAGCCGAAGTGCTCAATAATATCTCAGAAGACTCCCCCTTTGCCCCCAATCAGTTAAGACTCATATAATGGTTTTTCTCAAAGCCTGGAAAAGAACCAAATACCTGTCCTAATATTCTTCCAATATCATTCATTAATGTAGACGTCAAAATATTCGCTAATATAATTGCACCATGGCTCTCCCACTACCTACACTCAATTGTTAGCAACGAGTCAGGTTGGCTGCATTAAAGGTGGAGAGGCTCGTGATAATACAGATAAAACATTGTTAGTTTCACATACAAAAGAAAAACCAGGGAATCCCAATGTGCCTTGTTTTTGTCAACACTGAAAAGGCGTTCAACAGAATGCACTGGACTTTCTTGAAGAGCACATTGCCACAGATTGAGTTGAGCTCTTTCTTGTTATCTAAAATTCTATCCTTCTACACTGACCCTAAAGCAATAATTAGGGTAAACGGCCTTCTATCTGACACCTTCTCTATTAAAAAGGGGATGAGACAAATGGTGTCCCTTATCTCCTCTGCTATACACATTGGTGATGGAACATTTAGCTGTAGAATTACATAAAATTCCTGATATTAGTGGAGTTACTATAGGCTCACACAGCGTCGGACTGGAGTACATTGGGCCCACCAGAGAAAATCATTCTTGGGGCCCACTACGTAGCTACATAGAAATAAATATAAGACCACCAATTGTGTGGTAACACGCTAATATCAGGGTATAATATAAGATAGTACACTTCTTATTGTTATAGAAAGAGATGGCGCCCACATTTTGGTGCAAACTCAATGATAAATGTCCCCTGATGTGTAATAACAGCTAAACCAATGTTTTATAGCACCAGCGTAGTGGATGGGATTTTATGACATCTCATCCATACGCTGAGAAAATCCAGAGCGTGAATTAACCGATGCTGCGAATTTCACATGAACAATGTGTCAATATACGCTGCGGATATTCACCACCGACTTCATCCTTTGCAATACAAAAGGATCAAGTCAGGCTACGTTCCCACAGAGTGAAGCCGCTGCGGCCCCGACACTGCAGTAGAGTCGCAGCACTTCCGCCCTCATTATGCTAATGAGCAGCGCCATTTTTTTTTCTCCTGCGAACTTTCCTAATAGATGTTAGTCTATTGGGAAAGTCCACATGTGGACCCGCAAGAGAAATTGACATGCTGCGGATCTGAAAGACGTGCCGCTTGTCAGAATCCGCGGGTGATCTGCAGCCTGAGATGCACACATAGTGGACATGGGATTTCTAGAAATCCCATCCACTATGCTTTAACATCTGGCCACTGCAGTTTTGACACTGCATAAACACACAGTTTCAAAACCGCAGAGAATCCTGAACGTGGGAACATAGCCTCAGTGGTAAAGGTGAACCAGCAGTAAAGACAACAATATCTGCACTATATCTGTGTGGATATTACCGCTGTTAATTTGCTATGGGTTTTCCATTGTAGAAATTCTGCAGCAAATGCATAATGTGAATGTATCCACTAATAGTGGTGGGGGCCCTAAATCACTTATGTATGGCGTTATTAGTGATATAAAAAAAGAGCTTTCCCTTACTTAAATCTCTCTGCCACATTTAAGTCCATAACTTCTTATCAAGGGCCTCACTTTGCTAGTAACTTTTAGTAAGACTTTTAGTAAGTCAGGGGTGATACAGGGAGAGGGGACTAAGTCAGTCATGGGTGATACAGGGAGAAGGGGCTAAGTCAGTCAGGGGTGATACCGGGAGAGGGGGCTAAGTCTGTCTGAGGTGATAAAGGGAGAGAGGTCACATGGGTTGATACAGGAAAGGGGTCACAGTCAGAGGTGATACAGGGAGAGGGGGCTCAGGTCAGGGATGATACAGGGAGAGGAGGTGCAGTCAGGGGTGATACAGGGAGAGGGGGCTCAGGTCAGGGGTGATACAGGGAGAGGGGGCTCAGGTCAGGGGTAATACGGGGGATGAGGATCAGTTAGGGGGTGTAGTTAGGTGTGATACAGGGAGGGGGTGCAGCCAGGGGTGATATGGAGGGAAAAGCCTCAGTCAGAGGGGATAAGGGAATGGGGTGCACCGTGCAGTCAGTCAGTTGTGAAAGGGGCGATGAGGGAATATGGCCCCCATTCATCCTTAAGTAACGTAACCCCTTCCCCTCTATCATCCCTGACTAAAGGCCCCCCCATTTGTATTTACTCACTGTTAGGCTGGCAGGGGGGACCTCCTTCAATCATTGCCAGCAGCTGTAAGGCTGCGAGCCCACTATGCGTTTTTCAAGCGTTTTTGCGCGAAATTTCCGTTGCGAAAACGCTTGATAATACATGCCCCATGGTCCCCAATGATAATCCGCATGTGCTGTGCACATGCTGCGGAAATTCCCGCTGCGGTTATCATTGCGGAAAAATACTCAGCATGTCCATTAATTTTGCGGACACACAGCGTAATTGCCGCCATTGACTTGCATTGAAATGCTTAACATCCGTATGTATACATGTATACATGCGGATGTTAATGCGGTTCAATGTGTGGATGGTACCCGGGGCTGGAGAAGAGGAGACTCTCACCTCCAGACCCAGGTACCATGGTACCTGTAAAAAAAAAGAATTTAAAATAAAAAATAAATATATATTTACATAGAATTATATAGAAGGTTTGCTGTGTCTGTCAGCGTAGTGTCCAGAGGCTGGAGGCGCTACCAGGAGACAGGCCCGTACACCAGGAGACGTGGAGGGAGCCATAGGAGGGCAACAACCCAGCAGCAGAACCGTTACCTCCTCCTTTGTGCAAGGAGGAACAGGAGGAGCACTGCCAGAGCCCTGCAAAATGACCTCCAGCCGGCCACAAATGTGCATATGTCTGCCCAAACGGTTAGAAACCAACTCCATGAGGGTGGTATGAGGGCCTGTCGTCCATATATGGGGGTTGTGCTCACAGCCCAACACAATGCAGGACGCTTGGCATTTGCCACAGATCACCAGGATTGGCAAAGTCGCCACTGGCGCCCTGTGCTTTTCACACATGAAAGCAGGTTCACACTGAGCATGTGCTCGCCAGAGGTAGCCTGACTGCCATTAGGTACAGAGATGAGATCCTCACACCCCTTGTGAGACCATATGCTGGTGCAGTTGGCCCTGGGTTCCTCCTAATGCAGGACAATGGCAGATCTCATGTGGCTGGAGTGTGTCAGCAGTTCCTGCAAGATGAAGGCATTGAAGCTATGGACTGGCCCGCCCGTTCCCCAGACCTGAATCCAATTGAGCACATCTGGGACATCATGTCTCGCTCCATCCACCAACGTCACGTTGCAGCACAGACTGTCCAGGAGTTGGTGGATGCTTTAGTCCAGGTCTGGGAGGAGATCCCACAGGAGACCATCCGCAACCTCATCAGGAGCATGCCCAGGCATTGTAGGGAGGTCATCCAGGCACGTGGAGGCCACACACAATACTGAGCCTCATTTTGACTTGTTTTAAGGACATTACATCAACCTTGGATCAGCCTGTAGTGTGTTTTTCCACTTTAATTTTGGGGGTGACTCCAAATCCAGGCCTCCATTGGTTAATAAATTTGATTTCCATTAATGATTTATGTGTGATTTTGTTGTCAGCACATTCAACTTTGTACAGAACAAAGTATTCAATGAGAATATTTCATTCATTCAGATCTAGGATGTGTTATTTGAGTGTTCCCTTTATTTTTTTGAGCAGTGTATATAGGTTTTATTACTAGATGTAAAGAAGAAAACTAAATACTGTAAAATAATAAATCTCCTCATATGTTTCCCCTTATTATCTCCAGTAATTGTATTATTACTGTTATGCATACGCCCGGACTGACTGGGGTGTGCTTGATTAGTGATCCCACTGTACCATGAACCGAGGAGTGCCTGGAGGGGCGTAACTAAGTATCAACCCGATCCGACCAAGGTCGCATGGCAGCTCAGTCGACTCCGTGCACCAGGGAGGAACCGAGCAGAAGGTCCAGGTGCTACGGAGTCCAGTACAGAGTGGGATACAGGAACAGAGCCGCAGATGCGGTAGACAAGCAGAGTAAAGCGAAACCACCGGAGCGGAGGACAAGGCAGAGCAGAGCGAAACCGCCGGAGCGGTCGACCAGGCAGAGCAGAAAGACACCACTAGTGCGGTGAGCAAGCAGACAGAGCGAAACCGCAGGTGCGGTGGACAAGGTAGAGCAGAGCGAAACCGCGGGTGCGGTGGACAAGGTAGAGCAGAGCGGAACCGCCGGAGCGGTGGACAAGGCAGAGCAGAGAGAAACCGCTGGTGCGGTGAGCAAGCAGACAGAGCGAAACCGCAGGTGCGCTGGACAAAGTAGAGCGGAGCGAAACCGCCGGAGCGGTGGACAAGTGGAGCAGAGAAGAACCACCGGAGCGGTGGACAAGGGGGAGCAGAGCGAAACCGCAGGAGCGGTGGACAAGCAGAGCAGGACAGGGCTGAAGGTGCAGGCAGAGAGGACTGGGCTCTGTTCACATGGAACAGACAGGAAAATACAGGAAGACGGTTAGAACACAGGAGGTAGATATGGAGGAAGGGAAAAGGGACAAGCAGAACCAGATACACACAAGGTACTTACAACGAAGTAGCGAGTGGACTCTAAAGTCACAAACAGAAGTAGAGAGACAACGAGTTGGAGCTAGGTGCAGGTTCAGACCCTGCAGAAAAAGGGAAGGTACGGATATAGAAATAAACAGACAACAGGCTAGGAGATAGTTCAGACAGGAACTGACACTGGAACGAAGTCACAGGTAACAGGCCTGGGAATACAGCCCCCAGGATGGCGGAAACAGACAAGATGAGAACAGGACCTGGCAACTCAGAGGCGAAGGAGCACACTGATTGTTAGTGTTGCTCAGGCACCACCTTCAGGGTGGAGGGGGTTTAAATATCCAGTGACTCACAGCAATAGGCTGGGGATGCATTAGGAGCGCGCCCACAGCAGCTATAAGAATCAGGAAGCAACCGGGCCGCCGCCCTAAGCAGTCAGACAAGGGACAAGCACACAGCATGAACTGGAGCAAGGTTTGCAGGCTGGACTGATGGGTAAGATTGCGGTCTTGCATAGTGGGAGGTGGTGCACTATGCAAGCACACCGCCAGGGATGTTACAATTACACAGGATTTTTATGATGTTACATCGGCTCATCTTCTTCTCATTCAGTTCTCTACAATATCAGATCAGTGAAGATCTTCTATATAAGAGAATTTTCCTGATTTACCCATCAAGGATGGATATGGACAGAGACAAGATGGTGGAGAGGATGTTACACCTCACCCTAGAGATCCTCTTCCGGCTTACTGGAGAGGTGAGAGATTCTGATGACGTCACATTACATCATTCTTATCTATGGGAATAACAGATGGACAGAACTGGAGAGGTGAGGACTCTGGAAATGTCTAGAGTGAGATGTATTAATGTGTCTCTCCATAACCAGGATTACACAGTAGTGAAGAAGACCTCTAGTGAGCGGTCAGGCCCCTGTGTCTGAGGGATGGGGAAGACCCCTGAGCCCAATCACAGGGCCTCCACCTCACCCCCTGATACATGAGGACATCAGTGACCAGAAGATCCTAGAACTCACCTACAAGATGATTGAGCTGCTGACTGGAGAGGTGACACTGCTGGGACATTATACAGTAACGCTATGAAGGGATCGGGGGGATGATGGTATCATTGTATGTGTCAGGTTCTTATAAGGTGTCAGGATGGCGCTGTCTATTTCTCCATGGAGGAGTGGGAGTATTTAGAAGGACACAAAGATCTGTACAAGGACGTCATGATGGAGGTTCCCCAGCCCCTCACATCACCAGGTAATAGACAGGACTAAATACACACGGCCTATAATTATCTGTATGTAAAGAACGAATTCAGTCCATGAATTTTCTTTCCTCCACTTCTATCCAGTAAGAGGACAACACCAGAGAGATGTCCCCGTCCTCTTCTTCGACAGGACTGTAAACAAGAAGATCCCAATGTTCCTCAGGATCATCAGGTAGATGGAGAGAAGGTGTCATGAGATTTCCCCTATGATGTGTAGACGGCTGTGAAGGTCTTGTGCTCAGTCTTGTTTTATCCACCAGTATTACATGTTTTATATGTTTTATACTTGTGTAATGAGAACGGTGTAGATGGCAGGATTAGAGCTGATCATAGATGGGACTTCTCCATCTGTCTGTGACTTTTACGATATTTGTTTCAGGGTGAAGATCTGACCCATATTAATACTACAGAGACATATGTGTGTTGAGTGGTGTAAAGAGGAGATTCCTACATATGGCTGCCCAGGTGAGTAGTGACCACTAAATACAGAGAAGTCACAGATTCTTCTCAGTCACCGGCTGTGGTTGCTTTATCAGTAGTGTAGTCCGGCCGTATCACAATCGTGTGATCTCCATTTTGCCTCTAGATCACAACATTCTCCTCCACCCAAAACTGTTGAAATGACTTTGGGTATTGAAAACCCTTTTCTATAGAACTTACAGCCAGGAAGATCCACCTCCCCCTGGGATCTCAAATTTGGACTCATCAGACCAAAGCACAGATTTCCACTGGTCTAATGTCCATTCCTTGTGTTCTTTAGCCCAAACAAGTCTCTTCTGCTTGTTGCCTGTCCTTAGCAGTGGTTTCCTAGCAGCTATTTTACCATGAAGGCCTGCTGCACAAAGTCTCCTCTTAACAGTTGTTGAAGAGATGTGTCGGCTGCTAGAACTCTGTGTGGCATTGACCTGGTCTCTAATCTGAGCTGCTGTTAACCTGCGATTTCCAAGGCTGGTGACTCGGATAAACTTATCCTCAGAAGCAGAGGTGACTCTTGGTCTTCCTTTCCTGGGGCGGTCCTCATGTGAGCCAGTCTCTTTGTAGCGCTTGATGGTTTTTGCAACTGCACTTGGGGACACTTTCAAAGTTTTCCAAATTTTTCAGACTGACTGACCTTTGTTTTTTAAAGTAATGATGGCCACTTGTTTTTCTTTACTTAGCTGCTTTTTTCTTGCCATAATACAAATTCTAACAGTCTATTCAGTAGGACTATCAGCTGTGTATCCACCAGACTTCTGCACAACACATCTGATGGTCCCAACCACATTTATAAGGCAAGAAATTTCACTTATTAAACCTGACAGAGCACACCTGTGAAGTGAAAACCATTTCCGGTGACTATCTCTTGAAGCTCATCAAGAGAATGCCAAGAGTGTGCAAAGCAGTCATCAAAGCAAAAGGTGGCTACTTTGAAGAACCTAGAATATAAGACATATTTTCAGTTGTTTCACACTTTTTTGTTAAGTATATAATTCCACATGTGTTAATTCATAGTTTTGATGCCTTCAGTGTGAATGTACAATTTTCATAGTCATGAAAATACAGAAAAATGTTTAAATTTAGAGAAGGTGTGTCCAAACTTTTGGTCTGTACTGTATACCCGTGCCTTCGGAGATGAGTATATGGTGCGTATATATTCATAGAAGTGGCCTACAAAAGACATTCCTCTCAACGCTATATACATCCAATCCCATCTTACATTGTCAAAAGCTTTTTCAGCATCTATTGCAGGTAAAGCTGGTGTTTCTCTCGTCCTTGGGTTAAGATTTATCTTGTCAAGTGTCAATAGTACTTTTCTAATGTTTATCGTGGCCGGTCTACCCTTGATGAAACCTGACTGTGCGTGTGAGATTAGCTTTGGCATGATGGTGGCCAATCTATCTGCCATTATCTTGGAGAGTATTTTGTCAACATTTCTGAGAGAAATCGGTCTTTATGAGCTCGGGCCCATTGGGTCTTTTCCTGGTTTATGTAATAATTTGATATAGGCCATGACGCTTGAATTAATCATTCCTTTTCCCTCCAGTATGTCATTAAATAGATTTGTTAAAAGAGGGGCTATGTCTTCTATTAGCGTTTTGTAGAATTCACTTGTGTATTCATCTGAGCCTGGTGCTTTGTGGTTGTGGAGTTTTTTGATGGTGGTTATTTTCTCTTCTAGTGTGATTTTGGCGTTTAGGTGTTGTTTAAACTCATCTGTCAGTTTTGGTAGTTTAACCCTTTCTAGTAAAGTGCTATTTCCAAACTTTTCAGTAGAGGTGTTGCTATACAGATCTCTGTAAAAGGATCCTAGTCTTTCTGTTATTTTCCTGGGATGTTACCCTTCGAGTCCTTCAAACATTGGGGGCCTTGTACTGTTAACTTATTTCTCACCAGATTCGCCATCATTTTCCCTGATTTATTTCCATATTTGGATAAGTTAATTTCGAGATCCCGCTGGTATAATTGTTCCCTTTTTTCCACCCACACGATCTTTGTTCCTTCAACCACTTTTCCCTGTTATGTTTATTCATACTGGTTTGAAATTTGGTGTAGGCATCTCTAAGTTTCTCAGAGGCCTCCTCAAATTTTTTTTGAGTGTTTCTTTTTTTGCCACAGACATATGACATTATTCTGCCTCTTGTTACTGCTTTTACCATTTCCCATAGTCATTTATTATTTTCCCTATTCTCTTCGTTATCTATTAGAAAATCTGACCACTAATCCTTTACCACTAAGCCTTCATCATCTTTCAATAAGGAGGAGTATCTCCATAAAAAATCTGAACCTTTTGGCGTGTATCAGCTATATCTAACAGTATCAATGCATGATCAGATATTACTATGTTTTGCATCTGGGTGTCCTCTACCCTTCTTAGTATGTTTGCCGATATGAGAAAATAATCTATTCTGTATAGCGATCCACACGCATGCGAATAGTGAGTGGACTCCCTATTCTGAGGGTGTAGTAGTCTCCATGCATCACCTAACCCTGTAGACAAACAAAATGGGTAAAACTCTATCCTGTCTTTTGGCGGTTTTGGTCGCCTTTTGATAGTTCTTCCTGTCCTCCTCAACATTGACCACCTAACTTAGAGCACCTCCCACTATTCTATTTGTGCCCAGGTCTGCTATTACCTTTTTCTCCAGTTGATGGAAGAAGATTTTATTATTTGTATTTGGTGCATAGACATTGTATAAGCTATACGTTTCTCCCCTACAGGTAATGACAGAATATGAAGTCTACCGTCTTCTCCCACATAAGTTTCACTCATCTGCCCATTTATATTTTTATTCATTAATGTGAGCACCCCTGCTTTCTTATCAACCGATGATGCCCCGAAAACTTTACCCACCCACATTTTTTTCATACTCCGGAAATCTTTTTTTTCTAAATGGGTTTCTTGGAGTAGAGCTACATCTGGCTTCAGGCGTTTCAGGTGACAAAGAATCATTATACGCTCTTGCGGAGAGCGTATCCTTTTAACATTCCATGAAATTATTCTCATAATTTTTTCCAACATTTTTTTGGGTTACCTTTTCCCCCAACTGTCTGGTTTTTCTCCCCCATTTTTTCCCTTTTCTCCCCCTTTCCCTGCTTTCAGCTGCAACTGTTCAAGTGAGATAACGTGTGTAGATGAACCGCTCCAGGATTGTATTTTATTATAGATCCCTACAAACAAAACTTGGCTTTTTTAAACTCTAAACATGAACCAAACTTGATGACCATGTTAATAAATGACCCTAAGCTTATATACAGTATTTTAAGCTTCTTTGACTTCACTTCTTCCTGGTCAAATCTCCCTCACCACGGCACCTCCTGTATCATTTTATTTATTTATCTATCACCCCCTTTTTTTTGCCACATTTTCCTTTCAGATTGTTCCTATAGCCCCTCTTTTCAAATTATACCCTTATTATTGTCTCCCCTCCTCCCCCAGACTCGTCCAACATATTACATGAAAATACAAAACATTCAGTACCCTCCTACCAGTTAGCCCTTAACGGATATTACTGGGGAGTGACCAAGATCTGGATGAGGCAAGGTGGTGAGACACTTGGAGGGTATATGTGAGGAATATCACAGAGTCTTATATAATCAACGTCCTGAGTAGACTCCCATATCTTTCCCCAAGAGTGCTTTTACTCACTGTCCCAACAGTTCTTTCTTTTCATGGGGTTTTTGATCTCCTGTCTTGCCTTTGCTTTCTCGGTGAATTTGATGAGGAGGGGGGTGATCACCCGATGTCTTCTTCAGGTGTTCCTTGCGACTCTCTAGGATCTGTTCTTCGTGCATAGGGGCTGTCCTGTTGTTGTAGATTCAAGATGTTATCCATGAACTCTTCCGCTGCTTTCAGATCTGTGAAGGGTCTGGAGGATCCATCCCACAGTCTTATATGAAGAATTGCTGGATATCTTAATTGAAAACGTATATTTTTGCTAAATAAGACTGAGAAGATTAAAGCAAAGGATCTGTGTTGTCTGGTTACTTCAGCTGAAAAGTCTTCAAATAGTGGAAGTTTTACCCCTCGGACCAACAGGGGCTGTCTGAGGCGGCGATATTTCTGTAGAATGTCATTTTTATCAGAAAAATCAAGATACTTTACTATTACTTGTCTTGGTCTTTTATTGTCCCCTTTCTCCATATTTCCTGGTGGACCAATGCGGTGCACCCTTTCAGATTTGCGTCCTGTTATGATGTCCGGTGCTTTGGGTATGTCTATTTCACAGAGTTTTTTCAGCTCTTCATAGGGGAATGTCTCTGGCAGTCCCACTATTCCGAGATTACTCCTTCTGGATCTGTTCTTCAGGTTGTCTATTCAGTCTCTCAATACAACATTTTCTCTTGTAAGTCTAGCCAGACTCTCTTGATCAGTGTGCGCATCGTCCTCTATTGCAGATATCCTTGTTTCTATTCTGTTTATTTACTCAGTGGCCTCAAGTAGCTGTTCCTGCATTGCCTGCAGTGCCTGTGCCACTGATTCTTTCAAGGTATGTAATATCTCAGGTAATAGTTTATCGGCCACCTCCGAGGCCAGTCTCTTATAGTCCAATCCCAGTACCTGGGTGTCTCTGTTAGCATCGGTGCCAGTGTTCATGTGCGTCTCCAGCCTGCTTTCCTCTGCAGTGGCGCGAGCGTCTGCATGTACCAGCACCATGACACCTCCCTGAAAGCACGGGCTGTCTTGTTTTTGGCATTGCTGCGCAGTAGATATCATTCCATGTAGGTGGGACGCGTGCCCCACCGTTCAGTCTTCCTGACTTGCCTGGTTATGGAGCCTATCGCCGCTATTTGTAGCCGGTATTTTAGTAAGGTCTGTAGAGGTGCCGGGAGCTCAGGAGTCATCCTCCCTACATGACCAGCGCTGGAACCAGAAGTCCTCAATTTTGCATTTCTTTTGGAAATCAAGATCCTAGAGTCTGGAGGAAGAGTGGACAGGCCACTATCCAAGCTGCTTGAGGTCTAGTGTGAAGTCAGTGATGGTTGGGGAGCCATCTCTTCTGCTGGTGTAGGTCCAATGTGTTTTATCAAGACCAAAGTCAGCGCAGCCGTCTACCAGGAAATTTCAGAGCACTTCATGCTTCCCTCTGCCGACAAGCTTTTTGGAGATGGAAATTTCATTCTCCAGCAGGACTTGGCACCTGTCCACACTGCCAAAAGTACCAATACCTGGTTTAAAAACAACAGTATCACGGTGCTTGATTGGCCAGCAAACTCGCCTGACCTTAACCCCATAAAGAATCAATGGGGTATTGTCAAGAGGAAGACGAGAGACACCAAACCCAACAATGCTGACGAGCTGAAGGCTGTTATCAAAGCCACCTGGCCTTCCATAACACCTCAGCAGTGCCACAGGCTGATTGCCTCCATGCCACGCCACATTGATGCAGTAATTGATGCAAAAGGAGCCCCAACCAAGTATTGAGTGCATTTACTGAACATACATTTCATTAGGTCAACATTTCGGATTTTAAAATCATTTTTCAAGCTGTTGTTATAAAGTATTTTAATTTACTGAGATAATGACTTTTGTGTTTTCATTGACTGTAAGCCATAGTCATCAACATTAACAGAAATAAACACTTGAAATAGATCACTCTATTTGTAATGACTCTATATACTATGAGTTTCACTTTTTGTATTGAAGAACTGAAATAAATTAACTTTTTGATGATATTCTAATTTAGTGAGATGCACCTGTATAAAACCAAGAGGCTTGGTTTTTATGACAGAAAATGTGTTGGTATTAATACAAACCGTATTGGAATCCGGAGGCTTTTCATTTCCGGAGCCCAGCCCGCCTAAACGTGTCAGCTTCCATTTTTACCATTATACCTCTGGAAGAACCTTTCCTCCAGCCACGGGGCAGCAGCAGCGGCTTTTTATGTTCTTATAGGTGTTGTGCCTACACACAACAGCCTTAGGTTAGTGCTACCATCGATTATACCTATTCCTAACCAGGCGGAATTGCCCTATTTTGTATGCGCTTCTGTCCCTCTCCAGAGCTTTTCAGTCTATAGCAAAAGTGACTAATTTGATTCCACAGCCACTTTCTGGAAATTATCAAGAAGTGCATGTTGGAGAGTGAAAATTGCAAATGTGTCATTTTATTACCCAACACATAGTGCCCAGATTGTGCTCCAGGAGACACACACCGTAAATTAAGTGGGTTCTTCGCACAATAGTAATTCCAAATACATGAATGCTAAGTATGGTTTGGTCACACTGCAAGGCTCAGAAGCGAGGGGGAGATTTGACTTTGGGAGAGCGGATATTGCTGGATGGGTTTATGGAAGCCATGTTGCTTTTCAAGAGCCTTTATTAGACTATGAACTATCATTGTCTTGGTGAATAATGTAATTTTTTAAAGAACATGCATTTTAAGGAGTGTTTGTAGAAATGTTCAAAAATATAAATTTTAAAGATATTTTATTTAAAATTAATAATTGTTTTTTTTCTTAGCAGATGATTATACCAGGAGATCAGAGGGACAGCTGACAACTTCAATTTTTAAATCAGATGATCTCGAGATCCCACAGGATACAACTGAAGTGAATGCCATTACTACAGATATAACATCATCCCTTCACAGCAAAGATCTATCATCTGATCCTTTGAAACAGATCCTGTGTTCTGATTCATTATCAATTACTAAGGAAAATTAAAGTCACAAAATAAGCATTAAAAAACAAACTGCTTCTAAAGCAAAGAAGCCATTTTCACTTTCAGAACCTAGAAAAAGTTTTCCCCTCGAAAAATCTTTCCTTAAACATCAAAAAATTCACACAGCAGAGAATAGATTTTCTTGTTCCAAGTGTGGGAAATGTTTTAACCAGATATCAGATCTTGTTTCTCACCAGAGAATTCACACAGGGGAGAAGCCTTTTTCATGTTTAGAATGTGGGAAATGTTTTAACCGGAAAGCTCATCTTGATTGCCACCAGAGAACTCACACAGGGGAGAAGCCTTTTTCCTGTTCAGAATGTGGGAAATGTTTTAACCAGAAATCAAATTTTATGAAACATCAGAATACTCACACAGGGGAGAAGCCATTTTCCTGTTCAGATTGTGGGAAATGTTTTAATCAGAAATTAGATTTTGTTACTCACCAGAGAACTCACACAGGGGAGAAGCCTTTTTCATGTTCAGAATGCGGGAAATGTTTTAACCGGAAAGCGCATCTTAATAACCACCAGAGAATTCACACAGGGGAGAAGCCTTTTTCATGTTCAGAATGTGGGAAATGTTTTACAGAGAAATCAAGTCTTATGAAACATCAGAATACTCACACAGGGGAGAAGCCATTTTCCTGTTCAGACTGTGGGAAGTGTTTTAATCAGAAATCAGATCTTGTTACTCACCTGAGAATTCACACAGGGGAGAAGCCTTTTTCATGTTTAGAATGTGGGAAATGTTTTAACCGGAAAGCATATCTTGTTATCCACCAGAGAACTCACACAGGGAAGAAGCCTTTTTCCTGTTCAGAATGTGGGAAATGTTTTAACCAGAAATCAAATGTTGTTATACACCTAAGAACCCACACAGGGAAGAAGCCCTTTTCCTGTTCAGAATGTGGGAAATGTTTTACAGAGAAATCAAGTCTTATCAAACATCAGGGAACTCACACAGAGAAGAAGCCCCTTTTTCCAGCTTAGAATGTGGAAAATGTTTGACCAGAAATCCGATTTGGTTAAACACCAGAGAACCCACATAGCTGAGAAGACTTTTCCATGTTCAAAATGTGGGAAATATTTTGTGAATAAATAATCTCTTCTTGGTCACCAGAGAACTCATACTGGGGAGAAATCTTTTTCATGTTCAGAATGTTGGAAATGTTTTAATCGAAAATTGTATCTTCATAAAGGGGTTGTTCACTACTAGGACAACTCCTTCTCATTCCTCATGTTTGGCCTTGTTAAAATAAAAACACTCATACGCACCTCCCGTTCTGGCACTGTTCCATTGGTGTCACAACTTGCTTTCCCGGGGCTCACATAAAGTTGTTACATCACACAAGCTCTATGCCCAATCAACGCCGCCTTCACTGTCCTCGCCTTTGGATGTATTGAACATCAACAGGAGGGACATAGCCTGGACATAGCACCAAGAGAATGCACACACTGAAAGCACTCTCGTCAGACCGTGTTCCTGGGGGAATTATAAGCAATTTACAGCCTCCAACATGACTTTCGATATGGGAAAGAGAGAAGAGATCAGAGGTTAGTCTGAGGTCCTCCACCTCTGTCAGCATGCTTGGTATGCCGTGTTTCTTATGGAAGGTCTTATCTTCCTGCTCCGGAGCTATTACTGCCTCACCTCAGCATGGAAAAAAAGCAGTCTAAACCCTCATGATGCCAGACAGCTCCAGCCTGTAAGTCCTGCAGCAATTTCTCTCTTAATGTCGGCCTCACAAGAAAACAGCTCCACAAATCTCCCTGTACGCTCACCAAAGCCCCCATACTGTGCAGTGCTTGCTTCACAGGGACATTTACCTCCCAGCCACAGGTTATTGTAATGCACATGCCCGAGCTGAGCGGCGTGTGCGTGTGATAGTAGTGATTCCACTGGACCGTGCCGGAGAGTGAATGCCTGGAGGGGCGTAACTAGGTATTCGCCCGATCCGACCAGGGTCGCACGACGGCATACGACGCCAGTGCACCAAGGAGGAGCCGAGCAGAGGGACCAGGTGCTACTCCAGGACAGACCCCGGACATGGCTGTTGACCACACACAGGGGAATACAGGAACAGACTGGTAGGCTGGCACACAGACTGGTGGGTATAGGCAGGCACGACTGGTATGCAGGCAGGCGGGTATGCAGGCAGGGGGGTACAGGCAAGAGTGCAGACAGGGAGGCACTAGCAGGTAGGAACACTGGCGGGATAGGACCCAGTACACACTGGGACTCAGGAACAGAACCACAGATGTGGCGGACAAACAGCAGAGAGGCCGCCCAGAGAGGTGAGCGAGAACAGGGCAGGACAAGGCCGCCTGGAGCGGTGAGCAAGAGTAGAGCAGGACAAGGCCGCCAGGAGCGGTGAACAAAGGGTCAGAGCTGAGCGAGACTGCCGGAGCAGTGAGCAAAAGGATAAGAGCGGAGCGAGACTGCCGGAGCAGCGAGCAAAGGAGTCAGAGCAGGCTAGAACCGCCGGAGCGGTGAGCAAAGGAGTCAGAGCAGGCTAGAACCGCCAGAGCGGTGAGCAAAGGAGTCAGAGCAGGCTAGAACCGCCGGAGCGGTGAGCAAAGGAGTCAGAGCAGGCTAGAACCGCCGGAGCGGTGAGCAAAGGAGTAGGAGCAGGCTAGAACCGCCGGAGCGGTGAGCAAAGGAGTAGGAGCAGGCTAGAACCGCCGGAGCGGTGAGCAAAGGAGTAGGAGCAGGCTAGAACCGCCGGAGCGGTGAGCAAAGGAGTAGGAGCAGGCTAGAACCGCCGGAGCGGTGAGCAAAGGAGTAGGAGCAGGCTAGAACCGCCGGAGCGGTGAGCAAAGGAGTCAGAGCAGGCTAGAACCGCCGGAGCGGTGAGCAAAGGAGTAGGAGCAGGCTAGAACCGCCGGAGCGGTGAGCAAAGGAGTAGGAGCAGGCTAGAACCGCCGGAGCGGTGAGCAAGGCAGAGCAGGGGGGACAGGGCTCTGTTCACACGGAACAGACAGGAAGAGAAAGGCAGAGCCAGATACCCACAGGGTACTTGCAGTGAAGTAGCGAGTGGACCACAAACGGGAGTACAGAGACAACAAGCAGGAGTTAGGTACGACTTCAGACTCTGCAGAAAAAGGAAGGGAACGGACATAGAGGCAAAACAGGTAAAGGATAGGAGAGAGTTCAGACTGGAACTGAGTGTACGGAGGAGACCGACACTGCAGCGGGATACAGGAGCGGGTCTGAGAATACGGCCCCCAGAGAGGCGGGACGAACAGGCAAGGAGCGTGTTCAGACAGGACAGACAAGATACAGGAGCGGGTCTAGGAAAACCGCCCCTAGAAGGCTGAGGAACAGGCTAGGAGCGAGTTCAGACAGGCCTGGAAATACAGCCTCCAGGAAAGGCAGCAGGCAAGAGTACACAGACAGGACTCCGTTCAGACACGGGAACTGATACCGCAAGGCAGGAGACATAGACAGGACTCAGTTCAGACACGGGAACTGATACCGCAAGGCAGGAGACATAGACAGGACTCAGTTCAGACACAGGAACTGATACCGCAAAGCAGGAGACATAGACAGGACTCAGTTCAGACACGGGAACTGATACCGCAAGGCAGGAGACAAAGAACGGGACCTGGCACCTTCAGAGTGCATGCACACACTGAAAGAAACACTATGCTCAGGCAGGGATAGATGGGAGCAGCTGAGCTATATACCAGGTGACAGACAGCAATAGGCTGAGGACGCACAAGGGGTGTGACCCACACCAGGTACAAAAAGCAGGAAGTGATCGGGCGCCGCCCTTAAGCAGCAGAAACAGACACAAACAGACAACATGGAGGGAAGCCAGAGAGACATTCTGGACTGGAGATCAAGTGCGCGCTCTTGCACAGTGGGAGATAGACCACCATGCAAGGACGCCGCCAGGTATGTTACAGTACCCCCCCCTTACGCCCCCACTTCTTCAGGCCTGCCAGAATCTTCCGCAGGGAATTCGAGGACCAGTCGTTCACTTCAAGGAGATCACTTCCACTGTCCACAGGAAAAACTGATCTCATCTGGTTAGCTAGGATGCTACCTCCTATCCAGCCATCCTCGGCAACAGACGAAACGGGTGGAGTACCAGGTACAGCACACAAGGAAGTCTCTCTCCACATATTTTCAGGTGGCACCCCAGAGGGTACAGGAGACAACTGGAAGTCCTTCACCGGGTTGGAGTGGGACAGAGACTTGGGGGTAATCTCTGCTTCGAGGTACATCTTGTCAAGCTCACAGGAAGAAATAGACGGGTTATCAGGTACAAAATGAGGAAAAGTTACTGTCTCTTTGTTATCTGGTGGTACCCCGGAGAATTCAGGAAACAACTGGAGGTCCTCCGCCGGGTCAGAAGAGTGCAGAGGCTCAGAGAAAACATCTGCTTCAGAGTACACTAGGTCGGACTCACTGGAGGAAGCAGGTGAGGTATCGGGTACCGAGTATAGGAAAGTCTCTGTCCATTCACCACCAGGTGGCACCCCAAAGGGTTCTGGAGACAACTGGAGGTCCTCCGCCTGGTCAGAGGAGTGTAGAGACTCATGGGTAACCTCTGCTTCAGAGTACACTAGGTCGAACTCACCGAACGAAGCAAGCGAGGTATCAGATCCAGGATATAGGAAAGTCTCTGTCCATTCACCACCAGGTGGCACCCCGAAGGGTTCTGGAGACAACTGGAAGTCCTCCGCCTGGTCAGAGGGGTGTAGAGACTCATGGGTAACCTCTGCTTCAGAGTACACAAGGTCGGACTCACTGGACGAAGCAAGCGAGGTATCAGATCCAGGGTATAGGAGAGTCTCTGTCCTTTCGCTACCAGGTAGCACCCCGAAGGGTTCTGGAGACAACTGGAGGTCCTCCGCCTGGTCAGAGGGGTGTAGAGACTTGGGAGTAACCTCTGCTTCGGAGTACACTAGGTTGGACTCACTGGACGAAGCGAGCGAGGTATCAGGTACAGAGTATAGGAGAGTCTCTGTCCTTTCGCTACCAGGTAGCACCCCGAAGGGTTCTGGAGACAACTGGAGATCCTCCGCCTGGTCGGAGGGGTGTAGAGACTCGGGGGTAACTACCACTTTGGGGTACCCATTGTCAGGCTCACAGGACGAAGCGGACAAAGTATCGAGTACCGATTGTAGATAAGTCTCTCTCCATTTGTCATCGAGTGGTATCCCAGAGGATTCAGGAGGCAACAGGGGGTCCTCCGCCAGGTAGTAGAGGTGCATAGACTCTGAGGTAGCCACAGCTTTGGAGCATCCTTGGACATGCACACCGGTTAAAGTGGGTGAAGCATCTGATGCCGGGTGCAGGAAGTTCTCCCGTGTGGAGTCTGAATGGGCAGAAGTCTCTTCGGGCAGGAGAACCGGTGCACTACCCACGCACATTACCCGTTGGGGCTTCTCCGGGATACAGGGAGATGAAGCTTCAGTAGGGACTTCAAGGTTGGGGTCAGGAGGTCTCAGGGAGGACAGACCCTGGCGTGACGGCTTGCCTCTACGTCTAGCACGTCTGGACTGCCTCTTGAGGTTGGGAGAAGTATTCCGGAAAGCGTAGTCACCCTGTGAGGATTCTGGGTGGGCAGTAGTCTCATTGGGCTGGAGGACTATTGCGCTGCCCACACACATTACCCATCGGGGCTGCTCCGGGATATTGGGAGGTGAAGCTTCAGCAGGAGCCTCCGGGTTAGGATCATCGAAGACCATTAGAAAGGCCACCAGGAAGGCCATTAGGTCCAGGAGGATCGGATCCTGTGTTTCATATAGGGGGTTGATCCATTCCAAGGCATCACCCGCTAGGTTAGACATAATGAATGCCACCTTAACCCGATCGGTGGGAAAACATAGAGGGTAGAACTTGAAGTGTAGCATGCATTGCTCCACAAATGCACGACTTTGTTTTGAATCCCCATAGTAACGTGGCGGATCCGCAGGAACGAGAGCAGATAGATCCATCTGGACGGGTGCGTAATTCGCCTGGAACTCAGCTGAGAAAAAAAAAAATTATCTTTAATGCATGTATTTGCTGGAAAACTTCTCAGAGAGCGAAGGCCGTGGGGCTCAACGGGAACCATGGCCTGAGCATGCTGTAATGCACACGCCCGAGCTGAGCGGCGTGTGCGTGTGATAGTAGTGATTCCACTGGACCGTGCCGGAGAGTGAATGCCTGGAGGGGCGTAACTAGGTATTCGCCCGATCCGACCAGGGTCGCACGACGGCATACGACGCCAGTGCACCAAGGAGGAACCGAGCAGAGGGACCAGGTGCTACTCCAGGACAGACCCCGGACACGGCTGTTGACCCACACAGGGGAATACAGGAACAGACTGGTAGGCTGGCACACAGTCTGGTGGGTATAGGCAGGCACGACTGGTATGCAGGCAGGCGGGTATGCAGGCAGGGGGGTACAGGCAAGAGTGCAGACAGGGAGGCACTAGCAGGTAGGAACACTGGCGGGATAGGACCCAGTACACACTGGGACTCAGGAACAGAACCACAGATGTGGCAGACAAACACAGCAGAGAGGCCGCCCAGAGAGGTGAGCGAGAACAGGGCAGGACAAGGCCGCCTGGAGCGGTGAGCAAGAGTAGAGCAGGACAAGGCCGCCAGGAGCGGTGAACAAAGGGTCAGAGCTGAGCGAGACTGCCGGAGCAGTGAGCAAAAGGATAAGAGCGGAGCGAGACTGCCGGAGCAGCGAGCAAAGGAGTCAGAGCAGGCTAGAACCGCCGGAGCGGTGAGCAAAGGAGTCAGAGCAGGCTAGAACCGCCGGAGCGGTGAGCAAAGGAGTCAGAGCAGGCTAGAACCGCCGGAGCGGTGAGCAAAGGAGTCAGAGCAGGCTAGAACCGCCGGAGCGGTGAGCAAAGGAGTAGGAGCAGGCTAGAACCGCCGGAGCGGTGAGCAAAGGAGTAGGAGCAGGCTAGAACCGCCGGAGCGGTGAGCAAAGGAGTAGGAGCAGGCTAGAACCGCCGGAGCGGTGAGCAAGGCAGAGCAGGGGGGACAGGGCTCTGTTCACACGGAACAGACAGGAAGAGAAAGGCAGAGCTAGATACCCACAGGGTACTTGCAGTGAAGTAGCGAGTGGACCACAAACTCACAAACGGGAGTACAGAGACAACAAGCAGGAGTTAGGTACAACTTCAGACTGCAGAAAAAGGAAGGAAACGGACATAGAGGCAAAACAGGTAAAGGATAGGAGAGAGTTCAGACTGGAACTGAGTGTACGGAGGAGACCGACACTGCAGCGGGATACAGGAGCGGGTCTGGGAATACGGCCCCCAGAGAGGCGGGACGAACAGGCAAGGAGCGTGTTCAGACACGACAGACAAGATACAGGAGCGGGTCTAGGAAAACGGCCCCTAGAAGGCGGAGGAACAGGCTAGGAGCGAGTTCAGACAGGCCTGGAAATACAGCCTCCAGGAAAGGCAGCAGGCAAGAGTACACAGACAGGACTCAGTTCAGACACGGGAACTGATACCGCAAGGCAGGAGACATAGACAGGACTCAGTTCAGACACGGGAACTGATACCGCAAGGCAGGAGACATAGACAGGACTCAGTTCAGACACAGGAACTGATACCGCAAAGCAGGAGACATAGACAGGACTCAGTTCAGACACGGGAACTGATACAGCAAGGCAGGAGACAAAGAACGGGACCTGGCACCTTCAGAGTGCATGCACACACTGAAAGAAACACTATGCTCAGGCAGGGATAGATGGGAGCAGCTGAGCTATATACCAGGTGACAGACAGCAATAGGCTGAGGGCGCACAAGGGGCGTGACCCACAGCAGGTACAAAAAGCAGGAAGTGATCGGGCGCCGCCCTTAAGCAGCAGAAACAGACACAAACAGACAGCATGGAGGGAAGCCAGAGAGACATTCTGGACTGGAGATCAAGTGCGCGCTCTTGCACAGTGGGAGATGGACCACCATGCAAGGACGCCGCCAGGTATGTTACAGTTATTCTGATGTGGGGAACAACATAACTTATTTGTATATCAGATTACGTCTATCCCTACTAAAGAAGATATGGAGCAATATATTCAGAGGCTGGAGACCACATACAATACTGAAATACGTCCCCTCACTTCTATCCTGTCACAGCTTACTGACAAGGTACAGAGATTAGAGGATAATGTCGTCCAAGTTAGAGGCCATCATAATGCTCAGAAACTAACACTGGATCTTCACAGCCCGTAAATAAGCCATCTGTTTAATATGGTTGATGATCAATAAAATCACAATAATATCTGGATAAGAGGTATACCTGAAAGCATCAATGCACAAGTGATTATGCCAACACTGCGATCATTATTCAATAATATCCTTGGTGATCCTATTGATAAGGAGGTGGAGATTTATAAGGCGCACCGTACAATAGGCAATCATGGCCCAGATCCTGAGCGTCCAAGGAACACTATCTCTCGCATACATTTTTTCAATGTAAAAGAGGCCATTGTGAGGAAAGCAGAGGAGTTGGGTCCTGGTGATTTCAATGGAAAACGCATATAATTGCTCACATATCTATCCTGAATGACACTTACTAAAAGAAGGGTATTGAAACCACTACTTGATGCCCTCTGGGAAAATGGCCTGATGTACTCCTGGGGCTACCCATTCTAGCTGTAAATTTTCAAAGATCCAAGCAACATGAGACCTATTTGTGATGCCCTGGACATTCCATATATCTGACTGGCCACCTGCTCCACCATTGCCACAGAGAGTTCCAGCACTTCGCAGAAGGCGTTCAGTGGATCAGGAACTTGATGGTGATGCAGCCAGATGGGAAAGGAACCAGCCAATCATATGAGCTCCTGAAATGAATCTAGTCTTCCTTGATGAGAGACAGTTTTCAGATGATTACTTATTTCTTTAAGCATATAATTAGATACAGTTGTGCACAAAAGTTTACATACCCCGGCAGAATTTTTCCTTTCTTGGCCTTGTTTCAGAGAATATGAATGATAACAAAAAAACTTTTTCTCCACTCATGGTTATTGGTTGGGTGAAGCCATTTATTGTCAAACTACTGTGTTTTCTCTTTTTTAAATCTTAATGACAACCAAAAACATCCAAATGACCCTGATCAAAAGTTCACATACCCCAGTTCTTAATACCGTGTATTGCCCCCTTTAACATCAATGACAGCTTGAAGTCTTTTGTGGTAGTTGTGGATGAGGTTTTTTATTTCCTCAGATGGTAAAGATGCCCATTCTTCTTGGCAAAAAGCCTGCAGTTCCTGTAAATTCTTGGGCTGTCTAGCATGAACTGTGCGCTTGAGATCTCCCCAGAGCCCCTCAATGATATTGAGGTCAGGAGACTGAGATGGCCACTCCAGAACCTTCATTTTGTTCTGCTGTAGCCAATGACAGGTCGATTTGGCCTTGTGTTTTGGATGGTTGTCATGTTGAAACGTCCAAGTACGTCCCATGTGCAGCTTCCGGGCTGATGAGTGAAAATTTATCTTCAGTATTTGCTGATAACCTGCTGCATTCATCTTTCCTTCAACTTTTACCAAGGTTCCTGTGCCTTTGTAGTTCACACATCCCCAAAACATCAGCGATCCACCTCTGTGCTTTACAGTAGGAAAGGTGTTCCTTTCATCATAGGCCTTGTTGACCTCTCTCCAAATGTAACGTTTATGGTTGTGGCCAAAAAGTTAAATTTTGGTCTCATCACTCCAAATTGCCTTGTTCCAGAAGTTTTGAGGCTTCTTTGGCGTATTCTAGGTGAGATACTTTGTGGCATTTGCGCAGTAATGGCTTTCTTCTGACGACTCATCCATGCAGCCCATTTTTCTTCACGTGCCTCCTTATTGTGCATCTTGAAACAGCCACACCACTAGTTTTCAGAGAGTCCTGAATTTCAGATGATGTTATTTGTGGGTTTTTCTTTGCATCCAGAACAATTTTCCTTGCCGTTGTGGCTGAAATCTTTGTTCGTCTACCTTTGCTGTGTTATACAGTTCAACTACCTTTTTCCATAGATCCGTTGAAAATTCTTTTGCTTTCCCCATGACTCACAATCCAGAAATGTCAGTGCACACACACTGATTACCAGCAAACAGGTCACAGGTGAGGATGTTAATTCTGCTGGGGTATGTAAACTTTTGAGCAGAACTGTACCATTGCTACAGCAGTGGATACAAAAGGTCTAATATCCCTTATTTATAGGCAGTTACTGGCCCTATAGTTGGATAAATATCCTTTGATAGTTAAGACAAAATGGGAGGAGGATGTGGGTCCCTTATCTGAGGAGCAATGGGGGAAATACTGGATTTGACACCGAAACTTTCATTGTCGGAGTCACAAAGATTGTCCCGAATTCTTCTTATTCATAGGGTATATAGATCCCCAAGTATTTTATTTAAAATTGAAATACAAACGGATGACACATGTCCTAGATGTGATCAAAATGACGCCCACCTGATACATATGATGTGGGAATGTGTAAATATTAGCGACTAATGGAACATGGTGATCGCTCTTGTACTATCTGTATTTGGGATACAACTTCAGTTGGAACCTAATAGGGGAAAAGTAAACGCCCCCTTAGTTGAAGGGAAAATTGGCGTAAAGTTTACAAGTAAATATCTCTTCAATGGAGATGAGAAATGAAAGAAACCATGTTTTATTCATATCTTCAGCCACTTGAATGTAAAGTAACTAGTTCCTCTTTAAAGGGAATCATTTAATAATATGAACCTGGCCAAAACCACATATATAGACATGCAGGTCCTTGAAATCTAAATCCAATGACACCTTTATATCTTTTATCTGCTGCTGCATACCCAAGAAATCAGTTTTGTAACTGGACTTGAAATATGATAACTAATGGGTGACTGGTCTGGTGGGCGTTGTTTTCCTTAGACTAATTGTTCCACAGTCCCACTAATCATGTTATCATGCCCTGTGGGTTTAAGTGACATTATTTGCAAGAGCGGTGCCACCAACAACTCTTTGTAAATTTCAGCATCTCTGATAGTGCACAATAAGCCAGGTGTGCACCTTGGCTTCATCGGAACACTGAGCATGCTGGGTATGCAGCACGGACGCAGGACACAGCCAGCTGCGGAATTTACAGAGAACCGTCTGTGAAGGCTGGCTGTGTCCTGTCATCATTGCCTGCAGTTAATACACTGTGCCCTGATAAAGTTGGGGTGCATACGCCTGATTGACTGCGCAATGTCAAAGAGCCAGTGGTAACAATGCTCTTGTAACTAATGTGACTCATGCTCAAAGAGGGGAATAACGTGATTAGTGGGACAATTAGTCTGGGAAAACAACACCCCCACAACTAGTCCCCCACTACTTATCAAATTGCAAGCCCTGTTATAAAACTGATTTTATGCATAGGCAGCAATTAATAAGCCCAAAAAAAGCCTTGTAAGAAGGGTATAAAGGGATCAATAAATACGTGGTTACAGATTGGAGATCCTGACCGGTTCCCTTTAAAATTTAGTGGAAATGAATAGACATGAATATTAGTGATGGGCGAGCACTAAAATGCTCGGGTCGAGCACATTGGAACACTCGGGTTCTCGACCCGAGCAACGAGCCCAATGTAAGTCTATGGGAAACTTGATCATTTTTTAGGCGGCTCCCCCCAGCGATCTGCAGAGGGCCTAAAAATTGGCCAAATCGATGGGAACAGTGCTCAAATGGCATGGGAACAGCATGGGGAAGACCCCTGGAAGCATTTCTGACTCCCAGGTCACTGCTGTCAACAATGTTGTCAGAGGTATTACGCCACTTTTACGGACTCACAATAAAACATACAAAAACAAAATGGATTTTCCTGGGAAATATGTTAAGGAACATCCTTTCCAGGGTAATGACTTGTATATAAGGCAAAATAAATAACCATAAACAAAAATACTCCTCCACACCATAGGCTATGTTCACACTTAGCGTTTTTGATGCGGTTTTGCACTTTTGTATTGCTTTCAACCTTGATATATGCATTCACCAGTAAATGTAATTTTAACATTTTACAACCTTTTCTGGCCATGTGGTGTGTGAGTCATGATCAGACACATCCTTTTTCATTTATGAAGGAGGGACTCTGAAAGTCACAAAGCCTATTTTTATAGGGCCAGCAGCCGGCTATGCTTTGCTGTTCCCATTACTAAAGAGTGGGTCTCCTATACTGTTATTGTTTATGCAGTGAGTGGCAGGGCTGCCCCAAATTTGGATGCACCCCAATACCCCTTTGAAAATTTGGATGCACCCCAATACCCCTTTGAGACGACTTAGAGGAGAGCCTCCTGAAAACAATGTTCCCATTATTAGGAAGTGTGTCTCCCATACTGTTTACCTATGCAGTGAATGCAAGGGTTGTCAAAAATTTGGAGGCACTCCAATGCCTCTTGGAAGAGACGTGGAGGTCAGAGGGCCTCCTGAAAACAATGTTCCCATTATTAGGAAGTGGGTCTCCCATTGTGTTTGCCTATGCAGTGAATGCAAGGGCTGACAAAAATTGGGAGGCACGCCAATGCCTCTTGGAAGAGATGCGGAGGAGGGCCTCATAAAAAAATGCTCCCATTAGAATGGAGTGGATCTCCTATACTTGTAATGCCCATGTACTAAGTGTATGAGTGTATGGGCTGACAAACATTTACCCCTGGGGGGTATACATGAACATACTGTATAAAAAAAATTTTTTTACGGGCATCATAAACACCCTTTAAAAGAATTGGGTGGGTGTTGCATCACAGACCATGGTCACCCTGGTGATATGTGGTGAAGGATGAGGAGAAGGAGGAGGAAAAGAGCAAATAGCCAAAATCAGGAATCTTATACCCATGTGTGGGTGTGAAAAGGTGCATGGGAATACACCTCCCAAAAAAAGACACTGGATTTGAGTTTATGTTACCCTGCTATCGTTCAGTGGTGTTGAGAGGTCTGGCCCAATCCAGCCCTTGTTCATTTTTATAAGAGTCAGCCTGTCAGCATTTTCAGTTGACAGGCGGATGCGCTTATCAGTTATAATTCCACCAGGGGCACTAAAAACCCGCCCTGATAAAACGCTAACGGCAGGCAGGCCAGGACCTCCAAGGCATAGAGAGCCAGTTCATTCCACGTGTCCAGCTTGGATACCCAATAATTATAAGGCACAGAGGAATCACGGAGGACGTTGGTACAGTCGGCAAGGTACTTCCTCAGCATCTTCCCAAACTTTGCACTCCTTCTGAGAGTAACCAGCGCTTCAGGGCCTGTGCGATGGGAGGGGCTGAGAAAACTCTCCCAGAACTTTGACAGTGTTCCCCTGCCTCTGTTGGAGTTGTGTCTCTCTCGACTGTACTCCTTGGTTGTCCAACGAACTGTGACCTCTGCCGCCAGCATTTTCAGATGGGAATTTTTTTAATAGTTCCGCAACAAGGGCCTTCTTGTATTGCCCCATTTTTGTAGACCTGTCCGCCTCAAGAATAAGAGATATAAAGTTCTCCTTGTAGCTTGGGTCTAGAAGTGTCACCAACCAGTAATGACTGTCACTCAAAATTTTGAGAACGCGAGGGTCATGGGAAAGGCAGCATAACATAAACTCAGCCATGCGTGCCAGATTGCTAACAGGCAAGACTTCCATGTCCTCACCAAGAGGACGACTGACCATGCTCTCCTCCTCCTCCTCCCTGTCTTCAGGCAATCCATGCTGAACAGACGGTATGACAGTTGTACAGGTAGTACCATCTATAGCGCATGAAACTAGCTCCTGTTCTTCTTCCTCCTCTTCCTCATTGTCACCCAATCCACGTTGGGATGAGATGAGGCTGGGCTGTGTGTAATCACCCTGTATGGTTCCTTGCTCCATCTTATCGTGCTCCGCCTGCAATGCATCCTCTTTGATTGTGAGCAGAGAGCGTTTCAGAAGACAGAGAAGCGGGATCCACTCCTGAGGCCTTATGTGTGGAGTCTGAACTGAATACCGACGGCCTTGTTGATGCAGGTAGTCAACAATTGCCTTCTTCTCACAAATCGTTCCCAACATCTGCAGTGTAGAGTTCCAACGCGTTGGGACATCACACACCAATCAGTGAGCCGGAAGCTGCAAACGCTGCTGAAGCATGGCAAGGGCGTCAGAAGCGGTAGCTGACTTTCTAAAATGCGCACACAGGCGGTGTATTTTGACAAGCAGATCCGGCAGCTCTGGGTAGCTTTTGAAAAACCGCTGAAACACGAGGTTAAGCACATGGGCCAGGCATGGTACATGTGTGAGCTCGCCTTGCCTCAGAGCCGCCTCCAGGTTCAGGCCATTGTCACACTCGACCATGCTTCGCTGTAGGTTCACCGGTGTCAGCCACAGATCTGCCTGCTCTTTCAGAGCTGTCCACAACTCTTCAGCATTGTGCGGTTTGTTACCTAAGCATATTAGCTTCAGCACAGCCTGTTACCGCTTGGCCGAGGCAGTGCTTCCAGCTTGTGACTGATGTGGTCATTTCGGAGATGGAGGCTGAAGAGTAGGAGGAGGATGAGGTGCAGGAGCTGTAGACTGTGGGGGCAACCCTGATTGACCTAGGGCCCACAATCCTCGGCATTGGGAGGATGTGTTCCGTCCCAAGATCTGGCTGGGTCCCGGCTTCCACTATATTAACCCAGTGTGCCGTCAGCGACATGTACTGTCCCTGCCCACAAGCACTTTTCCACGTGTCCGTGGTTAGGTGGACTTTCCCTGTATCTGCATTGTTGAGGGCACTGCTGATGTTGTGGGACACATGCTTGTGTGATGTGGGGACGGCACACCAGGAAAAATAGTGGGGGCTGGGGACCGAGTACAGAGGGATGGCCACTGCAATCAGGTTGCGGAAAGCTTCCGTCTCCATGAGCCTAAAAGGCAACATTTCGAGCGCAAGCAGTCGTGAAATGTGGGAATTTAATAGTGTGGCCTGTGGGGCGTCTGCTGCGTATTTGCACTTACATTCCAAAGACTGGGGTATGGACAACTGAACGCTGCGCTGGGACAAGGACATGCTTGCTGATGGTGCTAGTTAAGAGTGTGCAACGAGAGGTGCAGGGCAGGAGGCATCTTCGCATGGCATGCGCCATGGGCAGGGGATTGGCTTGCATGCACAACAGCAGAAGAAGCAGCGGTGTCACCCGCAGACACTGTTCCTGGACCCTGGGATTCGGTCCACAAAGTCGGGTGCTTTGCTGCCATGTGCCTGATCATGCTGGTGGTGGTCAGGCTGGTAGTTTTGCTACCCCTGCTGATGCTGGCCAGGCAGGTGGTGCAAATGGCCTTTTTGGGGTTATCGGAAGAGTATTTAAAAAACAACCAGACTCGGGAAGACGTAACAGTTGTACTGGCAACTTCAGTCGTGTTAGTGTTACGGGGACCGGTTGCCCGCCTTCTGTCTGTGGCCACCACACTGCTTCTTCCTGCCTGTTGGGGTGCTCTGCCTCCCTCCTCCTGTGTGCTGCTGTCCTTGCTCTGCATGTCCTCCTGCCAGGTTAGGTCAGTTACTATATCATTCACCACCTTGTCTTCCACTTCCGCACCCTGGTTTTCCTTCTGACTTTCTGGCAATTGTGCCTCATCATCGTCCACCTCTTGTGACACTTTCCCACCGTCACCTTCGTATGACCGTGGCTGCTCAAATATTTGGGCATCGCTACATGCGATCTCCTCTTGCCCCGCTTCAAGTGGACCAGGCGAGACGTCCGAATTTATAAATGGAAAAGTGAACAGCTCTTCAGCGTGTCCAAGTGTGGGATCAGTTGTCTCTGGGCACTCGGCATGGTGGGAGGAAGGAGGTTCAGGGTGAGGAATATGGGGTCCAGACTCACAGCTACTGAGACTTGACCGTGTGGAAGACACGGTGGTGGTGGTGGCTAAGTGACGGAAGCATTATCTGCTATCCAACCAATAGCCTTTTCACACTGCTCTGTGTTCAATAGTGGTGTATTGCAATCCCCTATTAATTGGGACAGGAAGGTCGAGCGAGAAGATGTGGGTGTTTGTTGTGGCACAATTTCAGCTTGCCCACGGCCTCGGCATGCACCATCACATCCAGTTCCCCGTCCCTTGTCACGTGCCTTGCCAATTTTAAATGGAGGACAATATCTTCCACGCTCACTACAAATGGCTGAATTTGGAGCAAACTTAAATGTGATCCGTGTGACGGACAAACCACAGTTTAAAATAGCCGGCCTGTAGGTAACTATTTTTAACAGCATCGACCTCGTGTCAATAAGTTCACTGACACACTGCAACAAAATTTCAATGGAGGCCAGAAATGGCAGTATTTTCAGCACAATTATATGTGATCCGTGTGACGGACAAACCACAGTTTTAAATAGCTGGATTTTTAGCGCTTTAATATGGAAAGGACCTGGCTGTATTCTGCAGTGCCAAGAAGCAAATGGCGCAGATAAACGGTGTTCTCTGGATTGCTTTTTAAGCAAATAATCAGGATTAAGATAAAAAATAAATTATTCCTGGCTCCTGATACCTGGGCCTATTTCTACAAATAATAATCTTTATTTTTATATAGTGCTAACATATTCCGCAGCGCTTTACATACATTATTGTCGCTGTTCCCATCGGGGCTCACAATCTACATTCCCTATCAGTATGTCTTTGGAGTGTGGGAGGAAACTGGAGAACCTGGAGGAAACCCACACAAACACAGGGAGAACATACAAACTCCTTGCAGATGTTGTCCTTGGTGGGATTTGAACCCAGGACCCCAGCGCTGCAAGGCTGCATTGCTAACCACTGCGCCACCATGCTGCCTGTAAAAGCACCAGCAGACAGAACTTGAATGGATCCTCTTGCTATGTGCACTGCAGTCTGCTATATACCCTGCCTGCCTGCCTAGCATGGCGGCGCCAGGTCTGATATAGACCTGATGACACTGTGCGGCCAGCCAATCACTGTAATGCCACAACCAACATGGCTGCGGCATTACAGTGTGTGGCCGAAAATCCCTGCATGTTGATTGGCGTTCTAAAGAGCGCCAAATATGCAGGGTGGGGACCCAAACTCCCACCGAGCAACCCCGGAAAGTGTAACAAGAGCAGTTCATTACAACATTCCACTCTAAAGCGACAGAATTACGTGACTATCTTATTAAATCGTGGCCCATCTTAATGGCTGACCCCATATTGGCAAAATATCTACCAGAGAGGCAGCAAATCACCTTCAGAAAGGCAAAAAATCTCTGTGATCATCTTATGAGAAGCCACTATTATCCTACCACTCCCCCTAATTTTATGAAAAGACCACCTCCAGTAAATGTATGTGTACCATGTAGTAGATGTGTGGCGTGTCCTAATGTTGAACATGCTAACTCTTTCACAGATTCCCAGGGCTCTAGGACCTATTATATCACCAAACCGATAACTTGTACCTCTAAAGCTATGGTCTATTATGCAACATGCCTGTGTCCTAAAGTCTATGTAAGGCTCACAACTAGACAACTTAGGACAAGAATACGTGAGTACGTCCTAGGTATTGAAGCGGCGGTAAAGGAAACTGATATTTCTACGTTAAAAACTATTCCCAAGCATTTTAGAATACACCATAAGTGTGACGCATCTAAACTTAAAGTTCGGGATATTGACATGATCACCACTAATATTAGGGACGGTAGAGTGAGCCAACTATTAGCCCAGAAAGAGAGCAGATGGATTTGGACTTTAAAAACACTCCATCCATTGGGCTTGAACGAAAATATTAGTTATGCCCCATTTCTCTGCTCACCTATATCCACATTGTTTTAGCTATTTTGTCTTACCTTTTTATCTAGTATGGTTGGGTAGTTTTTTTTGTATTTTAACTTTTTTCTATTTCTTTAGTGTTCCTCCATGAGAGTTCGCCGTCTTTTTCTACCAAATTTTCATAAAGGCATTACATGGTGATTGGCATGTTTGTATACGTGATATCTCCATTTCTACCAGTCAATGATGTTGATGACTTCCATTCTGCTATTTGATAACATGGACATAATTGCTGGCGCTGCATTGTCTCTCAAGATCTGTAACTATTTTCTGTGTGCGCATTTTTTGTCCATACAGTTATTATTGTATATATTTCGCATTTATAGATCGATATTTTCTTATATCTTATTATGCATTTATACTATAATCTCATATAATCATGTTATACATCATGCTTTTCTTAAAGATATAGTTTATTTGTTTTGTCATGGCCAATTAACTTCTCTGACTTATTTATAATTGTCTATCGCCTACACCCCTTAGAAATACAGTACAGACCAAAAGTTTGGACACACCTTCTCATTTAAAGATTTTTCTGTATTTTCATGACTATGAAAATTGTACATTCACACTGAAGGCATCAAAACTATGAATTATCACATGTGTAATTATATACTTAACAAAAAAGTGTGAAACAACTGAAAATGTCTTATATTCTAGGTCCTTCAAAGTAGCCACATTTTGCTTTGATGACTGCTTTGCACACTCTTGGCATTCTCTTGATGAGCTTCAAGAGGTAGTCACTGGAAATGGTTTTCACTTCACAGGTGTACCCTGTCAGGTTTAATAAGTGGGATTTCTTGCCTTATAAATGGGGTTGGGACCATCAGTCTTGTTGTGCAGAAGTCAGGTGGATACACAGCTGATAGTCCTACTGAATAGACTGTTAGAATTTGTATTATGGCAAGAAAAAAGCAGCTAAGTAAAGAAAAACGAGTGGCCATCATTACTTTAAGAAATGAAGGTCAGTCAGTCCGAAAAATTGGGCAAACTTTGAAAGTGTCCCCAAGTGCAGCTGCAAAAACCATCAAGCGCTACAAAGAAACTGGCTCACATGAGGACCGCCTCAGGAAAGGAAGACCAAGAGTCACCTCTGCTTCTGAGGATAAGTTTATCCGAGTCACCAGCCTCAGAAATCGCAGGTTAACAGCAGCTCAGATTAGAGACCAGGTCAATGCCACACAGAGTTCTAGCAGCAGACACATCTCTACAACAACTGTAAAGAGTAGTGGTGAGCGATACCTTCCGATATCGGGAAATATTGGATCGGATTGGATCGGACCGATACCCAAAAAGTATTGGATATCGCCGATTCCGATACCGGAACCCAATGCAAGTCAATGGGACAGAAATATCGAAATAAAAATAAACCCTTTCTTTCCTTGTAGGTTAATTCTACATGAAGGAAAACAACTAAGAATAATGTAGAATGTATTGGGGGAGGTGGGGGAGACAATAAAGGCATAGAGGTTTAACCCAATCAAATGGAATAGCAGGAATTAATATTTTTTTAAGACGTTCTGAGTTACGGAAATATTGACTATGTTAAATTTTTTCATATTTTGTCAGATATTTATGTTTCACTACTTCCATGCTCTTCACCTTCTTTTTTACTTCTCTCACACTTTCTCCTTCATCATCCTCAGCATCAGCATCTTTTTCATCAACTTCTTCTTCACCTTCTTCATCTTCTTCTTCTTCACCTTCTTCGTATTATTCTTTTTTTTTACATTCTTCATATTCTTCTTATTCAACTATTATTCTTCTTCATATTCTACTTCTTCATCTTCTTCTTCTTCATCATATTCTTATTTGTGACAGGCATTCCTGTAGTTGTTATCTATAAAAGTTTGAACATTACACCTTTCGTTCTGCCCGTCACAAAAGATTTACATAGTTACATAGTTACATAGTTTATAAGGCCGAAAAAAGACAAGCGTCCATCCAGTTCAGCCTATTTCTTGTGCACTGCAGCTATTCCGCAGCGTTGAGGGGAAGGCAAAAAAAAAAACATGCGGTATAGGCCAATTTACATCATTGAGGAAAAATTCACTTCCCGACACCAATCTGGCAGTCAGATTAAATCCCTGGATTAATTAACTATCACTAAGCATAAGATGTAGTTTTATTGTTCTCAATAAAGGCGTCCAGGCCTCTCTTGAACTCTTTAAGTGAGTTGGACATCACCACTTCCTCTCCCAGAGAGTTCCAGAGTCTCACGGCTCTGACCGTAAAGAATCCCCTTCTATGCTGGTGCAGGAACCTCCTTTCCTCCAGGCGCATAGTGTGCCCCCTCGTCTTTGTCACCATCCTTGGTATAAACAGGTCATGGGAGAGATCTCTGTACTGCCCCCTGATGTATTTATACATGTTTATGAAGTCTCCCCTAAGCCTTCTCTTTTCCAATGTAAATAGGCCTAATTTTGACAGCCTCTCTGGGTATTCTAGTCCCTCCATGCCCTTTATTACCTTAGTCGCCCTCCTTTGTACCCCCTCTAGCTCCAATATGTCTTTCCTGAGCACCGGAGCCCAGAACTGTGCACAATATTCTAAGTGCGGCCTTACCAGTTCTTTATACAGAGGAAGAACAATGTTCTCATCATATGCCCCTATTCCTCTTCTGATGCATGCCATGACTCTATTTGCCTTCGCAGCTGCTGCCTGACACTGGGCACTCCAATTTAATTTGCTATTAACCAAGACGCCCAGGTCTTTCTCCATGTCAGATTTCCCCAACGGTTTCCCATTTAATATGTATGGGTGACTGCTGTTTTTCTTTCCCATGTGCATGACCTTACATTTATCGGCATTGAACCCCATTTGCCATTTTTTGGCCCAACTCCCCAATTTATCTAAATCCTCCTGTAGCTGTGCCCTATCCTCATCTGTATTAACTACTTTACAAAGTTTAGTATCATCTGCAAATATTGCTATTTTACTATGCAACCCTTCCACTAGATCATTAATAAATATATTAAATAATATAGGGCCCAAGACAGACCCTTGAGGCACCCCGCTAGTAACCCTGACACACCCTGAGCTTACTCCATTGATAACCACCCTCTGCTTTCTATCACTCAGCCAGCTATTTACCCACTTGCACACATTATCCCCCAGACCAAGCATTCTCATTTTATATACCAACCTTTTGTGTGGCACGGTATCAAACGCTTTGGAGAAGTCAAGGTATACAACATCCACTGACTCTCCCCGGTCCAGCTGTGAGCTCACCTCCTCGTAGAAGGCGATCAGGTTTGTTTGGCAGGAGCGATCCCTCATGAATCCATGTTGATATGGAGTTAGACAGTTATTATCATTAAGATATTCTACAATAGCATCTCTAAGAAATCCTTCAAACAATTTACCCACAACAGACGTTAAGCTTACTGGTCTATAGTTCCCAGGGTCACTTTTAGACCCCTTTTTGAATATTGGTACCACATTTGCTTGGCGCCAGTCTAGTGGGACAGTCCCTGTCGATAAAGAGTGCTTGAATATAAGATACAGCGGTCTGTCTATCACATTACTTAATTCTTTTAGTACCCGGGGGTGTATGCCATCTGGGCCTGGTGACTTGTCTATTTTGATATTATTTAGGCGTTTCTGAACTTCCTCCTGGGTTAGGTGGGTGATATTTAGCGGAGGGTTTACTTTATCACTCTGCATTTCCTCCGATAAATTGTTTTCTTTTGTGAAAACAGTGGAGAAGAAGCTATTGAGTAGGTTTGCTTTACCCTCATCGCCCTCTATGATTTTACCCAGGTTATTTTTCAATGGGCCAACTCCATCAGTTTTAATCCTTTTAAAGTTTATATAGTTAAAGAACAGTTTGGGATTCGTTTTACTTTTCTTGGCAATTAGTCTCTCTGTCTCCTCTTTTGCTATTCTTATTTGTTTCTTACAGATTTTGTTTTTTTCCCTATAAGATATTAGCGCTTCCTCGCTGCCTTCTTGTTTAAGTTTACTGAAAGCCCTTTTTTGGTTTTTCCTTGCCCTCTTGACTTCCTTATTTAGCCACATTGGCTTCCTCCTATTCCTAGCCGTTTTATTCCCATAAGGTATGTACCTTCTACAGTGACTATGTAGGACTGTTTTGAAAATTTCCCATTTTCTATCCGTGCTCCTATTACTAAAGATACTATCCCAGTCTATAAGGTGAAGGGCATCTCTTAGCTGATCAAACTTTGCCCTCCTGAAGTTTAGTGTTTTTGTTACTCCCTTTCTGGGCACCCTACTGAAGGACATGTGGAATTGTATAATGTTGTGGTCACTATTTCCCAGGTGCCCCCTGACCTGCACCTCAGTTATTCTGTCTGGCCTGTTAGTTAATATTAAGTCTAAAATGACCGTCCCTCTAGTTGGTTCCTGCACAAGTTGTGACAAATAATTGTCTTTGATAATTGACAGAAACCTGCTTCCTTTCTGAGATCTACAGCTTTCAGTTTCCCAGTCTATATCGGGGTAGTTGAAGTCCCCCATAATAATAACCTCGTTATTTTTTGCTACTTCGTCTATTTGTCTCATTAATAGACTTTCCGTGGCTTCTGCTATATTTGGTGGTTTATAACAGACTCCTATGATAATTTTATTATTGTTTTTTGCCCCATGTATCTCCACCCATAAGGACTCGACCTCCTCATTTCCCTCCCATACATCCTCCCGTATTGTAGGCTTTAGACACGTCTTTACATATAGACAGACTCCACCCCGTTTCCGATTTCTTCGATCCCTTCTAAACAGACTGTAACCCTGTAAGTTAACTGCCCAGTCATAGCTTTCATCTAACCATGTCTCGGTTATTCCCACTATGTCATAGTTACCTGTAGATATTTCTGCTTCCAGTTCATCCATCTTGTTTGTCAGGCTTCTGGCATTTGCTAGCACGCAGTTTACACGATTTTGTTTTGTTCCAATCTTCTCCCTGTGGATTGTGTTAGAAATTTTCTTACCTCCCTTCCAAGTATCTTGTCTTGGACCTTCTTTGTTGCACTTTACAACAGGATTTGTCCGCGTTCAGTTTGGCCTGCAGCAGCAGGTCTTTTCCAGGGGCACCACGAGGAGGAATGGACTCACCCCCATACACTGCTTAGTCATCTTCTGCTTATAATTTAGATAATATCTTTTGCTTTGATTTTTAGTCTTATGCTTAATGTTCTTCCGCTTTTTGTTCTGCAGCTTCTTGTACTTCTGCTTCTTGGTTTTCTGTCTCTTGTTCTTCTGTATCTTGGTGGTTGTCTTCTTGTTCTTTGTCCTCTTGGTCAACTTCTTCAGGGTCATCTTCTTGGTCTTCTTCGGGTTGGTCTTCAGGGTCGTCGTCTTCAGGGTCCTCGTCTTCTTCGGGGTGGTCTTCAGGGTCCTTGTCTTCAGGGTCGTCTTCGGGGTCCTCGTCTTCTTCGGGGTGGTCTTCAGGGTCCTCGTGTTCAGGGTAGTCGTCTTCGGGGTCCTCGTCTTCATCAGGGTGGTCTTCAGGGTCGTCGTCTTCAGGGTTGTCGTCTTCAGGGTTCTCGTCTTCTTCGGGGTGGTCTTCAGGGTCCTCGTGTTCAGGATCGTCGTCTTCGGGGTCCTTGTCTTCTTCAGGTTGGTCTTCAGGGTCCTCGTCTTTAGGGTCCTCGTCAGGGAGATCCAGAGTGATTACCAAGAACCATTTCAAAAAGCTTGAACTTGGAAATGTAGCAGAAGGTACAAGAAGGCTGAGGAACTGCCGAGAACCAGCTGATGGTACTGGAACCCGGATGGGTAGCAGAAGGTACAAGAGCCAATGGAACTACCGAGGACCAGCTGACGGTACTGGAACTCGGTTACTAAGCAGGAGGTACCTGTGCAGAAAGCACTACCAAGGACCAGCAGACGTTGGTGGAACTTGGATACCGCGAAGGAGGCACCTAAGCCAAAGGCACTGCCGAGAACCAACTGACGGTACTGGAACCCGGATGGGTAGCAGAAGGTACAAGAGCCAATGGAACTACCGAGGACCAGCTGAGAGGTACTGGAACCCGGATGGGTAGCAGAAGGTACAAAAGCCAATGAAACTACCGAGTACCAGCTGACGGTACTGGAACTCGGTTACTAAACAGGAGGTACCTGTGCCAGAAAGCACTACCCAGGACCAGCAGACGTTGGTGGAACTTGGATACCGCGAAGGAGGCACCTAAGCCAAAGGCACTGCCGAGAACCAGCTGACGGTGCTGGAACCCGGATGGGTAGCAGAAGGTACCCATGTAAAAAAAAGTTGCAAGGCCCGCGAGCCAGCCGCAGTTACCAAAACCCACAGTCCTACAGGGGGTGCTTGTCCTATTGGCACTATGGAACCAGCCTTCATTGCCATATCCCGCAGCCCACATAGGAGTCACCTAAACTGCAGGCACCATAGAGTCGGCTAACCCGACCGCAACACGACAGGACAACGCATTGGAGGCAAAGTGACGTTGACACTACCCGGAAACAGCTGGCGTGCTGGAACCAGGCTGGGCAGGAGGGAGTACCCATGCCAAAGACACTGCCGAGAACCAGCTGACGGTACTGGAACCCGGATGGGTAGCAGAAGGTACAAGAGCCAATGGAACTACCGAAGACCAGCTGACGGAGCTGGAACTCGGTTACTAAGCAGGAGGTACCTGTGCCAGAAAGCACTACCAAGGACCAGCAGACGTTGGTGGAACTTGGATACCGAGAAGGAGGCACTTAAGCAAAAGGCACTGCCGAGAACCAGCTGATGGTACTGGAACCCGGATGGGTAGCAGAAGGTACAAGAGCAAATGGAACTACCGAGGACCAGCTGACGGTACTGGAACTCGGATGGGTAGCAGAAGGTACAAGAGCCAATGGAACTACCGATGGCCAGCTGATGGTACTGGAACTCGGTTACTAAGCAGGAGGTACCTGTGCCAGAAAGCACTACCAAGGACCAGCAGACGTTGGTGGAACTTGGATAACTAGAAGGAGGCACCTAAGCCAAAAGCACTGCCGAGAACCAGCTGACGGTACTGGAACCCGGATGGGTAGCAGAAGGTACCCATGTAAAAAAAGTTGCAAGGCCGCGAGCCGGCCGCAGTTACCGAAACACACAGTCCTACAGGGGGTGCTTGTCCTATTGGCACTATGGAACCAGCCTTCATTGCCAGATCCCACAGCCCACATAGGAGTCACCTAAACTGCAGGCACCATAGAGTCGGCTAACCCGACCGCAACACGACAGGACAACGCATTGGAGGCAAAGTGACGTTGACACTACCCGGAAACAGCTGGCGTGCTGGAACCAGGCTGGGCAGGAGGGAGTACCCGTGCCAAAGACACTGCCGAGAACCAGCTGACGGTACTGGAACCCGGATGGGTAGCAGAAGGTACAAGAGCCAAAGGAACTACAAAAGACAAGCTGACGGTACTGGAACTCGGTTACTAAGCAGGAGGTACCTGTGCCAGAAAGCACTACCAAGAACCAGCAGACGTTGGTGGAACTTGGATACCAAGAAGGAGGCACCTAAGCCAAAGGCACTGCCGAGAACCAGCTGACGGTACTGGAGCCCGGATGGGTAGTAGAAGGTACAAGAGCAAATGGAACTACCGAGGACCAGCTGACGGTACTGGAACCCGGATGGGTAGCAGAAGGTACAAGAGCCAATGGAACTACCGAAGACCAGCTGACGGTATTGGAACTCGGTTACTAAGCAGGAGGTACCTGTGCCAGAAAGTACTACCAAGGACCAGCAGACATTGGTGGAACTTGGATACCAAGAAGGAGGCACCTAAGCCAAAGGCACTGCCAAAAACCAGCTGACGGTACTGTAACCCGGATGGGTAGCAGAAGGTAACCATGAAAAAAAAAGTTGCAAGGCCGCGAGCCGGCCGCAGTTACCGAAACCCACAGTCCTACAGGGGGTGCTTGTCTTATTGACACTATGGAAACAGCCTTCATTGCCAGATCCCGCAGCCCACATAGGAGTCACCTTAACTGCAGGCACCATAGAGTCCGCTAACCCGACCGCAACATGACAGGACAACGCATTGGAGGCAAAGTGACGTTGACATTACCCGGAAACAGCTGGCGTGCTGGAACCAGGCTGGGCAGGAGGGAGTACCCGAGCCAAAGACACTGCCGAGAACCAGCTGACGGTACTGGAACTCGGATGGGTAGCAGAAGGTACAAGAGCCAATGGAACTACCGAGGACCAGCTGACGGTACTGGAACTCGGTTACTAAGCAGGAGGTACCTGTGCCAGAAAGCACTACCAAGGACCAGCAGACATTTGTGGAACTTGGATACCGAGAAGGAGGTACCTAAGCCAAAGGCACTGCCGAAAACCAACTGACGGTACTGGAACCCGGATGGGTAGCAGAAGGTACCTCTGAAAAAAAAAGTTGCAAGGCCGCGAGCCGGCCGCAGTTACTGAAACCCACAGTCCTACAGGAGGTGCTTGTCCTATTGGCACTATGGAACCAGCCTTCATTGCCAGATCCCGCAGCCCACATAGGAGTCACCTAAACTGCAGGCACCATAGAGTCGGCTAACCCGACCGCAACACGACAGGACAACGCATTGGAGGCAAAGTGACGTTGACACTACCCGGAAACAGCTGACGTGCTGGAACCAGGCTGGGCAGGAGGGAGTACCCGTGCCAAAGACACTGCTGGGAAACAGGTGGCGGTGCTGGAACCCAGGGTAAATACTAAAAACAGAGTGGAGCCAGAGGCGTAATTGGAGCAACTTTAAAATCTGTAGTAGTGTGAATGTGGACAGAGCAGGAGAATTTGCCGGACACACAGCAGGGGAACAGCTGACGTTACTGAACCCCAATAACACGGCAGCAAGTGTTGACTGTGCAGACGGCACTTCTGAGCAGCAACTAGCGGTATTGGAGCCCAGGGTAAATACTAAAAACAGAGGAGCCAGAGGTGTAATTGGAGCAAGTTTTAAAGCAGTAGTACAGTGGATGTGGACAAAGCAGGAGAATTTGCCGGACACACAGCTGGGGATCAGCTGACGTTACTGAACCCCAATAACACTGGAGCAAGCGTTGACTGTGCAGACGGCACTTCTGAGCAGCAACTAGCGGTATTGGAGCCCAGGGTAAATACTAAAAACAGAGGAGCCAGAGGTGTAATTGGAGCAAGTTTTAAATCAGTAGTACAGTGGATGTGGACAAAGCAGGAGAATTTGCCGGACACACAGCTGGGGATCAGCTGACGTTACTGAACCCCAATAACACTGGAGCAAGCGTTGACTGTGCAGACGGCACTTCTGAGCAGCAACTAGCGGTATTGGAGCCCAGGGTAAATACTAAAAACAGAGGAGCCAGAGGTGTAATTGGAGCAACTTTAAAATCTGTAGTAGTGAGAATGTGGACAGAGCAGGAGAAATTGCCGTCCTCACAGCAGGGGAACAGCTGACGTTACTGAACCCCAATAACACGGCAGCAAGTGTTGACTGTGCAGACAGCACTTCTGAGCGCCAACTGGCGATGTTGGAGCTCAGGGATAATACTGAAAACAGAGCAGCTAGAGGTGTAATTGGAGCAACTTTAAAATCTGTAGTAGTGTGAATATGGACAGAGCAGGAGAAATTGCCGTCCGCACAGCAGGGGAACAGCTGACGTTACTGAACCCCAATAACACGGCAGCAAGTGTTGACTGTGCAGACAGCACTTCTGAGCGCCAACTGGCGGTGTTGGAGCTCAGGGATAATACTGAAAACAGAGGAGCCAGAGGTGTAATTGGAGCAACTTTAAAATCTGTAGTAGTGTGAATGTGGACAGAGCAGGAGAAATTGCCGTCCGCACAGCAGGGGAACAGCTGACGTTACTGAACCCCAATAACACGGCAGCAAGTGTTGACTGTGCAGACAGCACTTCTGAGCGCCAACTGGCGGTGTTGGAGCTCAGGGATAATACTGAAAACAGAGGAGCCAGAGGTGTAATTGGAGCAACTTTAAAATCTGTAGTAGTGAGAATGTGGACAGAGCAGGAGAATTTGCCTGACACACAGCAGGGGAACAGCTGACGTTACTGAACCCCAATAACACGGCAGCAAGTGTTGACTGTGCAGACGGCACTTCTGAGCGCCAAATGGCGGTGTTGGAGCTCAGGGATAATACTGGAAACAGAGGAGCCAGAGGTGTAATTGGAGCAACTTTAAAATCTGTAGTAGTGTGAATGTGGACAGAGCAGGAGAAATTGCCGTCCGCACAGCAGGGGAACAGCTGACGTTACTGAACCCCAATGACACGGCAGCAAGTGTTGACTGTGCAAATAGCACTTCTGAGCGCCAACTGGCGGTGTTGGAGCTCAGGGATAATACTGAAAACAGAGGAGCCAGAGGTGTAATTGGAGCAACTTTAAAATCTGTAGTAGTGTGAATGTGGACAGAGCAGGAGAAATTGCCATCCGCACAGCAGGGGAACAGCTGACGTTACTGAACCCCAATAACACGGCAGCAAGTGTTGACTGTGCAGACAGCACTTCTGAGCGCCAACTGGCGGTGTTGGAGCTCAGGGATAATACTGAAAACAGAGGAGCCAGAGGTGTAATTAGAGCAACTTTAAAATCTGTAGTAGTGTGAATGTGGACAGAGCAGGAGAAATTGCCGTCCGCACAGCAGGGGAACAGCTGACGTTACTGAACCCCAATAACACGGCAGCAAGTGTTGACTGTGCAGACAGCACTTCTGAGCGCCAACTGGCGGTGTTGGAGCTCAGGGATAATACTGAAAACAGAGGAGCCAGAGGTGTAATTGGAGCAACTTTAAAATCTGTAGTAGTGAGAATGTGGACAGAGCAGGAGAATTTGCCAGACACACAGCAGGGGAACAACTGACGTTACTGAACCCCAATAACACGGCAGCAAGTGTTGACTGTGCAGACGGCACTTCTGAGCGCCAACTGGCGGTGTTGGAGCTCAGGGATAATACTGGAAACAGAGGAGCCAGAGGTGTAATTGGAGCAACTTTAAAATCTGTAGTAGTGTGAATGTGGACAGAGCAGGAGAAATTGCCATCCGCACAGCAGGGGAACAGCTGACGTTACTGAACCCCAATAACACGGCAGCAAGTGTTGACTGTGCAGATAGCACTTCTGAGTGCCAACTGGCGGTGTTGGAGCTCAGTGGATAATACTGAAAACAGAGGAGCCAGAGGTGTAATTGGAGCAACTTTAAAATCTGTAGTAGTGTGAATGTGGACAGAGCAGGAGAAATTGCCGTCCGCACAGCAGGGGAACAGCTGACGTTACTGAACCCCAATAACACGGCAGCAAGTGTTGACTGTGCAGACAGCACTTCTGAGCGCCAACTGGCGGTGTTGGAGCTCAGGGATAATACTGAAAACAGAGGAGCCAGAGGTGTAATTGGAGCAACTTTAAAATCTGTAGTAGTGAGAATGTGGACAGAGCAGGAGAATTTGCCGGACACACAGCAGGGGAACAGCTGACGTTACTGAACCCCAATAACACGGCAGCAAGTGTTGACTGTGCAGACGGCACTTCTGAGCGCCAACTGGCGGTGTTGGAGCTCAGGGATAATACTGGAAACAGAGGAGCCAGAGGTGTAATTGGAGCAACTTTAAAATCTGTAGCAGTGTGAATGTGGACAGAGCAGGAGAAATTGCCGTCCGCACAGCAGGGGAACAGCTGACGTTACTGAACCCCAATGACAAGGCAGCAAGTGTTGACTGTGCAGATAGCACTTCTGAGCGCCAACTGGCGGTGTTGGAGCTCAGGGATAATACTGAAAACAGAGGAGCCAGAGGTGTAATTGGAGCAACTTTAAAATCTGTAGTAGTGTGAATGTGGACAGAGCAGGAGAAATTGCCATCCGCACAGCAGGGGAACAGCTGACGTTACTGAACCCCAATAACACGGCAGCAAGTGTTGACTGTGCAGACAGCACTTCTCAGCGCCAACTGGCGGTGTTGGAGCTCAGGGATAATACTGAAAACAGAGGAGCCAGAGGTGTAATTGGAGCAACTTTAAAATCTGTAGTAGTGTGAATGTGGACAGAGCAGGAGAAATTGCCGTCCGCACAGCAGGGGAACAGCTGACGTTACTGAACCCCAATAACACGGCAGCAAGTGTTGACTGTGCAGACAGCACTTCTGAGCGCCAACTGGCGGTGTTGGAGCTCAGGGATAATACTGAAAACAGAGGAGCCAGAGGTGTAATTGGAGCAACTTTAAAATCTGTAGCAGTGTGAATGTGGACAGAGCAGGAGAAATTGCCGTCCGCACAGCAGGGGAACAGCTGACGTTACTGAACCCCATTGACAAGGCAGCAAGTGTTGACTGTGCAGATAGCACTTCTGAGCGCCAACTGGCGGTGTTGGAGCTCAGGGATAATACTGAAAACAGAGGAGCCAGAGGTGTAATTGGAGCAACTTTAAAATCTGTAGTAGTGTGAATGTGGACAGAGCAGGAGAAATTGCCATCCGCACAGCAGGGGAACAGCTGACGTTACTGAACCCCAATAACACGGCAGCAAGTGTTGACTGTGCAGACAGCACTTCTCAGCGCCAACTGGCGGTGTTGGAGCTCAGGGATAATACTGAAAACAGAGGAGCCAGAGGTGTAATTGGAGCAACTTTAAAATCTGTAGTAGTGTGAATGTGGACAGAGCAGGAGAAATTGCCGTCCGCACAGCAGGGGAACAGCTGACGTTACTGAACCCCAATAACACGGCAGCAAGTGTTGACTGTGCAGACAGCACTTCTGAGCGCCAACTGGCGGTGTTGGAGCTCAGGGATAATACTGAAAACAGAGGAGCCAGAGGTGTAATTGGAGCAACTTTAAAATCTGTAGTAGTGAGAATGTGGACAGAGCAGGAGAATTTGCCGGACACACAGCAGGGGAACAGCTGACGTTACTGAACCCCAATAACACGGCAGCAAGTGTTGACTGTGCAGACGGCACTTCTGAGCGCCAACTGGCGGTGTTGGAGCTCAGGGATTACAGTTCAGGTGGTAGAAACATGAACACAACAGGAGACCTGGATACTGTTGCCAACAAATTATTTATTCTGGAAGAGGACTGGCAAATTCATGAGAGATCCAGGCCTTGTTCATTTTGAGAAAAGTAAGCCGGTCAACGTTATCGGAGGATAGTCGCATGCGACGGTCTGTTATACACCACCTGCGGCACTAAAGACGCGTTCCGATAATACACTAGCAGCAGGGCAAGCTAGCACCTCCAACGCATACTGGCTAAGCTCTGGCCATGTATCCAGCTTACAGACCCAAAACTTGAAGGGAGAAGAGCCGTCTGGGAGTACACTGAGAGGGCAAGACATGTAGTCTGTCACCATCTGACGGAAACGTTGCCTCCTGCTGACTGGAGCCGTCTGTGATGGTGTAGACATTTGTGGCGGCGGGGACACAAAACTTTGCCACATTTGGGCCATACTGGTCTTGCCTTGTGCTGAGGCGCTGCTTCTGCTCCCTCTTTGTGCAGAGCTTCCTCCACTGCCTCGACGCACTGAGCTGCTTTGTAAAGCACTAACAGCACTGGTCTCGGTTGGAATGGAGAACATGATGGAATGCATCAGTGCGTCTTGGTACTCCCGCATTTTATGCTCCCGGTTCAACGGTGTTATGAGGCTTTGTAAGTTGTCCCGGTAGCGAGGATCTAGGAGGGTGGACACCCAATAATCAGCCGTGTTGAGAATGTGGGCGATGCGGTGGTTGTTTCTCAGGCACTGCAGCATGAAATCAACCATGTGCTGCAGACTGCCAACTGGCCAAGAAACGCTGTCCCCTGCTTGAGGCGTGATCTCTGCCTGCTCTGCATCACCCCACCCTCGCTCTAGATACTGACTACTAGAGCATTGTGTACCTCCTTCCTCTGGACAGATGTCTTCCTCCTCCATTGACTCATCCTCATCCTCCTCACAAAGTGTCCCCTGCCTAGGCCTTTGTGAGGAACCACGTTGCGCAGACTGTAGAGAAGCAGATGGCATTTGTGACTCCTCATCCTCCAAAACCTCGTCCCTTAGTGCTTGCAGTGTTTTTTCAAGCAGGCAGATAATGGGGATAGTCATGCTGACTAGTGCATCATCTGCACTCGCCATCCGCGTGGAATAATCGAAGGCACGCAAAACGTGGCAAATGTCCTTCATAGAGGCCCACTCAGTGGTGGTGAAGTGTGAACGGCGCGCACTGCGACTTGTTTGTGCCTGTTGCAGCTGGTACTCCATTACTGCTGCCTGCTGCTCGCACAACCTCTCCAACATATGTAACGTTGAATTCCACCTGGTGGGTAGGTCACATATGATGCGATGTTCCGGAAGACGTAATCGGCGCTGCAGAGCTGCAATGCGCGATCTTGCGTTGCTGGAACGCTGCAAGTGAGCGCACTCTATGGGGACCTTGTGAAGCAGTGCATCAAGATCCGGATAGTCCCTCAAAAAACTCTGCACGACCAAGTTGAGCACATGTGCCAGACATGGGATGTGAGAGAGGTTGCCTAGGCCCAGAGCTGCCACCAGATTTCGGCCATTGTCACACACTACCATGCCTGGCTGGAGATTCGCTGGCACAAACCACACGTCGCTCTGCTGCTTCATGGCATTCCAGAGCTCCTGCGCTGTGTGGCTTCGATTCCCCAAAGAAATTAATTTTAATACGGCCTGTTGACATTTGGCCACGGCTGTGCTCATATCGGTCATCATAACAGGTAACCGTTCACGAGTCGATGTGAAGGTAGACCGTGACGGCTCCTGCAGCGCTGATTCAGAGGAACTGGAGTATGAGGAGGAGTCAATGTGTACAGACTGAATTCCTGCAATCCTTGGAGTTGGCAGAACACGTACAGCGCCACTCTCAAGATCTGTACCCGGCTCCACAACATTTACCCAATGGGCAGTGAGGGAAAGGTATCGTCCCTGTCCATGCTTACTGGTCCACGCATCGGTGGTCAGGTGGACCTTGCTACTGACGGCGTTTTGTAGCACATGTTTAATTTTTTCCTCCACATGCTGTTGCAGGGCAGGGACGGCTTGCCTGCTGAAATAAAAGCGGCTGGGCATGTTGTATTGTGGGACTGCCAATGCCATAAAGTTACGGAAGGTGTCAGTCTCCACCAGCCTGAATGATAGCATTTCAAGGGCCAGTAGTTTAGCAATGCCAGCATTCAGAGCCTGTGCTCGGGGGTGGTTTGCCGAATATGGGCGCCTTTTCTCCCATGCCTGTGCTAACGATGGCTGTAGACTGGCCTGGGAGTGTGAGGATGACAGGGAAAGTGGTGCTGTGGGTGGAATTGCACTGTGTCTCTGTACAACAGTGCCAGAGATTCTTCCATGGCGATCCTGTGAGGAAGCCGAACCAGCTGCGTGTGAGCTGGAGGAAGAGGCTACAACACGAGCTGAAGAGGTGGTAGGTGGCGCTGTAGGTTGGCCTAGGTCTTCAGTGTGTTTTTGTAACTCCACCACGTGCTTGGTCCGCACATGTTTCCACATATTTGTGGTATTGAGGTTGCTGACACTTTTCCCTCTTTTCACCTTCTGATTACACAGCTTGCATTTGACAAAGCAAATGTCATCTGCAACTGTGTCAAAAAAGGACCAGGCACTGCAAGTCTTGGGAGCGCCCGCTTTGGATTTTGGAAGAGCCATGCTCCTAATGGGTGCCGAAGTGGAGGCTACAGGCAACCAAGTCTGCCCCCTCCCTCCTTTTTGGGCCGTTCGGGGAATTTCTTCCGCAGAGCTGCTCCCACCACCTTCCTGTCCCTCACGCCATGATGGGTCAAGGACCTCATCATCTACACCACCCTCTTCAAACAACTGCTTCTCCTGGGTAGTCTCGACAGCACAGTACGCACCAGAAGTGGCACCTGAGTCTCATCATCAGATGCGTGCTGAGGTGTGCTGCTGACCATAGGCACTGGCCCACCCGCCTCTTCAGATTCAGAGAGACAAAACGGTTGCGCATCACTGCATACTACCTCTTCTTCAAATTCTTGAATTCTGCTTGGCTGGCCCCCTCTTTCCAAGCCAAGAGATTCAGAGAACAGAAGTAGAGATAGCTCCTGTCCAGGGCTCTCTGACTGCCTGGGCAATTTGGCAGGTGGTGAAGAGACAGATGGGTGCTCTTCAGTGCTCAGGACCTGAGAGGATCTGGAACTAATTGAAGTCGATGCGTTAGCTGCCATCCATCCGACAACGGCTTCAATTTGGTCCTCCCGCAGCAGTGGGGTACGGCTAGCTCCTACAAAGCTGCGCATAAAGGACTGTTCCCTGGTAAAACTGGGGGATGCTGAGTCACTTGTGCCCGCAGTAGGCACAGAATCCCCACGTCCTCTCCCTGCAGGCACAGAATCCTCACGTCCTCTCCTCTCCACGCCCACGACCACATGCCTTACTCCCTGCCTTCTTCATCTTGGTAGACTAATAAAGATAGGCAGAAAAGTACTAAGGGCTTATTGTGCTTATTCCTGAACAGCTGCTAACAGGTATAAGAAACACTAATTTTATAAAGTGTGGACTAGACTTTAATATGAGCTAATGTGGCCTACACAACTGTAAAGTGGAGTGTTTGGTGAACTTTATTTAGGTTTTTTTTTGTCACAAAAACACATTGGATGTGCCCAAAGATGTAATACCGATAGTATCACAAACTTTTTGTAACTATTACAATGTAGGAAGGTAACCTACAATGCAATAGATGAGGCTACAAAAAATAGGCTAATACTAATCTGGCTGGGGCTGCAGGGCACAATGCTGCAGAAAGGCTCCTCTATCTACTCCTATATAGTGTGTTTGGAACCAATGTAGCTGAATATGGATGGAACCAATACACTAATAGGAGAAATCAGGAAAAATGTTCAATTAGCAAACAAGGACAATGTATGAGGCAGTGATGCACACTGAGCGCACTACAACCAGACGTGGCTGAAGCACACACTGCAGTGTGAGCTGCACTCACACACAGAGACCTTGCAGACAGCGGTGAACAGTGCAGATGCAGAGCACTGTGCACTAGCGCTGCAAGACAAAAAAAATTTCTCTATCTACTCCTATATAGTGTGTTTGGAACCAATTTAGCTGAATACGGATGGAACCACCACACTAATAGGAGATATCAGGAAAAATTATGAATTAGCAAAAAAGGACAATGTATGAGGCAGTGACACACACTGAGTGCACTACAACCAGACGTGGCTGAAGCACACACTACAGGGTGAGCTGCACTCACACACAGAGACCTTGCAGACAGCGGTGAACAGCACAGAGAACTGAGCACTAGCGCTGCAAGGCACAGCAATTTATAAAGTAGCTTGGGTAAAGCAGAATAGACCAAATAGGTAGCTAAAACTGTCCCTCAGAAAAACAGCGTCCTATCCCTAACTGAATTCACAGCAGTGAGCTCAAAATGGCGGCGGCGGCTTTCATAGTGCATCATGACATCATTTCAGCAGCCAATCACAGCCATGCCATTAGTTAAGATGCCTACATGCCTAACAGGATGTGCCCACACTTCTTAGGATCCTCATTGGCTGAATAAAATGAAACTGGCTCATTGCATTATGGGAACTTCCGATTCCGGCATACGATATTGTAAAAGTATCGGAATTAAGTATCGGAATTCCGATACTGCGACTATCGGCCGATACCCGATATTTCAGTATCGGAATGCTCAACACTAGTAAAGAGGAGACTTTGTGCAGCAGGCCTTCATGGTAAAATAGCTGCTAGGAAACCACTGCTAAGGACAGGCAACAAGCAGAAGAGACTTGTTTGGGCTAAAGAACACAAGGAATGGACATTAGACCAGTGGAAATCTATGCTTTGGTCTGATGAGTCCAAATTTGAGATCTTTGGTTCCAACCACCGTGTCTTTGTACTACGCAGAAAAGGTGAATGGATGAACTCTACATGCCTGGTTCCCACCGTGAAGCATGGAGGAGGAGGTGTGATGGTGTGGGGGTGCTTTGCTGGTGACACTGTTGGGGATTTATTCAAAATTGAAGGCATACTGAACCAGCATGGCTACCACAGCATCTTGCAGCGGCATGCTATTCCATCCGGTTTGCATTTAGTTGAACCATCATTTAATTTTCAACAGGACAATGACCCCAAACACGCCTCCAGGCTGTGTAAGGGCTATTTGACCAAGAAGGAGAGTGATGGGGTGCTACGCCAGATGACCTGGCCTCCACAGTCACTAGACCTGAACCCAATAGAGATGGTTTGGGGTGAGCTGGACCGCAGAGTGAAGGCAAAAGGGCCAACAAGTGCTAAGCATCTCTGGGAACTCCTTCAAGATTGTTGGAAGACCATTTCCGGTGACTACCTCTTTAAGCTCATCAAGAGAATGCCAAGAGTGTGCAAAGCAGTCATCAAAGCAAAAGGTGGCTACTTTGAAGAACCTAGAATATAAGACATATTTTCAGTTGTTTCACACTTTTTTGTTAAGTATATAATTCCACATGTGTTAATTCATAGTTTTGATGCCTTCAGTGTGAATGTACAATTTTCATAGTCATGAAAACACAGAAAAATCTTTAAATGAGAACATGTGTCCAAACTTTTGGTCTGTACTGTATATATATATATATATATATATATATATATATATATATATATACACACACATACATACATTTGGGATATGCTATTATTCTCTTTTTCTCTCCGGTTGTATTTGACTATATATCTGTGGACTGGGCGGTACGCACGGCTTCATTGTTCTCTGTGGTGTCCTCACTGGCTGTATCAATATGTGCTCACATGACGCGGTTGCCGTGGATGCGGCGGTGTATCGGTGATTGCCATGTGTCATGCCACACCCTCCCCACACCCATTGGCGGAGACTACACACCCCCTTTTCTATTGGCTCAAGGGTTTCTAAACCCTACCCACCTTCATTGACGCCACCTCCTGACGAAGGCAGCCGTGCCGAAACGCGCATTAGGGTGAGTGCCATTGAGGAGCGTGTTCACATCCACTGTGGCTGTAAGTATTCTATAAGATTTATGCTACAATCTTTTCGCTGCCGTTCTTTAATCTTTTTTCCTACTTAGGTGCATTTTCTAGGCTTTAATATGTATTAGGATATACTTTTACTCTGTAGTCTAAGGGGTCAGGGCACTGATACCACTTATAAAGATCTGCTATCCCCGGTATGAGCTATCTATATTAGTACCTATATATAGACAGCGGTATGACTAACCTCTTATATAGCAACTACTTCTGACCTGCCTCATAAGCACCTGCACTTTTATTGAATGCTTCACTGCATTTTAACAATATATTCTTATTTTTTTGGCAGCCCAATTATGTATTTACATCAGAAAAGAATCATCTTAATTTGTCTCATGCTCCTCATTAGTGCTCCTCCATTGTTTTACTATTAACTGTCTCTGTGATTCATATTTTTTTCCTGTATAAATTATAATTAATAAAATGTTGTCATTTTTTCACTATTAGATGGGACTCTGACTTGAAGTTTTTCCCTCTTGTTTCTTATGTATGGAGGACTATGTGGGGCCCATTATACTGTATGGAGGACTATGTGGGCCCATTATACTGTATGGAGCACTATGTGGGGCCCATTATACTGTATGGAGGACTATGTGGGGCCCATTATACTGTATGGAGGACTATGTGGGGCCCATTATTCTGTATGGAGGACTATGTGGGGCCATTATTCTGTATGGAGGACTATGTGGGGCTCATTATACTGTATACTGGTCGGCCCACTACTTTGTCAAGGTTTTTCATTTTGGCCCTCTGCATGTTTTGAGCTTTCCATCCCTGATGTAAAATCAGTATGGGTATGGAGATGGCAATAATGCAAAGCTGCTAATTGGACTTTGCTACAAGCCTCCTAATATAGCTGAACATGAAGAGGATGATATGCTGCAACAAATTCAAAAGGCAACAAAAACAAGTTATGGTCAAAAGTGTTGAAATTGTTCCAGAAAATGAAGTCATTCTCTCAGAAAATTATTGCAATTACAAGTTTTGTTATACACGTTTATTTCCTTTGCATGCATTGGAACAACACAAGAAAACAGAGAAAAAAAAAGGCAACTTGAACATAATTTCACACAAAATAGTTCGGACAAAATTGTTGGCACCTTGCCAGAATTGTGGGTAAACAACTTTGTTTCAAGCATGTGAAGCTTGTTCAAACGCAATTTTGGGGAAGCACGCATCGTGCAGGTTCCCAGTCTCCCACTCAGGTAACTATGCTGGATTTTGACCGTGTGAGATACTAAGGGAAAGGATATCCATCTTTGAGATATAGCTATTTATAGCATATAGACGGTTGTTTTCATGTTGTCCCTTCACATGCGTTATAGTCTCTTTAAACATTTGACAATGGGGAGGAAGGGAGTTGTGAGACGAGATACCGGCATCCTATGTGTTACCTGCTTGTTTTATCTATGTTTTAATGTTCTGTATGGTGATTTGGCACCGATTTGTCTCCTTAGACACTCTGCTCTATTCTTTATGTAAAAAATCTTTTTGAATAAAGTTTATACATGTTTTCTACATCATTGGCCATGTGATCGTTGTTTTCCGCTTCGGCACCCCCTAGTCAAATGCAATTTTGGCAAGTAACAGGTGTGGGCAATATGAAAATTACACCTAAAACCAGATAAAAAAGGGAGAAGTTGATTCAATCTTTGCATTGTGTGAAAATGTGTGGCACACTAAGCATGGAGAAAACAGAAAAAGGAGAAGAGAACTGTCTGAGGACTTGATATTTATCAATAATTTTGGTTCTCAACAATTTCAAGGTTATAAGTCCATCTTTAGAGATCCACATGTTCCTTTGCCCAAGGTACACAGCATAAAGAATAAATTTACAACCCATACAGTCAAATATGGTGGCGGTTCAAAGGTGGTTTGGGGTTGCTTTGCTGCCTCCGACTGTGTGCAAGGCATCATGAAATCTGAAGATTAGCAAAGGATTTTGGGTCACAATATAGTGCCTAGTGTCAGAAAGCTGGGTTTGCATCCTAGGTAGTGTTGAGGGAGTATGTTCTATTTACCCTTTCGCCGAGTATGCTCGGGCCGAGCTCCGAGTATTTACAGCTGCTCAGTGATATGTTTGAATCACTCCCATGTGCATGATTTGCAACTGTTTGACAGCTTTATTACATGTGAGGAATGTCCATTTCTTACACATTCCTCACATGTAATAAAGCTGCCAAACAGTCGCAAATCATGCACACGGGAGTGATTCAAACATAACAGAGCAGCTGTAAATACTCGGAACAAAACACACTCGCTCAACACTAGTCCTAGGTCATGGGTCTTCCAGCATGACAATGAGCCCAAACATACTTCAAGAAGCACCTAGAAAATAGATGGAAACAAAGTGCTGGAGAGTTCTGACCAGCAATGAGTCTGGATCTAAATCCCATTGAACACCTGTGGAGAGATCTTAAAATTGCTGTATGGAGAAAAATATTAAAATTTGAGAGTCCTCAGTGGTTGATACAATCTTTTGAGTTAGCCATTAGTCAATAAGCTTTCTAGACTACTCATGTCTCTTCATGAGACATAGTATAACACAAAATCTGAAGAGTCACATATTTATACACAACAGGGCACAGGAATAATGCAATAGATAAGACAAGAGATGTTAAGCAGAACTATCAGTTTCGGAAAAGGATAAGCAGTTGTGGCCGTAAAAATGTGTGGCCACAAGTAGATCTATTCTTTTTTTCTTTTTTGTGTGGCGATGAGAATTCATCCTTGTTTTAAGTTTTTGCCCTGTCTCCCCTACATACAGACCCCCAGTTGGACAATTGGTACATATAATTAAGTACATTACATTAGATTTAATGCAGCTGAAAGTACCTGGGATCTTGTAATCCTCATGTAAGTTGGGAATCTTTATCTTGTCAGTGGTCATTATAAACGGACAGGTTTACATATACAGGTGAGGATGAATTTTATAAGTTTCACCACAAAGGTGAAACTATCCTCCCAGTCAGTGTGCTTTTCCTCCCAGTACCTTTTAAGTCTAACAATGTTAGGTTTCTGGGAGATTATACTTGTTCCTTTTATTTTTGGTTCTCCTTAGCTTGCCTTCTTTGCCCTATATGAATGTGTTTTTGCTTGTCATTCAGGGTTTTCGTATTTTACTTCATACTTTCCTTTCCCCTTGTTGAGAGTGTGTTGCAGCCTCCCCTCTGGTTCCTCAGGAGGTACGAGAAACTCCTCAACGACTTATTAGGGAGTTAGGTCTGTGGTGGCGTTTTTAGTTGTACAGCTAGGGCCTTTCTTGTCTGTACAGAGACTAGTTGGGTGTAGTTGCGGCATTCTCCCCTGTGTGGGTTCTCCGGTGGTTATCAAGATGCGCTTTCTGTTTAAAACATTTCCCACATTTTCAACATGAAAAAGGCTTCTTCCCTGTGTGAATTCTCTGATGTTTACTAAGATGTGATTTCTGTCCAAAACATTTCCCACAATCTGCACATGAAAAAGGCTTTGCCCCTGTGTGGGTTCTCTGATGGATGATAAGAGTTGATTTCTCTGTAAAATATTTCCCACATTCTGAACATGAAAATGGCTTCTCTCCTGTGTGAGTTCTCTGATGGTTGATAAGAGTTGATTTCTCTGTAAAACATTTTCCACATTCTGAACATGGAAAAGGCTTCTCCCCTGTGTGAGTTCTCTGATCATAGAATGGTAGAGTTGGAAGGGACCTCCTGGGTCATCTGGTCCAACCCCCTGCTCAAAGCAGGATTCACTAGATCATCTCAGACAGATGTCTGTCCAGCCTCTGTTTGAAGACGTCCATTGAAGGGGAACTCACCACCTCTCGTGGCAGCCTGTTCCACTCATTAATCACCCTAACTGTCAAAAAGTTTTTTCTAATATCTAATCTGTGTCTCCTCCCATTTAGTTTCATCCCATTGCTTCTAGTCTTTCCTTGTGCAAATGAGAATAAAGATGATCCTTCTACAATGTGACAGCCCTTGACATATTTGTAGACAGCTATTAAGTCTCCTCTCAGTCTTCTTTTTTGCAAGCTAAACATTCCCAAATCCTGCAACCGTTCCTCATAGGACATGGTTTGCAGACCAGTCACCATTCTGGTCGATCTTCTCTGAACTTGCTCCAGTTTGTCTATGTCTTTTTTAAAATGTGGTGCCCAAAACTGTACACAGTATTCCAGATGAGGTCTGACCAAAGAGGAGTAAAGACCGATAATGACTTCACGTGATCTAGACTGTATGCTTCTGTTAATACATCCCAGAATTGTATTTGCCTTTTTTGCTGCTGCATCACACTGTTGACTCATGTTCAGTCTATGATCTATTAGTATACCTAAGTCTTTTTCACATGTACTGTTGCTTAGCTCTATTCCTCCCATTCTGTATATGCTTTTTTCATTTTTATTGCCCAGATGTAGTTTTCCCTGTTAAAAACCATTCTGTTGGTTGCTGCCCACTGCTCCAGTTTATTTAGGTCTTTTTGAATCCTCTCTCTCTCTTCTCTAGTATTAGCTATCCCTCCTAGCTTTGTGTCATCAGCAAATTTAATCAGTTTACCCTCAAAGATCTTTCCTGGTATAGAAGTCAGACTCACCGGCCTATAGTTCCCTGGGTCCACCTTCTTCCCCTTTTTGAAGATAGGAACAACATTTGCTCTTCTCCAGTCTTCTGGGACTTCTCCTGTTCTCCAAGAATTTTCAAAGATTATGGAGAGTGGTTCTAAAATTTCTTCTACGATCTCCTTCAGTACTCTGGGGTGTAATTCATCTGGACCTGGAGACTTGAACTCATTTATGTTAGCTAAATATTCCCTCACAATCTTTCTGTTTACAGATAACTTGGATTCCTCTATTCCTTTAAAAGGACAGTGAAGATCAGTTGAAGTTACATTTTCTTTCTGAGAGAAAACAGATGCAAAATAGGAATTAAAAAGTTCGGCCTTCTCAACATCCTCTCTTACCATTTCTCCATTTTCATCCTGTAAAAATCCTATAGCATCTTTGACTTTTCTTTTACTTTTGACATACCCCCAAAATCATTTTTTATTGCTTTTGACATCTCTTGCAAGCCTTAATTCATTGTCAGCTTTAGCTAACCTGATACGTGCCCTGCAGGATCTGCAGACTGCATTATAATCTTCTTTAGATATGCCTCCCTCTTTCCATTTAATAAACATTTCTTTCTTTCTTTTTAGCATGTGTTTAAGTTCTGTGTTCATCCATCCTGGTTTCCTTAAATGCTTCCCATTCTTCCTACTTTTTGGGATTGTTAACGATTGTGCTTTGAGAATCTCATTTTTAAAAATTTCCCATCCTTCCTGGACATTTTTGTCCTTAAGGACATCCAGCCATTGGATCCCTCCTATTCTCTTTCTGAGTCTCTTAACATCTCTGATGTTTGAAAAGATTTGATTTCTTTGCAAAACATTTCCCACATTCTGAACATGAAAATGGCTTCTCCCCTGTGTGAGTTCTCTGATGTATATTAAGACGTGATTTTTGTACAAAACATTTCCCACAATCTGAACATGAAAATGGCTTCTCCACTGTGTGGGTTCTCTGGTGCTTAAGAAAACTAGATTTATGGTTATAACATTTTCCACATTCTGAACATGGAAAAGGCTTCTCCCCTGTGTGAGTTGTCTGATGTTTAATAAGAGTATATTTCTCTGCAAAACATTTCCCACATTCTGAACATGAAAAAGGCTTCTCAACTGTGTGAGTTTTGTGATGTTTGATAACATTTGATTTCGCTGTAAAATATTTCCCACATTCTGAACATGGAAACGGCTTCTCTCCTGTGTGTGTTCTCTGATGGTTGATAAGAGTTGATTTCTCTATAAAACATTTTCCACATTCTGAACATGGAAAAGGCTTCTCCCCTGTGTGAGTTCTCACATGTTTGATAAGATTTGATTTCTTTGCAAAACATTTCCCACATTCTGAACATGAAAATGGCTTCTCCCCTGTGTGTGTTCTCTGATGGTTGATAAGAGTTGATTTCTCTGTAAAACATTTCCCACATTCTGAACATGAAAATGGCTTCTCCCCTGTGTGAGTTCTCTGATGTATATTAAGATTTGATTTCTGTACAAAACTTTTCCCACAATCTGAACATGAAAAAGGATTCTCCTCTGTGTGGGTTCTCTGGTGTGCGATAAGATTTGATTTCTCTGTAAAAAAATTCCCACATTCTGAACAGGAAAATGGCTTCTCTCCTGTGTGAGTTATCTGGTGCCTAACAAGACTTGATTTCTGATTAAACCATCTCCCACACTTGGAGCAAGAAAATCTATTCTTCGCTGTGTGAATTTTTTGATGTTTAAGAAAAGACTTTTTGAGAGGAAAACTATTTCTATATTCTGAATGTGAAAATGGCTTCTTTGCTTTAGGAGCAGTTTGTTTTTTAATGCTTATTTTGTGACTTTGATTTTCCTTAGTAGTCGGTAATGAATCAGAAGACAGGACGTGTTTCAAAGGATCAGATGACAGATCTTGGCTGTGAAGGGATGATGGTAAATCTGGAGTAATGGCATTCACTTCAATTGTATCCTGGGGGATCTGAAAATTATCCGATTTAAAAACTGAAGATGTCAGCTGTCCCTCTGATCTCCTGGTACAGACATCTGCCAAGAATAAAAACAATTATTATTTTTTAATAAAGAATCCTTGAATTTTATATTTTTGAACATTTCTACTTAAATTGTCTGTAAAAAAGGCAAGTTATATAAAAAAAAAATTCACTGGACAATGACCATCTAATAGAAAACCTCATAGGATGAACCAGTGGAGCGTGGTGTTCACCTGTTTGTTTATTCTGCCTCCCAAATATGGAGTAAAAGGTACAGGCTCTGTCCAGCCACTAAGATTAGGGTGCTTGGGACCTGTAGTACCATCGAGTCTGGCAGTATGGGTGTGTGTGCAGTCCAGCTGGAGTAATCTGCTCCCTGCTTCAGCAATTTGGAAAGCACCGCACCCTACTAAAGCTGGAAGCATATTGCCGGAAGCTGCCAGATACAGCCTTGTTCTCCTCTGGTTCAGTCCTCTGTGCTCAGCTCCCGGCTTGTGTATTTGTTTCCTGTTGTGACCTCGGCCCGTTTACTGACTACTGGTGTCTTCTGATTTTGTATTTTCTCTATCCTCTTGGTTCTGACCCGGCTACCTGACTATTCTTCTTTTCATCTCACTCCACCGAATAGCAGGTAACACCATGGCCCAAGCCTAGGGGTCTCTGTGTAGGTTCAGATCCATGTAGAAGAGTTAAAGGGTGATGAGCAAAGTAATTTGTGAAATCTGTAAACAGGGTAGATAGTTATAAGCCTGTTCATGGTAGCCATCTTTTGAGCATTCCTAATAGCTAAATGGCGCTCCTTCCCTTCTCAACCTCCCATGTGCCCAGACAGTAGTGTACAACCGTATATAGGGTATTGTCAGATTCAAAAGAAGTTGGAAAATAATTTGTAAGGTCCATTTGTTTCCTATTATCCTTTGTGAAGAATTCCAAAATTATCACCACATAAAGTGACACAAGTCAAATTTGAAAAATGGGGCCTGATTAGAAACATAATACTGACTGCGGGAAGGGGTTAAAGCAGAGGATTACTGAAGTCAAAAACTGTGTCTACAGACAATAACACATCTACTGAAATGACCAAACTGAACAGTCTTCATCAGAGAAAAATGAGTAACTAGTGGTGAAACCTCTCTGGGGTAATTAGAGTATGGGGCTCGGGGGCTCTTCTCAATCTAAACTATCGCTAAGGGCCAATATTTTCTGGCAGATGAGTGTCAAGAAGAAATATTAGACGTTCAAAGAGAACTTTTTTATAATACTGAAGAGCTGAGGTGTTTTAAATTTAGATCTCAGGCATTTGGAAGAGGTAATGGAGATCTTTTTGAAAGACGACCAGGGAGTTACAGACTCACATAAGTGAGGCCGGCCGATCCCACCAGAATGAAACTATCATAGAGAGTGAAAAAAATAAAAATATGTAAAAAAAATAAAGGATATATAAATATGTAACATCCCCAACAACCACGTATGTATGAGGGGAGAAATCCAACACTAAACTGGAGTTGCACTCATTTATGGTGGACCATTTGGCGCGAACAAGCCGGAACCCCGAAAACTAACCCGAATTTGAAATGCCGAACAAATTCGCTCAATACTATTTATGATGTGGAGTGGATCCATGAAACCAGGGCTGGAGCCATGCCAACACATCTCCTGCAGGCATGAATAAATGTATATTACAGCCATCAGCCACGCACAGCTTAGAGATATATCGTGGCACAGGTGTAATGTTTTTTATGTAGTTTATCGCAATCCTGTTTGAAGTTAGTTGGTTTCAAAAGAAATTGAAAAGTCAGGATAAAGGGAAACTCTGTTCTTATTGTACAGAAATTCACACTTGGCCTCACTGGACATTTAATGTTGTCGATCATAAAAGTGAAGTTTGGCCAGAAAGACTGGACCTGGTCTTGTAGGGACCATATGAGCACATTCAGCAGCACAGAAGGGAGAGAAGGTAGATTCATCTAATAAGATATCAGGGATCTAGGAAGCCAACAGCATCATTACCCTCCGCTTTCTCTTACAGGCCCATCATATTTTTCTTCAAGTGATTTTTTAATTTGTCAGCACATTCTACGTACGCTGTCATTTGGCTTTATAGTTTACAGACCTGGGCAGGTAACGGTCAGCGTCTCCTAATCCCAGGGGGTAGGTGGATCCTTCAGGTTGTAAGTTCTATAGAAAAGGTCTTTCACAATTACACAAAGTAATTTGAATATTTTCGAACGGAGGAGAATGTTGGAGTCTAGCGGCAAAATGGTGATCACACGATTGTGATACGACTACACCACTGATAAAGCAGCCACAGACAGGGACTTCTCTGTATTCAGTGGTTACTGCTCACCTGTGTAGTCATATGTAGGAATCTCCTCTTTACACCGCTCATCACCCCTCACATATGTCTCTGTAGTATTAATATGGGTCAGATCTTCACCCTGAAACAAATATTGTAAAAGTCACTGACAGATGGAGAAGTCACATCTATGATCAGCTCTAATCCTGCCATCTCCACCATTCTCATTACACAAATATAAAACATAATAATGATGGATAAAACAGAACTGAAGACATGACATTTACAGCCGTCTACACATCATAGGGGAGATCTCATGACACCTTCTCTCTATCTACCTGAGGAACATTTGGATTTTCTTGTTTACAGTCCTGTGGAAGAAGACGACGGGGACATCTCTCTGGTGTTGTCCTCTTACTGGATAGATCTGGAGGAAACACATACAGGGACTGAATTCATTCTTTACATACAGATAATTATAGGCCGTGTGTATTTAGTCCTGTCTATTACCTGGTGATGTGAGGGGCTGGGGAACCTCCATCATGACGTCCTTGTACAGATCTTTGTGTCCTTCTAAATACTCCCACTCCTCCATGGAGAAATAGACGGCGACATCCTGACATCTTATAGGAACCTGACACATACAATGATACCGTCATCCCCCCGATCCCTTCACAGCGTTACTGTATAATGTCCCAGCATTCCCAGCAGTGTCACCTCTCCAGTCAGCAGCTCAATTATCTTGTAGGCGAGTTCTAGGATCTTCTGGTCATTGATGTCCTCATGTATTAGGGGGTGAGGTGGAGGCCCCGTGATTAATCTCTGGTTATGGAGAGTCACATTAATAAATCTCACTACAGACATTTCCAGAGTCCTCACCTCTCTAGTTCTGTCCATCTGTTATTTCCAAGAATGCTGTAATGTGACGTCATCAGAATCGCTCACCTCTCCAGTAAGCCGGAAGAGGATCTCTAGGGTGAGGTGTAATATCCCCTCCACCATCTTGTCCATCATTTTCCTGGATAAATCAGGAAAATTTTCTTATATAGACGATCTTCACTGAGAGGATCCGGTATTGTAGAGACCTGAATGAGGAAAAGATAAGCTGATGGATAAGACCATTTTTCTGCAAACGATGATGCGGAATCCAAAATGTACCACGAGTACCCTTCATCCCTTAATCTGGTGTTCAGGTCTATTGCCTGTATATTAAAATCTGTGACAGTCGAGCAGTACCTTCTCAACCATAAAAATTGTCCCTTGGATTTTCCTCTTTTTATGGGGATGGGGGTGGTGGTTATCCCACTTCAGTAGTTTATTAGTGCTTGAAGGTTTCTGGTAGATGAGTGTCCCTAGGGTCCCGTTACTATCCTTCTTGATCAGTACATGCAGGAAAGGCAACTGGTAATAATTGGTGTTGGTCTGCTCCTTTAAATAAAATGTACTTTTCAGGTTATATCCTCAGTACCCTCATTTTTCATCCCTTCTTTTGAGGCCCACACAGTCAGACTCTACTGGCCCTTCTCCCTGCGAGTGGCAGCTGTGTATCGCCCTCCGGGCCACTCCCTTCAGTTTGTGGATCACTTTGCCACTTGGCTTCCAAAATTTCTATCCTATGACATCCCCACCCTCATCATGGGAGATTTTAACATCCCAATAGGCGATTCCCTCTTCCCATCTGCCGCTCATCTTTTATCGCTAACTTCCTCCTTCGGCCTTTCACAGCTTACTAATTCTCCTACACATGAAGATGGAAATACTCTTTGACCTGATCTTCACCCGGCTCTGTTCAATACATGACTTTACTAACTCTCCTCTTCCACTCTCTGATCACAACCTTCTTTCATTCTCTGTCAAGAACTGTCACCCTGCTCAAGACACCCCCACTTTCCACACTTATAGAAATATACATGGCATTAACACCCAGAAATTTATGAAAACGTTGCAATCATCATTGGCCCCAATCTCCACCCTCTCATGCCCTGACTCTGCACTGAAGAATTATAACGAAACATTGCAATGTGCCCTGGATGAAGGCGCACCTTCTACACAGAGAACAACTCGGCACAGACGGCGACAACCTTGGAACACGCTGCAAACACATTTTCTCCAGCGGGGCTCCAGGTGTGCCGAACGGCTGTGGACAAAATCTAATCTGGCTGAAGATTTCCTCCATTATAAATTTATGCTTAAAACCTATAACTCCGCCCTTCACCTCTCCAAACAAACCTACTTTGAGGCTATGTGCCCACGATGCAGAAATGAAGCAGAAAATTTCTGCAGCATTTATGCATCTCCCTGGCGGAAAAAACGCATGCAGATTGTGCATGCGTTTTTCCTGCGGAATACATGCGGATTCACATGCGTTAACGCATGTGTTTCCGCATGCGGACTGACAAGCACTTTCCAGGCGATAGCATCACTTGGAAAGTGCTTGACAACTAGGTCACACTGTATAAATCCATGCAAACGGCATGGATTTATACAGTGTGACCGTAAAAATAAAAAAATAAAGCTATACTTACCTCCGATGCCGCCGTGTGTGCTGTCGCGCTCCTTCCTGGTTTGCCAGCATCTCGCGAGACAGCCTGCGGTCACATGACTGCGACGTCATCTCAGGTCCTGGAAGGAGAAGCGCTGCAGGGGCCGCCGGACAGGTGAATATAAACTTTATTTTTTATTTTATTCTTTTTTTTACAGGTACAATGGTACCCAGGTCTGGATGAGAGTCTTCTCTCCTCCAGAACTGGGTACCATCCGCACATTGAAACGCATATTATCCGCTTGTACAAATGTACAGACACGGATTCTATGCTTCTCAATGCAAGTCAATGGCATGGCTTCCGCTGCGCTTCCGCAAAATTAATGAACATGCTGTGGATTTATGAGCGCTGCAGAAACGTTGCGGAAAAATCCGCAGCATGTGCATTGACATTGCGGAATGCCATTGGGGACCATGGGGTGCGGATTACCATGCGTTTTTGATGCGTTTCCGCTGCGGAAACGCATGAAAAAAGCATTGTGTGCACGCAGCCTAACAACCTCATCATCTCATGGCCCAATAATCCTAAACACCTGTTTGACACTTTTCATTCTCTCCTTAATCAAACAGCACAGGCCCCAACCAAAAACCTCAGCACTGACGATCTGGACAATTATTTCAAAGAAAAAATTGACCATATCCGACAGGAAATTTTCTCTCAATCCCCAAATGTAATGCATGCTCCTCCCTCCCACATTGTATCTTGATCATTTTCTGACTTCGAACCAGTCACGGAAGATGAAGTGACAAGGCTCCTTACTTCCTCTCGCTCTACCACCTGCACCAGTGACCCTATTCCTTCACATCTCCTTCAGTCCCTTTCTCCAGCTGTCACCACTCACCTAACTAAAATATTCAACCTCTACCTCTCATCTTGTATTTTTCCCTCCTTTTTTAAACACTCCAGCATACATCCATTACTTAAAAAAACATCCCTCGACCAGAACTGTGCTGCTAACTACAGACCTGTTTCCAATCTTCCCTTTATATCTAAACTCCTGGAACGACTGGTCCACTCTTGTATAATACGCTATCTCTCAGATAACTCCCTTCTTGACCCTTTACAATCTGGTTTCCGCTCTTTACATTCTACTGAAACTGAACTCACTAAAGTTTCTAATGATCTACTAACAGCCAAATCTAATGGTCACTACTCCCTGCTGATTCTCCTGGATCTCTCTGCAGCATTCGACACTGTGGATCTACCTCTCTGACCGCTCCTTCACTGTGTCTTTTGCTGGCTCCTCTTCTTCTCCCCTCCCCCTTATTGGCGGGGTTCCTCAAGGATCAGTCCTAGAAGCCCTTCTTTTCTACTTATATATCGCTCCTATTGGACAAACAATCAGCAGATTCGGTTTTTAGTACCATCTCTATGCTGATGACACCCAATTATACACCTCTTCTCCGGACATCACCCCTGCATTATTACAAAATACCAGTGATTGTCTTTCCGCTGTCTCTAACACTATGTCCTCCCTCTATCTAAAATTTAATCTGTCAAAAACTAAACTACTCCTATTTCCTCCCTCCACTAACCTATCTATGCCTGATATTGCCATTTCTGTTTGTGACTCCATCATTACTCGCCAGCAACATGCCGGCTGTCTTGGGGTCAAGCTTGATTCAGATCTTTCCTTCACTCCTCACATCAAATCACTCGCTCGCTCGTGTCATCTACACCTTAAAAACATCTCTAGAATCAGAAATTTTCTTACCTTTGACTCTGTAAAAACTCTTATGTAGCTCTTATTCATTCTCGTCTGGACTATTGCAACTCTTTACTTATCGATCTCCCCCTTTATAAACTTTCCCCTCTCCAATCCGTCCTGAACGCAGGAGTCAGGGTCATATTCCTCACCAACCGATACAACGATGTCTCTTCCCTGTGCCAGTCATTGCACTGATTGCCCATCCAATACAGAGTTCAATATAAACTTATCGCTCTTACCCACAAAACTCTTGATGATTCAGCACCGCCCTACATCACCTCCCTCATCTCAGTCTACCACCCTACCCGTGCCCTCAGTTCTGCTAATGACTTAAAACTAAAATCCTCCGTAATCCGAACCTCCCACTCCAGTCTCCAAGATTTCTCGCATGCTGCTCCAATTCTTTGGAATGCACTACCCAGGACAATTTGATTAATTCCCAATACCCACAGTTTAAAGCGTGCCCTAAAAAAACATTTCTTTATACTGGCCTATCACCTCAACACACTTATCTAACTGTCCCAGTTTGGCCCATATTAAAATTTTCTTCAAAATCATGCTCATACCATCCATGCACTGATTAGCCTCTGTCTGTACTGTACACATACTGGCTGGCGACCAGTTCATGTGGTGTTATATACTTACTCTATTTAGTATATTAAGGCTGTATTATACAATATACGTACATTTTACCTTTTGTGTCTCCCCTATTTCCTCATAGACTGTAAGCTTGCGAGCAGGGCCCTCACTCCTTTTAATATCTGAGTTATGCTTATTCTGTAAAGTCTGTATTGTCAATATAAGTCCCCCTTAAAATTGTAAAGTGCTGTGGAATATGTTGTCGCTATAAAAATTATTATTATAATAAATTCAGATGTAAATCTAAGGCCCACTCTATTGATGTTGAGTTCCCCGACAAATTAAAAAGATTGTTCACTCGTCCCTGACCAGGTGATAAAAATGCAGTCAATATATTTGTACCATACCCCAATATATGGATGCCATCCCTGAATATTGAGGATTCCTCCCACCAGTCCAGGGATAAGTTAGCATATAAGGGGGCACAGAGGCTACCCATCGCAGTACCCCTGAGCTGGTGGAAATACTTCCTATCAAAAAGAAAGAAGTTATGAATCAGAGTGAATTTTAGAAGATCCTCCATCAAGTCATTATGTCTGCTACACTCTAGTGATCTCAATTCAAGAAACGTCTTACTCCTCTGATACCATCCTCATGCGGTATATTACTGTACAAAGCCTCAATATCTAGTAAGGCCTGCTCCCCTACATGCCTGTATACATGCTCGAGGGTATATATGGAGGGGTCATTCTCCAGAGGGATTATTCCAACTGCAGGACCTCAGGCGGTACTGGGGGAACATTATACTGTGGGGGGGGGGGGGTCATACACACTGCATAAGGGGCATAATGGGGGCATTAAACTGTGTGGGGGCATCATACACACTGCATAAGGGGCATAATGGGGGCATTACACTGTGTGGGGGCATCATGCATCCTGCATAAAGGGCATAATGGGGGCATTACACTGCGTGGGGGCATCATACATCCTGCATAAGGTGGATAATGGGGACATTACACTGTGTGGGGGGGCATCATACATCCTGCATAAGGGGCATAATGAGGGCATTACACTGTGTGGGGGCATCATACATACTGCATAAGGGGCATAATGGGGGCATTACACTGTGTGGGGGGCATCATACATACTGCATAAGGGGCATAATGGGGGCATTACACTGTGTGGGGGGGGCATCATCACACTGCATAATGGGGGCGAAACCCTGTGTGGGGGGGCATCATACATCCTGCATAAGGGGCATAATGGGGGCATTACACTGTGTGGGGGCATAATACATACTGCATAAGAGGCATAATGGGGGCATTACACTGTGTGGGGGCATCATACATACTGCATAAGGGGCATAATGGGGGCATTACACTGTGTGGGGGGCATCATACATACTGCATAAGGGGCATAATGGGGGCATTACACTGTGTGGGGGCATCATACATACTGCATAAGGGGCATAATGGGGGCATTACACTGTGTGGGGGCATCATACATACTGCATAAGGGGCATAATGGGGGCATTACACTGTGTGGGGGCATCATACATACTGCATAAGGGGCATAATGGGGGCATTACACTGTGTGGGGGGCATCATACATACTGCATAAGGGGCATAATGGGGGCATTACACTGTGTGGGGGGGGCATCATCACACTGCATAATGGGGGCGAAACCCTGTGTGGGGGGGCATCATACATCCTGCATAAGGGGCATAATGGGGGCATTACACTGTGTGGGGGCATAATACATACTGCATAAGAGGCATAATGGGGGCATTACACTGTGTGGGGGGCATCATACATCCTACATAAGGGGCATAATGGGGGCATTACACTGTGTGGGGGCATCATACATACTGCATAAGGGGCATAATGGGGGCATTACACTGTGGGGGCATCATACATCCTGCATAAGAGGCATCATGGGGGCATTACACTGTGTGGGGGCATCATACATCATGCATAAGGGGCATTACACTGTGTGGGGGGCATCATACATACTGTATAAGGGGCATAATGGGGGCATTACACTGTGTGGGGGGCATCATACATCCTGCATAAGAGGCATAATGGAGGCATTACACTGTGTGGGGCATCATACATACTGCATAAGGGGTGTAATGGGGGCATTACACTGTGTGTGGGGCATCATACATCCTGCATAAGAGGCATCATGGGGGCATTACACTGTGTGGGGGCATCATACATACTGCATAAGGGGCATAATGGGGGCATTACACTGTGTGGGGGCATCATACATCATGCATAAGGGGCATAATGGGGGCATTACACTGTGTGGGGGGCATCATACATACTGCATAAGGGGCATAATGGGGGCATTACACTGTGTGGGGGGCATCATACATACTGCATAAGGGGCATAATGGGGGCATTACACTGTGTGGGGGGCATCATACATACTGCATAAGGGGCATAATGGGGGCATTACACTGTGTGGGGGCATCATACATACTGCATAAGGGGCATAATGGGGGCATTACACTGTGGGGGCATCATACATCCTGCATAAGAGGGATCATGGGGGCATTACACTGTGTGGGGGCATCATACATCATGCATAAGGGGCATTACACTGTGTGGGGGGCATCATACATACTGTATAAGGGGCATAATGGGGGCATTACACTGTGTGGGGGGCATCATACATCCTGCATAAGAGGCATCATGGGGGCATTACACTGTGTGGGGGGCATCATACATACTGTATAAGGGGCATAATGGGGGCATTACACTGTGGGGGCATCATACATCCTGCATAAGGGGCATAATGGGGGCATTACACTGTGGGGGCATAATACATCCTGCATAAAGGGTATAATGGGGGCATTACACTGTGGGGGCATAATACATCCTGCATAAGGGGCATAATGGGGGCATTACACTGTGGGGGCATCATACATCCTGCATAAGGGGCATAATGGGGGCATTACACTGTGGGGGCATCATACATCCTGCATAAGGGGTATAATGGGGGCATTACACTGTGGGGGTCAGTAAAGGGGTCCTGTACTATGAGAACAATACGTTTCCTCCCTTCCTGTCTCCATAGTTGGGTCGTATGTATCTATTACAGGAAACAGAACAAAAACCTTATGATTCTTATAAAGGGGCAACACAAGACCACAAAAGAGTCTCCGTGCTGAAGGGGTTAATGCCCCCTGCGCCCAGTAATGGGGTCTCCACATACCTCCACCTGCAGAGCCGCCACCACATATATGGCTGCTCTGTGCGCACAGGAGCTGTGATGAGGTCACAGGAGGGGAGGAGTCAGGGGTCACATGATCAGGGGCCTCAGTGGATGCAGGACTCTGCTGTGCTGGTTGTCATGGTGCTGGATGAGCTGAAGTTTATGTGTGGGGTCAGGAGGGGTTTACAGTGTGGATGTAGCAGAGCCGCGTGTGTACGAGGTGTACGGAGCGGAGCCGCGTGTGTACGAGGTGTACGGAGCAGAGCCGCGTGTGTACGAGGTGTACGGAGCAGAGCCGTGTGTGTACGAGGTGTACGGAGCGGAGCCGCGTGTGTACGAGGTGTACGGAGCGGAGCCGTGTGTGCACGAGGTGTACGGAGCAGAGCCGTGTGTGTACGAGGTGTACGGAGCAGAGCCGCGTGTGTACGAGGTGTACGGAGCAGAGCCGTGTGTGTACGAGGTGTACGGAGCAGAGCCGTGTGTGTACGAGGTGTACGGAGCGGAGCCGCGTGTGCACGAGGTGTACGGAGCAGAGCCGTGTGTGTACGAGGTGTACGGAGCGGAGCCGCGTGTGTACGAGGTGTACGGTGTGGAGCCGCGTGTGTACGAGGTGTACGGAGCAGAGCCGTGTGGACGAGGTGTACGGAGCAGAGCCGCGCGTGTACAAGGTGTACGGAGCGGAGCCGCGCGTGTACGAGGTGTACGGAGCGGAGCCGCGCGTGTACGAGGTGTACGGAACGGAGCCGCGTGTGTACGAGGCGTACGGAGCGGAGCCGCGCGTGTATGAGGCGTACGGAGCGGAGCCGCGCGTGTGCGAGGCGTACGGAGCGGAGCCGCGCGTGTACGAGGCGTACGGAGCGGAGCCGCGCGTGTACGAGGCTTACGGAGCGGAGCCGCGCGTGTACGAGGCTTACGGAGCGGAGCCGCGCGTGTACGAGGCGTACGGAGCGGAGCCGCGCGTGTACGAGGCGTACGGAGCGGAGCCGCGCGTGTACGAGGCGTACGGAGCGGAGCCGCGCGTGTACGAGGCGTACGGAGCGGAGCCGCGCGTGTACGAGGCGTACGGAGCGGAGCCGCGCGTGTACGAGGCGTACGGAGCGGAGCCGCGCGTGTACGAGGCGTACGGAGCGGAGCCGCGCGTGTGCGAGGTGTACGGAGCGGAGCCGCGCGTGTGCGAAGTGTACGGAGCGGAGCCACGCGTGTGCGAAGTGTACGGAGCGGAGCCTTGTGTGTGAGAGGTGTACGGAGCGGAGCCGCCGCGCGTGTACTTATCTCTATAAATGTACATACAGTACAGAATATATACATACTGACCCTATACACATACAGTACAGAATATATACATACTGACCCTATACACATACAGTACAGAATATATACATACTAACCCTATACACATACAGTACAGAATATATACATACTGACCCTATACACATACAGTACAGAATATATACATACTAACCCTATACACATACAGTACAGAATATATACATACTGACCCTATACACATACAGTATAGTATACATACTGACCCTATATACATACAGTACAGAATATATACATACTGACCCTATATATATACAGTACAGAATATATACATACTGACCCTATACACATACAGTACAGAATATATACATACTGACCCTATACACATACAGTACATAATATATACATACTGACCCTATATACATACAGTACAGAATATATACATACTGACCCTATATATATACAGTACAGAATATATACATACTGACCCTATATACATACAGTACAGAATATATACATACTGATCCTATACAGTACAGAATATATACATACTGACCCTATATACATACAGTACAGAATGTATACATACTGACCCTATACAAATACAGTACAGAATATATACATACTGACCCTATACAGTACAGAATATATACATACTGACCCTATATACATACAGTACAGAATATATGCATACTGACCCTATATACATACAGTACAGAATATATACATACTGACCCTATACACATACAGTACAGAATATATACATACTAACCCTATACACATACAGTACAGAATATATACATACTGACCCTATACACATACAGTACAGAATATATACATACTGACCCTATACACATACAGTACAGAATATATACATACTAACCCTATACACATACAGTACAGAATATATACATACTGACCCCATACACATACAGTATAGTATACATACTGACCCTATATACATACAGTACAGAATATATACATACTGACCCTATATACAGTACAGAATATATACATACTGACCCTATACACATACAGTACAGAATATATACATACTGACCCTATATATATATATATATACAGTACAGAATATATACATACTGACCCTATATACATACAGTACAGAATATATACATACTGATCCTATACAGTACAGAATATATAAATACTGACCCTATATACATACAGTACAGAATGTATACATACTGACCCTATACACATACAGTACAGAATATATACATACTGACACTATACACATACAGTACAGAATATATACATACTGATCCTATACAGTACAGAATATATACATACTGACCCTATATACATACAGTACAGAATGTATACATACTGACCCTATACACATACAGTACAGAATATATACATACTGACGCTATACACATACAGTACAGAATATATACATACTGATCCTATACACATACAGTACAGAATATATACATACTGACCCTATACACATACAGTACAGACTATATACAGTACATACTGATCCTATATACATACAGTACAGAATATATACATACTGACCCTATATACATACAGTACAGAATATATACATACTGACCCTATATACATTCTTTACCCTATTACCTTTTGTACATTGCTGATAAATCCGGACATAATGACGACACATGGACTGAAGAACAATAGGGATGAGAATCGTCCGTGGTTTCTAGATGGAGTCGGCTCGTCTCTGCTGTGAAGGGTTTGTCCGGTCAGTCGGTGCCGCTGCCAGGATTTCCCAGTGTTGATTAGCGCTGGGCTACAATGAAATGACAAGTTCATAAGTCTGGGACATAAAATATCACAAAGAAAAGCTCTAGGATTACAATGAAATTCTAATTTTATTAAATTACAATACAGGGAAAAATAAATATCTACTATATAATCGGCTTATCCCGTCTGTCTGTCCGTCCAGGAAATCCCGCGTCGCTGATTGGTCCGGCAGCGGCCAATCAGTGATGCGGGATTTCACAACAAGATGGCGGCAGTTAGCGGCTCATCTGCCGCACGGAGGTCAGCGGCGATGCAGCCGGGAGATGACCGGCACTAGCGGGTCATCTCCCGGCTGCTCGCAGCAGAAGTACCCCGACTGGCGGCCTAGGCAGCGCCGCTCCCCGGTCCTCCCTTCACACTTGCCGTCAGAAGATCAGAGACCCTAGCCGCTGAGCTCCCGACGGTAGCCGCATGGAGGTCAGTGGCGATGCAGCCGGGAGATGACCGGCGCTAGCAGCGGAAGTACCCGCACAGGCAGCGCCTCTCCCCGGTCCACACTAACACGGTTCACTGATTGGTTGCGACCAATCAGCAATATTGCCGCCAAATTTAAACAGTGCTCTACTGATTGGCACGAAATTTAAAACACCGCTTCTCTGAATGGTCGCGGCCGCGACAAATCAGCGACTGGCGCAGCCCGGCCGCGAATTGGCGCCGGATTTGAAACACGCAGGCCACCGTCGGGAGATCAGCGGCGACGCAGCCGGAAGATGACCGGTGCTAGCCGGTCATCTCCCGGCTGCTCGCAACAGAAGTACACCGACCGGCGGCCTTGCTCCCCGGTCCTCCCTTCACACTTGCCGTCGGGAAATCAGCGGTCCTAGCCGCTGATCTCCCGACGGTAGCCGCATGGAGGTCAGCGGCGATGCAGCCGGGTGCTAGCCAGTCATCTCCCGGCTGCTCGCAGCGGAAGTACCCGAACAGGCAGCGCCGCTACCCGGTCCTCACTAACACGGTTCGCTAATTGGTCGCGACTATTTGCAGCTGCAGCCAAGGGGTCTCCTGTTTCGCTTTCCACGGTGAGTGATGGACTGTGGGCGGGGTTATCCCCCATCCCGTCACACCCGGCATCCACCGCACGCGCATTCATTGACAGAGCGCGCGGTGGATGCTGGGTGTGACACGATGGGGGATAACCCCGCCCACAGCCCGTCATTCACTGTGGTACGTGGAACAGGAGACCCCTGGCTGCAGCCGCAAATAGTCGTGATGTAAGCGAAAGCAAGAGCTGGCTGCAGCCGGGGGAATTACGTCCTGGCTGTGCGTGGTCAGCGATGTTGTCACAAGCAGTATTGACAACATGACGTAATTACAAAATTCATTAGGGGCCCCGGGGGGATACATTGGGGGGTTAATTTAAAGTAGTGCACAACCCATTTAAATACTGCTTCGCTGATTAGTCGCGCCCGGTAGGCCGCATACATATTCTAGAATACCCGATGAGTTAGAATCGGGCCACCATCTAGTATAAAATATATATTATATACTGTATATATATATATATATATATATATATATATATACTGTTATGCACACGCCCGGGCTAAGCGGCGTGTGCGTGTGATTGGTAGTGATTCCACTGGACCGTGCCGGAGAGTGAATGCCTGGAGGGGCGTGACTAGGTATTCACCCGATCCGACCAGGGTCGCACGACGGCATACGACGCCAGTGCACCAAGGAGGAACCGAGCAGAGGGACCAGGTGCTACTCCAGGACAGACCCCGGACACGGCTGTTGACCCACACAGGGGAATACAGGAACAGGCTGGTAGGCTGGCACACAGACTGGTGGGTATAGGCAGGCACGACTGGTATGTAGGCAGGCGGGTATGCAGGCAGGGGGGTAAAGGCAAGCACAGCTAGAGTGCAGACAGGGAGGCACTAGCAGGTAGGAACACAGGCGGGATAGGACCCAGTACACACCGGGACTAAGGAACAATACAGGCAGAGGGTTACAGGCAAGCACAGCTAGAGTGCAGACAAGGCTGAGCAGGGAGGACAGGGCTCTGTTCACACGGAACAGACAGGAAGGGAAAGACAGAGCCAGATACTCACACAGTACTTGCAGAGACAACAAGCAGGAGTTAGGTACGAGTTCAGACTCTGCAGAAAAAGGAAGGGAACGGACATAGAGGCAAAACAGGTAAAGGACAGGAGAGAGTTCAGACTGGAACTGAGTGTACGGAGGAGACCGACACTGCAGAGGGATACAGGAGCGGGTCTGGGAATACGGCCCCCAGAGAGGCGGAACGAACAGGCAAGGAGCGTGTTCAGACAGGACAGACCAGACACAGGAGCGGGTCTAGGAAATCGGCCACTAGAAGGCGGAGCGAACAGGCAAGGAGCGTGTTCAGACAGGACAGACCAGACACAGGAGCGGGTCTAGGAAATCGGCCACTAGAAGGCGAGAGGAACAGGCTAGGAGCGTGTTCAGACAGGTCAGACAAGATACAGGAACGGGTCTAGGTAATCGGCCCCTAGAAGGCAGGAGGAACAGGCTAGGAGCGTGTTCAGACAGGACAGACAAGAGAACACAGAAAGGACTCAGTTCAGACACGGGAACTAATACCGAAAAGCAGGAGACATACAGGACTCAGTTCAGACACGGGAGCTGATACCGCAAAGCAGGAGACATACAGGACTCAGTTCAGACACGGGAGCTGATACCGCAAAGCAGAAGACATACAGGACTCAGTTCAGACAGGCCTGGAAATACAGCCTCCAGGAAAGGCAGACAAGGAAACAAAGAACGGGACCTGGCACCTTCAGAGTGCAAGCACACACTGAAGGAAACACTATGCTCAGGCAGGGATAGAAGGGAGCTGCTGAGCTATATACCAAGTGACAGACAGCAATAGGCTGAGGACGCACAAGGGGTGTGACCCACAGCAGGTACAAAAGGCAGGAAGTGATCGGGCGCCGCCCTTAAGCAGCAGAAACAGACACAAACAGACAGCATGGAGGGAAGCCAGAGAGACATTCTGGACAGGAGATCAAGTGCGCCCTCTTGCACAGTGGGAGATGGACCACCATGCAAGGACGCCGCCAGGTATGTTACATATACAGTGCCTACAAGTAGTATTCAACCCCCTGCAGATTTAGCTGGTTTGATAAGATGCAAATAAGTTAGAGCCTTCAAACTGCAAACGAGAGTAGATTTTATGAACAGAAGCATAAATCTTACAAACCAAAACGTTATGTTGCTCAGTTGAATTTTATTAAATTTTAAACATAAAAGTGTGGGTCAATTATTATAAAACCCCTATGTTTAATATTTTGTGGAATAACCATTGTTTGCAATTACAGCTAATAATCGTCTTTTATAAGACCTGATCAGGCCGGCACAGGTCTGTGGAGTTATCTTGGCCCACTTCTCCATGCAGATCTTCTCCAAGTTATCTAGGTTCTTTGGGTGTCTCATGTGGACTTTATTCTTGAGCTCCTTCCACAAGTTTTCAATTGGGTTAAGGTCAGGAGACTGACTAGGCCACTCTAACACCTTGACTTTTTCCCTATTGAACCAGGCCTTGGTTTTCTTGGCTGTGTGCTTTGGGTCGTTGTCTTGTTGGAAGATGAAATTACGACCCATCTTAAGATCCTTGATGGAGGAGCGGAGGTTCTTGGCCAAAATCTCCAGGTAGGCCGTGCTATCCATCTTCCCATGGATGCGGACCAGATGGCCAGGCCCCTTGGCTGAGAAACAGCCCCACAGCATGATGCTGCCACCACCATGCTTGACTGTAGGGATGGTATTCTTGAGGTCGTATGCAGTGCCATCCAGTCTCCAAACGTCACGTGTGTGGTTGGCACCAAAGATCTCGATCTTGGTCTCATCAGACCATAGAACCTTGAACCAGTCTGTCTCAGAGTCCTCCAAGTGATCATGAGCAAACTGTAGACGAGCCTTGACATGACGCTTTGAAAGTAAAGGTACCATACAGGCTCGTCTGGAACGGAGACCATTGCGGTGGAGTACGTTACTTATGGTATTGACTGAAACCAATGTCCCCACTGCCATGAGATCTTCCCGGAGCTCCTTCCTTGTTGTCCTTGGGTTAGCCTTGACTCTTCGGACAAGCCTGGCCTCGGCACGGGAGGACACTTTCAAAGGCTGTCCTGGCCGTGGAAGGCTAACAGTAGTTCCATAAGCCTTCCACTTACGGATGATGCTCCCAACAGTGGAGACAGGTAGGCCCAACTCCTTGGAAAGGGTTTTGTACCCCTTGCCAGCCTTGTGACCCTCCACGATCTTGTCTCTGATGGCCTTGGAATGCTCCTTTGTCTTTCCCATGTTGACCATGTCTGAGTGCTGTTCACAAGTTTGGGGAGGGTCTTAAATAGTCAGAAAAGGCTGGCAAAAGAGATCTTTAATCCACACATGTGAAGCTCATTATTCTTGGTGCCTGAACTACTTCTTAATACTTTAATTCTTGTGGTTTGAGGGGTTGAATAATAAATGACACTCTGAATTAACTTTTTACGTTTTAAAAAAAAAATAAAAAAAAAATTTGCTGCAGTGCATTTCCCACTTCCAGGCTGATCTACAGTACAAATGTCACAATGCCAAGTTAATTCCGCATGTGTCAACCAGCTAAATCTGCAGGGGGTTGAATACTACTTGTAGGCACTGTATATATATTTATATACATACATACACACACACACTAGATGGTGGCCCGATATATATATATATTTTTTTTTGTACTGTGTTAGCCAGCTTTCAACCTGTTACTATCTTTTCAGTTAGTCATTAAAAGGTATAAACCACTGAGGACTCTCAAATTTAAATATTTTTAAAAGATTACAAAAAATCATGTAAAAAGAAGGAAACCTCAGGAAAGTGCAGAGCATTAGATTGTGACTATCAGATTAGTAATATACCGAAGTATATGTGTAATAGGAAAGAATTAATAACTGATTAAGTGCTAGTGTAATACAGTGCTGGCCAAAAGTATTGGCACCCCTGCAATTCTGTCAGATAATACTCAGTTTCTTCCTGAAAATGATTGCAATCACAAATTCTTTGGTATAATTCTCTTCATTTAATTTGCTTGCAAGGAAAAAACACAAAAGAGAATGAAGCAAAAATCAAATCATTGATCATGTCACACAAAACTCCAAAAAAGGGCCGGACAAAAGTATTGACACCCTCAGCCTAATACTTGGTTGCACAACCTTTAGCCAAAATAACTGCGAACAACCGCTTCCGGTAACCATCAATGAGTTTCTTACAATGCTCTGCTGGAATTGTAGACCATTCTTCTTTGGCAAACTGCTCCAGGTCCCTGATATTTGAAAAGGGTGCCTTCTCCAAACTGCCATTTTGAGATCTCTCCACAGGTGTTCTATGGGGTTTAGGTCTGGACTCACTGCTGGCCACCTTAGAAGTCTCCAGTGCTTTCTCTAAAACCATTTTATAGTGCTTTTGGAAGTGTGTTTTGGGTCATTGTCCTGCTGGAAGACCCATGACCTCTGAGGGAGACCCAGCTTTCTCACACTGGGCCCTACCTTATGCTGCAAAATTTGTTGGTAGTCTTCAGACTTCATAATGCCATGCACACGGTCAAGCAGTCCAGTGCCAGAGGCAGCAAAGCAACCCCAAAACATCAGGGAACCTCCGCCATGTTTGACTGTAGGGACCGTGTTCTTTTCTTTGAATGCCTCTTTTTTTTCCCTGTACACTCTATGTTGATGCTTTTTCCCAAAAAGCTCTACTTTTGTCTCATCTGACCAGAGAACATTCTTCCAAAATGTTTTAGGCTTTCTCAGGTAAGTTTTGGCAAACTCCAGCCTGGCTTTTTTATGTCTTGGGGTAAGAAGTGGGGTCTTTCTGGGTATCCTACCATACAGTCCCTTTTCATTCAGACGTCGACGGATAGTACGGGTTGACACTGTTGTACCCTCGGACTGCAGGGCAGCTTGAACTTGTTTGGATGTTAGTCGAGGTTCTTTATCCACCATCCGCACAATCTTGCGTTGAAATCTCTCATAAATTTTTCTTTTCCGTCCACATCTTGGGAGGTCAGCCACAGTGCCATGGGCTTTAAACTTCTTGATGACACTGCGCACGGAAGACACAGGAACATTCAGGTCTTTGGAGATGGACTTGTAGCCTTGAGATTGCTCATGCTTCCTCACAATTTGGTTTCTCAAGTCCTGAGACAGTTCTTTGGTCTTCTTTCTTTTCTCCATGCTCAATGTGGTACACACAAGGACACAGGACAGAGGTTGAGTCAACTTTAACCCATGTTAACTGGCTGCAAGTTTGATTTAGTTATTGCCAACACCTGTTAGGTGCCACAGGTAAGTTACAGGTGCTGTTAATTACACGAATTAGAGAAGCATCACATGATTTTTCAAAGGGTGCCAATACTTTTGTCCACACCCTTTTTTAGGTTTGGTGTGGAATTATATTCAATTTGGCTTTAGGACAATTCTTTTTGTGTTTTTTTCATTGAAGACAAATTAAATGAAGAGAATACCACCAAAGAATTTGTGATTGCAATCATTTTCAGGAAGAAACAGAGTATTATCTGACAGAATTGCAGGGGTGCCAATACTTTTGGCCAGCACTGTATATTCTCCCTGGATGTTAATAATTACCCGCAGTTTATAAATCATATAAAGTCTTTTCTCTATTGATCCACTATTCCCGTTTCATCACTTCTACATGTCTGTATATTTTTGCACTTTCCTTACAATTTCTCAGCATCACCTCTCCATATTTGCTGCTTAACACGTGACATTTCCATCATACATCCTTAGTCACAATTTCTTTTCACACATTTGGGCAAATTATTTTTCCTACACTAATTTCACTTATCCAAACAATAAGTATAATAATATTCTTCTCCCATGGGCTCTTTTTGTTGTACAGTTTTCCTAGTGATAGGTATAGGCTATAACAATGTATAAAATTTATAGTAATCTGAACACATATATAGTATTCAAAAAATACTAAATAGTCTGGATTATTTTGGTAATTCAAACATTTTCCTACATATAATTATTTTATTTCCCCCTCCTACTCCCTTCAATATCCCAACATATATAAAAACAGCGCAGAGAACCATCTAAGTAATAATGGGCGGTAGTGCGCATGCGTCTCCTGAGGACCTCATAGACCAAACTCAGTGCGTATCATAGTAACCACTAGCATATCCTGCTTGTGGTTCACCTCGCACATGAAGGAGATCACTTCCTTATAGGGCGGCACAGGAGTGTTATGCGCCAAGGACACCACCCACTTCATGACGTCAGATGCCATTTTCTATTGGCTGATTGAGTAAAAACGTATCTGTAGCTGATTGGTCCAGTGACATATTTAACCAGGCCATGCCCCCCACTTAAGACACGCCCGCAAGGAAGAAGCCAGAGCGCTGAAACGCGCGTCGGGGGGAAAAGGGGACTGACTTGTATACAAATTTACTATTCCCTATGTTCATTCAAGTGAAATAAGTTTACCTGATAAGGATCCTATGCGGTGCTTAACTGTGATGAAATAGGAATAGTGGTTAAATAATGATATATAAACTGCGGGTGATTATTAAGATATAGGGATAATATATTGCACTAGCATTTAAGAATTTATTAATTCTTTCTTATTTTACATATACTTCTGCATATTACTAATCTGATAAAGTCACAATCTAATGGTCTGCACTTTTATAATTTTTATTATGTAATTTAATAAAATTAAAATTTTATTATAATCATATAGCTTTTCTTTGTCTTTGACATTTTATGTCACAGACTGGTGAACTTTCAAGTGTTATTGAAGTGCTATGTATCATTTTGGAACATACAGTGATAATACAATTAAATGGTGCCTTGCTCCCCTACTGCTATGGCAGCCACAGCATAGGAAATGAGATCGGATGCCTTCTGCAATCTCCTGTGGCCTGAGGCTGCCATATATGTGGTAAGCGTCGTTCTCAGACAAACACTAGCAAATAAAAAGATACTGACGAATAAGGGACTGTGTCATCGAAACGCGTCCAGTTGTTCCGCTCCTAGTGACATGTTGTGATTTTTAATTTTGGAATAAAAGGATTTATCGCATGTGGCACCGGATTTTACCTTCCTTATATATCCTTGCAAGTGTATGCTGGACACTAATCCGTGAGCCTGGGATTCCTGTGAGTATCAGGTGATATGAGCTAATTATCTTTTTTCAGTCTATGTAACAACATGAACAGTTTAATGGAAGCTCTGAAGATAAGTCATAATTCAGAGGAGTGGAGGCTCTTCATCGAACGTCCAAAACATCCGCTACCTTCAATTCCATTAGGTTATGCAGTCCACATGAAAGAAACCTATAACAACATGAAACAGCTGTTGAGGTGCCTGAACTATGACCAACATTTGCAGCCCCTCTGTGGTGACTTAAAGGTGGTTTCCCTCTAACTTTGTCTCCAGGTTGGATACACAAAGTACTGCTTCTTTCTGAGTGAAATAGTTGTGCAAGAGAATATCACTACAATAAAAGACTTGCCTTTCCAACAGTCACTTCAGCCAGGGAGTAAAAATGTCCTGCATCCAGCACTTCTTGACCTAGATAAGATTTTGTTGCCACCATTGCATATTACGTTGGGCCTAATGAAGAACTTTGTAAAGGCAATGGATAAAAATGCAAAAGCATAAAAGTATCTCATTGATACATTTCTAAGGTTGAGAGAAGCAAAGATAAAGGAAGGACTCTTTATTGGACCTCAGATTCTTAAGCTTCTTCAAGATGAGCAGTTTGTCCATTGCAGGGCAATGAAAAGACTGCATGGGTAGCATTCACATTAGTGGTAACTAATTTTTTGGGAAACTCCAGAGTAGATAACTATGAAAAATTGGGAGAAATTCTCCTCAAAACATATAATGATCTTGGCTATAACATGCCCTTAAAGATTAATTTCTTACATTCGCATCTAGACTTTTTTCCACCAAACTGTGGAGCAGTGAATGAAGAGCACTGTGAGAGATTTCACCAAGATATTACGGCTATGGAGGAAAGATATCAAGAAAAATGGAAGCCATCAATGCTTGAACATTACCGTTATACAATTGTAAGAGATGATCCAGTGTAGGAGTACAAGAGACAAGCAAGAAAGAGTGGTCACTGAATGAGGAGCAAATGTTGTAGTGCAATTTCTGCAACTCTCAATAATTCGCAATAGTGTTTAGACAGGTTTTAGTTATTTGAATTGTTGCTAAGTTTCCTCTACATAAATATCAGAAGATTGGCATAGCAAAATATTCTGCATTTTTATATTTGCAAAAATAATAATGTTTCAAAGTACTGAAACTTTTAAGCTTTCATTATATGTAGCAGTAAAAGGAAAACTCTTTGATGTCATAGAAACAAGAGACAACTAAAAATTCTCATTGTGAGATTTGAATTCAGGAGGTCAAAATCATTAACAAATGGCTCATTTCATAAATGAACCTGACAACTTTTGAAAATATGTAGAACAATGTATTCTGTTGTAATTTTCATTAAGATTAAGTAATCTGAATAAAATAAAATATACTATATACCATGACGTATGTATAATTGGTTGCGTCATTTGCCATGCTGGAAGTGATACTCGTTTTCCGCCAGACACATTTCAAAGTTGCGTTCCATGTTCCTGAAGGCATCGGCAAGAATATCGGGGGTATAGCAGTAAGTTATCGTTGGATATTTTCCTTCAAAACTTCCGAAGTGCAAGGCTTGTTCTGATAAACTTCCTTTGAGCATACCCCAAAAGGAAGAAGTCTGGTGGTGTTAGATCCAGAAACTGTGATTGCCAATTACCCTGTTGCCGAAAAAGGACTCAATTTCTGCTGTGTCCCTTACCAATGGATGGAAGTCGCAAACGGAGGGTAAACGCTACAACAGCTTCTACCTCAATGCATCCTGGCTTGTTCGAAGCTCCATATACTGAGGTGCATATTGCATCTGTTTAGATCAGATTGCTTTGTCATAGTAAGAGTTGTTACAGAATATTCAGGGCCTCATTCGAGTGAATTTCCTTGTATTACACACTTTCCATGAAGCTGCTGATGCCAATAGCTTACCAAGCTCATTTCATGAAGCCAAAAAAGGATCCACTTGTACCTGATTCTTATAGGCCAATATTTTTACTACCCACAGACATCAAAATATTGGCCGAGGTTTTGGCTCTGAGGCTGAGTAAATTTACTCCGTACTGTATACAGGGCCCCACATAGTGCTCCGTACTGTATATATGGCTCTACATGGTGCTCCGTACTGTATATATGGCCCTGCATAGTGCTCCGTACTGTATATATGGCCCAGCATAGTGCTTCATACTGTATATATGGCCCTGCATAGTGCTTCATACTGTATACAGGGCCCCGCATAGAGTTCCGTACTGTATATATGGCTCTACATGGTGCTCCGTACTGTATATATGGCCCTGCATAGTGCTCTGTACTGTATATATGGCCCTGCATAGTGCTCCGTACTGTATATATTGCCTTGCATAGTGCTCCGTACTGTATATATGGCCCTGCATAGTGCTCCGTACTGTATATATGGCCCTGCATAGTGCTCCGTACTGTATATATGGCCCTGCATAGTGCTCCGTACTGTATATATGGCCCCGCATAGAGCTCCGTACTGTATATATGGTCCTGCATAGTGCTCCGTACTGTATATATGGCCCCGCATAGAGCTCCGTACTGTATATATGGCCCTGCATAGTGCTCCGTACTGTACATATGGCCCTGTATAGTGCTTCATACTGTATATATGGTCCTGCATAGTGCTCCGTACTGTATATATTGCCTTGCATAGTGCTCCGTACTGTATATATGGCCCTGCATAGTGCTCCGTACTGTATATATGGCCCTGCATAGTGCTCCGTACTGTATATATGGCCCCGCATAGAGCTCCGTACTGTATATATGGCCCTGCATAGTGCTCCGTACTGTACATATGGCCCTGTATAGTGCTTCATACTGTATATATGGTCCTGCATAGTGCTCCGTACTGTATATATGGCCCTGCATAGTGCTCAGTATTGTATATATGGCCCTGCATAGTGCTTCATACTGTATATAGGGCCCCGCATAGTGCTCTGTACTGTATATATGGCCCTGCATAGTGCTCCGTACTATATATATGGCCCTGCATAGTGCTCCGTATTGTATATATGGCCCTGCATAATGCTTCATACTGTATATAGGGCCCTGCATAGTGCTCCGTACTGTATATATGGCCCTGCATAGTACTGCGTATTATATATATGGCCCTGCATAGTGCTCCGTACTGTATACATGGCCCCGCATAGTGCTCTGTTCTATATATATGGCCCCGCATAGTGTTCCGTACTGTATATATGGCCCTGCATAGTTCTCGGTACTATATATATGGCCCTGCATAGTGCTCCATACTATATATATGGCCCTGCATAGTGCTCTGTACTATATATATGGCCCTGCATAGTGCTCTGTACTATATATATGGCCCCGCATAGTGCTCCGTACTGTATATATGGCCCTGCATAGTTCTCCGTACTGTATATATGGCCCTGCATAGTGCTCCGTACTGTATATATGGCCCTGCATAGTTCTCGGTACTATATATATGGCCCTGCATAGTGCTCCATACTATATATATGGCCCTGCATAGTGCTCTGTACTATATATATGGCCCTGCATAGTGCTCCGTACTGTATATATGGCCCTGCATAGTGCTCTGTACTATATATATGGCCCTGTATAGTGCTCCGTACTGTATATATGGCCCTGCATAGTTCTCCGTACTGTATATATGGCCCTGCATAGTGCTCCGTACTGTATACATGGCCCTGCATAGTGCTCCGTACTGTATATATGGCCCTGCATAGTTCTCCGTATTGTATATATGGCCCTGCATAGTGCTTCATACTGTATATAGGGCCCCGTATAGTGCTCTGTACTGTATATATGGCCCTGCATAGTGCTCCGTACTATATATATGGCCCTGCATAGTGCTCCGTATTGTATATATGGCCCTGCATAGTGCTCTGTACTATATATATGGCCCCGCATAGTTCTCCTTACTATATATATGGCCCTGCATAGTGCTCCATACTGTATATATGGCCCTGCATAGTTCTCCTTACTATATATATGGCCCTGCATAGTGCTCCGTACTGTATATATGGCCCTGCATAGTTCTCCGTACTATATATATGGCCCTGCATAGTTCTCTGTACTATATATATGGCCCTGCATAGTGCTCCATACTGTATATATGGCCCTGCATAGTTCTCCGTACTATATATATGGCCCTGCATAGTGCTCCGTACTATATATATGGCCCTGCATAGTGCTATGTACTGTATACATGGCCCCGCATAGTTCTCTGTACTGTATACATGGCCCTGCATAGTGCTCCGTACTGTATATATGGCCCTGCATAGTGCTCTGTACTGTATATATGGCACTGCATAGTTCTCCGTACTATATACATGGCCCCGCATAGTTCTCTGTACTGTATACATGGCCCTGCATAGTGCTCTGTACTGTATATATGGCCCTGCATAGTTCTCCGTACTATATATATGGCCCAGCATAGTTCTCTGTACTGTATACATGGCCCTGCATAGTGCTCTGTACTGTATATATGGCCCTGCATAGTTCTCCGTACTATATATATGGCCCAGCATAGTGCTCTGTACTGTATATATGGCCCTGCATAGTGCTCTGTACTATATATATGGCCCTGCATAGTGCTCTGTACTATATATATGGCCCCGCATAGTGCTCCGTACTGTATATATGGCCCTGCATAGTTCTCCGTACTGTATATATGGCCCTGCATAGTGCTCCGTATTGTATATATGGCCCTGCATAGTGCTTCATACTGTATATAGGGCCCCGCATAGTGCTCTGTACTGTATATATGGCCCTGCATAGTGCTCCGTACTATATATATGGCCCTGCATAGTGCTCCGTATTGTATATATGGCCCTGCATAATGCTTCATACTGTATATAGGGCCCTGCATAGTGTTCCGTACTGTATATATGGCCCTGCATAGTACTGCGTATTATATATATGGCCCTGCATATTGCTCCGTACTGTATACATGGCCCCGCATAGTGCTCTGTTCTATATATATGGCCCCGCATAGCGCTCCGTTCTATATATATGGCCCCGCATAGTGCTCTGTACTGTATATATGGCCCCGCATAGTTCTCCGTACTATATATATGGCCCAGCATAGTTCTCTGTACTGTATACATGGCCCTGCATAGTGCTCTGTACTGTATATATGGCCCTGCATAGTGCTCTGTACTATATATATGGCCCTGCATAGTGCTCTGTACTATATATATGGCCCTGCATAGTTCTCCGTACTGTATATATGGCCCTGCATAGTTCTCCGTTCTATATATATGGCCCTGCATAGTGCTCCGTTCTATATACATGGCCCTGTATAGTTCTCCGTACTATATATATGGCCCTGCATAGTGCTCTGTACTATATATATGGCCCTGCATAGTGCTCCGTACTGTATATATGGCACTGCATAGTTCTCCATACTATATATATGGCCCTGTATAGTGCTCCGTACTGTATATATGGCCCTGCATAGTTCTCCGTACTATATATATGGCCCTGCATAGTTCTCTGTACTATATATATGGCCCTGCATAGTGCTCCGTACTGTATATATGGCCCTGCATAGTTCTCCTTACTATATATATGGCCCTGCATAGTGCTCCATACTGTATATATGGCCCTGCATAGTTCTCCTTACTATATATATGGCCCTGCATAGTGCTCCATACTGTATATATGGCCCTGCATAGTTCTCCGTACTATATATATGGCCCTGCATAGTTCTCTGTACTATATATATGGCCCTGTATAGTGCTCCATACTGTATATATGGCCCTGCATAGTTCTCCGTACTGTATATATGGCCCTGCATAGTGCTCCGTTCTATATATATGGCCCTGCATAGTGCTCCGTACTGTATATATGGCCCTGCATAGTGCTCCGTTCTATATATATGGCCCCGCATAGTGCTCCATATTGTATATATGGCCCTGCATAGTTCTCCGTACTATATATATGGCCCTAAGTGACGCTTAGGACCATTCCCCATCACTTTCAATTACATCATGACTGTGACAGCACACTTCTTAAAGTGCGGGGTATAGATTTACTTACAAATACTGCTAGAGGTGGAAAGAGGAGTCAACGTTTGGCACAATTGGAAGCCCGTTGGATTTGGGCTCTGGACACCGTACTGTATACAGGGTCCCGCATATTGCTCTGTACTGTATATATGCCCCTGAAAAGTGCTCGGTATTGTATATATGGCCCTGCATAGTGTATTGTATATTAGTCCCAGATTAAAAAAATAAATAAATACTCACCTCTGCCATTCCAGCGCTGATCCCTACTTACCTGTGGGCCCACGAGCCATCCCGCTTTCACTAGCGCCGCAGCTCCTGTCAGGCGGCGCGCCCTCCCATCAGGCCGCGCGCCCTCCCATCAGGCCGCGCACCCTGATGGGAGGGTGCACGTAGAGGAGAGTGGCCGCGGCAGTATTGCAGTCAGGCGGCACAGTTTGGGTCGCCCGGCTGAGGCGATGGCTGACAGCCGGGCGGCCCAAAACCGCTGCTAGAGGACCGGCCTGGGGAGGCAATTGGCCCTCTGCCACCCGGCCCAGCCCGCCCCTGGGGATTCTAGTGAATTAAAGTGAGAGTGAGATGGAAAAAAAATTTGGAACCATGTTGAATTTTCCTTGGAGGATCCAACCTACCAAAATTTCACCTAGAACTTATCCAGAATGTCACAAAAGAACCAAGATGAACGTCTAAAGAACTAAAGGCCTCGTTTCTCTCCTCAGTTAATGTAAAATGTCCTTAATTTCACAATAAGAAAGATGGGCAGAAATTGCATGGGAGAGTTGCAAAACGTGGCTGACCAAAAAGAACATAAAGGTTTTGTGACACTAGTCACTACTTGTGGACAGACCGTGAGGCAGAGAAGTCAGACGTTGCGGGGTCAATACCAAGAGAGCACATAGAAAACCATAGGGAATAGATAAAGACATAAGTCAGGTAATGGTCCGGGGTCAAAATACCAGGAGAGAGCGGATCAAGGCAAAAGGACAAGACGAAGGGATAGTCAGAACAAAGGGTCAGGCAGCGGAAGATCAGAACTCAGCAGAACAGAACCAGGCAAACACTCACCAGGAAGCACAAACTACATCTGGCAGGGATCAATGGCAGACAGCTCAGTTAAGTAGCAATCTCCAGAACAGAGAACACCTGGAGAAAATGAGACAAATGAGGTACTGTGATGGTGTGGAGCTGCTTCTACAAGAAGTGGTCGAGTTACCAGAATTGACAGAAACATGTATTCTGAACCCTATCACAAATTCACAGAAATTGGTCTCTCTCTGAATGGCTAAAAAGAAACAAAACTAAGGTGTTGGATTGCCTTAGTCAAAGTCCTAACTTGAACTTCATTGAGATTCTGTGGTAAGACTTTCAACGGGCAGTTTATGCTTGAGAACCTTCCAATGTAGCCGAATAAAAACAATTCTGCAAGTGTCCAAAATTCCTCCACATTGATGTAAAAAAACTCATCACAGGTTATCGCAAGCTAATGGTTTGCATCTGTTACTGTAGAGGATGGCACGACCAATTATTTGTTTAGAAAAGCAATTATTCTTTTTTTACAAGGTGGATCTATAGGGTTTGTATAAATCTTTGAACTTCAGTAAATGGAATGATCTATTAGAAGCTGCATTTTGTAGTTACTTGTTTAAACTTTATTTTATGGTAAAAATAGTTGGATGATCACAAACATTTACATGTGACAAAAAAAATAAAACTGAAAGAAACTACAAAAAGGCAAATACTTTTTTATATACATTTTTATAGGGGTTATCCCCTTTTAGAAAATCTTCGTCTCCAACTGAAGTTTGTTATAAAATAACCAACCACTCGTTACTCACCGTCCCAGGATCCAGCGCTAAGTCTTTACCCCTGTTCCTGGTGTCTGGTATTGGCTGCGGTGCTGACCCCACGTCGACAGCGCGGCGGCCAATCAGAGAACTCAGAAACTCTGAATGGGGCGGGCTCAGTCTACACGTGCAGAGTCGCTGAGCTCACTGATTGGGTGCCACACTTTTGCCATGAAGTCAACGCAGCATTCAATACTGGTCACCGGGAGCAGAGCCAGAAACTCAGTGTTGGACCCAGAGAAGGTGAGTGAAGAGTGGATGGTTATTTTATAACAAACGGCAGCATGGGACGAGGATTTTCTGAAAGGAGACAACCCTTTAAGTTCTTGACCAATGTTATATCTTTTCCTATCTCATCAATGATTTATTATGACTGTAAATTGAATGTCTATTATCATTTTAATACATAAAACAGCTTGAAAAAATGCTGTCACTGAATGAATCCATTTATTTTTAATGGAGATTTGATTTGTGAGTAAAACATTCAGGAATTGGAAATGTTTTCCGATAAAAGATTTCTGATGCAGAATTAGCGCTGGCTTTGATTAAAACACTCTCCGAATAGGGTAGGTGAAAGTTTTCTCTGATATATTTGAGTTTTTTAATAGTTATTAAGGCTATGTGCCCACGATGCATAAATGCTGCATATTTTTTACGCTTCTCCCTGGCAGGAAAAACATTTTTTACATGCGTTTTTCCCGCCAGGTAGAAGCGTTTGTCAAGCGTCTTTGCATGCATTTCTGCATGCGGGTTATCAAGCGCTTTTCCAAGCGATTTTAGCATCACTTGGAAAGTGCTTGACAACTTGTTCACACTATATAAATCCATGCAACCGGCATGGATTTATATAGTGTGACCAAGTAATAGTTAAAAAAAAGAATAGAATGGTAAAAAATAAAAAAAGATTATACTCACCTTCCCGTGTCTTCCCGGTGTTATCTCTGCTGCGTTCGGTCTCTTGCAATGCTCGCAGTGGTGACGTCATTGAGCCATGTGATGGGTCACATGATTCAGTGATGTCATGGCAGGTCGTTCACAACAGCGCGAGCAGTGAAAGACACCGGAAGGAGCAGACAAAACACCGGGAGGACACCGGAAGGTGAGTATAAACTTTATTTTTTATTTTAAATTCTTTTTTTTACAGTTTCTATGGCACCCAGGTCTGGATGAGAGTCTCCTCTCCTCCAGACTTGGGTACCATCCGCACATAGAAACGCATAATATCCGTGTGTACAAATGTACTGACACGGATATTATGCGTTTCAATGCAAGTCAATGGCGGCGATTACGCTGCGTGTCCGCCAAATTAATGGACATGCTGCGGATTTTTGAGCGCAGCATAAACGCTGCGGAAAAATCCGCAGCATGGGCATTGACATTGCGGCTTGTCATTGGGGACCATGGGGGGCGGATTACCAAGCGTTTCCCAAGCGTTTATGCTGCGGAAATTCCGCAGCATATACGCTTGTAAAACGCTACGTGAGCACATACCCTAAGACTTGATTTCTTGGTAAGATATTTCTGACATTATTGCATGAAAATGGCTTCTCCCCTGTGTGAGTTCTTTGATGTCTTACAACTTCTGACTAAAACATTTCCCACATTCTGAACATGTAAACGGCTTCACCTCCTTGTGAACCCACTGATGTCTAACAAAATTTGATTTATTAATAAAACATTTCCCACATTCTGAACATGAATATGGCATTGATCCTGTATGAACGCTTTGATGGTTAACAAGAGATGATTTATCAGTAAAAAATGCCCCACACTCTGAACATGAAAATGGCTTCACCACTGATGTGTGGCAAGATGTGTTTTATTATTATAAAGTTTCCCACATTCTGAACATGAATACAGCTTCTCCCCTGTGTGAATCCACTGATGTCTCACAAGACTTGATTTATCACTATAGCATTTCCCACATTCTGAATATGAATGCGGCTTTGCCCCGGTGTGAATTCACTGATGTCTCACAAGTAGTGTTGAGCGATACCTTCCGATATCAGGAAATATCGGATCGGATTGGATTGGCCGATACTCAAAAGGTATCGGATATCGCTGATTCCGATACCGGAAACCAATGCAAGTCAATGGGACACAAATATCGGAATGAAAATAAACCCTTTCTTTCCTTGTAGGTTAATTCTACATGAAGGAAAACAACTAACAATAATGTAGAATGTATTGGGGGAGGTGGTTGCCCAAATCGATGGGAACAGTGCTCACAGTGAAACATGAAAAGCCGGCAATTCATCAGCGGCATACACCGGTACCCGACAATTTAGAACAGAAAGAATAGAGCTTCACACATAGATTAGATAGATAGAAACATGTCAGTCACATATATAATACGTACAGTGACACTGTTGCTTACTGTACTTGTCATTTAGTGTTAAAGGATTTATTTAAAAAAATATTAGTGTTTTCATGCACCGTCTCTTTAAAAAAGCCGGCTGGCAATTCAGCAGCGGTACCCGACAATTTAGAACAGAAAGAATAGAACATCACACATAGATTAGATAGATAGAAACATGTCAGTCACATATATAAGAAGTACAGTGACAGTGTTGGTTACTGTACTTGTCATTTAGTGTTAAAATAAAGGATTTATTTAAAAAAAAATTGGCGTGGGGTTCCCCGTAATTTTAGTCTCTAGCGGAGGTTAAGCAGACGGCTGGGGCAGATGTTTGAAGCCTGGGAAGGGGGTAATACCCACGGAGCTTCCCAGGCTACTAATATCAGCCCCCAGCTGAATACCTAGCCTTTACTAGCTATTAAAATGGGGGACCCCCCAAAAAAATGACGTGGGGTCCCCCCTATTTTAATAGCTAGCAAAGGCTAGGCAGACAGCTGGGGGCTGATATTAATAGCCCAGGAAGAGTGCCATGAATATTGGCCCCCTCCCAGGCTAGAAACACCAGCCGTCAGCCGCCCCAGAAATGGCGCATCCATAGGATGCGCCAATTCTGGCTCTTAGCCTCGCTCTTCCCACTGCCCTGTAGCGGTAGCAGTGGGGTAATAGGGCTGGGGTTGATGTCAGCTTATAATGCCAGCTGACATCAAACCCAGGTTAGTAATGGAGAGGCGTCTATAAGACACCCACATTACTAACCCCATAGTCAAAGTTAAAAAAAAAACACAAACACCCAGAATAAAGTCCTTTAATTGAAATAAACACACAATTCTTTATTGTTCTAAATTAAACCATACTTACCGTCACGCCCATTCCAGCTGAAGCCAACGATCTCCTGCAATAAAAGTAAAATAATAAAGCAACATCATCCTTACCTTTCCATGGTTCCCACGACAGCTCCAGCTCTGCTACATCGAGATGACAGGCTGGACCGCAGCAGAAAGCTGCCATCCAGCCTGTCATCCCGCAGATACTGAGAAGCGCAGGCATGCTTGCGCTCCTCAGTGTCTGGCTGTGACGGCATCCAGATGAGCCGACAATGAACTCAGCTCACCTCATGCACGTCACTGACAGTGTGGGAGAATTCTCCTGTGCATGCAGTGAGCGTGAGAGAATTCTCCTGCTGAAGCGCTGAGCGCAGGAGAATTTTCCCACGCTGTCAGTGACGTGCATGAGGTGAGCTGAGTTCATTGGACATGACCTCAGCTCATCTGGATGCCGTCACAGCCTGACACTGAGGAGCGCAAGCAAGCCTGCGCTTCTCAGTGTCTGTGGGATGACAGGCTGGATGGCAGCTTTCTGCTGCGGTCCAGCCTGTCATCTCGATGTAGCAGAGCTGGAGCTGTCCTGGGAACCATCGAAAGATAAGGATGATGTTGCTTTATTATTTTTCTTTTATTGCAGGAGATCGTTGGCTTCAGCTGGAATGGGCGTGATGGTAAGTATGGTTTAATTTAGAACAATAAAGAATTGTGTGTTTATTTCAATTAAAGGACTTTATTCTGGGTGTTGTGTTTTTTTTAAATACTTTACTAGAAATTCATGGCGGTCATGTCTAATATTGGCGTGACCCCATGAATTTCGGTCTTAGGGCCAGCTGATAATGCCAAGCTGGCCCTAACCCCTTTATTACCCAGTGAGCCACCGCACCAGGGCCCTGGATGAGTTGGGTACAGCGCCAGAAGATGGCGCTTCTATGAACGCGCCATTTTCCGGGGTGGCGGTGGAGTGCAATTTGCAACACCCAGAAAAAGGTCCTTTAATTGAAATAAACACACAATTCTTTATTGTTCTAAATTAAACCATACTTACCATCACGCCCATTCCAGCTGAAGCCAACGATCTCCTGCAATAAAAGAAAAATAATAAAGCAACATCATCCTTACCTTTCGATGGTTCCCAGGACAGCTCCAGCTCTGCTACATCGAGATGACAAGCTGGACCGCAGCAGAAAGCTGCCATCCAGCCTGTCATCCCGCAGACACTGAGAAGTGCAGGTTTGCTTGCGCTCCTCAGTGTCAGGCTGTGACGGCATCCAGATGAGCCGAGGTCATGTCCAATGAACTCAGCTCACCTCATGCACGTCACTGACAGCGTGGGAAAATTCTCCTGCGCTCAGCGCTTCAGCAGGAGAATTCTCTCACGCTCACCGCATGCGCAGGAGAATTCTCCCACGCTGTCAGTGACGTGCATGAGGTGAGCTGAGTTCATTGTCGGCTCATCTGGATGCCGTCACAGCCAGACATTGAGGAGCGCAAGCATGCCTGCGCTTCTCAGTGTCTGCGGGATGACAGGCTGGATGGCTGCTTTCTGCTGCGGTCCAGCCTGTCATGTGAATGTAGCAGAGCTGTAGCCGTCGTGGGAACCATGGAAAGGTAAGAATGATGTTGCTTTATTATTTTACTTTTATTGCAGGAGATCGTTGGCTTCAGCTGGAATGGGCGTGACGGTAAGTATGGTTTAATTTAGAACAATAAAGAATTGTGTGTTTATTTCAATTAAAGGACTTTATTCTGGGTGTTTGTGTTTTTTTTTTAACTTTGACTAAGCGGTTAGTAATGGGGGTGTCTTATAGACGCCTCTCCATTACTAACTTGGGCTTGATGTCAGCTGGCATTATAAGCTGACATCAACCCCAGCCCTATTACCCCACTGCCACCACTACAGGGCAGTGGGAAGAGCGAGGCTAAGTGCCAGAATTGGTGCATCCTATGGATGCGCCATTTCTGGGGCGGCTGACGGCTGGTGTTTCTAGCCTGGGAGGGGGCCAATATTTATGGCACCCTTCCTGGGCTATTAATATCAGCCCCCAGCTGTCTGCCTAGCCTTTGCTAGCTATTAACCGTTTCCCGACCGCCCACTGTAGATAAACGTCGGCGCTTGCCGGGCTCTGTGCAGCGCCGACGTTTAAAAACGGTGGGTGGTCTCGCAGCGCTCAGGACCCCCAGGGTCCTGCAAGCGCTGCGATTCCGGTGCAGAGCGTTAGCTCTGACAGGGAACATCATCGGGACCTGATTAGATGAGGTCCCAGTGATGTTAACCCTTAGCTGTCTTCTATATGCTGTGATCTATAGTGATCGCGGCATATAGGAGACAGCAGGAGGAGAGGGGGTCGTCAACTTACCTCTCCGAAGACCTCCGAGTCCTTCCAGGACCTGGGGTTGCTATGGCAGCTGGAGGTCACATGACCGCCTCCAGCTCTGCCATATATGGTGTCCTGTCTGGCTCAGCTGCAGCTGTAGCCAGACAGGAGACTCTGACTGAAACAGTCAGGGAAGATCTCATGTAATGTAATATATGTCTATTACATTACATGAGATCAGAGATCAGAAAAATAAAAATTAATGTCCCATACAGGGACTAAGAAAAAATGTGAAAAAAAGTAAAAAAAAAGTTTTTAAACTATTAATAAAAAAATCACAAAATAAATAAAAATAAATAAATAAAATATTAAACCAATAAATCCGTATATTTTTACAAAACCAAAAAAAGTACACATATTTGGTATCGCCGCGTCCGAAACAACCCGAGCTATAAAACTGTCACACTAATTAACTCCTTCTGTGCACACCGTAATAAAAATAAATAAAAAACGGAGCAAAAAAATATGCTTTTTCATCATATTGCCAAACAAAAAGTGGAAAAAAATGCGATCAAAAAACAAAATAGAAATAAAAATGGTACCACTGAAAACGTCATCTTGTTACGCAAAAAAAAAGCCACCATACAGCTCCATCAGCCGAAAAATAAAAAAGTTATAGCGCTCAGAATAAAGCAATGCAAAAAAAATATTTTTTTCTATAAAATAGTTTTATTGTGTAAAAGCGCCAAAACATAAAAAAAATACAGTAAGTGTAGTATCGCTGTAAACGTACTGACCCGAAGAATAACGCTGCCTGATCACTTTTACCACACGCAGAACGGCATAAAAAAAAAACTCAAAAAACAATTCCTGAATTGTTTGTTTTTGTTAATTTTACCTCCCAAAAAACAGAATAGAAAGCGATCAAAAAATGTCACGTCCCCAAAAATGGTACCAATAAAAATGTCAACTCGTCCCGCAAAAAACAAGCCGTCACATGACTCTGTCGGCCGAAATATGGAAAAATTATAGCTCTCAAAATATGGTGATGCAAAAACTAGATTTTGCAAAAAAAGCGTCTTTTAGTATGTGACAGCTGTCAGTCATAAAAACCCGATATCAATCTGGTATCTCTGTAATCACACCGACCCGAAGAATAAAGTAATTTAATCAGTTATATCACACTAGGAACGGCGTAAAAAATAAATAAAACCAATTCTTCACCTGCTACTGATTTGTTTATTATGTCCCCAAAGATCCCAGTAAGGCTCTGCCCACATTTATCCTGTGCTCTGCGCTGAGCACTTACACCAGAGTTTCCGTGTAAATCTCTGAAATACATGATTCAGCCGGAACCCATGACGGAAGATTCCCTGTAATGAGACAGATATAGGCCACTGTGGATGCCGTCTGGCCTGTGATCCCACGGTGTCAGTTTTTTTAGGCGTAGATAAAAGTGCGGTAGGCCACAGTTTTGTGCACTTCTGAAAAAAAGGACACCGCTACACAGAGGCCAGACGGTGTCCAGAGTAACTCTGCTGCCTCATTACAGTGAATGGATCCTGCAGGGGTTTCATCTGAATTACATCACTTGGAAATTTAGATGGAAACCCCGATGTAAGTGCTCAGCCTAGAGCGCCGGATAAATGTTACGTAAAATGTTCCCAATAAAAGCTTCAACTCAGTCCTCAAAAAAAGCTAGTCCCCACTCAGGTCCGTCATCTGTTAAAAATATAAGGGACTTCCAAGTTACTGGTAGCAGAAAGGCTCTGGAAAAGCAAAATGACCCTTGCCCCCCAAAAGAAATTCAGAAAATTTTGTGCTCCCAAATCCAAATGCCTATTCTACAATAATTTGTTCTCCAATTGTCAAATAGCACTCCGTCCCCCCCAGATCTCACCGTATGGCTAAGCGGTACGATACAGCCACATATGGGGTATTGACACTTTTAGAAGAAATTGTGTGACACATTTCGGCACCATTTTTACCCATTGCCCTGTGTGAAAATGTAAAATCTGAGGGTAAAACATTTTTTTGTGGTAAAAATATAATTATGATTTTTTCACTGCCCAATGGTATAAATTTAAAAATTAAAAAATACTCACTACTTCCCTAGATGAATTCCTTGAGAGGTGTAGTTTACAAAATGGGGTCACTTGTGGAGGTTTCTGCTGTTTTGGCATGTCAGCGACTCTTCAAATGTGACATGGTGTCTGCTGCCTATCCCAGCCAACATAGCGCTCCTTTCTCTTCCGAACCCTGCCGTACACCAAAGCAGTGGTTTTCCCCCACATATGGGGTATCGGCGTACTCAGGAGAAATTGTACAACAAATTTCATGGTGCAATTTCTCCGGTTATCCTTATGATAATGCAAAATTAGGGGATGAAAAACATTTTTTATGGGAAAAATGTGAAAATTTTATTTTCACGGCTCAATATTATAAACTTCTGTGAAGCAGCTGGGGGTGCGAGGTGCTCACCACACATCTAGATAAGTTCCCTAAGGGGTCTAGTTTCCAAAATGGTGGCACTTGTGGGGGGTTTCCACTGTTTAGGCACATTAGGGGCTCCCCAAATGCGACATGGCGTCTGCTAATTATTCAAACAAATTTTACATTCAAAAAGTCAAATGGCGCTCCTTCCCTTTCAAACCCTGCCATGCGCCCAAACAGTAATTTGCCTCCACATATGGGGTATCAGCGTGTTCAGGAGAAATTGCACAACAAATTTCATGGTGCAATTTATCCTATTACCCTTATGATAATGCAAAATTAAGGGATGAAAAACGGTTTTGTGGGAAAAATGTGAAAATTTTATTTTTACAGCTCAATATTATAAACTTCTGTGAAGCACCTTGGGGTTCAAGGTGCTCACCACACATCTAGATAAGTTCCCTAAGGGGTCTAGTTTCCAAAATGGTGTCACTTGTGGGGGGTTTCCACTGTTTAGGCACATCAGGAGCTCTCCAAACGCAACATGGCGTCTGCTAATTATTCAGACAAATTTTACATTCAAAAAGTCTAATGGCGCTCCTTCCCTTCCGAACCCTGCAGTGCGCCCAAACAGTGGTTTTCCACCACATATGGGGTATCAGCACGCTCAAGAGAAATTGCACAAAAAAATTTGGGGTCCATTTTTTCCTGTTACCCCTGTGAAAATAAAAAAAATTGGGTCTAAAGTAACATTTTTGTGAAAAAAGTTAAATGTTAATTTTTTTTTTCCACATTCCAAAAATTCCTGTGAAGCACCTGAAGGGTTAATAAAGTTCTTGAATGTGGTTTTGAGCACCTTGAGGGGTGCAGTTTTTAGAATGGTGTCACTTTTGGGTATTTTCTGTCATAAAGACCCCTCAAAGTGACTTCAAATATGATGTGGTCCCTAAAAAATTGTTTTTGTAAATTTTGTTGGAAAAATGAGAAATCGCTGGTCAACTTTTAACCCTTATAGTTCCCTAACAAAAAAAAATTTTGGTTCCAAAATTGTGCTGATGTAAAGTAGACATGTGGGAAATGTTATTTATTAACTATTTTGTGTGACATATCTCTCTGATTTAAGGGCATGAAAATTCAAAGTTTGAAAATTGCAAAATTTTCTAAATTTTCGCCAAATTTCCGATTTTTTCACAAATAAACGCAAGTTATATCGAAGAAATTTTACCACTATCATGAAGTACAATATGTCATGAAAAAACAGTCTCAGAATCAGGGAGATCCGTTGAAGCGTTCCAGAGTAATTACCTCATAAAGTGACAGTGGTCAGAATTGAAAAAATTGGCCCGGTCACGAAGGCAAAAACAGGCTCTGGCGCGAAGTGGTTAAAATATGGGGGACCCCACGTCATTTTTTGGGGGGGTCCCCCATTTTAATAGCTAGTAAAGACTAGGTATTCAGCTGGGGGCTGATATTAGTAGCCTGGGAAGCTCCGTGGGTATTACCCCCTTCCCAGGCTTCAAACATCTGCCCCAGCTGTCTGCTTAACCTCCGCTAGAGACTATAATTATGGGGGAACCCCACGCCAATTTTTTTTTTTTTAATAAATCTTTTATTTTAACACTAAATGACAAGTACAATAACCAACACTATCACTGTACTTCTTATATATGTGACTGACATGTTTCTATCTATCTAATCTATGTGTGATGCTCTATCTTTCTGTTCTAAATTGTCGGGTACCGCTGCTGAATTGCCGGCCGGCTTTTTTAAAGAGACGGTGCATGAAAACACTAATATTTTTTTAAATAAATCCTTTACACTAAATGACAAGTACAGTAAGCAACACTGTCATTGTACTTATTATTTACTAGATGGTGGCCCGATTCTAACGCATCGGGTATTCTAGCATATGTCTCCCGACCCTCCTTTATAATGCCCCATGCAGGAAGTCACATCCCCCGTATATAATACCCAATGCAGGATGTCACATCCCCGCATATAATGCCCCATGCAGGATGTCACCTCTCCCCCATATAATGCCCCATGTAGGATGTGACCTCTCCCCCCATATAATGCCCCATGCAGGATGTGACCTCTCCCCCATATAATGCCCCATGTAGGATGTGACCTCTCCCTCCATATAATACCCCATGCAGGATGTGACCTCTCCCCCATATAATGCCCCATGCAGGGTGTCACCTCTCCCCCATATAATGCCCCATGTAGGATGTCACCTCTCCCCCCATATAATGCCCCATGCAGGATGTGACCTCTCCCCCCATATAATGTCCCATGCAGGATGTCACCTCTCACCCATATAATGACCCATGTAGGATGTCACCTCTCCCCCCATATAATGCCCCATGCAGGATGTGACCTCTCCCCCCATATAATGTCCCATGCAGGATGTCACCTCTCCCCCATATAATGGCCCATGCAGGATGTGACCTCTCCCCCCATATAATGCCCCATGCAGGATGTCACCTCTCTCCCATATAATGCCCCATGTAGGATGTCACCTCTCCCCCCATATAATGCCCCATGTAGGATTTCACCTCTCCCCCCCATATAATGCCCCATGCAGGAAGTCATATCCCCTGTATATCCATCCCCCCATAGTGCCCCATGCAGGTCCCCTATGGCCCTAAACAAAAAAAAAAAAATCCAATACTCACCTCCCTTCTCAGCTGCTTCTCTGGACTCCAGCGTAGCCCACATGTTGACGCTGTGCGCTGTGACCGGTCAGGAGAGAGCGCACGCGGTGTAAAGACGTCACCGCGCCCTCTGACCTGAGACGTCACAGAGCATCAGCGGAAGACACAGGAGCTGTTGCGGAGGCATGGGGAGGGGTAAGTATGACGCCGGTGTCGGGGTCCTGATCGAGTGGGGGGAGGGACGGGAGGAGAGGGGAGGGGGGAAGAGAGGAGAGGGGAGGGGAGGGGTAAGTATGACGCCTGGTGGCGGGGCCCTGATCGAGCTGGGGGAGGGACGGGAAGAGAGGGGAGGGGAGAGGAGAGGAGAGGGGAGGGGAGAGGAGGGGAGGGGAGGGGTAAGTATGACGCCGGGTGCCGGGGTCCTGATCGAGCGGGGGGAGGGACGGGAGGAGAGTGGAGGGGAGAGGAGAGGAGGGGAGGGGAATCGGCGTCACACTTGTCCTCGGGAGATAAGCGGCCGTAGCCGCTGATCTCCCGATGATAGCCGCATGTAGGTCAGCGGCGCCTGCGGTCGGGGGACTTATGCTGTGAGTAGCCGGCTGCATCTCCCAGCTGCATCGCCGCTGACCTCCGTGCCACACATGAGCAGCTAACGGCCGCCATGTTTTTCAGAAATGCCGCATCGCTGATTGGACGCGGCCGGACCAATCAGCGACCCGGGATTTCCAGGACAGACAGACAGACAGACATACAGAAAGACAGACAGACAGACGGGATAAGACAATTATATAGTAGATGTGACTAACATGTTTCTATCTATCTAATCTATGTGTGAAGCTCTATTCTTTCTGTTCTAAATTGTCGGGTACCTGTATATGCCGCTGATGAATTGCCGGCTTTTCATGTTTCACTGTGAGCACTGTTCCCATCGATTTGGGCAACCACTGTAATGCCACAACCGCCATGGCTGTGGCATTAACGTCTTAAAAATTATGAATTCCTGCTATTCCATTTAATTGTAATGTAAGGGAGATAATGTAATGTCAGCGCTTGAGCAGGAGAATTCTCTCACGCTGGGATGGCATTCTGATGACAGGCTGGATCGCAGCTGAGCGCTGCCATCCAGCTTGTCATCCTTCAGAGACACTGCAGAGCGCAGGCATTATGGGAACTTCCGATTCCGGTATTCGATATTGTAAAAGTATCGGAACTCAGTATCGGAACTCCGATACAGCGAATATCGGTCGATGCCCGATATTTCTCAACACTACTCACAAGACTTGATTTATCACTATAGCATTTATCACATTCTGAACATGAATACGGCTTCTCCCCTGTGTGACTTCTCTTATGTTTTACAAGGCCTCATTTCTATTTAAAGCATTTTCCACATTGTGAGAATGAAAACGTTTTTGCTCCTGTGTTGCTTCTCTAAAAAGAAAAGATCTTTCGCTAAAACATTTCTCATCTTCACAACAAATTGTCTTCTCCCCTGTGTGACTTCTCTTATGTTGAATAAATTTTGATTTCCAGTCAAAACATTTTCCCCATTCCAAACATGTATATGGCTCCCTCTCACGATGCTTCCTTTCTCATCAGTCCCTTCTGCGTCTGACATCAGTGACTTCATCACTTGGCGTCCGGCCGCTGTTCTGAAGATGTGCGTGCCAGGAGCAGCACTCGGAGCAGTGAAGGAACGAGGAGGAGAGGTGAGTATTTGCTTAGTCATATTTTGCAAGGGGGTGAGAGGGGGGCGACATTATACTACATACTCTGCCTATGGGGTGGGGGGAGAAACATTATACCACAGACTCGGCCTATGAGGGGGGGGGGAATTATACTACCGACTCTGCCTATGGGGGGGGGACATTATACTACAGACTCTGTCTATGAGGGGGAACATTATACTACAGACTCTGCCTATGAGGGGGGGACATTATACTACAGACTCTGCCTATGAGGGGGAACATTATACTACAGACTCTGCCTATGAGGGGGAACATTATACTACAGACTCTGCCTATGGGGTGGGGGGAGAAACATTATACCACAGACTCGGCCTATGAGGGGGGGGGATTATACTACAGACTCTGCCTATGGGGGGGTGGACATTATACTACAGACTCTGCCTATGAGGGGGAACATTATACTACAGACTCTGCCTATGGGGTGGGGGGAGAAACATTATACCACAGACTCGGCCTATGAGGGGGGGGGGATTATACTACAGACTCTGCCTATGGGGGGGTGGACATTATACTACAGACTCTGCCTATGAGGGGGAACATTATACTACAGACTTTGCCTATGGGAGGGGCATTATACTATATGTGGGCTATTTATACAGTGTGAGGATTACATTTGGGTCATACATGTGGGGTCTTTGCACAGTGTGGGGGCCATCATACAGTGTGGGAGATAATGTTGGGTCTTTGCACAGTGAGGGGGCCATCATACAGTGTGGGAGATAATGTTGGGTCTTTGCACAGTGTGGGGGCCATCATACAGTGTTGGAGACATCAGTTTGGAGGCTACTAAGATGTCAGTATACTGTGGGGGGTACTATACAGTAAGGGGGAATTATACTGTGTATAAGAGAGCATCATACTGTGTAGAGGGGGCTGTATATGGGGGGAGACTCAGGACATTATTAAATCTTAAGTGGGCACTTATCGTTATAGGGGAACTCAGGTTATTATAACAGTCAGAGGGGCACACAGAGGACACTATAACATTCTAGGGGCAAAATGTTGGCAATGTTTTCTAGGGCACTTGCACACAGCATTACTATATTTTAGAGGTTTGTTTTACCATCTAGAGAGCACACAGCAGGTGCAGTATCAGCAGGATGAGGAGTTTATGCAGGTTCGGAATAGATGGGGGACGGTGCCTGAAATGTAAGGAGTCAAATGTATCTTTGTTGTGATCTCTGCAGACCTGAGACTGAGTCCTGGATGGAGAAGTTGTCGTGTCGGTCTGGACCAGATGGAAAAGAAGAGAAAAGTGAACAATTTAATCAGAAAGAACGTCAGCTGTAAGTCACCATATATAACTGTGCTGTGATCTCTTATATGTTCTGCAGGACTGGTATCTATCAATATACTGTATGTAACCACATGGCGGTAATATCAGTGCTGGTCTTTGTATAGAGATTATTTTTAGTAACAGCGCGGTCATCTGCTGAGGTTCTCCTACATCCACTATTAGGGTGCGCCACCATAGTTATAATCAGGATTACCTGGTTAGGGGCCCACTCAGAAGTTTCGCCCCCCCTGAACCAAAACCCTAGCTACGCCTCTGCTACTGATATTTTAGAACCTTAATATGTAAAAGTTTTCATCCAAACTACAAAGCATACAGAAAAATTTGCTTTTTAACAAAAACAGTGATGCAACGCTGATCACAATCTAACAGTAGGCTTTAAAACAAAAACAGAAGATGACACTTCGCCCCATGCTGCTTTCTTGCAGTTTATTTTTCATTAATCAAAACCATTTTCGTAGGCTCATATATCAGTGTTGCCCATCGTCAGTCTTTTCTAGTTAAATCCTCAGTGGAAAATTGTAAAAGGGAATGTAGAAAAAGTTAGGAGTGGATAAAAAGGGGACTTTTCATATGTTTCCTTCCCTTATAATCGACTCCTGGCTTTTAAGTAAAAAAAAAATGGATAATTTGCAACATTCGGTGAGAGCTGAGGATTTTCTTTCCTAATGGAACTATTGAATAAACTGAACTGCCGCTCCTGTGTGCAGAGAGGTCACAATTGTCCTGCATTTGTTTGCTGGTTAGCACAAAGAGAGGAGACAAACTAATTATATTCAGTCTAAATGATGGAACTCATTCTGAAAGTAGTGGTCTATACTCGGAGGTTTCCAGTAATTTCTCCTCATACAGCAAAAGGGATAAGGGTTATGAAGGCCCTGCCCCAAGGCTCTTGTCATATGGCTTAAATATTATAATGTACACAACATGAAAAGAGAGAATAATAAGAATTGGTCAGCGGTAATCGGTGCAAAACTGAGAGTATGGACTTACAACCTTACTACACAAGGCCTCCTTGTATTTCCCAGGTACACTTCACCTGTGAGAGACAGAATATAAAAAAAAATCCAGAAAATCACATTGTATGATTTTTACATAATTAATTAGCATTTTATTACATGAAATAAGTATTTGATACAATAGAAAAACAGAACTTAATATTTGGTACAGAAACCTTTGTTTGCAATTACAGAGGTCAGACGTTTCCTGTAATTCTTGGCCAGGTTTGCACACACTGCAGCGGGGATTGTGGCCCCCTCCTCCATTCAGATTTTCTCCAGATCTTTCTGGTTTCGGGGCTGTCGCTGGGCAACATGAGTTTCAGCTCCCTCCAAAGATTTTATATTGAGTTCAGGTCTGGAGACTGGCTAGGACACTCCAGGACATTGAAATGTTTCTTACGGAGCCACTCCATAGTTGCCCTGGCTGTGTGTTTCAGATCAAGTCATGCTGGCAGACCCAACCACGTCCCATCTTCAATGCTTTTACTGAGGAAAGGAGGTTGTCGGCTAAAATCTCACGATACATAACCCCATCCATCCTCCCTTCAATACGGTGCAGTTGTCCTGTCCCCTCTGCAGAAAAGCAACCCCAAAGAATGATGTTTCCCAGACATGTGCTGGCATGTGCAGGGGGATCTTGCGTGGCCTGCAGGATTTTAATCCATGATGGCGTAGTGTGTTATTAACGGTAATGTTTCAGACTGTGGTCCCAGCTCTCTTCAGGTCATTGATCACGTCCTCCCTTGTAGTTCTGAGCTGATTCCTGACTTTTCTCAAAATCATTCTTACCCCATGAGGCGAGATCTTGTATGGAGGCCCAGATCAAGGAATATTGAAAGGCATCTTGTGTTTCTTCCATTTTCTAATAATTGTACCCACAGTTGTTGCCTTCTCACCAAGCTGCTTGCCTATTGTCCTGTAGCCCATCCCAGCCTTGTGCAGATCTAAAATTTTGTCCCTGGTGTCCTTAGACTGCTCTTTATTCTTGGCCATGGTGGTGAGGTTGGAGTGTGATTGGTTGAGTGTGTGGATAGGTGTCTTTTATACAGGTAATGAGTTCAAACAGCTGCAGTTAATACAGGTAATGAGCGCAGTTTCATAAAGAAAAACTAACAGGTCTGTGAGAGCCAGAATTCTAGCTTATTGGTAGGTGATCAAATACTTGTTTTATGCAACAAAATGCAATTTAATTGTTTAAAAATCATACAATGTGATTTTCTGGTTTTTATTTTTAGATTCTGTCTCTCACAGGTGAAGTATACCTACGATAAAAATTACAGACCTCTCCATTCTTTGTAGGTGGGAAAACTTGCAAAATTAGTAGTGTATCAAATACTTATTCTCCCCACTATACATCTGTTTAAAAGCCCCCTTTAAACAGACGTACAGAGAGAAGAGGCCCCCTCCTCTTAACTCTATACACTGCCCCTATTGGACAAACTATTAGCAGATTTGGGTTTCATTATCATCTCTATGCTGATGACACCCAATTATACACTTCCCCTAACATCACCCCTACCCTAATACAAAATATCAAGGATTGTCTGTCTGCTGTCTCTAACATCATGTCCTCTCTCTATTTTAAACTGAATCTCACCAAAACTGACCTTTTTGTGTTTCTCCCCTCTACTAACCCAACTCTACCTCACACCGAAATTACCTTGGAGGGTTCAACCATAACTCCCAAGCAGCACGCCCGATGCCTTGGGGTCATATTCGACACTAACCTTTCCTTTTCTCCCTATATCCGATCACTCACTCGCTCTTGTCAACTGCATCTTAAAAACATCTCCAGAATCCGACCCCTTCGGAAACTGCTAAAAGTCTTACAGTCGCTCTGATTCACTCTCGTTTGGACTACTGCAACTCTCTTCTGATCGGTCTCCCTCTTACCAAACTTTCTCCTCTCTAATCCGTCCTGAATGCGGCAGCCAGGGTCGTATTTCTGTCCAGTCATTTCACTGATGCCTCCATCTTGTGGCAGTCATTACACTGGTTGCCCATTGACTACAGGGTCCAATATAAACTCATTGCTCTCACCCACAAAGCTCTCCACAGTTCTGCACCGTCTTATATCTCCTCTCTCGTCTCTATCGCCCTACACGTGCCCTCCGTTCTACAAATGACCTAAGACTAACATCCCCCATAATCAGAACCTCGCATCTCCGTCTCCAAGACTTCTACCATGCTGCGCTAGTTCTCTGGAATCTACCCCAGACGAACCGACTGATGCCTAGCCACCACATCTTCAAGCGCGCATTAAAAACCCATCTCTTTAAACAATCCTAACACCTTAACTACTCAGTAAATTAACTTTCCCCTGTTCCCTCCTTCTAAATATCATTCAGAATCTGTTCCCTTCTCTTCATCTGTCTCCACACTCTCCATGCACAAGATAACTGCACTCAATACTTGAGTATTGCACTTAAACATATGGGCTGATGACCGGATCATACAGCTTTACATGAATATCCCTATTTATTATAATTGCCTGACCTGAAATAACAAATCACTTTTCACCCAGTGTGTCCACCATTTCCTTGTAGAATGTAAGCTTGCGAGCAGGGACCTCACTCCTGATGTAACTGTTTAAACTGTCCTTAAATTGTATTGAATTTAGTATTTGTACATGTCCCCGCTTAATTGTACAGTGCTGCGGAATATGCTGGCGCTATATAAATAAAAATTATTATTATTATTAATTATTAAAGGCTTTCTGAGGCTGGATAAACCAGAAGATATTTCCAGCATTTAATCTCTTTCAGATGAATATTTTGAGCAGATTCAACAGAAGTAAATCTGCAGCAGAAGGAAGGTGAGCAGCGTTCTCGACACCCATAGCACTGACCTTCCATCCTCCTAGGAATCTTCTGTTGTTTGCCTATATATCTCCATGTTATCGCACAATAATAATATCTGACATATTTACATAGTTAATACGAATGAAAAAAGACGAATGTTCACAAGTTTTAATCGAATGGGAGAAAATAAACCTACAACCATAATGCATGTTCCGTTCTGACCAAAAGAGCTAAATATTTGCTTCTGATCTCAATTGTCAATCTACCGGAGATTCATGAAAGCGCCTTACATATTTACATCATTATTTATGTTATTGTTTTTAAAAAAGCATCAAAGTCTAAAAAAAACATCTATATGGTATAAAAATCCCTCCAGACCGATGGTTTTGTCCGGTTAAAGTAAAGGAGCTAAAAAGCCCTCACCCTCCAAGTAATTTTGTCTTATCCTTTATCGTTGTTGTTTTACAAAGAACTGTCACCCAGCTTATATTTTATTAGATACAAATTACCTTTGATGTGGCGCATCATATATATATTTCCAAGAGAAGAATCAGTGACTTCTTTGCATTTAGTGGTTACTACTCACCTGTGTAGTCATATGTAGGAATCTCCTCTTTACACCGCTCATCACCCCTCACATATGTCTCTGTTACAGTGTCCATTTTAGGACATGATCAGATATCAAAATCAAACATCAGAATGATGTCAGTTTGAGGCTAAATACCCTGTCTGACAAGTGATTCTGACAAGTGATTCTGACACGTGATTCTGTCAAATGATTTTGACAAGTGATTCTAACGAGTGATTTTGACGAATGATTTTGACAAGTGACTCTGACAAGTGATTTTGACGAATGATTCTGACGAGTGACTCTGATGAGTGATTCTGATGAGTGACTCTGACAAGTGATTTTGACGAATGATTCTGACGAGTGACTCTGGCGAGTGATTCTGACGAGTGACTTTTACAACTGTAATAATAATAATAATAAAAAAAACAGTACCTGTTTGCTAATAGGACTTGAACCCAAAAGTCTGTGTTCCAAAGCCAGCACACTAACCAATAAGCTATTAACTTAGCTGTAAAAACCTATGAGTTCTATTTGGTTATATGATTTTCAGTGCAAACTTGTCTAAAACTCATTAGGACTTATGCACAGACTGCAAGCCAGCCACATTCAAATGATGTTTGATTCTGATGTGTGAGTCTGATGTGTGACTTTCTTCAAACATCAGAATCATAATGACTTTTAGTCACCCTGAGTATTTTCATGGTTAATCTTATAAGACAAGAAAAGCTGGCAGCTACTATCACTTGACTTGATAGTGCAATGGTAAGGCATCAGCCTCTGAAACTACTTTGTCAGAGTTGAAATCCTGACAGGAATAAGATTTTTATTTTTTTTTTAAATTATGCCTATTTAGCACACAAACTACAGGGGTGTTTTACTTTTAATATCTGACGTTTTGATTGTCATCCTGATGTGTTAAGAGTTTCGGACACGCTGTCTATTTGCATGGTAAATTAGATAGCAAAAGTAAATTGGGAGTTTGCAGCCAGTACTTGGGTGGATGGAAATAAAAATTTACAATAAAAACATTTTATCATTAGACCCCTTTAAGAAGTTATGCAAATATAAAGTCACTTGGAAATAGATATGTAGTAAATTCTTGCCTCCCAATTTAGTTTGGCTATGTAATTTACCATAGAAATAGACAGCGTGTCCGAAACTCTTAACACGTCAGGATGACAATCAGAACGTCAGATATTAAAAGTAAAACACCCCTGTAGTTTGTGTGCTTAATAGGAATAATTAAAATAAAAAAAATCTTATGCCTGTCAGGATTTGATCTCTGACAAAGTAGTTTCAGAGACTGTTGCCTTACCATTGAACTATCCAGTCAAGTGATTGTAGCTGGCAGCTTTTCTTGTCTTATGAGATTAACCATGAAAATACTCAGGGTGACTAAAAGTCATTATGATTCTGATGTTTGAAGAAAGTCACACATCAGACTCACACATCAGAATCAAACATGATTTGAATTTGGCTTGCTTGCAGTCTGTGCATAAGTCCCAATGAGTTTTAGACAAGTTTGCACTGAAAATCATATAACCAAATAGAACTCATAGGTTTTTACAGCTAAGTTAATAGCTTAGTGGTTAGTGCGCTGGCTTTGGGACATAGACTTTTGTGTTCAAGTCCCATCAGCGAACAGGTACTTTTTTTTTTTAATATTATTATTATTATTATTACAGTTGTAAAAGTCACTCGTCAAAATCACTCGTCAGAATCATTCGTCAAAATCACTTGTCAGAATCACTCCTCAGAATCAGTTGTCAGAATCACTCGTCAGAATCACTCTTCAGAATCACTCTTCAGAATCATTCATCAGAATCACTCTTCAGAATCACTCTTCAGAATCATTCGTCAGAATCACTCTTCAGAATCACTCCTCAGAATCATTCGTCAGAATCACTCGTCAGAATCATTCATCAAAATCACTTGTCAGAATCACTCGTCAAAATCACTTGTCAAAATCACTCGTCAGAATCACTTGTCAGAGTCACTCGTCAGTGCTTGCATAGTGCACCACCTCTCACCATACAAGACCGCAATCTTACAGATCAGTCCAGCCTGCAAACCTTGCTCCAGTACATGCTGTGTGCATGTGTCTTGTCTGATTGCTTAGGGCGGTGGCCCAGTTACTTTCTGATTCTTATAGCTGCTGTGGGCGCACTCCTAAAGCGTACCCAGCCTATTGCTGTGAGTCACTGGATATTTAAACCCCCCCACCCAGAAGGAGGTGCCTGAGCAACACTAACAATCAGTGTGCTCCTTGCCTCTGAGTTGCCAGGTCCTGTTCTGCATCTTGTCTGATTCTGTTACCTGTATCTGTGACTGCTAGTCTGTTTCCGCCACCCTGGGGGCTGTATACCCAGGACTGTTACCTGTGACTTCTAGTTTGTTTCTGCCTTCCTGGGGGCTGAGTACCCAGGCTCGTTCCTGTATCTCGTTCCAGTGTCAGTTCTTGTCTGAACTGTCTCCTAACCTGTTACCTGTTTCTCTCTATGTCCGTACCTTCCCTTTTCCTGCAGTGTCTGAACCTGCACCTAACTCCAACTCATTGTCTCTGTACTTCTGTTTGTGAGTTTAGAGTCCACTAGCTACTTCATTGTAAGTACCTTGTGTGTATCTGGTTCTGCTTGTCCCTTTTCCCTTCCTCCGTATCTACCTCCTGTGTTCTAAGCATCTTCCTGTATTTTCCAGTCTGTTCCATGTGAACAGAGCCCTGTCCTCTCTGCCTGCACCTTCTGCCCTGTTCTGCTCTACCTTGTCCACCACTCCGGCGGTGTCGCTCTGCTCTACCTTGTCCACCGCACCTGCGGTTTCGCTATGCTCAGTTTGCTCACCGCACCTGCGGTTTCTCTCTGCTCTGCCTTGTCCACCGCTCCGGCGGTTTCGCTCTGCTCTACCTTGTCCACCGCTCCAGCGGTTTCACTCTGCTCTACCTTGTCCACTGCACCTGCGGTTTCGCTCTGCTCTACTTTCTCACCGCACCAGCGGTTTCGCTCTGCTCTGCCTTGTCCACCGCTCCGGCGGTTTCGCTCTGCTCTGCCTTGTCCACCGCTCCGGCAGTTTCGCTTTACTCTGCTTCTCTACCGCATCTGCGGCTCTGTTCTTGTATCCCAATCTGTACTGGACCCTATCCAACCTACGCTCCAACCTGCTAGTGTCCACCTGTCTGCACACCAGCCGTGCCTGCCAGTACCTCCCTGCCTGCACTCCAGCCGTGCTTGCCAGTACCTCCCTGTCTGCATTCCAGCCGAGCTTGCCAGTACCCACCTGTCTGCATACCAGCCGTGCTTGCCAGTAACCACCTGTCTGCATACCAGCCATGCTTGCCAGTAATCACCTGTCTGCATACCAGCCGTGCTTGCCAGTACCCACCTGTCTGCATACCAGCCGTGCTTGCCAGTACCCACCTGTCTGCATACCAGCCGTGTTTGCCAATACCCACCTGTCTGTATGCCAGCCTAACCTGCCTGTACTGCATTCCCCGGTGTGGGTCAACAGCCATGTCCGGGGTCTGACCTGGAGTAGCACCTGGTCCCTCTGCTCGGTTCCTCCCTGGTGCACGGAGTCGACTGAGCCGCCGTGCGACCTTGGTCGGATCGGGTTGATACTTAGTTACGCCCCTCCAGACACTCATGGTACCCATGGTACAGTGGGATCACTAATCACGCACACGCCAGTCAGTCCGGGCGTGTGCATAACAGTTTTCTCATGCCATTGTTCCCGTTGAGCCCCACGGCCCTTCGCTCTCAGAGACATTTGAATCCTTGTCTGGCGAATACGTGCACCAAGAAAATTTTTTTCCACAAGCTGAGGTCCAGGCGATTTACGCACCAGCCCAAATGGAGCTATCAACACTCGTTCCTGCAGATCTGCCACGGTACTATGGGGATCCAAAACGAAGCCGTGTGTTTGTGGAGCAATGCATGCTGCATTTCAAGTTCTATTCTCACTATTTTCCTACCGATCGGGTTAAAGTAGCATTTATGATGTCCTACCTAGCGGGTGATGCCTTGAAATAGATCGCTCCCCTATGGGAAGCATGGGATCCTATCATCTCTGACCTGCAGGCCTTCCTGGTGGCCTTTCTAATGGTCTTCGATGACCCTAATCCTGAAGCCTCTGCTAAAGCTTCCCTTCCCAATATCCCGGAGCAGCCCCGATGAGTAATGTGTGTAGGTAGCCTACCAGTTCTCCAGCCCGAAGAGACAGCTGCCCACCCAGAATCCACACAGGATGACTATGCTCCACAGAATACTTCTCTTCCCAACCTCAAGAGGCAGTCCAGACGTGCAAGGCATAGAGGTAAACCATCACGCCAGGTTCTGTCCTCCCAAAGACCTCCTGTTCCCAAGCCCGTAGAGGCAGCTATCCGCACTGAATCCATGAAGGTTGACCATGTTCGTCAGGCTAAGCAGAGGCCGGAACTCAGTCACAAAATTGGATTGCGGTCCCTCTGCAGTTGTTTGGGACCCCCTGACGGTCTTTGTCCAGCGAAGGTTGGGGAATCCCAAGACATTAGGCCTGTAGGAGAGGCTGCCCTTGGCGTTAGTGTTTCCTCTCCACAGATGACCATGACTGTCTCCATAGCAAGTGAAAGTCTCGGATTAACCGGAAGTTTCGGGCTTAAAGCCTTGAAGAGTCAGTGTTTGATTCCAGTCCGAAAACTCCAGAAGTCAGTTTGGGCATTGTCAGCGGAAGGACGAGCCCTACGCAGAAACAGTCAAAATATGTCTGTACAAATTAAGCTCCAGATTGGAGCATTACACATGAAGAAGTTCACATTCCAGGTGCTGACTGGTTTACTCACAGGTCGTCCAGAGCCAAGAGATCTAGTGCCCGCTCAGGTCTGGAGATCCTGCATGGTGTATCCTAGGGGACTGCTAAGGTACAAGGGGTGTCCAGTCCCCATATTTTCAGGACAGTCAGCAGTTTCTTCTTCTTCACCAGATCTGCTACCTTGTCCACCGCACCTGCGGTTTCGCTCTGCTCTGCCTTGTCCACCGCTCCGGCGGTTTCGCTTTACTCTGCTTGTCTACCGCATCTGCGGCTCTGTTCCTGTATCCCAGTCTGTACTGGACCCTATCCAGCCTGCGCTCCAACCTGCTAGTATCCACCTGTCTGCACGCCAGCCGAGCTTGCCAGTACCTCCCTGTCTGCACTCCAGCCGTGCTTGCCAGTACCTCCCTGTCTGCACTCTAGCCGTGCTTGCCAGTAACCACCTGTCTGCATACCAGCCATGCTTGCCAGTAACCACCTGTCTGCATACCAGCCGTGCTTGCCAGTACCCACCTGTCTGGATACCAGCCGTGCTTGCCAGTACCCACCTGTCTGCATACCAGCCGTGCTTGCCAGTACCCACCTGTCTGCATACCAGCCGTGCCTGCCAATACCCACCTATCTGCATGTCAGCCTAACCTGCCTGTCCCTGCATTCCCCAGTGTGGGTCAACAGCTGTGTCCGGGGTCTGACCTGGAGTAGCACCTGGTCCCTCTGCTCGGTTCCTCACTGGTGCACGGAGTCGACTGGGCCGCCGTGCGACCTTGGTCGGATCGGGTTGATACTTAGTTATGCCCCTCCAGGCACTCTTCGGTTCATGGTACAGTGGGATCACTAATCACGCACACGCCAGTCAGTCCGGGCGTGTGCATAACAGACTGAATTCATTTTTTACATACAGATAATTATAGGCCGTGTGTATTTAGTCCTGTCTATTACCTGGTGATGTGAGGGGCTGGGGAACCTCCATCATGACGTCCTTGTACAGATCTTTGCGTCTTTCTAAATACTCCCACTCCTCCATGGAGAAATAGACGGCGACATCCTGACACCTTATAGGAACCTGACACATACAATGATACCGTCACCCCCCCCGATCCCTTCATAGCGTTACTGTATAATGTCCCAGCATTCCCAGCAGTGTCACCTCTCCAGTCAGCAGCTCAATCATCTTGTAGGCGAGTTCTAGGATCTTCTGGTCATTGATGTCCTCATGTATCAGAAGGTGAGGTGGAGGCCCCGTGATTGGGCTCAGGGGTCTTCCCCATCCCTCAGACACAGGGTCCTGACAGCGCCCACTAGAGGTCTTCTTCACTACTGTGTAATCCTGGTTATGGAGAGACACTTTATCTATCTAGTAGACAACTTCATCCAGCACCATGACAACCAGCACAGCAGAGTCCTGCAGCCACTGAGGCCCCTGATCATGTGACCCCTGACTCCTCCCCTCCTGTGACCTCATCACAGGTCCTGTGCGCACAGAACAGTCATATGTGTGGTGGCGGCTCTGCAGGTGGAGGTATGTGGAAATTCCCCATTACTGGGCATTAACCCCTTCAGCACGGAGACTCTTTTGGGGTCTCTGTGTGGTGTGAACAGTGAGGTAACAGCTGTGGACAGAATGCGGCTTAGCTGGTTCCCGTCCACATTAGATCCATTCAGACGACTGCAGGATGAAGGACAGAAGCCCAGAGAAGTCCTCACACAACGCCATTATTCCTCTCCTAGCTCCAGCACAGTAATGTAGATACTGGTGATTATCTCTCCATTACGAGTATCGGGGGAGTTCTAGACCGCGCCCCATATGTCTTGTGTCTGTTATACGGCCAATATACATTCGGGCATTGCCTGCCATACACTGTAGTGCTGTAGCCATGTTTTCTACTGGCATTACTGCGATTGTCCGGCCGCATCTTGTTATCGGTAGTGATGAGGGAACGTGCTCGGATAAGGGGTTAACAGAGCGCACTCGAGCATAACTGAGTATCATCGGAGTGCTCGTATATTGTGTTCGAGTCCCTGTGTCTGCATGATTTGCGGCTGTTAAACAGCTTCAACACGTGAGGATTCCCCAATAAACAGGGAATCCCTGCATGTGTTGAGGCTGTCTAACATCTGCAAATCATGCAGACACAGGGACTCGAACATGATATACGAGCACGCCAAAGATACTCAGTTATACTTGAGCGTGCTCGGTTAACCCCTTATCCAAAGATCATTTGCTGATCACTAGTTATTGGATAATTACTCAAAGTCAGTATAGTGCTATAATCAGACGTTCATGTATCTGCAACTATAATAACCTACATATGTGACACAGGAACTAGGGCAGTATAAAATATAACATTTATTGATAAAGACAATAAAATATATATATACTGTGGCAAGACGACTCGCTCGGCTCTCCAGGAGGCAGACTCAGGACACACGTTCTAAGGTTACCTTTCTGCTGGTTTATTGTCTGGCATAAACTCGTGCAGGGTTTCGCAGAAAAAATAAACAAGACCCCTCTGGGTTAAATGGAAAAACAAAACAAAGTATAGCTCCATCCATAGTTGAGCGGGTTCCGCCCGATCTCGGTAGCATAAACTGCACAGGTAACAAGCTCTGCAGCTTCCACAATACTGTCTGGAGACTTCCCTCTCCAGACCACACTTCACAGGGAAAAAAAACAGGACTGAGCTTTTACACATTGCTCAGCCCCACCCTGAGGGGAGGTAGGGGGAATGGTGTCCCGCCCTCTTTGCCATTCCCATAAAACCGCACACCCTTTAACAGAGTAAATCTACCAGCATATAACATGCTGGCAGAAAAATAAAGTAGGTCTTAGTTCACACAGGAGAGCATCCTGAGTGACACATACCTCCCCTCACATATAAAACCAGTGACACTGTCACATATTCCCCCCCTCTGCCCAAAGCCGGGGGTTTGGGCACCTTCTGACACCAGGCAGGGAATCCTAGAGAGGGCATCTGCATTCCCATGTAACTTCCTGGGCCTATGCTCCACGTGAAAGTTAAACTCTTGAAGTCCTAGGAACCATCTAGTTACCCTGGCATTTTTACCCCTCTTCTCCCTCAACCATCTCAACGGGGCATGGTCTGATACTAATTTAAACTTCCGGCCTAGTAGGTAATATTTCAGTGTATCCACGGCCCATTTTATGGCTAAACACTCTTTCTCTACTATGGCGTAGCTCTTCTCGCAGGAGGACAGCTTTCGGCTTAGATAGAGAATGGGATGTTCTTCCCCATTTATCTCTTGGGAGAGTACAGCCCCTAGACCAACCTCTGAAGCGTCCCTCTGGACTACAAATTCTTTCTTGAAGACCAGGACCGGCTGCTTGCACAGTGTTAGCTTCAACTGTTGAAACGCGGTCTCCCTTTCTTCCGTCCATTTCACCATGATTGATTTGGTGCCTTTTAGAAGATTCGTTAGTGGCGCGGCAATCATAGCGAAATTCGGGATAAACCTCCGGTAGTATCCCACCATTCCCAGGAATGCTCTCACCTGCTTCTTCGAGAGTGGTTGCGGCCAGGTTTGAATTGCCTCCACTTTCTTGATTTGCGGCTTTATTTCGCCTCTCCCAACAACATAGCCCAGGTACTTGACCTCCTCCTTTCCGATGGCACACTTTCTCGGATTTATGGTAAATCCTGCCTTCCTTAGCGCGTCCAGAACGGCCTGTAGTTTAGGTAGGTGACTAGCCCAGTCTGGGCTAAAGACTTCAATGTCGTCGAGGTAGGCTGCGGCATACTTCTTATGTGGGGCTAGGATCCGATCCATAGCCCCCTGGAAAGTGGCTGGGGCCCCCTGTAGTCCGAATGGCATCTGCGTGTATTGAAAACACCCATCAGGTGTTGAGAAAGCCGTCTTCTCCTCAGCCATTTGGGACATGGGGATCTGCCAGTAGCCCTTCGTCAGGTCAAGAGTGGTGATGTACCTTGCCGGTCCAAGCCTCTCGATGAGTTTGTCGACACGGGGCATCGGGTACGCGTCACACTTGGATACCTCATTCAGTCGGCAGTAGTCATTACAAAACCTCCACTCTCCATTGGGTTTCGGCACGAGGACGATTGGGCTCAACCACCCACTCTTTGACTCCTCTATTACTCCGAGGTCTAACATCCTCTTCACCTCGGCCGAGATCACCTCCCGGCGTCCTTCTGGAATCCGATACCGCTTCAGATTCACTCGTACGTGCGGCTCTGTCAGCACATCATGCTCTACCACTTGAGTATGCCCCGGCAACTCTGAGAACAGCTCCCGATTCCGCTGTAGTAATTCTCGACACTGTTGCTTCTGGGCCGGTGATAGAGTCTCTGCAATAGTGACCTCCTCCACCTTGCCTTCTGGTGCGGCTCCCAGGCAAGGAGTTTCCACAGGTTCACGGTCCCGCCACGGCTTGAGCAAATTTACATGATATATTTGATGCGGCTTTCTTCGGCCAGGATGGTGGACTTTATAATTAACCTCGCTGACTTTCTCCACCACCTCGTATGGACCTTGCCATTTGGCGAGGAACTTGCTCTCAACGGTAGGGATCAGCACCAAAACACGGTCCCCGGGCTGGAACTGTCTTAGTCTCGCCAACCGGTTATAGACCCTCGCCTGGGCTTCCTGCGCCTGGAGGAGATGTTCCTTCACGATGGGCATCACCTTTGACATTCTCCCCTGTAACTGGGCGACATGTTCGATGATACTCCGGTGTGGTGTGACTTCAGCCTCCCAAGTTTCCTTGGCGATGTGTAGGAGACCTCTTGGATGCCGCCCATATAGGAGCTCAAATGGAGAGAAGCCAGTGGAGGCTTGAGGAACTTCTCTGACCGAGAAAAGCAGAAATGGGAGCAGGTAGTCCCAGTCTCGCCCATCCATTTCAACAACCTTCTTGAGCATCGCCTTTAAGGTCTTGTTGAAGCGTTCTACTAGGCCGGCCATCTGTGGATGATAAACCGAGGTCCGAAGCTGAGTTATCTGAAGGACTCTGCAAAGCTCCTTCATCACCTTGCTCATGAAGGGGGTTCCTTGGTCTGTCAGAATCTCTTTTGGTAGACCTGTCCGAGCAAAAATATGGACCAGCTCTCGGGCTATACTTTTACTGGACATGTTCCTTAGGGGAACCGCTTCCGGATACCGAGTCGCATAGTCCATGACGACCAGGATATATTGGTGGCCCCGAGCTGATTTAACTAAGGGGCCCACGAGGTCCATGGCAATCCTCTCAAAGGGAACCTCTATCACAGGTAGTGGGACTAAGGGGCTACGGAAGTGGGAGGAGGGAGCGGTTATTTGGCAGGTGGGGCAGGACCTACAATAGTTTTGAACTTTTCGATAACACCCTGGCCAATAAAACCTTCTCAATATCCTCTCCTGAGTTTTCTCGACCCCTAGGTGTCCCCGCAGAACATGTGAATGGGCCATATGTAGCACCCGCCGTCTGTATGGCCCCGGCACTAACAGCTGTTCCACTATCTCACCGCCCCTCAGTTTGGCCACCCGATATAGCAACTCCCCCTGCACTGCAAAGTGGGGGAATCTGGTGTCGGCCCCCGGCTCTTGGGCAACCCCATTACATACAGTAACCTGGTAGGAACACCCCTTTTAAGGTCAGGTCTCGAACTTGAGCAGTCCAAAAGTTCTCTCTGGACATATCTAACGCAGGGAGGTCGGCCTCCTCGGTCACCATCTCATCCTCATCACCGACAAGGACGCACAGTGGGAACTCCTCCATCTGAGACTTCGTCCGGGGTTCTTCTTCAAGGACCTGGCTTTTCCCCATGCTACTTAGTCCAGTTCCCTTCCCCCACAAGTCCCAGAATAAGGAAAAATCACGGCCCAATATGACGGGATGTATCAGGTCCTTTACTACCCCGACTTCATGGGACTGGGCACCACAGTCTGTCCCCACTGTTACTATGGCCACGGGATAGTCCTTGGCGTCACCATGGATGCACCGAACGCCCAGGGTTTTGGAAGGGATCAACTGGTGGGGAAGGGATGCTCTGATCAAGGTCACCAGACTCCCGGAGTCCAACAGCCCAAGCACTTTTACTCCATTAATGGACACTGAACACGCCTGCGGCCCCTCACCGGGTCGACAGTCCACGCTACAGGCTGGATAGACATAATAGGAGACCCGCCTGCCTAGGCTGCAGTCCATGGGCTCAGGGGATATTTGACACCTGGCGGCTACATGTCCAGGGTTGTGACACCACCAGCAAACTATATCTTTACCAACTGTTCTAACGGCACCTTCAGTGGGAGTGGGACGCCCCCCCAGTGGTGGCTCTAGACTCCTTCCGTGGTGAACCCGCCCCCCTTTCGGTATCCCAGTAGGGAGAAGTGACTGCATCCGGTTTCCCAAGAGATCTCTCGACTACCTGGTACCTCACTACCAGGCCGATGAAGTCATCTGCGTTCTGGGGATCACCCTGGGCAACCCAGGTCTGTACTGGCTTGGGAAGGGAATGCATGAATCTGTCAATCACCACCCGCTCAACCATCTGGGCCGGAGTGGAGGACTCCGGTTGTAGCCACTTCTGAACCAGGTGCAGGAGGTCAAACATCTGCGAGCGAGGGGGTTTGTCGCTAGCATACGCCCAGTGATGAACTCGTTGGGCTCTCACCGCCATATTTACTCCCAGACGTGCTAAGATCTCTATCTTTAGTTTGGGATACTCCTTAGCATCTTGCAGCGCCAAGTCAAAATACACCTTCTGGGGTTCACCCGATAAATATGGCGCCAGAACCTCTGCCCACTGTGCTGGTGGAAGTCTCTCCCGATCAGCCACCCTCTCAAAAACAGTCAGAAATGCTTCTACATCATCCCCAGGGGTCATCTTCTGCATGGCCCGCCTTACCGCCTTCCTGACCTGAGAATCATCAGTCGGCCCTGGGGGTGGGGCGGCCGCCCTGCTCTGGATGGCGTCCGCCAAAAGCTGTATCTGCTGTTGCGCCTCCTGCTGGTGCTGCTGCTGCGACTTTTGCTGCAACTGGATTTGCTGAAGCAACAGTTTGGTCATCTCCTGGTGCTGCTGCTACATGCTCTGCTGGGCCTGTAGGTGTTGCTGCTGCATGCTCTGCTGGGCCTGGACCAGGTGCTTAATGAGCTCCTCCATGCTGCTGGACTTCTCTGGCTGGCTGGCAGCCTTCACCCAGGACATCCACCGGTCTTTGTGGCAGGTACACGTGTTCCTGGAATCCTGCACGCACTCTCACACCAACTGTGGCAAGACGACTTGCTCGGCTCTCCAGGAGGCAGACTCAGGACATACGTTCTAAGGTTACCTTTCTGCTGGTTTATTGTCTGGCATAAACTCGTGCAGGGTTTCGCAGAAAAAATAAACAAGACCCCTCTGGGTTAAATGGAAAAACAAAACAAAGTATAGCTCAGTCCATAGTTGAGCGGGTTCCGCCCGCTCTCGGTAGCATAAACTGCACAGGTAACAAGCTCTGCAGCTTCCACAATACTGTCTGGAGACTTAGCTCTCCAGATCACACTTCACAGGAGAAAAAAAACAGGACTGAGCTTTTACACATTGCTCAGCCACACCCTGAGGGGAGGTAGGGGGAATGGCGTCCCGCCCTCTTTGCCATTCCCATAAAACCGCACACCCTTTAACAGAGTAAATCTACCAGCATATAACATGCTGGCAGAAAAATAAAGTAGGTCTTAGTTCACACAGGAGAGCATCCTGAGTGACACATACCTCCCCTCACATATAAAACCAGTGACACTGTCACAATATATATATATTTATATTTATGTGTGTATGGGAAAAGTAACACAACAGAAAAGTCACAAAGGGGTAGTAGCTATTACATTATGTTCATACAGAAATCAATCAATCATAAACCAGAACAAGACATAAATGTGCAACAGGGTCCCTAAATAAATTACAGGCTAAAGTGCATAGTGCTGATTGTAAAGTCTAAAGAGACAAAAACATAGTTACACGGTCATTGAAAAGGTGATATAAAGCAAATCTATGTATGGAGAAAGTAAGATAGCCAATACTGACCCAAGTGACCAGATCCAACGCGCGTTTCGCCAGAGGCTTTAACGATGATATGATGTCAGAGAATAGACAGGAGATATTTAACAAGAATTGGGCCAATCATGAATGTGCATAATAAATACCTGATGGGTCTCATGTGTTTGAGTATGGCGCCATGTTGAATAAGCCAAACGCCGCCTCCCCATGGTGAGCTGCGGCTCCAAAGAGCGCAGGGCATATGGAGAAGGCGGTGTCGGCGTGCGTGTCACCCTGGAACGCAGAAGCGGAAATGACGTGACGAGCCCAGGGGATGGGGATGACTCGGCACCCGGGCCTTAATGCATGGACTTGGGGGATGTCGCGGTAGTCGCTTCCCAGGCCTGTACCCTGGGGTCACTCTTCAAAAGGGGATAATGAAAGTTCGTGACACCACCTGTGGTTCCTGGTGAGGATCACCAGCGCTGCAGCAGTCCTCTGAGGCCGGTGTTAAGCAGCTTGGGTGGTATGGCTCCCCACAGGTGGAGCAGGGCCTCAGGGCAGCGTGGGTGCAGGGATGCAGGACAGAGGGGACCCAGCCGGGTCAGAGTAAGAACAGGGACACACACGATAGTCACTTCAGTACCTTTTACTGTTGTTAATTCAGGCACCTTCCGGAGCACTGTAGGGTGAGGGGTGCAAATCAGGACTCTCCCCAGTGAGCGGGTGTAGGGCCTCCTGTTTCTTGTCTTTGTTTAGTAAGTCTCTGACCTGCTTGGAGCTAGGCCTAACTTGGTTTCTGTCCTGCACTGGCTGATCTTGTGGTAGGGCCTTTGGTTGGAGATCACTCTCCCTGCTTGCGGGGCCTCCGTGACTCCTGGCTCTGGTATGTATCAGCTCTTGGGTGATCCTGGGACCTGAAGTCTTCCAGGGGTTCCAGTTGTCTTTACAGGGGATATAGGGCCCTGTAGACGCGGACCCGGTGTCCGGTAGATGCTTTTGGGGTGAGCTGGTACAGCTCCTCTGCCCCCTATGTTGCTCACTCCACTAGCCTTCAGCCTACTCAGGGCCCTCACTAGGCTACACACAGCAGCAGGCTAACTGCTTCTTCACCGCTCTTATGGCGTCGGCTCACCTTAAGCTCACTATCCTGAGCTTACTGAGTTCACTGAGCTACACTCTAGACTCTTTCACTAGATGAACTCGACTCACTGAGTCTGACTAGGATCTGTACTTAGCTCTGTACTCTAGCAGACTGCCTGCCTAACGCCACCCTCCGTATATATATATAACCCTATCCGGGCTCCCTCTGGTGGTCTGATGTGGTAGGATGGAGGTGTGTTTATGCTCTGAGGGGCTCTTGTGGAGAAATCCGTCAATGCACCCCTCTGGGATCTGTGGCACCAATGCGTAGCAGGGCGCCACAGACGCATATAGCGTCATTAAAGTGGGCGGAGTTAATGTGCGCTCCACAGTTGGAACGCATATAGATAAAAGAAGAGAAAAGACAGTGTGGTGTGAGTGGGTGTAAGTGGAGGTGAAGAAAATGGTGAAAAATGAATGGCAAAGGAATAGATGAAAATGAAAAAAGGAATGTATAAACAGTAATACACCCCTAAAGTGATAATGTGCAATTTGTATATAGATGAGAAAATAGATCAATGGGCACAGTACATGTTCAGTCACTTGTGCAAAAAGTATACTTATATATCTGTAATAAATATAATGCCATAAAGTGATATGCAATATGATAAGAAGAAAAAAATAAAAAAAAATATAATAATATAAAAAATATAATAATAGAGAAGTCCACAATGACAATGTGCAAACAGTGCAAAAGTGCAGGTATAATACTACTTGATGTCACAAAGTGACAAGTGCTATGATAAAGAAAGCTAAAAATAAACGATAAAAATAAAAAATAAATAATAAAAAATACAAAAAAGAAAAACAATTAATTGAAAGAGTTGAATAGATAGTTTAAAATTGGTACCACAAAGTGACACGTGCTAAAAATGAAAAAAAAAATGAAAGTGCACAGCTGTGTGTATTAATGACAATAAAAATTGCACATACCCCAAATTGGTAATGAAGAAATAATAAGAGAATGAAAAAAATTATGTATATAAAAATAAATATAAATATGAAAAGTTTATGTGTGAAATCATAGCACTTGTCACTTTGTGACATCAAGTAGTATTATACCTGCACTTTTGCACTGTTTGCACATTATTTTGCACATTGTCATTGTGGACTTCTCTATTATTATATTTTTTATATTATATATTTTATATTATATATTATATTTATTACAGATATATACAGTACAGACAAAGTTTGGACACACCTTCTTCTCATTTAAAGATTTTTCTGTATTTTCTTGACTATGAAAATTGTACATTCACACTGAAGGCATCAAAAATATGAATTACCACATGTGGAATTATATACTTAACAAAAAAGTGTGAAACAACTGAAAATATGTCTTATATTTTAGGTTCTTCAAAGTAGCCACCTTTTGCTTTGATGACTGCTTTGCACACTCTTGGCATTCTCTTGATGAGCTTCAAGAGGTAGTCACCGGAAATGGTTTTCACTTCACAGGTGTGCCCTGTCAGGTTTAATAAGTGGGATTTCTTGCCTTATAAATGGGGTTGGGAGCATCAGTTGTGTTGTGCAGAAGTCTGGTGGATACACAGCTGATAGTCCTACTGAATAGACTGTTAGAATTTGTATTATGGCAAGAAAAAAGCAGCTAAGTAAAGAAAAACGAGTGTCCATCATTACTTTAAGAAATGAAGGTCAATCAGTGCGAAAAATTGGGAAAACTTTGAAAGTGTCCCCAAGTGCAGTTGCAAAAACCATCAAGCGCTACAAAGAAACTGGCTCACATGAGGACCGCCCCAGGAAAGGAAGAGCAAGAGTCACCTCTGCTTCTGAGAATAAGTTTATCCAAGTCACCAGCCTCAGAAATCGCAGGTTAACAGCAGCTCAGATTAGAGACCAGGTCAATGCCACACAGAGTTCTAGCAGCAGACACATCTCTTCAACAACTGTTAAGAGGAGACTTTGTGCAGCTGGCCTTCATGGTAAAATAGCTGCTAGGAAACCACTGCTAAGGACAGGCAACAAGCAGACGAGACTTGTTTGGGCTAAAGAACACAAGGAATGGACATTAGACCAGTGGAAATCTGACCTTTGGTCTGATGAGTCCAAATTTGAGATCTTTGGTTCCAACCACCGTGTCTTTGTGCGACGCAGAAAAGGTGAACGGATGGACTCTACATGCCTGGTTTCCACCGTGAAGCATGGAGGAGGAGGTGTGATGGTGTGGGGGTGCTTTGCTGGTGACACTGTTGGGGATTTATTCAAAATTGAAGGCATACTGAACCAGCATGGCTACCACAGCATCTTGCAGCGCTTGCTATTCCATCCGATTTGCATTTAGTTGGACCCTCATTTATTTTTCAACAGGACAATGACCCCAAACACCCCTCCAGGCTGTGTAAGGGCTATTTGACCAAGAAGGAGAGTGATGGGGGGCTACGCCAGATGACCTGGCCTCCACAGTCACCAGACCTGAACCCAATCGAGATGGTTTGGGGTGAGATGGACCGCAGAGTGAAGGCAAAAGGGCCAACAAGTGCTAAGTATCTCTGGGAACTCCTTCAAGATTGTTGGAAGACCATTTCAGGTGACTACCTCTTGAAGCTCATCAAGAGAATGCCAAGAGTGTGCAAAGCAGTCATCAAAGCAAAAGGTGGCTACTTTGAAGAACCTAGAATATAAGACATATTTTCTGTTGTTTCACACTTTTTTGTTAAGTATATAATTCCACATGTGTTAATTCATAGTTTTGATGCCTTCAGTGTGAATGTACAATTTTCATAGTCATGAAAATACAGAAAAATCTTTAAATGAGGTGTGTCCAAACGTTTGGTCTGTTCTGTATATACACAAAAGCACATATTATGACAGAATTAGTTGTCTATGTGCATGAAAAATAAAGTGCAATGTGAAATATAATAACTGTACACATATATATAGAATATGTACCTAAAGTTACACATGCAAACATATATTAAGTGTGTACCCATGAACAATTCTTATATGCATAAAAAAACAATAGAATAAGAGGGATACGTAGATTAATGTCTATATGGGTCCACTTAAATGGTCTTAAATATCCAGGAAAATCACAAGACTGAAATATTATTATTTTATATAGCGCCATTGATTCCATGGTGCATGAGAAAGGGTTACACACGAAATACAGATATCACTTACAGTAAATGACCTAACAATGATAGACTGGTACAGAGGGAAGAGGACCCTGCCCTCGCGGGCTTACATTTATAGGATGGTGGGGAAGGAGACAGTAGGTTGGGGGGTTGCTGCAGCTCTGGTGGTGGTGAGGCGGCAGCGTGGTCATTGCAAGTTGTAAGCTTTCTTGAAGACATGGGTTTTCAGGTTCCGTCTGAAGGATCCGAATGTGGCAGATAATCGGACTTGTTGAGGCGCAGAATTCCAGAAGATGGGGGATATTCGGGAGAAGTCTTGGAGGCGATTGGGTGAGGAACGAATAAGTATGGAGGAGAAAAGGAGATCTTGGGAAGACCGGAGATTACATGAGGGAATATATTGGGAGATTAGTTCAGAGATGAACAGAGGAGAAAGGTTATAGATGGCTTTGTAGGTCAGTGTTAGTAGATTGAACTGGATACGCTGGGCAATTGGGAGCCAGTGAAGGGATTTGCAAAGAGAGATGAACTATAAAGAATAGGTTTTGGCTTACAAATTTGATTGTAAAATACTGACCAAATACTGAACATGTGAATGTGGACTTAATCTTTGTATAGGGATTTTCAGTAACAGCGCGGTCATCTGCGGAGGTTCCCCTATACCTATGATTAGGCTGTGCCACCGTAATTGTACACACGGTTACTTGGTGTAACGCTGGTGGATGTGGACCCACAGGGCCACGGGCCGAGCTTACCCTGGAGGGCATAACTAGGTGTCTACCAGGTCTTCACTAGAGCCTCTGGTGGAGAGGATAGGATGGGCTGCTGGTAGACATCGGGTACTACTGAATGGTAGTCCCCAGGACCGCAGCAGCTGGTGGAAGAGTCAGAGACACGAGTGCGAGGTATAACAGGAGCAACAAACTAGACACTAGCAGAGTGAACTGCCCAGGAACCAACATTCAGCAGAGAGCGGTGGGTGGAGTGGCCTAATATAGGACCTGCCGGCTAATATAGGACCTGCCGGCATGGTAGGTGAACAAATGTAATATTATTGTCACACCGCCAAATGGTAAAGATATGAGGGAAAAACCTCGTGCACACACGGCTCCACTCCGTACACCTCGTACACACGCGGCTCCGCTCCATACATACACGGCTCTGCTCCATACACCTCGTACACACGCGGCTCCGCTCCGTACACCTCATAGACGTGCGGCTCCGCTCCATACACCTCGTACACACGCGGCTCCGCTCCGTACACCTCGTACACAGACATCTCTGCTCCGTACACCTCGTACATAGGCGGCTCCGCTCCATACGCCTCGTACATGCGCGGCTCTGCTCCGTATACCTCGTACACACACGGCTCCGCTCCATACACACACGGCTCCGCTCCGTACACCTCGTACACACGAGGCTCCGCTCCGTACATCTCGTACACACGCGGCTTCGCTCCGTACACCTCATAGACACACGCGGTTCCGCTCCGTACACCTCGTACACACGCGGCTCTACTCCGCAACACCGCATACACGCGCGGCTCCACTCCGTACATCTCGTACACACGCGGCTCCGCCCTGTACACCTCGTACACACACGGCTCCGCTCCGTACACCTCGTACACACGCAGCTCTGCTCCGTACACTTCGTACACACGCAGCTCCGCTCTGTATATTTCGTACACACGCGGCTCCGCTCCGTACATCTTATACACACACTGCTCCACCCCGTACACATGCGGCTCCGCTCCGTACACCTCGTACATGCGCGGCTCCGCTCCGTACACCTCGTACACGCGCGGCTCTGCTCCGTACACACACGGCTCCGCTCCGTACACCTCGTACACACACGGCTCTGCTCCGTACACCTTGTACACACACGGCTCCGCTCCGTACACCTCGTACACATGCAGCTCTGCTCCGTACACCTCGTACACGCGCGGCTCCGCTCCGTACACCTCGTACACACACGGCTCCGTTCCGTACACCTCGGACACACGCGACTCCGCTCCGTACACCTCGTACATGCCCGGCTCCACTCCGTACACGCGCGGCTCCGCTCCGTATATTTCGTATACACATGGCTCCGCTCCGTACATCTCGTACACACACTGCTCCGCCCCGTACACCTCGTACAGACGCGGCTCCGCTCCGTACACCTCGTACAGACGCGGCTCTGCTCCGTACACCTCGTACACACGCGGCTCTGCTCCGTACACCTCGTACACACTCGGCTCTGCTCCGTACACGTCATAGACACACGCGGTTCCGCTCCGTACACCTCGTACACACGCGGCTCCGCTCCGCACACCTCGTACACGCGCGACTCCGCTCCGTACATCTCGTACACACGCTGCTCCGCCCCATACACCTCGTACACACGCGGCTCCGCTCCGTACACCTCTTACACACGCAGCTATGCTCCGTACACCTCGTACACACGCGCCTCCGCTCCATACACCTCGTACACACACGGCTCTGCTCCGTACACCTCGTACACACACGGCTCTGCTCCGTACACCTCGTACACACGCGGCTCCTCTCCGTACACACACGTGGCTCCGTACACCTTGTACACACACGGCTCCGCTCCGTACACGTCGTACACATGCAGCTCCGCTCCGTACACCTCGTACACGCGCGGCTCCGCTCCGTACACCTCGTACACACACGGCTCTGCTCCGTACACCTCGTACACATGCGGCTCCGTTCCGTACACCTTGGACACACGCGGCTCCGCTCCGTACACCTCGTACATGCCCGGCTCCGCTCCGTACACGCGTGGCTCCGCTCCGTATATTTCGTACACACACAGCTCTGCTCCGTACATCTCGTACACACACTGCTCCGCCCCGTACACCTCGTACACACGCGGCTCCGCTCCGTACACCTCGTACATATGCGGCTCTGCTCCGTACACCTCGTACACACGCGGCTCTGCTCCGTACACCTCGTACACACACGGCTCTGCTCCGTACACCTCACAGACACACGCGGTTCCGCTCCGCACACCTCGTACACACGCGGCTCCGCTCCGCACACCTCGTACACGCGCGACTCCGCTCCGTACATCTCGTACACACGCGGCTCCGCTCCGTACATCTCGTACACACGCGGCTCCGCTCCGTACATCTCGTACACACGCTGCTCCGCCCTGTACATCTCGTACACACGCTGCTCCGCCCCGTACTCCTCATACACACGCGGCTCCGCTCCGTACACCTCGTACACACGCAGCTCTGCTCTGTACACCTCGTATACACGCGGCTCCGCGCCGTACATCTCGTACACACACGGCTCCGCTCCGTACATCTCGTACACACACGGCTCCGCTCCGTACATCTCGTACACACACGGCTCCACCCCGTACACCTCGTATACATGCGGCTCTGCTCCGTACACCTCGTACACATGCGGCTCTGCTCCGTACACCTCGTACACATGCGGCTCTGCTCCGTACACCTCGTACACATGCGGCTCCGCTCCGTACACCTCGTACACATGCGGCTCCGCTCCGTACACCTCGTACACATGCGGCTCCGCTCCGTACACCTCGTACACGTGCGGCTCCGCTCCGTACACCTCGTACACATGCGGCTCCGCTCCGTACACCTCGTACACGCGCGGCTCTGCTCCGTACACCTCGTACACACGCGGCTCCGCTCCGTACACCTCATACACACACGGCTCTGCTCCGTACACCTCGTACACATGCGGCTCCTCTCCGTACACCTCGTACACACGCGTGGCTCCGTACACCTTGTACACACACGGCTCCGCTCCGTACACCTCGTACACATGCGGCTCCGCTCCGTACACCTCGTACACGCGCGGCTCCGCTCCGTACACCTCGTACACACACGGCTCTGCTCCGTACACCTCGTACACATGCGGCTCCGTTCCATACACCTCGGACACACGCGGCTCCGCTCCGTACACCTCGTACATGCCCGGCTCTGCTCTGTACACGTGCGGCTCCGCTCCGTACACCTCGTACACACACGGCTCTGCTCCGTACACCTCGTACACATGCGGCTCCGTTCCATACACCTCGGACACACGCGGCTCCGCTCCGTACACCTCGTACATGCCCGGCTCCGCTCTGTACATGTGCGGCTCCGCTCCGTATATTTCGTACACACGCGGCTCCGCTCCGTACATCTTGTACACACACTGCTCCGCCCCGTACACCTCGCACACGCGGTTCCGCCCCGTACACCTCGCACACGCGGTTCCGCTCCGTACACCTCGTACACATGCGGATCCGCTCCGTACACCTCATACAGACGCGGCTCTGCTCCGTACACCTCGTACACACGCGGCTCTGCTCCGTACACCTCGTACACACGCGGCTCTGCTCCGTACACGTCATAGACACACGCGGTTCCGCTCCGTACACCTCGTACACACGCGGCTCCGCTCCGCACACCTCGTACACGCGCGGCTCCGCTCCGTACATCTCGTACACACGCTGCTCCGCCCCGTACACCTCGTACACACGCGGCTCCGCTCCGTACACCTCGTACACACGCAGCTATGCTCCGTACACCTCGTACACGAGCGGCTCCGCTCCGTACACACGCGGCTCCACTCCGTACACCTCATACACACACGACTCTGCTCCGTACACCTTGTACACACGCGGCTCCACTCTGTAGACCTCATACACACATGGCTCTGCTCCGTACACCTCGTACACACGCGGCTCCTCTCCGTACACCTCGTACATACGCGTGGCTCCGTATACCTTGTACACACATGGCTCCGCTCCGTACACCTCGTACACATGCGGCTCCGCTCCGTACACCTCGTACACACACGGCTCTGCTCCGTACACCTTGTACACATGCGGCTCCGTTCCATACACCTCGGACACACGCGGCTCCGCTCCGTACACCTCGTACATGCCCGGCTCCGCTCTGTACAGGTGCGGCTCCGCTCTGTATATTTCGTACACACGCGGCTCCGCTCCGTACATCTTGTACACACAGCTCCGCTCCGTACACCTCGTACACATGCGGCTCTGCTCCGTACACCTCGTACACATGCGGCTCCGCTCCGTACACCTCGTACACACACGGCTCTGCTCCGTACACCTCGTACACATGCGGCTCCGTTCCGTACACCTCGGACACACGCGGCTCCGCTCCGTACACCTCGTACATGCCCGGCTCCGCTCCGTACACGCGTGGCTCCGCTCCGTATATTTCGTACACACACGTCTCTGCTCCGTACATCTCGTACACACATTGCTCCACCCCGTACACCTCGTACACACGCGGCTCCGCTCCGTACACCTCGTACATATGCGGCTCCGCTCCGTACACCTCATACAGACGCGGCTCTGCTCCGTACACCTCGTACACACGCGGCTCTGCTCCGTACACCTCGTACACACACGGCTCTGCTCCGTACACCTCACAGACACACGCGGTTCCGCTCCGTACACCTCGTACACACGCGGCTCCGCTCCGTACATCTCGTACACACGCTGCTCCGCCCTGTACATCTCGTACACACGCTGCTCCACCCCGTACTCCTCGTACACACGCGGCTCCGCTCCGTACACCTCGTACACACGCAGCTCTGCTCTGTACACCTCGTACACATGCGGCTCCGCGCTGTACATCTCGTACACACACGGCTCCGCTCCGTACATCTCGTACACACACGGCTCCACCCCGTACACCTCGTATACATGCGGCTCTGCTCCGTACACCTCGTACACATGCGGCTCTGCTCCGTACACCTCGTACACATGCGGCTCTGCTCCGTACACCTCGTACACATGCGGCTCCGCTCCGTACACCTCGTACACGTGCGGCTCCGCTCCGTACACCTCGTACACATGCGGCTCCGCTCCGTACACCTCGTACACGCGCGGCTCTGCTCCGTACACCTCGTACACACGCGGCTCCACTCCGTACACCTCATACACACACGGCTCTGCTCCGTACACCTCGTACACATGCGGCTCCTCTCCGTACACCTCGTACACACGCGTGGCTCCGTACACCTTGTACACACACGGCTCCGCTCCGTACACCTCGTACACATGCGGCTCCGCTCCGTACAACTCGTACACGCGCGGCTCCGCTCCGTACACCTCGTACACACACGGCTCTGCTCCGTACACCTCGTACACATGCGGCTCCGTTCCATACACCTCGGACACACGCGGCTCGGCTCCGTACACCTCGTACATGCCCGGCTCCGCTCTGTACACGTGCGGCTCCGCTCCGTATATTTCGTACACACGCGGCTCCGCTCCGTACATCTTGTACACACACTGCTCCGCCCCGTACACCTCGCACACACGGTTCCGCTCCGTACACCTCGTACACATGCGGATCCGCTCCGTACACCTCATACACACGCGGCTCTGCTCCGTACACCTCGTACACACGCGGCTCTGCTCCGTACACCTCGTACACACTCGGCTCGGCTCCGTACACGTCATAGACACACGCGGTTCCGCTCCGTACACCTCGTACACACGCGGCTCCGCTCCGCACACCTCGTACACGCGCGGCTCCGCTCCGTACATCTCGTACACACGCTGCTCCGCCCCGTACATCTCGTACACGAGCGGCTCCGCTCCGTACACACGCGGCTCCACTCCGTACACCTCATACACACACGACTCTGCTCCGTACACCTCGTACACACGCGGCTCCACTCTGTAGACCTCATACACACATGGCTCTGCTCCGTACACCTCGTACACACGCGGCTCCTCTCCGTACACCTCGTACATACGCGTGGCTCCGTATACCTTGTACACACACGGCTCCGCTCCGTACACCTCGTACACATGCGGCTCCGCTCCGTACATACACGGCTCTGCTCCATACACCTCGTACACACGCGGCTCCGCTCCGTACACCTCATAGACGTGCGGCTCCGCTCCATACACCTCGTACACACGCGGCTCCGCTCCGTACACCTCGTACACAGACATCTCTGCTCCGTACACCTCGTACATAGGCGGCTCCGCTCCATACGCCTCGTACATGCGCGGCTCTGCTCCGTATACCTCGTACACACACGGCTCCGCTCCATACACACACGGCTCCGCTCCGTACACCTCGTACACACGAGGCTCCGCTCCGTACATCTCGTACACACGCGGCTTCGCTCCGTACACCTCGTACACACGCAGCTCTGCTCTGTACACCTCGTATACACGCGGCTCCGCGCCGTACATCTCGTACACACACGGCTCCGCTCCGTACATCTCGTACACACACGGCTCCGCTCCGTACATCTCGTACACACACGGCTCCACCCCGTACACCTCGTATACATGCGGCTCTGCTCCGTACACCTCGTACACATGCGGCTCTGCTCCGTACACCTCGTACACATGCGGCTCTGCTCCGTACACCTCGTACACATGCGGCTCCGCTCCGTACACCTCGTACACATGCGGCTCCGCTCCGTACACCTCGTACACATGCGGCTCCGCTCCGTACACCTCGTACACGTGCGGCTCCGCTCCGTACACCTCGTACACATGCGGCTCCGCTCCGTACACCTCGTACACGCGCGGCTCTGCTCCGTACACCTCGTACACACGCGGCTCCGCTCCGTACACCTCATACACACACGGCTCTGCTCCGTACACCTCGTACACATGCGGCTCCTCTCCGTACACCTCGTACACACGCGTGGCTCCGTACACCTTGTACACACACGGCTCCGCTCCGTACACCTCGTACACATGCGGCTCCGCTCCGTACACCTCGTACACGCGCGGCTCCGCTCCGTACACCTCGTACACGCGCGGCTCCGCTCCGTACACCTCGTACACACACGGCTCTGCTCCGTACACCTCGTACACATGCGGCTCCGTTCCATACACCTCGGACACACGCGGCTCCGCTCCGTACACCTCGTACATGCCCGGCTCTGCTCTGTACACGTGCGGCTCCGCTCCGTACACCTCGTACACACACGGCTCTGCTCCGTACACCTCGTACACATGCGGCTCCGTTCCATACACCTCGGACACACGCGGCTCCGCTCCGTACACCTCGTACATGCCCGGCTCCGCTCTGTACATGTGCGGCTCCGCTCCGTATATTTCGTACACACGCGGCTCCGCTCCGTACATCTTGTACACACACTGCTCCGCCCCGTACACCTCGCACACGCGGTTCCGCCCCGTACACCTCGCACACGCGGTTCCGCTCCGTACACCTCGTACACATGCGGATCCGCTCCGTACACCTCATACAGACGCGGCTCTGCTCCGTACACCTCGTACACACGCGGCTCTGCTCCGTACACCTCGTACACACGCGGCTCTGCTCCGTACACGTCATAGACACACGCGGTTCCGCTCCGTACACCTCGTACACACGCGGCTCCGCTCCGCACACCTCGTACACGCGCGGCTCCGCTCCGTACATCTCGTACACACGCTGCTCCGCCCCGTACACCTCGTACACACGCGGCTCCGCTCCGTACACCTCGTACACACGCAGCTATGCTCCGTACACCTCGTACACGAGCGGCTCCGCTCCGTACACACGCGGCTCCACTCCGTACACCTCATACACACACGACTCTGCTCCGTACACCTTGTACACACGCGGCTCCACTCTGTAGACCTCATACACACATGGCTCTGCTCCGTACACCTCGTACACACGCGGCTCCTCTCCGTACACCTCGTACATACGCGTGGCTCCGTATACCTTGTACACACATGGCTCCGCTCCGTACACCTCGTACACATGCGGCTCCGCTCCGTACACCTCGTACACACGCGTGGCTCCGTACACCTCGTACACATGCGGCTCCGCTCCGTACACCTCGTACACACACGGCTCTGCTCCGTACACCTTGTACACATGCGGCTCCGTTCCATACACCTCGGACACACGCGGCTCCGCTCCGTACACCTCGTACATGCCCGGCTCCGCTCTGTACAGGTGCGGCTCCGCTCTGTATATTTCGTACACACGCGGCTCCGCTCCGTACATCTTGTACACACAGCTCCGCTCCGTACACCTCGTACACATGCGGCTCTGCTCCGTACACCTCGTACACATGCGGCTCCGCTCCGTACACCTCGTACACACACGGCTCTGCTCCGTACACCTCGTACACATGCGGCTCCGTTCCGTACACCTCGGACACACGCGGCTCCGCTCCGTACACCTCGTACATGCCCGGCTCCGCTCCGTACACGCGTGGCTCCGCTCCGTATATTTCGTACACACACGTCTCTGCTCCGTACATCTCGTACACACATTGCTCCACCCCGTACACCTCGTACACACGCGGCTCCGCTCCGTACACCTCGTACATATGCGGCTCCGCTCCGTACACCTCATACAGACGCGGCTCTGCTCCGTACACCTCGTACACACGCGGCTCTGCTCCGTACACCTCGTACACACACGGCTCTGCTCCGTACACCTCACAGACACACGCGGTTCCGCTCCGTACACCTCGTACACACGCGGCTCCGCTCCGTACATCTCGTACACACGCTGCTCCGCCCTGTACATCTCGTACACACGCTGCTCCACCCCGTACTCCTCGTACACACGCGGCTCCGCTCCGTACACCTCGTACACACGCAGCTCTGCTCTGTACACCTCGTACACATGCGGCTCCGCGCTGTACATCTCGTACACACACGGCTCCGCTCCGTACATCTCGTACACACACGGCTCCACCCCGTACACCTCGTATACATGCGGCTCTGCTCCGTACACCTCGTACACATGCGGCTCTGCTCCGTACACCTCGTACACATGCGGCTCTGCTCCGTACACCTCGTACACATGCGGCTCCGCTCCGTACACCTCGTACACGTGCGGCTCCGCTCCGTACACCTCGTACACATGCGGCTCCGCTCCGTACACCTCGTACACGCGCGGCTCTGCTCCGTACACCTCGTACACACGCGGCTCCACTCCGTACACCTCATACACACACGGCTCTGCTCCGTACACCTCGTACACATGCGGCTCCTCTCCGTACACCTCGTACACACGCGTGGCTCCGTACACCTTGTACACACACGGCTCCGCTCCGTACACCTCGTACACATGCGGCTCCGCTCCGTACAACTCGTACACGCGCGGCTCCGCTCCGTACACCTCGTACACACACGGCTCTGCTCCGTACACCTCGTACACATGCGGCTCCGTTCCATACACCTCGGACACACGCGGCTCGGCTCCGTACACCTCGTACATGCCCGGCTCCGCTCTGTACACGTGCGGCTCCGCTCCGTATATTTCGTACACACGCGGCTCCGCTCCGTACATCTTGTACACACACTGCTCCGCCCCGTACACCTCGCACACACGGTTCCGCTCCGTACACCTCGTACACATGCGGATCCGCTCCGTACACCTCATACACACGCGGCTCTGCTCCGTACACCTCGTACACACGCGGCTCTGCTCCGTACACCTCGTACACACTCGGCTCGGCTCCGTACACGTCATAGACACACGCGGTTCCGCTCCGTACACCTCGTACACACGCGGCTCCGCTCCGCACACCTCGTACACGCGCGGCTCCGCTCCGTACATCTCGTACACACGCTGCTCCGCCCCGTACACCTCGTACACGAGCGGCTCCGCTCCGTACACACGCGGCTCCACTCCGTACACCTCATACACACACGACTCTGCTCCGTACACCTCGTACACACGCGGCTCCACTCTGTAGACCTCATACACACATGGCTCTGCTCCGTACACCTCGTACACACGCGGCTCCTCTCCGTACACCTCGTACATACGCGTGGCTCCGTATACCTTGTACACACACGGCTCCGCTCCGTACACCTCGTACACATGCGGCTCCGCTCCGTACACCTCGTACACACACGGCTCTGCTCCGTACACCTCGTACACATGCGGCTCCGTTCCATACACCTCGGACACACGCGGCTCCGCTCCGTACACCTCGTACATGCCTGGCTCCGCTCTGTACAGGTGCGGCTCCGCTCCGTATATTTCGTACACACGCGGCTCCGCTCCGTACATCTTGTACACACACTGCTCCGCCCCGTACACCTCGAAAACACACTGCTCCGCCCCGTACACCTCGTACACACGGCTCCGCTCCGTACACCTCGTACACATGCGGCTCTGCTCCGTACACCTCGTACACATGCGGCTCCGCTCCGTACACCTCGTACACGCGCGGCTCCGCTCCGTACACCTCGTACACGCGCGGCTCCGCTCCGTACACCTCGTACACGCGCGGCTCCACTCCGTACACCTCGTACACGCGCGGCTCTGCTCCGTACACCTTGTACACACGCGGCTCTGCTCCGTACACCTTGTACACACGCGGCTCTACTCCGTACACCTCGTACACACACGGCTCTGCTCCGTACACCTCGTACACATGCGGCTCCGTTCCGTACACCTCGGACACACGCGGCTCCGCTCCATACACCTCGTACATGCCCGGCTCCGCTCCGTACACGCGCGGCTCCGCTCCGTATATTTCGTACACGCGGCTCCGCTCCGTACATCTCGTACACACACTGCTCCGCCCCGTACACCTCGTACACACGCGGCTCCGCTCCGTACACCTCGTACATATGCGGCTCCGCTCCGTACACCTCATACAGACGCGGCTCTGCTCCGTACACCTCGCACACACGCGGCTCTGCTCCGTACACCTCGTACACACGCGGCTCTGCTCCGTACACCTCGTACACACGCGGCTCTGCTCCGTACACCTCGTACACACGCGGCTCTGCTCCGTACACCTCGTACACACGCGGCTCTGCTCCGTACACCTCGTACACACGCGGCTCTGCTCCGTACACTTCGTACCCACGCGGCTCCGCTCCGTACACGCGCGGCTCCACTCAATACACCTCGTACACACGCGGCTCCGCTCCGTACACCTCGTACACATGCGGCTTCGCTCCGTACACCTCGTACACACGACTCCGCTCCGTACACCTCGTCTACACACGGCTCCGCTCCATACACCTCGTACACATGCGGCTCCGTTCCGTACACCTCGGACACACGCGGTTCTGCTCCATACACCTCGTACATGCCCAGCTCCGCTCCATACACGCGCGGCTCCGCTCCGTACATCTCGTACACACACTGCTCTGCCTCGTACACCTCGTACACACGCGGCTCCGCTCCGTACACCTCGTACACATGCGGCTCCGCTCCGTACACCTCATACAGACGCGGCTCTGCTCCGTACACCTCGTACACACGCGGCTCTGCTCCGTACACCTCGTACACACGCGGCTCTGCTCCGTACACCTCGTACACACGCGGCTCTGCTCCGTACACCTCGTACACACGCGGCTCTGCTCCGTACACCTCGTACACACACGGCTCTGCTCCGTACACCTCGTACACATGCGGCTCCGTTCCGTACACCTCATACACACGCGGCTCTGCTCCGTACACCTCGTACACACACGGCTCTGCTCCGTACACACGCGGCTCCACTCAGTACACCTCGTACACACGCGGCTCCGCTCCGTACACCTCGTACACACGGCTCCGCTCCGTACACCTCGTACACACGCGGCTCCGCTCCGTACACCTGGTACACGCGCGGCTCCGCTCCGTACACCTCGTACACACGCGGATCCGCTCCGTACACCTCGTACACGCGCGGTTGCGCTCCGTACACCTCGTACACGTGCGGCTCCGCTCCGTACACCTCCTACACACGGCTCCGCACACCTCGTACACGCGCGGCTCCGCTCCGTACATCTCGTACACACGCTGCTCCGCCCCGTACACCTCTTACACACGCGGCTCCGCTCCGTACACCTCGTACACACGCAGCTATGCTCCGTACACCTCGTACACGCGCGGCTCCGCTCCGTACACACGCGGCTCCACTCCGTACACCTCATACACACACGGCTCTGCTCCGTACACCTCGTACACACGCGGCTCCACTCTGTAGACCTCATACACACATGGCTCTGCTCCGTACACCTCGTACACACGCGGCTCCTCTCCGTACACCTCGTACACACGCGTGGCTCCGTACACCTTGTACACACATGGCTCCGCTCCGTACACCTCGTACACATGCGGCTCCGCTCCGTACACCTCGTAGACGCGCGGCTCCGCTCCGTACACCTCGTACACACACGGCTCTGCTCCGTACACCTCGTACACATGCGGCTCCGTTCCATACACCTCGGACACACGCGGCTCCGCTCCGTACACCTCGTACATGCCCGGCTCCGCTCTGTACAGGTGCGGCTCCGCTCCGTATATTTCGTACACACGCGGCTCCGCTCCGTACATCTTGTACACACACTGCTCCGCCCCGTACACCTCGTACACACACGGCTCCGCTCCGTACACCTCGTACACGCGCGGCTCCGCTCCGTACACACGCGGCTCCGCTCCGTACACCTCGTACGCACGCGGCTCCGCTCCGTACACCTCGTACACACGCGGCTCTGCTCCGTACACCTCGTACACACACGGCTCTGCTCCGTACACCTCGTACACACGCGGCTCCGCTCCGTACACCTCGGACACACGCGGCTCCGCTCCATACACCCAGTACATGCCCGGCTCCACTCCGTACACGCGCGGCTCCGCTCCGTATATTTCGTACACACGCGGCTCCGCTCCGTACATCTCGTACACACACTGCTCCGCCCCGTACACCTCGTACACACGCGGCTCCGCTCCGTACACCTCGTACACATGCGGCTCCGCTCCGTACACCTCATACAGACGCGGCTCTGCTCCGTACACCTCGCACACACGCGGCTCTGCTCCATACACACGCGGCTCTGCTCCGTACACGTTGTACACACGCGGCTCTGCTCCGTACACCTCGTACACATGGGGCTCTGCTCCGTACACCTCGTACACACGCGGCTCTGCTCCGTACACCACGTACACACACGGCTCTGCTCCGTACACCTCGTACACACGCGGCTCCGCTCCGTACACGCGCGGCTCCACTCAGTACACCTCGTACACACGCGGCTCCGCTCCGTACACCTCGTACACATGCGGCTCCGCTCCGTACACCTCGTACACATGCGGCTCTGCTCCGTACACCTCGTACACATGCGGCTCCGCTCCGTACACCTCGTACACATGCGGCTCCGCTCCGTACACCTCGTACAAACGGCTCCGCTCCGTACACCTCGTACACATGCGGCTCCGCTCCGTACACCTCGTACACACGCGGCTCTGCTCCGTACACCCCGTACACACGCGGCTCTGCTCCGTACACCTCGTACACACGCGGCTCTGCTTCGTACACCACGTACACACGCGGTTCCGCTCCGTACACACGCGGCTCCACTCAGTACACCTCGTACACACGCGGCTCCACTCAGTACACCTCGTACACACGCGGCTCCGCTCCGTACACCTCGTACACACGGCTCCGCTCCGTACACCTCGTACACACGCGGCTCCGCTCCGTACACCTGGTACACGCGCGGCTCCGCTCCGTACACCTCGTACACACGCGGATCCACTCCGTACACCTCGTACACGCGCGGTTGCGCTCCGTACACCTCGTACACGTGCGGCTCCGCTCCGTACACCTCCTACACACGGCTCCGCTCCGCACACCTCGTACACGCGCGGCTCCGCTCCGTACATCTCGTACACACGCTGCTCCGCCCCGTACACCTCTTACACACGCGGCTCCGCTCCGTACACCTCGTACACACGCAGCTATGCTCCGTACACCTCGTACACGCGCTGCTCCGCTCCGTACACACGCGGCTCCACTCCGTACACCTCATACATACACGGCTCTGCTCCGTACACCTCGTACACACGCGGCTCCACTCTGTAGACCTCATACACACATGGCTCTGCTCCGTACACCTCGTACACACGCGGCTCCTCTCCGTACACCTCGTACACACGCGTGGCTCCGTACACCTTGTACACACATGGCTCCGCTCCGTACACCTCGTACACATGCGGCTCCGCTCCGTACACCTCGTAGACGCGCGGCTCCGCTCCGTACACCTCGTACACACGCGGCTCTGCTCCGTACACCTCGTACACATGCGGCTCCGTTCCATACACCTCGGACACACGCGGTTCCGCTCCGTACACCTCGTACATGCCCGGCTCCGCTCTGTACAGGTGCGGCTCCGCTCCGTATATTTCGTACACACGCGGCTCCGCTCCGTAAATCTTGTACACACACTGCTCCGCCCCGTACACCTCGTAAACACACTGCTCCGCCCCGTACACCTCGTACACACGGCTCCGCTCCGTACACCTCGTACACATGCGGCTCTGCTCCGTACACCTCGTACACATGCGGCTCCGCTCCGTACACCTCGTACACGCGCGGCTCCGCTCCGTACACCTCGTACACGTGCGGCTCTGCTCCGTACACCTCGTACACTCGCGGCTCTGCTCCGTACACCTCGTACACACGCGGCTCTGCTCCGTACACCTCGTACACACGCGGCTCTGCTCCGTACACCTTGTACACACGCGGCTCTGCTCCGTACACCTCGTACACACACGGCTCTGCTCCGTACACCTCGTACACATGCGGCTCCGTTCCGTATACCTCGGACACACGCGGCTCCGCTCCATACACCTCGTACATGCCCGGCTCCGCTCCGTACACGTGCGGCTCCGCTCCGTATATTTCGTACACACGCAGCTCCGCTCCGTACATCTCGTACACACGCGGCTCCGCTCCGTACACCTCGTACACATGCGGCTCCGCTCCGTACACCTCATACAGACGCGGCTCTGCTCCGTACACCTCGCACACACGCGGCTCTGCTCCGTACACCTCGTACACACGCGGCTCTGCTCCGTACACCTCGTACACACGCGGCTCTGCTCCGTACACCTCGTACACACGCGTCTCTGCTCCGTACACCTCGTACACACGCGGTTCTGCTCCGTACACCTCGTACACACACGGCTCTGCTCCGTACACCTCGTACACACGCGGCTCCGCTCCGTACTCGCGCGGCTCCACTCAATACACCTTGTACACACGCGGCTCCGCTCCGTACACCTCGTACACATGCGGCTCCGCTCCGTACACCTCGTACACACGACTCCGCTCCGTACACCTCGTATACACACGGCTCCGCTGCATACACCTCGTACACATGCGGCTCAGTTCCGTACACCTCGGACACACGCGGCTCTGCTCCATACACCTCGTACATGCCCAGCTCCGCTCCGTACACGCGCGGCTCCGCTCCGTACATCTCGTACACACACTGCTCTGCCTCGTACACATCGTACACACGCGGCTCCGCTCCGTACACCTCGTACACATGCGGCTCCGCTCCGTACACCTCATACAGACGCGGCTCTGCTCCGTACACCTCGTACACACGCGGCTCTGCTCCGTACACCTCGTACACACGCGGCTCTGCTCCGTACACCTCGTACCCACGCGGCTCCGTTCCGTACACCTCGTACCCACGCGGCTCCGTTCCGTACACCTCATACACACGCGGCTCTGCTCCGTACACCTCGTACACACGCGGCTCTGCTCCGTACACCTCATACACGCGCGGCTCCGCTAAGTACACACGCGGCTCCACTCAGTACACCTCGTACACACGCGGCTCCGCTCCGTACACCTCGTACACATGCGGCTCCGCTCCGTACACCTCGTACACACGGCTCCGCTCCGTACACCTCGTACACATACGGCTCTACTCCGTACACCTCGTACACACGCGGCTCCGCTCCGTACACCTCGTACACGAGCGGCTCCGCTCCGTACACCTCGTACACGCGCGGATCCACTCCGTACACCTCATACACGCGCGGCTCCGCTCCGTACACCTCGTACACGTGCGGCTCCGCTCCGCTCCGTACACCTCCTACACACGGCTCCGCTCTGTACACCTCGTACACACGCGGCTCCCCTCTGTACACACGTGGCTCCGCTCTGTAAACCTCGTAAACACGCGGCTCTGCTCCGTACACACGCGACTCCGCTCCGTACACCTCGTACACATGCGGCTCCGCTCCATACACCTCGTACACACGCGGCTCCGCTTCATACACACGCGGCTCCACTCCGTACACCTCGTACACACGCGGCTCCGCTCCGTACACCTCGTACACACGCTTCTCCTCTCCGTACACCTCGTATACACGCGGCTCCGCTCCGTACACCTCGTACACACGCGGCTCCGCTCCGTACACCTCGTACACACGGCTCCGCTCCGTACACCTCGTACACGCGCGGCTCCGCTCCGTACACACGCGGCTCCACTCAGTACACCTCGTACACACGCAGCTCCGCTCAGTACACCTCGTACACACGCAGCTCCGCTCCGTACACCTCGTACACACGCAGCTCTGCTCCGTACACCTCGTACACACGCGGCTCTGCTCCGTACACCTCGTACACACGCGGCTCCGCTCCGTACACCTCGTACACGCGGCTCCGCTCCGTACACCTCGTACAAACACGGCTCCGCTCCGTACACCTCGTACACGCTGCTCCGATCCGTACACCTCGTACACACGCGGCTCTGCTCCGTACACCTCATACACGCGGTTCTGCTCCGTACACCCCGTACACACGCGGCTCCGCTCCGTACACCCCGTACACACGCGGCTCTGCTCCGTACACCTCGTACACACGCGGCTCTGCTCCGTACACCACGTACACACGCGGTTCCGCTCCGTATACACGCGGCTCCACTCAGTACACCTCGTACACACGCGGCTCCGCTCCGTACACCTCGTACACATGCGGCTCCGCTCCGTAGACCCGGCTCCGCTCCGTACACCTCGTACATATGCGGCTCTGCTCCGTACACCTCGTACACACACGGCTCCGCTCCGTACACCTCGTACACGCCCGGCTCCGCTCCATACACCTCGTACACGCCCGGCTCCACTCCGTACACCTCGTACACACGGCTCCGCTCCGTACACCTCGTACACGCGCGGCTCCGCTCCGTACACACGCGGCTCCACTCAGTACACCTCGTACACACGCGGCTCCGCTCCGTACACCTCGTACGCACGCGGCTCCACTCCGTACACCTCGTACACACGCGGCTCTGCTCCGTACACCTCGTACACACACGGCTCTGCTCCGTACACCTCGTACACACGCGGCTCCGCTCCGTACACCTCGGACACACGCGGCTCCGCTCCATACACCCCGTACATGCCCGGCTCCACTCCGTACACGCGCGGCTCCGCTCCGTATATTTCGTACACACGCGGCTCCGCTCCGTACATCTCGTACACACACTGCTCCGCCCCGTACACCTCGTACACACGCGGCTCCTCTCCGTACACCTCGTACACATGCGGCTCCGCTCCGTACACCTCATACAGACGCGGCTCTGCACCGTACACCTCGCACACACGCGGCTCTGCTCCATACACACGCGGCTCTGCTCCGTACACGTTGTACACACGCGGCTCTGCTCCGTACACCTCGTACACATGGGGCTCTGCTCCGTACACCTCGTACACACGCGGCTCTGCTCCGTACACCACGTACACACACGGCTCTGCTCCGTACACCTCGTACACACGCGGCTCCGCTCCGTACACGCGCGGCTCCACTCAGTACACCTCGTACACACGCGGCTCCGCTCCGTACACCTCGTACACATGCGGCTCCGCTCCGTACACCTCGTACACATGCGGCTCTGCTCCGTACACCTCGTACACATGCGGCTCCGCTCCGTACACCTCGTACACATGCGGCTCCGCTCCGTACACCTCGTACAAACGGCTCCGCTCCGTACACCTCGTACACATGCGGCTCCGCTCCGTACACCTCGTACACACGCGGCTCTGCTCCGTACACCTCGTACACACGCGGCTCTGCTCCGTACACCTCGTACACACGCGGCTCTGCTCCGTACACCACGTACACACGCGGTTCCGCTCCGTATACACGCGGCTCCACTCAGTACACCTCGTACACACGCGGCTCCGCTCCGTACACCTCGTACACATGCGGCTCCGCTCCGTAGACCCGGCTCCGCTCCGTACACCTCGTACATATGCGGCTCTGCTCCGTACACCTCGTACACACACGGCTCCGCTCCGTACACCTTGTACACGCGCGACTCCGCTCCATACACCTCGTACACACGACTCCGCTCCGTACACCTCGTATACACACGGCTCCGCTGCATACACCTCGTACACATGCGGCTCAGTTCCGTACACCTCGGACACACGCGGCTCTGCTCCATACACCTCGTACATGCCCAGCTCCGCTCCGTACATGCGCGGCTCCGCTCCGTACATCTCGTACACACACTGCTCTGCCTCGTACACCTCGTACACACGCGGCTCCGCTCCGTACACCTCGTACACATGCGGCTCCGCTCCGTACACCTCATACAGACGCGGCTCTGCTCCGTACACCTCGTACACACGCGGCTCTGCTCCGTACACCTCGTACACACGCGGCTCTGCTCCGTACACCTCGTACCCACGCGGCTCCGTTCCGTACACCTCATACACACGCGGCTCTGCTCCGTACACCTCGTACACACGCGGCTCTGCTCCGTACACCTCGTACACACGCGGCTCTGCTCCGTACACCTCATACACGCGCGGCTCCGCTAAGTACACACGCGGCTCCACTCAGTACACCTCGTACACACGCGGCTCCGCTCCGTACACCTCGTACACATGCGGCTCCGCTCCGTACACCTCGTACACACGGCTCCGCTCCGTACACCTCGTACACATACGGCTCTACTCCGTACACCTCGTACACACGCGGCTCCGCTCCGTACACCTCGTACACGCGCGGATCCACTCCGTACACCTCATACACGCGCGGCTCCGCTCCGTACACCTCATACACGCGCGGCTCCGCTCCGCTCCGTACACCTCGTACACGTGCGGCTCCGCTCTGTACACCTCGTACACACGCGGCTCCCCTCTGTACACACGTGGCTCCGCTCTGTACACCTCGTAAACACGCGGCTCTGCTCCGTACACACGCGACTCCGCTCCGTACACCTCGTACACATGCGGCTCCGCTCCATACACCTCGTACACACGCGGCTCCGCTTCATACACACGCGGCTCCACTCCGTACACCTCGTACACACGCGGCTCCGCTCCGTACACCTCGTACACACGCTTCTCCTCTCCGTACACCTCGTATACACGCGGCTCCGCTCCGTACACCTCGTACACACGCGGCTCCGCTCCGTACACCTCGTACACACGGCTCCGCTCCGTACACCTCGTACACGCGCGGCTCCGCTCCGTACACACGCGGCTCCACTCAGTACACCTCGTACACACGCAGCTCCGCTCAGTACACCTCGTACACACGCAGCTCCGCTCCGTACACCTCGTACACACGCAGCTCTGCTCCGTACACCTCGTACACACGCGGCTCTGCTCCGTACACCTCGTACACACGCGGCTCCGCTCCGTACACCTCGTACACGCGGCTCCGCTCCGTACACCTCGTACAAACACGGCTCCGCTCCGTACACCTCGTACACGCTGCTCCGATCCGTACACCTCGTACACACGCGGCTCTGCTCCGTACACCTCGTACACGCGGTTCTGCTCCGTACACCTCGTACACACGCGGCTCCGCTCCGTACACCCCGTACACACGCGGCTCTGCTCCGTACACCCCGTACACACGCGGCTCTGCTCCGTACACCTCGTACACACGCGGCTCTGCTTCGTACACCACGTACACACGCGGTTCCGCTCCGTATACACGCGGCTCCACTCAGTACACCTCGTACACACGCGGCTCCGCTCCGTACACCTCGTACACATGCGGCTCCGCTCCGTAGACCCGGCTCCGCTCCGTACACCTCGTACATATGCGGCTCTGCTCCGTACACCTCGTACACACACGGCTCCGCTCCGTACACCTCGTACACGCCCGGCTCCGCTCCATACACCTCGTACACGCCCGGCTCCACTCCGTACACCTCGTACACGCGCGGCTCCGCTCCGTACACCTCGTACACACGGCTCCGCTCCGTACACCTCGTACACACGGCTCCGCTCCGTACACCTCGTACACGCGCGGCTCCGCTCCGTACACACGCGGCTCCACTCAGTACACCTCGTACACACGCGGCTCCGCTCCGTACACCTCGTACGCACGCGGCTCCGCTCCGTACACCTCGTACGCACGCGGCTCCGCTCCGTACACCTCGTACACATGCGGCTCCGCTCCGTACACCTCGTACACACGCGGCTCTGCTCCGTACACCTCGTACACACACGGCTCTGCTCCGTACACCTCGTACACATGCGGCTCCGTTCCGTACACCTCGGACACACGCGGCTCCGCTCCATACACCCCGTACATGCCCGGCTCCACTCCATACACGCGCGGCTCCGCTCCGTATATTTCGTACACACGCGGCTCCGCTCCGTACATCTCGTACACACACTGCTCCGCCCCGTACACCTCGTACACACGCGGCTCCGCTCCGTACACCTCGTACACATGCGGCTCCGCTCCGTACACCTCATACAGACGCGGCTCTGCACCGTACACCTCGCACACACGCGGCTCTGCTCCATACACACGCGGCTCTGCTCCGTACACCTCGTACACACGGGGCTCTGCTCCGTACACCTCGTACACACGCGGCTCTGCTCCGTACACCACGTACACACACGGCTCTGCTCCGTACACCTCGTACACACGCGGCTCCGCTCCGTACACGCGCGGCTCCACTCAGTACACCTCGTACACATGCGGCTCTGCTCCGTACACCTCGTACACATGCGGCTCTGCTCCGTACACCTCGTACACATGCGGCTCCGCTCCGTACACCTCGTACACATGCGGCTCCGCTCCGTACACCTCGTACAAACGGCTCCGCTCCGTACACCTCGTACACATGCGGCTCCGCTCCGTACACCTCGTACACACGCGGCTCTGCTCCGTACACCCCGTACACACGCGGCTCTGCTCCGTACACCTCGTACACACGCGGCTCTGCTCCGTACACCACGTACACACGCGGTTCCGCTCCGTATACACGCGGCTCCACTCAGTACACCTCGTACACACGCGGCTCCGCTCCGTACACCTCGTACACATGCGGCTCCGCTCCGTAGACCCGGCTCCGCTCCGTACACCTCGTACATATGCGGCTCTGCTCCGTACACCTCGTACACACACGGCTCCGCTCCGTACACCTTGTACACGCGCGACTCCGCTCCATACACCTCGTACACGCCCGGCTCCGCTCCATACACCTCGTACACGCCCGGCTCCACTCCGTACACCTCGTACACGCGCGGCTCCGCTCCGTACACCTCGTACACGCGCGGCTCCGCTCCGTACACACGCGGCTCCACTCAGTACACCTCGTACACACACGGCTCCGCTCTGTACAGGTGCGGCTCCGCTCCGTATATTTCGTACACACGCGGCTCCGCTCCGTACATCTTGTACACACACTGCTCCGCCCCGTACACCTCGTAAACACACTGCTCCGCCCCGTACACCTCGTACACACGGCTCCGCTCCGTACACCTCGTACACATGCGGCTCTGCTCCGTACACCCCGTACACATGCGGCTCCGCTCCGTACACCTCGTACACGCGCGGCTCCGCTCCGTACATCTCGTACACGTGCGGCTCTGCTCCGTACACCTCGTACACACGCGGCTCTGCTCCGTACACCTCGTACACACGCGGCTCTGCTCCCTACACCTCGTACACACGCGGCTCTGCTCCGTACACCTTGTACACACGCGGCTCTGCTCCGTACACCTCGTACACACACGGCTCTGCTCCGTACACCTCGTACACATGCGGCTCCGTTCCGTATACCTCGGACACACGCGGCTCCGCTCCATACACCTCGTACATGCCCGGCTCCGCTCCGTACACGTGCGGCTCCGCTCCGTATATTTCGTACACACGCAGCTCCGCTCCGTACATCTCGTACACACGCGGCTCCGCTCCGTACACCTCGTACACACGCGGCTCCGCTCCGTACACCTCGTACACATGCGGCTCCGCTCCATACACCTCATACAGACGCGGCTCTGCTCCGTACACCTCGCACACACGCGGCTCTGCTCCGTACACCTCGTACACACGCGGCTCTGCTCCGTACACCTCGTACACACGCGTCTCTGCTCCGTACACCTCGTACACACGCGGTTCTGCTCCGTACACCTCGTACACACACGGCTCTGCTCCGTACACCTCGTACACACGCGGCTCCGCTCCGTACTCGCGCGGCTCCACTCAATACACCTTGTACACACGCGGCTCCGCTCCGTACACCTCGTACACATGCAGCTCCGCTCCATACACCTCGTACACACGACTCCGCTCCGTACACCTCGTATACACACGGCTCCGCTGCATACACCTCGTACACATGCGGCTCAGTTCCGTACACCTCGGACACACGCGGCTCTGCTCCATACACCTCGTACATGCCCAGCTCCGCTCCGTACATGCGCGGCTCCGCTCCGTACATCTCGTACACACACTGCTCTGCCTCGTACACCTCGTACACACGCGGCTCCGCTCCGTACACCTCGTACACATGCGGCTCCGCTCCGTACACCTCATACAGACGCGGCTCTGCTCCGTACACCTCGTACACACGCGGCTCTGCTCCGTACACCTCGTACACACGCGGCTCTGCTCCGTACACCTCGTACCCACGCGGCTCCGTTCCGTACACCTCATACACACGCGGCTCTGCTCCGTACACCTCGTACACACGCGGCTCTACTCCGTACACCTCGTACACACGCGGCTCTGCTCCGTACACCTCATACACGCGCGGCTCCGCTAAGTACACACGTGGCTCCACTCAGTACACCTCGTACACACGCGGCTCCGCTCCGTACACCTCGTACACATGCGGCTCCGCTCCGTACACCTCGTACACAAGGCTCCGCTCCGTACACCTCGTACACATACGGCTCTACTCCGTACACCTCGTACACACGCGGCTCCGCTCCGTACACCTCGTACACGCGCGGATCCACTCCGTACACCTCATACACGCGCGGCTCCGCTCCGTACACCTCGTACACGTGCGGCTCCGCTCCGCTCCGTACACCTCCTACACACGGCTCCGCTCTGTACACCTCGTACACACGCGGCTCCCCTCTGTACACACGTGGCTCCGCTCTGTACACCTCGTAAACACGCGGCTCTGCTCCGTACACACGCGACTCCGCTCCGTACACCTCGTACACATGCGGCTCCGCTCCATACACCTCGTACACACGCGGCTCCGCTTCATACACACGCGGCTCCACTCCGTACACCTCGTACACACGCGGCTCCGCTCCGTACACCTCGTACACACGCTTCTCCTCTCCGTACACCTCGTATACACGCGGCTCCGCTCCGTACACCTCGTACACACGCGGCTCCGCTCCGTACACCTCGTACACACGGCTCCGCTCCGTACACCTCGTACACGCGCGGCTCCGCTCCGTACACACGCGGCTCCACTCAGTACACCTCGTACACACGCAGCTCCGCTCAGTACACCTCGTACACACGCAGCTCCGCTCCGTACACCTCGTACACACGCAGCTCTGCTCCGTACACCTCGTACACACGCGGCTCTGCTCCGTACACCTCGTACACACGCGGCTCCGCTCCGTACACCTCGTACACGCGGCTCCGCTCCGTACACCTCGTACAAACACGGCTCCGCTCCGTACACCTCGTACACGCTGCTCCGATCCGTACACCTCGTACACGCGGTTCTGCTCCGTACACCCCGTACACACGCGGCTCCGCTCCGTACACCCCGTACACACGCGGCTCTGCTCCGTACACCCCGTACACACGCGGCTCTGCTCCGTACACCTCGTACACACGCGGCTCTGCTTCGTACACCACGTACACACGCGGTTCCGCTCCGTATACACGCGGCTCCACTCAGTACACCTCGTACACACGTGGCTCCGCTCCGTACACCTCGTACACATGCGGCTCCGCTCCGTAGACCCGGCTCCGCTCCGTACACCTCGTACATATGCGGCTCTGCTCCGTACACCTCGTACACACACGGCTCCGCTCCGTACACCTCGTACACGCCCGGCTCCGCTCCATACACCTCGTACACGCCCGGCTCCACTCCGTACACCTCGTACACGCGCGGCTCCGCTCCGTACACCTCGTACACACGGCTCCGCTCCGTACACCTCGTACACGCGCGGCTCCGCTCCGTACACACGCGGCTCCACTCAGTACACCTCGTACACACGCGGCTCCGCTCCGTACACCTCGTACGCACGCGGCTCCGCTCCGTACACCTCGTACGCACGCGGCTCCACTCCGTACACCTCGTACACATGCGGCTCCGCTCCGTACACCTCGTACACACGCGGCTCTGCTCCGTACACCTCGTACACACACGGCTCTGCTCCGTACACCTCGTACACATGCGGCTCCGTTCCGTACACCTCGGACACACGCGGCTCCGCTCCATACACCCCGTACATGCCCGGCTCCACTCCGTACACGCGCGGCTCCGCTCCGTATATTTCGTACACACGCGGCTCCGCTCCGTACATCTCGTACACACACTGCTCCGCCCCGTACACCTCGTACACACGCGGCTCCGCTCCGTACACCTCGTACACATGCGGCTCCGCTCCGTACACCTCATACAGACGCGGCTCTGCACCGTACACCTCGCACACACGCGGCTCTGCTCCATACACACGCGGCTCTGCTCCGTACACGTCGTACACACGCGGCTCTGCTCCGTACACCTCGTACACACGGGGCTCTGCTCCGTACACCTCGTACACACGCGGCTCTGCTCCGTACACCACGTACACACACGGCTCTGCTCCGTACACCTCGTACACACGCGGCTCCGCTCCGTACACGCGCGGCTCCACTCAGTACACCTCGTACACATGCGGCTCCGCTCCGTACACCTCGTACACATGCGGCTCTGCTCCGTACACCTCGTACACATGCGGCTCCGCTCCGTACACCTCGTACACATGCGGCTCCGCTCCGTACACCTCGTACAAACGGCTCCGCTCCGTACACCTCGTACACATGCGGCTCCGCTCCGTACACCTCGTACACACGCGGCTCTGCTCCGTACACCCCGTACACACGCGGCTCTGCTCCGTACACCTCGTACACACGCGGCTCTGCTCCGTACACCACGTACACACGCGGTTCCGCTCCGTATACACGCGGCTCCACTCAGTACACCTCGTACACACGCGGCTCCGCTCCGTACACCTCGTACACATGCGGCTCCGCTCCGTAGACCCGGCTCCGCTCCGTACACCTCGTACATATGCGGCTCTGCTCCGTACACCTCGTACACACACGGCTCCGCTCCGTACACCTTGTACACGCGCGACTCCGCTCCGTACACCTCGTACACGCCCGGCTCCGCTCCATACACCTCGTACACGCCCGGCTCCACTCCGTACACCTCGTACACGCGCGGCTCCGCTCCGTACACCTCGTACACACGGCTCCGCTCCGTACACCTCGTACACACGCGGCTCCGCTCCGTACACCTCGTACACGCGCGGCTCCGCTCCGTACACCTCGTACACGCGCGGATCCACTCCGTACACCTCATACACGCGCGGCTCCGCTCCGTACACCTCGTACACGTGCGGCTCCGCTCCGTACACCTCCTACACACGGCTCCGCTCTGTACACCTCGTACACACGCGGCTCCCCTCTGTACACACGTGGCTCCGCTCTGTACACCTCGTAAACACGCGGCTCTGCTCCGTACACACGCGACTCCGCTCCGTACACCTCAGACACATGCGGCTCCGCTCCATACACCTCGTACACACGCGGCTCCGCTTCATACACACGCGGCTCCACTCCGTACACCTCGTACACACGCGGCTCCGCTCCGTACACCTCGTACACACGCTTCTCCTCTCCGTACACCTCGTATACACGCGGCTCCGCTCCGTACACCTCGTACACACGCGGCTCCGCTCCGTACACCTCGTACACACGGCTCCGCTCCGTACACCTCGTACACGCGCGGCTCCTCTCCGTACACACGCGGCTCCACTCAGTACACCTCGTACACACGCAGCTCCGCTCAGTACACCTCGTACACACGCAGCTCCGCTCCGTACACCTCGTACACACGCAGCTCTGCTCCGTACACCTCGTACACACGCGGCTCTGCTCCGTACACCTCGTACACACGCGGCTCCGCTCCGTACACCTCGTACACGCGGCTCCGCTCCGTACACCTCGTACACGCGGCTCCGCTCCGTACACCTCGTACAAACACGGCTCCGCTCCGTACACCTCGTACACGCTGCTCCGATCCGTACACCTCGTACACACGCGGCTCTGCTCCGTACACCTCGTACACGCGGTTCTGCTCCGTACACCTCGTACACACGCGGCTCCGCTTCGTTCACCTCGTACACACGCGGCTCTGCTCCGTACACCTCGTACACACGCGGCTCTGCTCCGTACACCACGTACACACGCGGTTCCGCTCCGTATACACGCGGCTCCACTCAGTACACCTCGTACACACGCGGCTCCGCTCCATACACCTCGTACACATGCGGCTCCGCTCCGTAGACCCGGCTCCGCTCCGTACACCTCGTACATATGCGGCTCTGCTCCGTACACCTCGTACACACACGGCTCCGCTCCGTACACCTTGTACACGCCCGGCTCCGCTCCGTACACCTCGTACACGCCCGGCTCCGCTCCATACACCTCGTACACGCCCGGCTCCACTCCGTACACCTCGTACACGCGCGGCTCCGCTCCGTACACCTCGTACACACGGCTCCGCTCCGTACACCTCGTACACGCGCGGCTCCGCTCCGTACACACGCGGCTCCACTCAGTACACCTCGTACACACGCGGCTCCGCTCCGTACACCTCGTACACACGCGGCTCCGCTCCGTACACCTCGTACACATGCGGCTCCGTTCCGTACACCTCGGACACACGCGGCTCCGCTCCATACACCCCGTACATGCCCGGCTCCACTCCGTACACGCGCGGCTCCGCTCCGTATATTTCGTACACACGCGGCTCCGCTCCGTACATCTCGTACACACACTGCTCCGCCCCGTACACCTCGTACACACGCGGCTCCGCTCCGTACACCTCGTACACATGCGGCTCCGCTCCGTACACCTCATACAGACGCGGCTCTGCACCGTACACTTCGAACACACGCGGCTCTGCTCCATACACACGCGGCTCTGCTCCGTACACGTCGTACACACGCGGCTCTGCTCCGTACACCTCGTACACACGCGGCTCTGCTCCGTACACCTCGTACACACGCGGCTCTGCTCCGTACACCACGTACACACACGGCTCTGCTCCGTACACCTCGTACACACGCGGCTCCGCTCCGTACACGCGCAGCTCCACTCAGTACACCTCGTACACACGCGGCTCCGCTCCGTACACCTCGTACACATGCGGCTCCGCTCCGTACACCTCGTACACATGCGGCTCCGCTCCGTACACCTCGTACACATGCGGCTCCGCTCCGTACACCTCGTACACATGCGGCTCCGCTCCGTACACCTCGTACAAACGGCTCCGCTCCGTACACCTCGTACACATGCGGCTCCGCTCCGTACACCTCGTACACATGCGGCTGCGCTCCGTACACCTCGTACACATGCGGCTCCGCTCCGTACACCTCGCACAGACGCGGCTCCGCTCCGTACACCTCGCACACACGCGGCTCTGCTCCGTACACCTCGTACACATGCGGCTCTGCTCCGTACACCTCGTACACATGCGGCTCCGTTCCGTACACCTCGTACACACGCGGCTCCGCTCCGTACACCTCGTACACGTGCGGCTCCGCTCCGTACACCTCGTACACGCGCGGCTCCGCTCCGTACACCTCGTACACACGCGGCTCCGCTCCGTACACCTCGTACACGCGCGGCTCCGCTCCGTACACCTCGTACACGCGCGGCTCCGCTCCGTACACCTCGTACACGTGCGGCTCCGCTCCGTACACCTCCTACACACGGCTCCGCTCTGTACACCTCGTACACACGCGGCTCCCCTCTCTACACACGTGGCTCCGCTCTGTACACCTCGTAAACACACGGCTCTGCTCCGTACACACGCGACTCCGCTCCGTACACCTCGTACACATGCGGCTCCGCTCCATACACCTCGTACACACGCGGCTCCGCTTCATACACACGCGGCTCCGCTCCGTACACCTCGTACACACGCGGCTCCGCTCCGTACACCTCGTACACACGCTTCTCCTCTCCGTACACCTCGTATACACGCGGCTCCGCTCCGTACACCTCGTACACACGCGGCTCCGCTCCGTACACCTCGTACACACGGCTCCGCTCCGTACACCTCGTACACGCGCGGCTCCGCTCCGTACACACGCGGCTCCACTCAGTACACCTCGTACACACGCCGCTCCGCTCAGTACACCTCGTACACACGCAGCTCCGCTCCGTACACCTCGTACACACGCAGCTCTGCTCCGTACACCTCGTACACACGCGGCTCTGCTCCGTACACCTCGTACACACGCGGCTCTGCTCCGTACACCGTACACACGCGGCTCCGCTCCGTACACCTCGTACACGCGGCTCCGCTCCGTACACCTCGTACAAACACGGCTCCGCTCCGTACACCTCGTACACGCTGCTCCGATCCGTACACCTCGTACACACGCGGCTCTGCTCCGTACACCTCGTACACGCGGTTCTGCTCCGTACACCTCGTACACACGCGGCTCCGCTCCGTACACCTCGTACACACGCGGCTCTGCTCCGTACACCCCGTACACACGCGGCTCTGCTCCGTACACCTCCTACACACGCGGCTCTGCTCCTTACACCACGTACACACGCGGCTCTGCTCCGTACACCTCGTACACACGCGGCTCCGCTCCGTACACCTCGTACACACGCGGCTCCGCTCCGTACACCTCGTACACATGCGGCTCCGCTCCGTACACCTCGTACACACGCGGCTCTGCACCGTACACCTCGTACACACACGGCTCTACTCCGTACACCTCGTACACATGCGGCTCCGTTCCGTACACCTCGGACACACGCGGCTCCGCTCCATACACCCCGTACATGCCCGGCTCCACTCCGTACACGCGCGGCTCCGCTCCGTATATTTCGTACACACGCGGCTCCGCTCCGTACATCTCGTACACACACTGCTCCGCCCCGTACACCTCGTACACACGCGGCTCCGCTCCGTACACCTCGTACACATGCGGCTCCGCTCCGTACACCTCATACAGACGCGGCTCTGCACCGTACACCTCGCACACACGCGGCTCTGCTCCATACACACGCGGCTCTGCTCCGTACACGTCGTACACACGCGGCTCTGCTCCGTACACGTCGTACACACGCGGCTCTGCTCCGTACACCTCGTACACACGCGGCTCTGCTCCGTACACCACGTACACACACGGCTCTGCTCCGTACACCTCGTACACACGCGGCTCCGCTCCGTACACGCGCGGCTCCACTCAGTACACCTCGTACACACGCGGCTCCGCTCAGTACACCTCGTACACACGCGGCTCCGCTCCGTACACCTCGTACACATGCGGCTCCGTTCCGTACACCTCGTACACATGCGGCTCCGCTCCGTACACCTCGTACAAACGGCTCCGCTCCGTACACCTCGTACACATGCGGTTCCGCTCCGTACACCTCGTACACACGGCTCCGCTCCGTACACCTCGTACACATGCGGCTGCGCTCCGTACACCTCGTACACGCGCGGCTCCGCTCCGTACACCTCGTACACATGCGGCTCCGCTCCGTACACCTCGTACACATGCGGCTGCGCTCCGTACACCTCGTACACATGCGGCTCCGCTCCGTACACCTCATACAGACGCGGCTCCGCTCCGTACACCTCGCACACACGCGGCTCTGCTCCGTACACCTCGTACACATGCGGCTCTGCTCCGTACACCTCGTACACATGCGGCTCCGTTCCGTACACCTCGTACACGCGCGGCTCCGCTCCGTACACCTCGTACACACGCGGCTCCGCTCCGTACACCTCGTACACGCGCGGCTCCGCTCCCTACACCTCGTACAGATGCGGCTCCGCTTCGTACACCTCGTACACACGCGGCTCCGCTCCGTACACCTCGTACACGCGCGGATCCACTCCGTACACCTCGTACACGCGCGGCTCCGCTCCGTACAACTCGTACACGTGCGGCTCCGCTCCGTACACCTCCTACACACGGCTCCGCTCTGTACACCTCGTACACACGCGGCTCCCCTCTGTACACACGTGGCTCCGCTCTGTACACCTCGTAAACACACGGCTCTGCTCCGTACACACGCGGCTCCGCTCCGTACACCTCGTACACATGCGGCTCCGCTCCATACACCTCGTACACACGCGGCTCCGCTCCATACACCTCGTACACACGCGGCTCCGCTCCGTACACCTCGTACACACGCGGCTCCGCTCCGTACACCTCGTACACACGCTTCTCCTCTCCGTACACCTCGTATACACGCGGCTCCGCTCCGTACACCTCGTACACACGCGGCTCCGCTCCGTACACCTCGTACACACGGCTCCGCTCCGTACACCTCGTACACGCGCGGCTCCGCTCCATACACACGCGGCTCCACTCAGTACACCTCGTACACACGCCGCTCCGCTCAGTACACCTCGTACACACGCAGCTCCACTCCATACACCTCGTACACACGCAGCTCTGCTCCGTACACCTCGTACACACGCGGCTCTGCTCCGTACACCTCGTACACACGCGGCTCTGCTCCGTACACCTCGTACACACGCGGCTCCGCTCCGTACACCTCGTACACGCGGCTCCGCTCCGTACACCTCGTACAAACACGGCTCCGCTCCGTACACCTCGTACACGCTGCTCCGATCCGTACACCTCGTACACACGCGGCTCTGCTCCGTACACCTCGTACACGCGGTTCTGCTCCGTACACCTCGTACACACGCGGCTCCGCTCCGTACACCTCGTACACACGCGGCTCTGCTCCGTACACCCCGTACACACGCGGCTCTGCTCCGTACACCTCCTACACACGCGGCTCTGCTCCTTACACCACGTACACACGCGGCTCTGCTCCGTACACACGCGGCTCCACTCAGTACACCTCGTACACACGCGGCTCCGCTCCGTGCACCTCGTACACACGCGGCTCCGCTCCGTACACCTCGTACACATGCGGCTCCGCTCCGTACACCTCGTACACACGCGGCTCTGCACCGTACACCTCGTACACACACGGCTCTGCTCCGTACACCTCGTACACATGCGGCTCCGTTCCGTACACCTCGGACACACGCGGCTCCGCTCCATACACCCCGTACATGCCCGGCTCCACTCCGTACACGCGCGGCTCCGCTCCGTATATTTCGTACACACGCGGCTCCGCTCCGTACATCTCGTACACACACTGCTCCGCCCCGTACACCTCGTACACACGCGGCTCCGCTCCGTACACCTCGTACACACGCGGCTCCGCTCCGTACACCTCGTACACATGCGGCTCCGCTCCGTACACCTCATACAGACGCGGCTCTGCACCGTACACCTCGCACACACGCGGCTCTGCTCCATACACACGCGGTTCTGCTCCGTACACGTCTTACACACGCGGCTCTGCTCCGTACACCTCGTACACACGCGGCTCTGCTCCGTACACCTCGTACACACGCGGCTCTGCTCCGTACACCACGTACACACACGGCTCTGCTCCGTACACCTCGTACACACGCGGCTCCGCTCCGTACACGCGCGGCTCCACTCAGTACACCTCGTACACACGCGGCTCCGCTCAGTACACCTCGTACACACGCGGCTCCGCTCCGTACACCTCGTACACATGCGGCTCCGTTCCGTACACCTCGTACACATGCGGCTCCGCTCCGTACACCTCGTACAAACGGCTCCGCTCCGTACACCTCGTACACATGCGGTTCCGCTCCGTACACCTCGTACACACGGCTCCGCTCCGTACACCTCGTACACATGCGGCTGCGCTCCGTACACCTCGTACACGCGCGGGTCTGCTCCGTACACCTCGTACACGCGCGGCTCCGTACACCTCGTACACGCGCGGCTCTGCTCCGTACACCTCGTACACGCGCGGCTCCGTACACCTCGTACACATGCGGCTCCGCTCCGTACACCTCATACAGACGCGGCTCCGCTCCGTACACCTCGTACACATGCGGCTCTGCTCCGTACACCTCGTACACATGCGGCTCTGCTCCGTACACCTCGTACACATGCGGCTCCGCTCCGTACAACTCGTACACATGCGGCTCCGCTCCGTACACCTCGTACACGCGCGGCTCCGCTCCGTACACCTCGTACACATGCGGCTCCGCTCCGTAGACCCGGCTCCGCTCCGTACACCTCGTACATATGCGGCTCTGCTCCGTACACCTCGTACACACACGGCTCCGCTCCGTACACCATGTACACGCGCGACTCCGCTCCGTACACCTTGTACACGCGCGACTCCGCTCCGTACACCTTGTACACGCGCGACTCCGCTCCATACACCTCGTACACGCCCGGCTCCGCTCCGTACACCTCGTACACGCGCAGCTCCGCTCCGTACACCTCGTACACACGGCTCCGCTCCGTACACCTCGTACACACGGCTCCGCTCCGTACACCTCGTACACACGCGGCTCTACTCCGTACACCTCGTACACACACGGCTCTGCTCCGTACACCTCGTACACATGCGGCTCCGTTCCGTACACCTCGGACACACGCGGCTCCGCTCCATACACCCCGTACATGCCCGGCTCCACTCCGTATATTTCGTACACGCGCGGCTCCGCTCCGTACATCTCGTACACACACTGCTCCGCCCCGTACACCTCGTACACACGCGGCTCCGCTCCGTACACCTCATACAGACGCGGCTCTGCACCGTACACCTCGCACACACGCGGCTCTGCTCCATACACACGCGGCTCTGCTCCGTACACGTCGTACACACGCGGCTCTGCTCCGTACACCTCGTACACACGCGGCTCTGCTCCGTACACCTCGTACACACGCGGCTCTGCTCCGTACACCACGTACACACACGGCTCTGCTCCGTACACCTCGTACACACGCGGCTCCGCTCCGTACACGCGCGGCTCCACTCAGTACACCTCGTACACACGCGGCTCCGCTCCGTACACCTCGTACACATGCGGCTCCGCTCCGTACACCTCGTACACATGCGGCTCTGCTCCGTACACCTCGTACACATGCGGCTCCGTTCCGTACACCTCGTACACATGCGGCTCCGCTCCGTACACCTCGTACAAACGGCTCCGCTCCGTACACCTCGTACACATGCGGTTCCGCTCCGTACACCTCGTACACACGGCTCCGCTCCGTACACCTCGTACACATGCGGCTGCGCTCCGTACACCTCGTACACGCGCGGCTCCGCTCCGTACACCTCGTACACGCGCGGCTCCGTACACCTCGTACACATGCGGCTCCGCTCCGTACACCTCATACAGACGCGGCTCCGCTCCGTACACCTCGCACACACGCGGCTCTGCTCCGTACACCTCGTACACATGCCGCTCTGCTCCGTACACCTCGTACACATGCGGCTCTGCTCCGTACACCTCGTACACATGCGGCTCCGCTCCGTACACCTCGTACACATGCGGCTCCGCTCCGTACACCTCGTACACGCGCGGCTCCGCTCCGTACACCTCGTACACGCGCGGCTCCGCTCCGTATACCTCGTACACGCGCGGCTCCGCTCCGTACACCTCGTACACGCGCGGCTCCGCTCCGTACACCTCGTACAGATTCAGCTCCGCTCCGTACACCTCGTACACACGGCTCCGCTCCGTACCCCTCGTACACATGCGGCTCTGCTCCGTACACCTCGTACACGCGCGGCTCCGCTCCGTACACCTCGTACACGCGCGGCTCCGCTCCGTACACCTCGTACACGCGCGGCTCCGCTCCGTACACCTCGTACACGCGCGGCTCCGCTCCGTACACCTCGTACACGCGCGGCTCCGCTCCGTACACCTCGTACACGCGCGGCTCCGCTCCGTACACCTCGTACACGCGCGGCTCCGCTCCGTACACCTCGTACACGCGCGGCTCCGCTCCGTACACCTCGTACACGCGCGGCTCCGCTCCGTACACCTCGTACACGCGCGGCTCTGCTCCGTACACCTCGTACACGTGCGGCTCTGCTCCGTACACCTCGTACACGCACGGCTCTGCTCCGTACACCTCGTACACGCGCGGCTCCGCTCCGTACACCTCGTACACACTGCTCCGCTCCGTACACCTCGTACACACGGCTCCGCTCCGTACACCTCGTACACACGTCTCCGCTCCGTACACCTCGAACACACCCGGCTCTGCTCCGTACACCTAGCACACACGCGGCTCTGCTCCGTACACCTCGTACACACGCGGCTCTGCTTCGTACACCTCGTACACACGCGGCTCCGCTCCGTACACCTCGTACACACGCGGCTCTGCTCCGTACACCTCGTACACACGGCTCCGCTCCGTACACCTCGTACATGCGCGGCTCCGCTCCGTACACACGCGGCTCCACTCAGTACACCTCGTACACACGCGGCTCCGCTCCGTACACCTCGTACACACGGCTCCGCACCGTACACCTCGTACACATGCGGCTCTGCTCCGTACACCTCGTACACATGCGGCTCCGCTCCGTACACCTCGTACACATGCGGCTCCGCTCCGTACACCTCGTACACGCGCGGCTCCGCTCCGTACACCTCGTACACGCGGGGCTCTGCTCCGTACACCTCGTACACACGCGGCTCTGCTCCGTACACCTCGTACACACGCGGCTCTGCTCCGCACACCTCGTACACACACGGCTCTGCTCCGTACACCTCGTACACACGCGGCTCCGCTCCGTACACCTCGTACACAAGCGGCTCCGCTCCGTACACACGCGGCTCCACTCAGTACACCTCGTACACATGCGGCTCCGCTCAGTACACCTCGTACACACGCGGTTCCACTCAGTACACCTCGTACACACGCGGCTCCGCTCCGTACACCTCGTACACACGCGGCTGCGCTCCGTACACCTCGTACACACGGCTCCGCTCCGTACACCTCGTACACATGCGGCTCTGCTCCGTACACCTCGTACACATGCGGCTCCGCTCCGTACACCTCGTACACGTGCGGCTCCGCTCCGTACACCTCGTACACGCGCGGCTCCGCTCCGTACACCTCGTACACGCGCGGCTCTGCTCCGTACACCTCGTACACACGCGGCTCTGCTCCGCACACCTCGTACACACACGGCTCTGCTCCGTACACCTCGTACACACGCGGCTCCGCTCCATACACATGCGGCTCCACTCCGTACACCTCGTACATGCGCGGCTCCGCTCCGTACACACGCGGCTCCACTCAGTACACCTCGTACACATGCGGCTCCGCTCAGTACACCTCATACACACGCGGCTCCGCTCCGTACACCTCGTACACACGCGGCTCTGCTCTGTACACCTCGTACACACGCGGCTCCGCTCCGTACACCTCATACACGCGGCTCCGCTCCGTACACCTCGTACAAACAAGGCTCCGCTCAGTACACCTCGTACACGCGCGGCTCCGCTCCGTACACCTCGTACACATGCGGCTCCGCTCCGTACACCTCATACAGACGCGGCTCCGCTCCGTACACCTCGCACACACGCGGCTCTGCTCCGTACACCTCGCACACACGCGGCTCTGCTCCGTACACCTCGTACACACGCGGCTCTGCTCCGTACACCTCGTACACACGCGGCTCTGCTCCGTACACCTCGTACACACGCGGCTCTGCTCCGTACACCTCGTACACACGCGGCTCTGCTCCGTACACCTCGTACACACGCGGCTCTGCTCCGTACACCTCGTACACATGCGGCTCTGCTCCGTACACCTCGTACACACGCGGCTCTGCTCCGTACACCTCGTACACACGCGGCTCCGCTCCGTACACACGCGGCTCCGCTCCGTACACACGCGGCTCCGCTCCGTACACACGCGGCTCCGCTCCGTACACACGCGGCTCCGCTCCGTACACACGCGGCTCCGCTCAGTACACCTTGTACACGCAGCTCCGATCCGTACACCTCGTACATATGCGGCTCTGCTCCGTACACCTCGTACACACACGGCTCCGCTCTGTACACCTCGTACACACACGGCTACGCTCCGTACGCCTCGTACACGCGCGGCTCCGCTCCGAGTACACCTCGTACACACACGGCTCCGCTCCGTACGGCTCGTACACGCGCGGCTCCGCTCCGTACGCCTCGTACACGCGAGGCTCCGCTCCGTACACCTCGTACACGCGCGGCTCCGCTCCGTACACCTCGTACACGCGCGGCTCCGCTCCGTACACCTCGTACACGCGCGGCTATGCTCCGTACACCTCGTACACGCGCGGCTCCGCTCCGTACACCTCATACACACGGCTCCGCTCTGTACACCTCGTACACACACGGCTACGCTCCGTACGCTTCGTACACGCGCGGCTCCGCTCCGCGTACACCTCGTACACACACGGCTCCGCTCCGTACGCCTCGTACACGCGCGGCTCCGCTCCGTACACCTCCTACACGTGCGGCTCTGTTCCGTACACCTCGCACACACGCGGCTCTGCTCCGTACACCTTGTACACACGCGGCTCTGCTCCGTACACCTCGTATACACGCGGCTCTGCTCCGTACACCTCGTACACACGCGGCTCCGCTCCGTACACACGCGGCTCCGCTCCGTACACACGCGGCTCCGCTCAGTACACCTTGTACACACGCGGCTCCGCTCCGTACACCTCGTACACATGCGGCTCCGCTCCGTACACCTCGTACACATGCGGCTCCGCTCCGTACACCTTGTACACACGACTCCGCTCCGTACACCTCGTACACATGCGGCTCTGCTCCGTCACCTCGTTCACATGCGGCTCCGCTCCGTACACCTCGTACACGCGCGGTTCCGCTCCGTACACCTAGTACATGCGCGGCTCCGCTCAGTACACCTCGTACACGCGCGGCTCCGCTCCGTACACCTCGTACACGCGCGGCTCCGCTCCGTACACCTCATACAGACGCGGCTCCGCTCCGCACACCTCGCACACACGCGGCTCTGCTCCGTACACCTCGTACACACGCGGCTCTGCTCCGTACACCTCGTACACACGCGGCTCCGCTCCGTACACCTCGTACACACGCAGCTCCGCTCCGTACACCTCGTACACACGGCTCCGCTCCGTACACCTCGTACACATGCGGCTCCGCTCCGTACACCTCGTACACATGCGGCTCCGCTCCGTACACCTCGTACACGCGCGGCTCCGCTCCGTACACCTCGTACACATGCGGCTCCGCTCCATACACCTCGTACAGACGCGGCTCTGCTCCGTACACCTCATACACGCGCGGCTCTGCTCCGTATACCTCATACACGCGCGGCTCTGCTCCGTATACCTCATACACGCGCGGCTCTGCTCCGTATACCTCGTACACGCGCGGCTCTGCTCCGTACACCTCGTACACACACGGCTCTGCTCCGTACACCTCGTACACACGCGGCTCCGCTCTGTACACCTCGTACACACGCGGCTCCGCTCCGTACACCTCGTACAAACAAGGCTCCGCTCCGTATACCTCGTACACGCGGCTCCGATCCGTACACCTCGTACACACGCGGCTCTGCTCCGTACATCTCGTACACGCGGCTCCGCTCCGTACACCTCGTACACGCGCGGCTCCGCTCAAAAACGCCTCGTACACGCGCGGCTCCGCTCCGTACACCTCGTACACGCGCGGCTCCGCTCCGTACACCTCGTACACGCGCGGCTCCGCTCTGTACACACGCGGCTCCGCTCAGTACACCTTGTACACATGCGGCTCCACTCAGTACACCTCGTACACACGCGGCTCCGCTCCGTACACCTCGTACACACGCGGCTCCGCTCCGTACACCTCGTACACACGGCTCCGCACCGTACACATGCGGCTCCGCTCCGTACACCTCGTACACGCGCGGCTCCGCTCCGTACACCTCGTACACGCGCGGCTCCGCTCCGTACACCTCGTACACGCGCGGCTCCGCTCCGTACGCCTCGTACACGCGCGGCTCCGCTCCGTACGCCTCGTACACGCGCGGCTCTGCTCCGTACGCCTCGTACACGCGCGGCTCTGCTCCGTACGCCTCGTACACACGCGGCTCTGCTCCGTACACCTCGTACACACACGGCTCTGCTCCGCACACCTCGTACACACACGGCTCTGCTCCGTACACCTCGTACACACGCGGCTCCGCTCCATACACACGCGGCTCCACTCAGTACACCTCGTACACACGCGGCTCCGCTCCGTACACCTCGTACACACGGCTCCGCACCGTACACATGCGGCTCTGCTCCGCACACCTCGCACACACGCGGCTCTGCTCCGTACACCTCGTACACACGCGGCTCTGCTCCGTACACCTCGTACACACTCGGCTCTGCTCCGTACACCTCGAACACACGCGGCTCTGCTCCGTACACCTCGTACACACGCGGCTCTGCTCCGTACACCTCGTACACACGCGGCTCTGCTCCGTACACCACGTACACACACGGCTCTGCTCCGTACACCTCGTACACACGCGGCTCCGCTCCGTACACGCGCGGCTCCACTCAGTACACCTCGTACACATGCGGCTCCGCTCCGTACACCTCGTACACACGGCTCCGCTCCGTACACCTCGTACACATGCGGCTCCGCTCCGTACACCTCGTACACATGCGGCTCCGCTCCGTACACCTCGTACACGCGCGGCTCCGCTCCGTACACCTCGTACACATGCGGCTCCGCTCCGTACACCTCGTACACATGTGGCTCCGCTCCGTACACCTCATACAGACGCGGCTCCGCTCCATACACCTCGTACACGCACGGCTCTGCTCCGTACATCTCGTACACGCTGCTCCGCTCCGTACACCTCGTACACGCGCGGCTCCGCTCCGTACACCTCGTACACGTGCGGCTCCGCTCCGTACACCTCCTACACACGGCTCCGCTCTGTACACCTCGCACACGCGCGGCTCCGCTCCGTACACCTCGCACACGCGCGGCTCCGCTCCGTACACCTCGTACACGCGCTGCTCTGCTCCGTACACCTCGTAGACACGCGGCTCTGCTCCGTACACCTCGCACACGCGCGGCTCAGCTCCGTACACCTCGTACACGCGCGGCTCTGCTCCGTACACCTCGTACACGCGCGGCTCTGCTCCGTACACCTCGTAGACACGCGGCTCTGCTCCGTACACCTCGTACACGCGCGGCTCTGCTCCGTACACCTAGTACACGCGCGGCTCAGCTCCGTACGCCTCTTACACACGCGGCTCTGCTCCGTACACCTCGCACACACGCGGCTCTGCTCCGTACACCTCGCACACACGCGGCTCTGCTCCGTACACCTCGTACACACTCGGCTCTGCTACATCCCCCCTGTAAACCCCTCCTGACCCCACACATAACCTTCAGCTCATCCAGCACCATGACAACAAGCACAGCAGAGTCCTGCATCCGCTGAGGCCCTTGATCATGTGACCCCTGACTCCTCCCCTCCTGTGACCTCATCACAGCTCCTGTGCGCACAGAGCAGCCATATATGTGGTGGCGTCTCTGCAGGTGGAGGTATGTGGAGACCCCATTACTGGGCGCAGGGGGCATAACCCCTTCAGCACCGAGACTCTTTTGGGGTCTTGTGTTGCCCCTTTATAACAATCATAAGGTTTTTGTTCTGTTTCCTGTAATAGATACATACGACCCAACTATGGAGACAGGAAGGGAGGAAACGTATTGTTCTCATAGTACAGGACCCCTTTACTGGCCCCACAGTGTAATGCCCCCATTATGCCCCTTATGCAGTATGTAAGATGCCCCCACAGTGTAATGCCCCCATTATGCCCCTTATGCAAGATGTATGATGCCCCCACACAGTGTAATGCCCCTTATGCAGTATGTATGATGCCCCCCACAGTGTAATGCCCCCATTATGCCCCTTATGCAGTATGTATGATGCCCCCACACAGTGTAATGCCCCCATTATGCCCCTTATGCAGTATGTAAGATGCCCCCACAGTGTAATGACCCCATTATGCCCCTTATGCGGTATGTAAGATGCCCCCACAGTGTAATGCCCCCATTATGCCCCTTATGCAGTATGTATGATGCCCCCACACAGTGTAATGCCCCCATTATGCCCCTTATGCAGGATGTATGATGCCCCAGTGTAATGCCCCCATTATGCCCCTTATGCAGGATGTATGATGCCCCAGTGTAATGCCCCCATTATGCCCCTTATGCAGGATGTATGATGCCCCAGTGTAATGCCCCTATTATGCCCCTTATACAGGATGTATGATGCCCCACACAGTGTAATGCCCCCATTATGCCCCTTATGCAGTATGTATGATGCCCCCACACAGTGTAATGCCCCCATTATGCCCCTTATGCAGTATGTATGATGCCCCCCACACAGTGTACTGCCCCCATTATGCCCCTTATGCAGGATGTATGATGCCCCCACACAGTGTAATGTTCCCCCATTATGCCCCTTATGTAGGATGTATGATGCCCCCATTATGCCCCTTATGGAGGATGTATGATGCCCCCATACAGTGTAATGCCCCCATTATGCCCCTTATGCAGGATGTATGATGCCCCCACAGTGTAATGCCCCCATTATGCCCCTTATGCAGGATGTATGATGCCCCCACACAGTGTAATGCCCCCATTATGCTCCTTATGCAGGATGTATGATGCCCCAGTGTAATGCCCCCATTATGCCCCTTATACAGGATGTATGATGCCCCACACAGTGTAATGCCCCCATTATGCCCCTTATGCAGGATGTATGATGCCCCCACACAGTGTAATGCCCCCATTATGCCCCTTATGCAGTATGTATGATGCCCCCCACACAGTGTACTGCCCCCATTATGCCCCTTATGCAGGATGTATGATGCCCCCACACAGTGTAATGTTCCCCCATTATGCCCCTTATGTAGGATGTATGATGCCCCCATTATGCCCCTTATGGAGGATGTATGATGCCCCCATACAGTGTAATGCCCCCATTATGCCCCTTATGCAGGATGTATGATGCCCCCACAGTGTAATGCCCCCATTATGCCCCTTATGCAGGATGTATGATGCCCCCACACAGTGTAATGCCCCCATTATGCTCCTTATGCAGGATGTATGATGCCCCAGTGTAATGCCCCCATTATGCCCCTTATACAGGATGTATGATGCCCCACACAGTGTAATGCCCCCATTATGCCCCTTATGCAGGATGTATGATGCCCCCACACAGTGTAATGTCCCCATTATGCCCCTTATGCAGAATGTACGATGCCCCCCACAGTGTAATGCCCCCATTATGCCCTTTATGCAGTATGTATGATGCCCCCCACAGTGTAATGCCCCCATTTTGCCCCTTATTCAGTATGTATGATGCCCCCACACAGTGTAATGCCCCCATTATGCCCCTTATGCAGTATGTATGATGCCCCCCACACAGTGTACTGCCCCCATTATGCCCCTTATGCAGGATGTATGATGCCCCCACACAGTGTAATGTTCCCCCATTATGCCCCTTATGTAGGATGTATGATGCCCCCACAGTGTAATGCCCCCATTATGCCCCTTATGGAGGATGTATGATGCCCCCAAACAGTGTAATGCCCCCATTATGCCCCTTATGCAGGATGTATGATGCCCCCACAGTGTAATGCCCCCATTATGCCCCTTATGCAGGATGTATGATGCCCCCACACAGTGTAATGCCCCCATTATGCTCCTTATGCAGGATGTATGATGCCCCAGTGTAATGCCCCCATTATGCCCCTTATACAGGATGTATGATGCCCCACACAGTGTAATGCCCCCATTATGCCCCTTATGCAGGATGTATGATGCCCCAGTGTAATGCCCCCATTATGCCCCTTATACAGGATGTATGATGCCCCACACAGTGTAATGCCCCCATTATGCCCCTTATGCAGGATGTATGATGCCCCCACACAGTGTAATGTCCCCATTATGCCCCTTATGCAGTATGTACGATGCCCCCCACAGTGTAATGCCCCCATTATGCCCCTTATGCAGTATGTATGATGCCCCCCACAGTGTAATGCCCCCATTTTGCCCCTTATGCAGTATGTATGATGCCCCCACACAGTGTAATGCCCCCATTATGCCCCTTATGCAGTATGTATGATGCCCCCCACACAGTGTACTGCCCCCATTATGCCCCTTATGCAGGATGTATGATGCCCCCACACAGTGTAATGTTCCCCCATTATGCCCCTTATGTAGGATGTATGATGCCCCCACAGTGTAATGCCCCCATTATGCCCCTTATGGAGGATGTATGATGCCCCCACACAGTGTAATGCCCCCATTATGCCCCTTATGCAGGATGTATGATGCCCCCACAGTGTAATGCCCCCATTATGCCCCTTATGCAGGATGTATGATGCCCCCACACAGTGTAATGCCCCCATTATGCTCCTTATGCAGGATGTATGATGCCCCCACACAGTGTAATGCCCCCATTATCCCCCTTATGCAGGATGTATGATGCCCCTACACAGTGTAATGTTCCCATAGTATCGCCTGAGGTCCTGAAGTTGGAATAATCCCTCTAGAGTTGGCTTTCCCTTTGCCTGCTCCCCTACATGTAGACCCTCGAGCATGTATACATGCATGTAGGGGAGCAGACCTTATTAGATATCGAGGCTTTGTACAGTAATATACAGTATGAGGACGGTATCAGAGGAGTAAGACATTTCTTGAAATCCAGATCAATAGAGTGTAGCAGACATAATGACTTCATGGAGGATCTTCTAAAATTCACTCTTACTCATAACTTCTTTCTTTTTGACGGGAAGTACTTCCACCAGCTCAGGGGTACTGCGATGGGGAGCCTCTGTGCCCCCTCATATGCTAACTTATCCCTGGACTGGTGGGAGGAATCCACAATATTCAGTAATGGTCATAAGTGATGGCATCCATATATTGGGGTATGGTACAAATATATTGATGACATTTTTATCATCTGGTCGGGGACGAGTGAACAATCTTTTGAATTTGTCAGGGAACTCAACATCAATAGAGTGGGCCTTAGATTTACATCTGAATTTAATTATAATAATAATTTTTATAGCGCCAACATATTCCACAGCACTTTACAATTTTAGGGGGGACTTACACAGGTATTGTCTGTGTAAGTCCCCCCTAAAATTGTAAAGTGCTGTGGAATATGTTGGCGCTATAAAAATTATTATTATAATTAAAGACTTTACAGAATTAAAGACTTTACAGAATAAGCATAACTCAGATATTAAAAGGAGTGAGGGCCCTGCTCACAAGCTTACAGTCTATAAGGAAATAGGGGAGACACAAAAGGTAAAATGTACATATATTGTATAATACAGCCTTAATATACTAAATAGGGTAAGTACATAACACTACATGAACTGATCGCCAGCCAGTATGTGTACAGTACAGACAGAGGCTATGCAGTGCATGGATGGTATGAGCATGATTTTGAAGAAAATTTTAATATGGGCCAAAACTGGGACAGTTAGATAAGTATGTTGAGGTGATAGGCCAGTCTAAATAAATGGGTTTTTACGGCACGCTTAAAACTGTGGGTATTGGGAATTAATCAAATTGTCCTGGGTAGTGCATTCCAAAGAATTGGTGCAGCATGCGAGAAATCTTGGAGACGGGAGTGGGAGATTCGGATTACGGAGGATTTTAGTTTTAAGTCATTAGCAGAACGAAGGGCACTGGTAGGGTGGTAGACTGAGACGAGGGAGGAGATGTAGAGTGGTGCTGAATCGTGGATAGCTTTGTGGGTAAGAGCAATAAGTTTATATTGAACTCTGTATTGGATGAGCAATCAGTGCAATGACTGGCACAGGGAAGAGACATCGTTGTATCGGTAGGTGAGACCGATAAGTAAAGAGTTGCAATAGTCCAGACGAGAATGAGTAAGAGCTACAGTAAGAGTCAAAGGAAAGAAAATTTCTAATTCTAGAGATGTTTTTGAGGTATAGAAGACACGAGCGAGCAAGTGATTTGATGTGAGGAGTGAAGGAAAAATCTGAATCAAGTATGACCCCAAGACAGCGGGCATGTTGCTGGCGAGTAATGATGGAGCCACAAACAGAAATGGCAATATCGGGCACAGGTAGGTTAGTGGAGGGAGGAAATAAGAGGAGTCCAGTTTTTGACAGATTCAATTTTAGATAGAGGGAGGGCATAGTGTTAGAGACAGCGGAAAGACAATCACTGGTATTTTGTAATAATGCAGGAGTGATGTCCAGAGAAGAGGTGTCTAATTAGGTGTCATCAGCATAGAGATGGTACTGAAAACCGAATTTGCTGATTGTTTGTCCAATAGAAGCGGTGTATAAGTAGAAAAGAAGGGCGTCTAGGACTGATCCTTGAGGAACCCCGAGAATAAGGGGAAGGGGAGAAGAAGAGAAGCCAACAAAAGACACAGTGAAGGAGCGGTCAGAGAGGTAGATCCACAGTGTCGAATGCTGCAGAGAGATCCAGGAGAATCAGCAGGGAGTAGTGACCATTAGATTTTACTGTTAGTTGATCATTAGAAACTTTAGTGAGTGCAGTTTCAGTAGAATGTTAGTTATCTGAGAGATAGCGGATTAGACAGGAGTGGACCACTTGTTCGAGTAGTTTAGAGATAAAGGGAAGATTGGAAACAGGTCTGTAGTTAGCAGCACAGTTCTCGTCGAGGGATGTTTTTTTAAGTAATGGATGTATGCTGACGTGTTTAAAAAAGGAGGGAAAAATAATAGATGAAAGGTAGAGGTTTAATATTTTAGTTAGGTGAGTAGTGACAGCTGGAGAAAGGGACTGAAGGAGATGTGAGGGAATAGGGTCACTGGTGCAGGTGGTAGAGCGAGATGAAGAAAGGAGCCTTTTCACTTCTTCTTTCGTGACTGGTTTGAAGTCAGAAAATTAGCAAGATGCAGTGTGGGAGGGAGGAGTATGCATAACATTTGGGGATTGAGAGAAAATTTCCTATCGGATATGGTCAATTTTTTCTTTTAAATAATTGGCCAGATCGTTAGTGCTGAGGTTGATGTTTGAGGCCTGTGCTGTTTGATTAAGGAGAGAGTGAAAAGTGTCAAACAGGTGTTTAGGATTATTGGACCATGAGATGACGAGGTTGTTAAAGTAGGTTTGTTTGGAGAGGTGAAGGGCGGAGTTATAGGTTTTAAGCATAAATTTATAATGGAGGAAATCTTCGGCCAGATTAGATTTTGTCCACAGCCGTTCGGCACACCTGGAGCACCACTGGAGAAAGTGTATTTGCAGTGTGTTCCAGGGTTGTCGCCGTCTGTGCCGAGTTGTTCTCTGTGTAGGAGGTGCGGCTTCATCCAGGGCGCATTGCAATGTTTTGTTATAATGCTTCAGTGCAAAGTCAGGGCATGAGAGGGAGGAGATTGGGGCCAATGATGATTGCAACATTTTCATAAATTTCTGGGTGTTAATGGCATGTATATTTCTATAAGTGTGGAAAGTGGGGGTGTCTTGAGCAGGGTGACAGTTCTTGACAGAGAATGAAAGAAGGTTGTGATCAGAGAGTGGAAGAGGAGAGTTAGTAAAATCATGTATTGAACAGAGCCGGGCGAAGATCAGGTCAAAGAATATTTCCATCTTTATGTGTAGGAGAATTAGTAAGCTGTGAAAAATGGTCTTATCCATCAGCTTATCTTTTTCTCATTCAGATCTCTAAAATACCGGATCCTCTCAGTGAAGATCATCTATATAAGAAAATTTTCCTGATTTATCCAGGAAAATGATGGACAAGATGGCGGAGAGGATATTACACCTCGCCCTAGAGATCCTCTTCCGTCTTACTGGAGAGGTGAGAGATTCTGATGACGTCACATTACATAATTCTTATCTATGGGAATAACAGATGGACAGAACTGGAGAGGTGAGGACTCTGGAAATGTCTGGAGGGAGATTTATTAATGTGTCTCTCCATAACCAGGATTACACAGTAGTGAAGAAGACCTCTAGTGAGCGCTGTCAGGACCCTGTGTCTGAGGAATGGGGAATACCCCTGAGCCCAATCACAGGGCCTCCACCTCACCCTCTGATACATGAGGACATCAATGACCAGACGATCCTAGAACTCACCTACAAGATGATTGAGCTGCTGACTGGAGAGGTGACACTGCTGGGAATGCTGGGATATTATACAGTAATGCTATGAAGGGATCTGGGGGATGACGGTATCATTGTATGTGTCAGGTTCCTATAAGATGTCAGGATGTCGCTGTCTATTTCTCCATGGAGGAGTGGGAGTATTTAGAAGGACACAAAGATCTGTACAAGGACGTCATGATGGAGGTTCCCCAGCCCTTCACATCACCAGGTAATAGACAGGACTAAATACACACGGCCTATAATTATCTGTATGTAAAAAATGAATTCAGTCCTTGTATGTGTTTCCTCCAGATCTATCCAGTAAGAGGACAACACCAGAGAGATGTCCCCATCCTCTTCTTCCACAGGACTGTAAACAAGAAGATACCAATGTTCTTCAGGTAGATGGAGAGAAGATGTCATGAGATTTCCCCTATGATGTGTAGACGGCTGTAAAGGTCCTGTCTTCAGTCTTGTTTTATCCACCATTATTATGTTTTAAATTTGTGTTATGAGAACGGTGGAGATAACAGGATTAGAGCTGATCATAGATGTGACTTCTTCATCTGTCTTTGACTTTTATAATATTTGTTTCAGGGTGAAGATCTGACCCATATTAATACTACAGAGACATATGTGAGGGGTGATGAGCGGTGTAAAGAGGAGATTCCTACATATGACTACCCAGGTGAGTAGTAACCACTAAATGCAGAGAAGTCACAGATTCTTCTCAGTCACTGGCTGTGGCTGCTTTATCGGTGATGTAGTCCAGCCATATCACAATCGTGTGATCACCATTTTGCCGCTAGACCACAACATTCTCCTCCGTCCGAAAATATTCAGATTACTTTGTGTAATTGTGAAAGCCCTTTTCTGTAGCACTTACAACCTGGAGGATCCACCTACCCCCTGGGATTAGGAGACGCTGACCGTTACCTGCCCAGATCTGTAAACTACAAAGCCAAATGACAGCGTACGTAGAATGTGCTGACTAGTGAGAAAATCCCTTGAAGAAAAATATAATGATGGGCCTGTAAGAGAAAGCGGAGGGTAATGATGGTGTTGGCTTCCTAGATCCCTGATATCTTATTGGATGAATCTACCTTCTGTGCTGCTGAATGTGCTCATATGGTCCCTACAAGACCAGGTCCAGTCTTTTTGGCCAAACTTCACTTTTATGATCGACAACATTAAATGTGCAGTGAGGCCAAGTGTGAATTTCTGTACAATAACAGCAGAGTTTCCCTTTATCCTGACTTCATTTTATTTTAAAACCAACTAACTTCAAACTGGATTGTGATAAACTATACAGAAAACATTACACCTGTGCCATGATATATCTCTAAGCTGAGCGTGGCTGATGGCTGTAATATACATTTATTCACGCCTGCAGGAGATGTGTTGGCTCCAGCCCTGGTTTCATGGATTCACTCCACATCATAAATAGTATTGAGCAAATTTGTTCGGCATTTCAAATTCAGGTTCGTGTTCGGGGTTCCGGCTTGTTCAAGCCAAATGGTCCACCATAAATGAGTGCTACTCCAGTTTAGTGTTGGATTTCTCCCTTCATACATATGTTGTTGTTGGGGATGTTACATGTTTTTATATTCTTTTTTTTACAAATTCCCTCTCTATGATAGTTTCATTGTGGTTGGATCAGCCGGCCTCACTTATGTGACTCTATAACTCCCTGGTAGTTTTTCAAAAAGATCTCCATTGCCTCTTCCAAATGCCCGAGATCTACATTTAAGACACCTCAGCTCTGCAGTATTATAAAAAAGTTCACTTTAAATGTCTAATATTTCTTCTTGACACTCATCTGACAGAAAATATTGGTTCTTATGATAGTTTAGATTGCCAAGAGCCACCGAGCCCCATACTCCAATTACCCCAGAGAGGTTTCACCACTAGTTACTCATTTTTCTCTGATGAAGACTGTTCAGTTTGATCATTTCAGACGATGTTTTATTGTCTATAGTCACAGTTTTTGACTTCAGTAATCCTCTGCTTTAACCCCTTCCCGCAGTTTTATGTTTCTAATCAGGCCCCATTTTTCAAATCTGACGTGTGTCACTTTATGTGGTGATAACTTTGGAATTCTTCACAAAGGATAATAGGAAACAAATGGACCTTACAAATTATTTTCCAACTTCTTTTGACTCTGACAATCCCCTATATACGGTTGTACACTACTGTCTGGGCACATGGCAGGTTAAGAAGGGAAGGAGCGCCATTTAGTTATTAGGAATGCTCAAAAGATGGCTACCACGAACAGGCTTATAACTATCTACCCTGTTTACAGATTTCACAAATTACTTTGATCATCACCCTTTAACCCCTCTACATGGATCTGAACCTACACAGAGACCCCTAGGCTTGGGCCACGGTGTTACCTGCTATTCTTTGGAGTGAGATGGAAAGAAGAATAGTCAGGTAGCCGGGTCAGAACCAGGAGGGCAGAGAAAATACAAAATCAGAAGACACGAGTAGTCAGTAAACGGGCCGAGGTCACAACAGGAAACAAATCCACAAGCCGGGAGCTGAGCACAGAGGACTGAACCAGAGGAGAACAAGGCTGTATCTGGCAGCTTCCAGCAATATGCTTCCAGCTTTAGTAGGGTGCGATGCTTTCCAAATTGCTGAAGAAGGGAGCAGATTACTCCAGCTGGACTGCACACACCCATACTGCCAGACTGGATGGTACTACTGGTCCCAGCAACCCTAATCTTAGTGGCTGGACAGAGCCTGTACCTTTTACTCCATATTTGGGAGGCAGAATAAACAAACAGGTGAACACCACGCTCCACTGCTTCATCCTATGAGGTTTTCTATTAGATGGTCATTGTCCAGTGAATTTTTTTTTTATATAACTTGCCTTTTTTACAGACAATTTAAGTAGAAATGTTCAAAAATATAAAATCCAAGGATTCTTTATTAAAAAATAATAATTGTTTTTATTCTTGGCAGATGTCTGTACCAGGAGATCAGAGAGACAGCTGACATCTTCAGTTTTTAAATCAGATAATTTTCAGATCCCCCAGGATACAATTGAAGTGAATGCCATTACTCCAGATTTACCATCATCCCTTCACAGCAAAGATCTGTCATCTGATCCTTTGAAACACGTCCTGTCTTCTGATTCATTACCGACTACTAAGGAAAATCAAAGTCACAAAATAAGCATTAAAAAACAAACTGCTCCTAAAGCAAAGAAGCCATTTTCACATTCAGAATATAGAAATAGTTTTCCTCTCAAAAAGTCTTTTCTTAAACATCAAAAAATTCACACAGCGAAGAATAGATTTTCTTGCTCCAAGTGTGGGAGATGGTTTAATCAGAAATCAAGTCTTGTTAGGCACCAGATAACTCACACAGGAGAGAAGCCATTTTCCTGTTCAGAATGTGGGAATTTTTTTACAGAGAAATCAAATCTTATCGCACACCAGAGAACCCACACAGAGGAGAATCCTTTTTCATGTTCAGATTGTGGAAAAAGTTTTGTACAGAAATCAAATCTTAAGATACATCAGAGAACTCACACAGGGGAGAAGCCATTTTCATGTTCAGAATGTGGGAAATGTTTTACAGAGAAATCAAATCTTATCAAACATGTGAGAACGCACACAGAGGAGAAGCCTTTTCCATGTTCAGAATGTGGAAAATGTTTTGCAAAGAAATCAAATCTTATCAAACATGTGAGAACGCACACAGAGGAGAAGCCTTTTCCATGTTCAGAATGTGGAAAATGTTTTACAGAGAAATCAACTCTTATCAACCATCAGAGAACACACACAGGAGAGAAGCCGTTTCCATGTTCAGAATGTGGGAAATATTTTACAGCGAAATCAAATCTTATCAAACATCACAAAACTCACACAGTTGAGAAGCCTTTTTCATGTTCAGAATGTGGGAAATGTTTTGCAGAGAAATATACTCTTATCAACCATCAGAGAACACACACAGGAGAGAAGCCGTTTCCATGTTCAGAATGTGGGAAATATTTTACAGCGAAATCAAATCTTATCAAACATCACAAAACTCACACAGTTGAGAAGCCTTTTTCATGTTCAGAATGTGGGAAATGTTTTGCAGAGAAATATACTCTTATCAACCATCAGAGAACACACACAGGGGAGAAGCCTTTTCCATGTTCAGAATGTGGAAAATGTTATAACCATAAATCTAGTTTTCTTAAGCACCAGAGAACCCACACAGTGGAGAAGCCATTTTCATGTTCAGATTGTGGGAAATGTTTTGTACAAAAATCATGTCTTAATATACATCAGAGAACTCACACAGGGGAGAAGCCATTTTCATGTTCAGAATGTGGGAAATGTTTTACAGAGAAATCAACTCTTATCATCCATCAGAGAACCCACACAGGGGCAAAGCCTTTTTCATGTGCAGATTGTGGGAAATGTTTTGGACAGAAATCACATCTTAGTAAACATCAGAGAATTCACACAGGGAAGAAGCCTTTTTCATGTTGAAAATGTGGGAAATGTTTTAAACAGAAAGCGCATCTTGATAACCACCGGAGAACCCACACAGGGGAGAATGCCGCAACTACACCCAACTAGTCTCTGTACAGACAAGAAAGGCCCTAGCTGTACAACTAAAAACGCCACCACAGACCTAACTCCCTAATAAGTCGTTGAGGAGTTTCTCATACCTCCTGAGGAACCAGAGGGGAGGCTGCAACAAGGGGAAAGGAAAGTATGAAGTAAAATACGAAAACCCTGAATGACAAGCAAAAACACATTCATATAGGGCAAAGAAGGCAAGCTAAGAAGAACCAAAAATAAAAGGAACAAGTATAATCTCCCAGAAACCTAACATTGTTAGACTTAAAAGGTACTGGGAGGAAAAGCACACTGACTGGGAGGATAGTTTCACCTTTGTGGTGAAACTTATAAAATTCATCCTCACCTGTATATGTAAACCTGTCCGTTTATAATGACCACTGACAAGATAAAGATTCCCAACTTACATGAGGATTACAAGATCCCAGGTACTTTCAGCTGCATTAAATCTAATGTAATGTACTTAATTATATGTACCAATTGTCCAACTGGGGGTCTGTATGTAGGGGAGACAGGGCAAAAACTTAAAACAAGGATGAATTCTCATCGCCACACAAAAAAGAAAAAAAGAATAGATCTACTTGTGGCCACACATTTTTACGGCCACAACTGCTTATCCTTTTCCGAAACTGATAGTTCTGCTTAACATCACTTGTCTTATCTATTGCATTATTCCTGTGCCCTGTTGTGTATAAATATGTGACTCTTCAGATTTTGTGTTATACTATGTCTCATGAAGAGACATGAGTAGTCTAGAAAGCTTATTGACTAATGGCTAACTCAAAAGATTGTATCAACCACTGAGGACTCTCAAATTTTAATATTTTTCTCCATACAGCAATTTTAAGATCTCTCCACAAGTGTTCAATGGGATTTAGATCCAGACTCATTGCTGGTCAGAACTCTCCAGCACTTTGTTTCCATCTATTTTCTAGGTGCTTCTTGAAGTATGTTTGGGCTCATTGTCATGCTGGAAGACCCATGACCTAGGACTAGTGTTGAGCGAGTGTGTTTTGTTTCGAGTATTTACAGCTGCTCAGTGTTATGTTTGAATCACTCCCGTGTGCATGATTTGCGACTGTTTGGCAGCTTTATTACATGTGAGGAATGTGTAAGAAATAGACATTCCTCACATGTAATAAAGCTGTCAAACAGTTGCAAATCATGCACATGGGAGTGATTCAAACATATCACTGAGCAGCTGTAAATACTCGGAGCTCGGCCCAAGCATACTCGGCGAAAGGGTTAATAGAACATACTCGCTCAACACTACCTAGGATGCAAACCCAGCTTTCTGACACTAGGCACTATATTGTGACCCAAAATCCTTTGCTAATCTTCAGATTTCATGATGCCTTGCACACAGTCGGAGGCAGCAAAGCAACCCCAAACCACCTTTGAACCGCCACCATATTTGACTGTATGGGTTGTAAATTTATTCTTTATGCTGTGTACCTTGGGCAAAGGAACATGTGGATCTCTAAAGATGGACTTATAACCTTGAAATTGTTGAGAACCAAAATTGTTGATAAATATCAAGTCCTCAGACAGTTCTCTTCTCCTTTTTCTGTTTTCTCCATGCTTAGTGTGCCACACATTTTCACACAATGCAAATATTGAATCAACTTCTCCCTTTTTTATCTGGTTTTAGGTGTAATTTTCATATTGCCCACACCTGTTACTTGCCAAAATTGCATTTGACTAGGGGGTGCCGAAGCGGAAAACAACGATCACATGGCCAATGATGTAGAAAACATGTATAAACTTTATTCAAAAAGATTTTTTACATAAAGAATAGAGCAGAGTGTCTAAGGAGACAAATCGGTGCCAAATCACCATACAAAACATTAAAACATAGATAAAAACAAGCAGGTAACACATAGGATGCAGGTATCTCGTCTCACAACTCCCTTCCTCCCCATTGTCAAATGTTTAATGAGACTATAACGCATGTGAAGGGACAACATGAAAACAACCGTCTATATGCTATAAATAGCTATATCTCAAAGATAGATATCCTTTCCCTTAGTATCTCACACGGTCAAAATCCAGCATAGTTACCTGAGTGGGAGACTGGGAACCTGCACGATGCGTGCTTCCCCAAAATTGCGTTTGAACAAGCTTCACATGCTTGAAACAAAGTTGTTTACCCACAATTTTGGCAAGGTGCCAACAATTTTGTCCGAACTATTTTGTGTGAAATTATGTTCAAGTTGCCTTTTTTTTCTCTGTTTTCTTGTGTTGTTCCAATGCATGCAAAGGAAATAAACGTGTATAACAAAACTTGTAATTGCAATAATTTTCTGAGAGAATGACTTCATTTTCTGGAACAATTTCAACACTTTTGACCATAACTTGTTTTTGTTGCCTTTTGAATTTGTTGCAGCATATCATCCTCTTCATGTTCAGCTGTATTAGGAGGCTTGTAGCAAAGTCCAATTAGCAGCTTTGCATTATTGCCATCTCCATACCCATACTGATTTTACATCAGGGATGGAAAGCTCAAAACATGCAGAGGGCCAAAATGAAAAACTTTGACAAAGTCGTGGGCCGACCAGTATACAGTATAATGAGCCCCACATAGTCCTCCATACAGAATAATGGCCCCACATAGTCCTCCATACAGAATAATGGGCCCCACATAGTCCTCCATACAGTATAATGGGCCCCACATAGTCCTCCATACAGTATAATGGGCCCCACATAGTGCTCCATACAGTATAATGGGCCCCACATAGTCCTCCATACAGTATAATGGGCCCCACATAGTCCTCCATACATAAGAAACAAGAGGGAAAAACTTCAAGTCAGAGTCCCATCTAATAGTGAAAAAATGACATTTTATTAATTATAATTTATACAGGAAAAAAATATGAATCACAGAGACAGTTAATAGTAAAACAATGGAGGAGCACTAATGAGGAGCATGAGACAAATTAACATGATTCTTTTCTGATGTAAATACATAATTGGGCTGCCAAAAAAATAAGAATATATTGTTAAAATGCAGTGAAGCATTCAATAAAAGTGCAGGTGCTTATGAGGCAGGTCAGAAGTAGTTGCTATATAAGAGGTTAGTCATACCGCTGTCTATATATAGGTACTAATATAGATAGCTCATACCGGGGATAGCAGATCTTTATAAGTGGTATCAGTGCCCTGACCCCTTAGGCTACAGAGTAAAAGTATATCCTAATACATATTAAAGCCTAGAAAATGCACCTAAGTAGGAAAAAAGATTAAAGAACGGCAGCGAAAAGATTGTAGCATAAATCTTATAGAATACTTACAGCCACAGTGGATGTGAACACGCTCCTCAATGGCACTCACCCTAATGCGCGTTTCGGCACGGCTGCCTTCGTCAGGGGGTGGCGTCAATGAAGGTGGGTAGGGTTTAGAAACCCTTGAGCCAATAGAAAAGGGGGTGTGTAGTCTCCGCCAATGGGTGTGGGGAGGGTGTGGCATGACACATGGCAATCACCGATACACCGCCGCATCCACGGCAACCGCGTCATGTGAGCACATATTGATACAGCCAGTGAGGACACCACAGAGAACAGTGAAGCCGTGCGTACCGCCCAGTCCACAGATATATAGTCAAATACAACCGGAGAGAAAAAGAAAATAATAGCATATCCCAAATGTATGTATGTGTGTGTGTGTGTGTATATATATATATATATACAGTACAGACCAAAAGTTTGGACACATGTTCTCATTTAAAGATTTTTCTGTGTTTTCATGACTATGAAAATTGTACATTCATACTGAAGGCATCAAAACTATGAATTAACACATGTGGAATTATATACTTAACAAAAAAGTGTGAAACCACTGAAAATATGTCTTATATTCTAGGTTCTTCAAAGTAGCCACCTTTTGCTTTGATGACTGCTTTGCACACTCTTGGCATTCTCTTGATGAGCTTAAAGAGGTAGTCACCGGAAATGGTCTTCCAACAATCTTGAAGGAGTTCCCAGAGATGCTTAGCACTTGTTGGCCCTTTTGCCTTCACTCTGCGGTCCAGCTCACCCCAAACCATCTCTATTGGGTTCAGGTCTAGTGACTGTGGAGGCCAGGTCATCTGGCGTAGCACCCCATCACTCTCCTTCTTGGTCAAATAGCCCTTACACAGCCTGGAGGTGTGTTTGGGGTCATTGTCCTGTTGAAAATTAAATGATGGTTCAACTAAATGCAAACCGGATGGAATAGCATGCCGCTGCAAGATGCTGTGGTAGCCATGCTGGTTCAGTATGCCTTCAATTTTGAATAAATCCCCAACAGTGTCACCAGCAAAGCACCCCCACACCATCACACCTCCTCCTCCATGCTTCACGGTGGGAACCAGGCATGTAGAGTTCATCCATTCACCTTTTCTGCGTAGTACAAAGACACGGTGGTTGGAACCAAAGATCTCAAATTTGGACTCATCAGACCAAAGCATAGATTTCCACTGGTCTAATGTCCATTCCTTGTGTTCTTTAGCCCAAACAAGTCTCTTCTGCTTGTTGCCTGTCCTTAGCAGTGGTTTCCTAGCAGCTATTTTACCATGAAGGCCTGCTGCACAAAGTCTCCTCTTTACTAGTGTTGAGCATTCCGATACTGAAATATCGGGTATCGGCCGATAGTCGCAGTATCGGAATTCCGATACTTAATTCCGATACTTTTACAATATCGTATGCCGGAATCGGAAGTTCCCATAATGCAATGAGCCAGTTTCATTTTATTCAGCCAATGAGGATCCTAAGAAGTGTGGGCACATCCTGTTAGGCATGTAGGCATCTTAACTAATGGCATGGCTGTGATTGGCTGCTGAAATGATGTCATGATGCACTATGAAAGCCGCCGCCGCCATTTTGAGCTCACTGCTGTGAATTCAGTTAGGGATAGGACGCTGTTTTTCTGAGGGACAGTTTTAGCTACCTACTTGGTCTATTCTGCTTTACCCAAGCTACTTTATAAATTGCTGTGCCTTGCAGCGCTAGTGCTCAGTTCTCTGTGCTGTTCACCGCTGTCTGCAAGGTCTCTGTGTGTGAGTGCAGCTCACCCTGTAGTGTGTGCTTCAGCCACGTCTGGTTGTAGTGCACTCAGTGTGTGTCACTGCCTCATACATTGTCCTTTTTTGCTAATTCATAATTTTTCCTGATATCTCCTATTAGTGTGGTGGTTCCATCCGTATTCAGCTAAATTGGTTCCAAACACACTATATAGGAGTAGATAGAGAATTTTTTTTTGTCTTGCAGCGCTAGTGCACAGTGCTCTGCATCTGCACTGTTCACCGCTGTCTGCAAGGTCTCTGTGTGTGAGTGCAGCTCACCCTGCAGTGTGTGCTTCAGCCACGTCTGGTTGTAGTGCGCTCAGTGTGCATCACTGCCTCATACATTATCCTTTTTTGCTAATTGATCATTTTTCCTGATATCTCCTATTAGTGTGGTGGTTCCATCCGTATTCAGCTAAATTGGTTCGAAGCACACTATATAGGAGTAGATAGAGAATTTTTTTTGTCTTGCAGCGCTAGTGCACAGTGCTCTGCATCTGCACTGTTCACGCCTGTCTGCAAGGTCTCTGTGTGTGAGTGCAGCTCACGCTGTAGTGTGTGCTTCAGCCACGTCTGGTTGTAGTGCGCTCAGCGTGCGTTACTGCCTCATACATTGTCCTTGTTTGCTAATTGAACATTTTTCCTGATTTCTCCTATTAGTGTATTGGTTCCATCCATATTCAGCTACATTGGTTCCAAACACACTATATAGGAGTAGATAGAGGAGCCTTTCTGCAGCATTGTGCCCTGCAGCCCCAGCCAGATTAGTATTAGCCTATTTTTTGTAGCCTCATCTATTGCATTGTAGGTTACCTTCCTACATTGTAATAGCTACAAAAAGTTTGTGATACTATCGGTATTATATCTTTGGGCACATCCAATGTCTTTTTGTGACAAAAAAAAACCTAAATAAAGTTCACCAAACACTCCACTTTACAGTTGTGTAGGCCACATTAGCTCATATTAAAGTCTAGTCCACACTTTATAAAATTAGTGTTTCTTATACCTGTTAGCAGCTGTTCAGGAATAAGCACAATAAGCCCTTAGTACTTTTCTGCCTATCTTTATTAGTCTACCAAGATGAAGAAGGCAGGGAGTAAGGCATGTGGTCGTGGGCGTGGAGTTTCTGCAGGGAGAGGACGTGAGGATTCTGTGCCTGCAGGGAGAGGACGTGGGGATTCTGTGCCTACTGCGGGCACAAGTGACTCAGCATCCCCCAGTTTTACCAGGGAACAGTCCTTTATGCACAGCTTTGTAGGAGCTAGCCGTACCCCACTGCTGCGGGAGGACCAAATTGAAGCCGTTGTCGGATGGATGGCAGCTAACGCATCGACTTCAATTAGTTCCAGATCCTCTCAGGTCCTGAGCACTGAAGAGCACCCATCTGTCTCTTCACCACCTGCCAAATTGCCCAGGCAGTCAGAGAGCCCTGGACAGGAGCTATCTCTACTTCTGTTCTCTGAATCTCTTGGCTTGGAAAGAGGGGGCCAGCCAAGCAGAATTCGAGAATTTGAAGAAGAGGTAGTATGCAGTGATGCGCAACCGTTTTGTCTCTCTGAATCTGAAGAGGCGGGTGGAAAAGTGCCTATGGTCAGCAGCACACCTCAGCACGCATCTGATGATGAGACTCAGGTGCCACTTCTGGTGCGTACTGTGCTGTCGAGACTACCCAGGAGAAGCAGTTGTTTGAAGAGGGTGGTGTAGATGATGAGGTCCTTGACCCATCATGGCGTGAGGGACAGGAAGGTGGTGGGAGCAGCTCTGCGGAAGAAATTCCCCGAACGGCCCAAAAAGGAGGGAGGGGGCAGACTTGGTTGCCTGTAGCCTCCACTTCGGCACCCATTAGGAGCATGGCTCTTCCAAAATCCAAAGCGGGCGCTCCCAAGACTTGCAGTGCCTGGTCCTTTTTTGACACAGTTGCAGATGACATTTGCTTTGTCAAATGCAAGCTGTGTAATCAGAAGGTGAAAAGAGGGAAAAGTGTCAGCAACCTCAATACCACAAATATGTGGAAACATGTGCGGACCAAGCACGTGGTGGAGTTACAAAAACACACTGAAGACCTAGGCCAACCTACAGCGCCACCTACCACCTCTTCAGCTCGTGTTGTAGCCTCTTCCTCCAGCTCACACGCAGCTGGTTCGGCTTCCTCACAGGATCGCCATGGAAGAATCTCTGGCACTGTTGTACAGAGACACAGTGCAATTCCACCCACAGCACCACTTTCCCTGTCATCCTCACACTCCCAGGCCAGTCTACAGCCATCGTTAGCACAGGCATGGGAGAAAAGGCGCCCATATTCGGCAAACCACCCCCGAGCACAGGCTCTGAATGCTGGCATTGCTAAACTACTGGCCCTTGAAATGCTATCATTCAGGCTGGTGGAGACTGACACCTTCCGTAACTTTATGGCATTGGCAGTCCCACAATAAAACATGCCCAGCCGCTTTTATTTCAGCAGGTGCTACAAAACGCCGTCAGTAGCAAGGTCCACCTGACCACCGATGCGTGGACCAGTAAGCATGGACAGGGACGATACCTTTCCCTCACTGCCCATTGGGTAAATGTTGTGGAGCCGGGTACAGATCTTGAGAGTGGCGCTGTACGTGTTCTGCCAACTCCAAGGATTGCAGGAATCCAGTCTGTACACATTGACTCCTCCTCATACTCCAGTTCCTCTGAATCAGCACTGCAGGAGCCGTCACGGTCTACCTTCACATCGACTCGTGAACGGTTACCTGTTATGATGACCGATATGAGCACAGCCGTGGCCAAATGTCAACAGGCCGTATTAAAATTAATTTCTTTGGGGAATCGAAGCCACACAGCGCAGGAGCTCTGGAATGCCATGAAGCAGCAGAGCGACGTGTGGTTTGTGCCAGCGAATCTCCAGCCAGGCATGGTAGTGTGTGACAATGGCCGAAATCTGGTGGCAGCTCTGGGCCTAGGCAACCTCTCTCACATCCCATGTCTGGCACATGTGCTCAACTTGGTCGTGCAGAGTTTTTTGAGGGACTATCCGGATCTTGATGCACTGCTTCACAAGGTCCCCATAGAGTGCGCTCACTTGCAGCGTTCCAGCAACGCAAGATCGCGCATTGCAGCTCTGCAGCGCCGATTACGTCTTCCTGAACATCGCATCATATGTGACCTACCCACCAGGTGGAATTCAACGTTACATATGTTGGAGAGGTTGTGCGAGCAGGCAGCAGTAATGGAGTACCAGCTGCAGCAGGCACAAACAAGTCGCAGTGCGCGCCGTTCACACTTCACCACCACTGAGTGGGCCTCTATGAAGGACATTTGCCACGTTTTGCATGCCTTCGATTATTCCGCGCGGATGGCGAGTGCAGATGATGCACTAGTCAGCATGACTATCCCCATTATCTGCCTGCTTGATAAAACACTGCAAGCACTAAGGGACGAGGTTTTGGAGGATGAGGAGTCACAAATGCCATCTGCTTCTCTACAGTCTGCGCAGCGTGGTTCCTCACAAAGGCCTAGGCAGGGGACACTTTATGAGGAGGATGAGGATGAGTCAATGGAGGAGGAAGACATCTGTCCAGAGGAGGGAGGTACACAATGCTCTAGTAGTCAGTATCTAGAGCGAGGGTGGGGTGATGCAGAGCAGGCAGAGATCACGCCTCAAGCAGGGGACAGCGTTTCTTGGCCAGTTGGCAGTCTGCAGCACATGGTTGATTTCATGCTGCAGTGCCTGAGAAACAACCACCGCATCGCCCACATTCTCAACACGGCTGATTATTGGGTGTCCACCCTCCTAGATCCTCGCTACCGGGACAACTTACAAAGCCTCATAACACCGTTGAACCGGGAGCATAAAATGCGGGAGTACCAAGACGCACTGATGCATTCCATCATGTTCTCCATTCCAACCGAGACCAGTGCTGTTAGTGCTTTACAAAGCAGCTCAGTGCGTCGAGGCAGTGGAGGAAGCTCTGCACAAAGAGGGAGCAGAAGCAGCGCCTCAGCACAAGGCAAGACCAGTATGGCCCAAATGTGGCAAAGTTTTGTGTCCCCGCCGCCACAAATGTCTACACCATCACAGACGGCTCCAGTCAGCAGGAGGCAACGTTTCCGTCAGATGGTGACAGACTACATGTCTTGCCCTCTCAGTGTACTCCCAGACGGCTCTTCTCCCTTCAAGTTTTGGGTCTGTAAGCTGGATACATGGCCAGAGCTTAGCCAGTATGCGTTGGAGGTGCTAGCTTGCCCTGCTGCTAGTGTATTATCGGAACGCGTCTTTAGTGCCGCAGGTGGTGTATAACAGACCGTCGCATGCGACTATCCTCCGATAACGTTGACCGGCTTACTTTTCTCAAAATGAACAAGGCCTGGATCTCTCATGAATTTGCCAGTCCTCTTCCAGAATAAATAATTGGTTGGCAACAGTATCCAGGTCTCCTGTTGTGTTCATGTTTCTACCACCTGAACTGTAATCCCTGAGCTCCAACACCGCCAGTTGGCGCTCAGAAGTGCCGTCTGCACAGTCAACACTTGCTGCCGTGTTATTGGGGTTCAGTAACGTCAGCTGTTCCCCTGCTGTGTGTCCGGAAAATTCTCCTGCTCTGTCCACATTCTCACTACTACAGATTTTAAAGTTGCTCCAATTACACCTCTGGCTCCTCTGTTTTCAGTATTATCCCTGAGCTCCAACACCGCCAGTTGGCGCTCAGAAGTGCTGTCTGCACAGTCAACACTTGCTGCCGTGTTATTGGGGTTCAGTAACGTCAGCTGTTCCCCTGCTGTGCGGATGGCAATTTCTCCTGCTCTGTCCACATTCACACTACTACAGATTTTAAAGTTGCTCCAATTACACCTCTGGCTCCTCTGTTTTCAGTATTATCCCTGAGCTCCAACACCGCCAGTTGGCGCTCAGAAGTGCTATCTGCACAGTCAACACTTGCTGCCGTGTTATTGGGGTTCAGTAACGTCAGCTGTTCCCCTGCTGTGCGGATGGCAATTTCTCCTGCTCTGTCCACATTCACACTACTACAGATTTTAAAGTTGCTCCAATTACACCTCTGGCTCCTCTGTTTTCAGTATTATCCCTGAGCTCCAACACCGCCAGTTGGCGCTCAGAAGTGCTATTTGCACAGTCAACACTTGCTGCCGTGTCATTGGGGTTCAGTAACGTCAGCTGTTCCCCTGCTGTGCGGACGGCAATTTCTCCTGCTCTGTCCACATTCACACTACTACAGATTTTAAAGTTGCTCCAATTACACCTCTGGCTCCTCTGTTTCCAGTATTATCCCTGAGCTCCAACACCGCCATTTGGCGCTCAGAAGTGCCGTCTGCACAGTCAACACTTGCTGCCGTGTTATTGGGGTTCAGTAACGTCAGCTGTTCCCCTGCTGTGTGTCAGGCAAATTCTCCTGCTCTGTCCACATTCTCACTACTACAGATTTTAAAGTTGCTCCAATTACACCTCTGGCTCCTCTGTTTTCAGTATTATCCCTGAGCTCCAACACCGCCAGTTGGCGCTCAGAAGTGCTGTCTGCACAGTCAACACTTGCTGCCGTGTTATTGGGGTTCAGTAACGTCAGCTGTTCCCCTGCTGTGAGGACGGCAATTTCTCCTGCTCTGTCCACATTCTCACTACTACAGATTTTAAAGTTGCTCCAATTACACCTCTGGCTCCTCTGTTTTTAGTATTTACCCTGGGCTCCAATACCGCTAGTTGCTGCTCAGAAGTGCCGTCTGCACAGTCAACGCTTGCTCCAGTGTTATTGGGGTTCAGTAACGTCAGCTGATCCCCAGCTGTGTGTCCGGCAAATTCTCCTGCTTTGTCCACATCCACTGTACTACTGGTTTAAAACTTGCTCCAATTACACCTCTGGCTCCTCTGTTTTTAGTATTTACCCTGGGCTCCAATACCGCTAGTTGCTGCTCAGAAGTGCCGTCTGCACAGTCAACGCTTGCTCCAGTGTTATTGGGGTTCAGTAACGTCAGCTGATCCCCAGCTGTGTGTCTGGCAAATTCTCCTGCTTTGTCCACATCCACTGTACTACTGATTTAAAACTTGCTCCAATTACACCTCTGGCTCCTCTGTTTTTAGTATTTACCCTGGGCTCCAATACTGCTAGTTGCTGCTCAGAAGTGCCGTCTGCACAGTCAACACTTGCTGCCGTGTTATTGGGGTTCAGTAACGTCAGCTGTTCCCCTGCTGTGTGTCCGGCAAATTCTCCTGCTCTGTCCACATTCACACTACTACAGATTTTAAAGTTGCTCCAATTACGCCTCTGGCTCCACTCTGTTTTTAGTATTTACCCTGGGTTCCAGCACCGCCACCTGTTTCCCAGCAGTGTCTTTGGCACGGGTACTCCCTCCTGCCCAGCCTGGTTCCAGCACGTCAGCTGTTTCCAGGTAGTGTCAACGTCACTTTGCCTCCAATGCGTTGTCCTGTCGTGTTGCGGTCGGGTTAGCCGACTCTATGGTGCCTGCAGTTTAGGTGACTCCTATGTGGGCTGCGGGATCTGGCAATGAAGGCTGGTTCTATAGTGCCAATAGGACAAGCACCTCCTGTAGGACTGTGGGTTTCAGTAACTGCGGCCGGCTCGCGGCCTTGCAACTTTTTTTTTCAGAGGTACCTTCTGCTACCCATCCGGGTTCCAGTACCGTCAGCTGGTTTTCGGCAGTGCCTTTGGCTTAGGTGCCTCCTTCTCGGTATCCAAGTTCCACAAATGTCTGCTGGTCCTTGGTAGTGCTTTCTGGCACAGGTACCTCCTGCTTAGTAACCGAGTTCCAGTACCGTCAGCTGGTCCTCTGTAGTTCCATTGACTCTTGTACCTTCTGCTACCCATCCGAGTTCCAGTACCGTCAGCTGGTTCTCGGCAGTGTCTTTGGCTCGGGTACTCCCTCCTGCCCAGCCTGGTTCCAGCACGCCAGCTGTTTCTGGGTAATGTCAACATCACTTTGCCTCCAATGCGTTGTCCTGTCATGTTGCGGTCGGGTTAGCGGACTCTATGGTGCCTGCAGTTTAGGTGACTCCTATGTGGGCTGCGGGATCTGGCAATGAAGGCTGGTTCCATAGTGCCAATAAGACAAGCACCCCCTGTAGGACTGTGGGTTTCGGTAACTGCGGCCGGCTCGCAGCCTTGCAACTTTTTTTTTCATGGGTACCTTCTGCTACCCATCCGGGTTACAGTACCGTCAGCTGGTTTTTGGCAGTGCCTTTGGCTTAGGTGCCTCCTTCTTGGTATCCAAGTTCCACCAATGTCTGCTGGTCCTTGGTAGTACTTTCTGGCACAGGTACCTCCTGCTTAGTAACCGAGTTCCAATACCGTCAGCTGGTCTTCGGTAGTTCCATTGGCTCTTGTACCTTCTGCTACCCATCCGGGTTCCAGTACCGTCAGCTGGTCCTCGGTAGTTCCATTTGCTCTTGTACCTTCTACTACCCATCCGGGTTCCAGTACCGTCAGCTGGTTCTCGGCAGTGCCTTTGGCTTAGGTGCCTCCTTCTTGGTATCCAAGTTCCACCAACGTCTGCTGGTCCTTGGTAGTGCTTTCTGGAACAGGTACCTCCTGCTTAGTAACCGAGTTCCAGTACCGTCAGCTTGTCTTTTGTAGTTCCTTTGGCTCTTGTACCTTCTGCTACCCATCCGGGTTCCAGTACCGTCAGCTGGTTCTCGGCAGTGTCTTTGGCACGGGTACTCCCTCCTGCCCAGCCTGGTTCCAGCCCGCCAGCTGTTTCCGGGTAGTGTCAACGTCACTTTGCCTCCAATGCGTTGTCCTGTCGTGTTGCGGTCGGGTTAGCCGACTCTATGGTGCCTGCAGTTTAGGTGACTCCTATGTGGGCTGTGGGATCTGGCAATGAAGGCTGGTTCCATAGTGCCAATAGGACAAGCACCTCCTGTAGGACTGTGTGTTTCGGTAACTGCGGCCGGCTCGCGGCCTTGCAACTTTTTTTTACATGGGTACCTTCTGCTACCCATCCGGGTTCCAGTACCGTCAGCTGGTTCTCGGCAGTGCTTTTGGCTTAGGTGCCTCCTTCTAGTTATCCAAGTTCCACCAACGTCTGCTGGTCCTTGGTAGTGCTTTCTGGCACAGGTACCTCCTGCTTAGTAACCGAGTTCCAGTACCGTCAGCTGGTCATCGGTAGTTCCATTGGCTCTTGTACCTTCTGCTACCCATCCGAGTTCCAGTACCGTCAGCTGGTCCTCGGTAGTTCCATTTGCTCTTGTACCTTCTGCTACCCATCCGGGTTCCAGTACCATCAGCTGGTTCTCGGCAGTGCCTTTTGCTTAAGTGCCTCCTTCTCGGTATCCAAGTTCCACCAACGTCTGCTGGTCCTTGATAGTGCTTTCTGGCACAGGTACCTCCTGCTTAGTAACCGAGTTCCAGCTCCGTCAGCTGGTCTTCGGTAGTTCCATTGGCTCTTGTACCTTCTGCTACCCATCCGGGTTCCAGTACCGTCAGCTGGTTCTCGGCAGTGTCTTTGGCATGGGTACTCCCTCCTGCCCAGCCTGGTTCCAGCACGCCAGCTGTTTCCGGGTAGTGTCAACGTCACTTTGCCTCCAATGCGTTGTCCTGTCGTGTTGCGGTCGGGTTAGCCGACTCTATGGTGCCTGCAGTTTAGGTGACTCCTATGTGGGCTGCGGGATATGGCAATGAAGGCTGGTTCCATAGTGCCAATAGGACAAGCACCCCCTGTAGGACTGTGGGTTTTGGTAACTGCGGCTGGCTCGCGGGCCTTGCAACTTTTTTTTACATGGGTACCTTCTGCTACCCATCCGGGTTCCAGTACCGTCAGTTGGTTCTCGGCAGTGCCTTTGGCTTAGGTGCCTCCTTCGCGGTATCCAAGTTCCACCAACGTCTGCTGGTCCTTGGTAGTGCTTTCTGCACAGGTACCTCCTGCTTAGTAACCGAGTTCCAGTACCGTCAGCTGGTCCTCGGTAGTTCCATTGGCTCTTGTACCTTCTGCTACCCATCCGGGTTCCAGTACCATCAGCTGGTTCTCGGCAGTTCCTCAGCCTTCTTGTACCTTCTGCTACATTTCCAAGTTCAAGCTTTTTGAAATGGTTCTTGGTAATCACTCTGGATCTCCCTGACGAGGACCCTAAAGACGAGGACCCTGAAGACCAACCTGAAGAAGACGAGGACCCCGAAGACGACGATCCTGAACACGAGGACCCTGAAGACCACCCCGAAGAAGACGAGAACCCTGAAGACGACAACCCTGAAGACGACGACCCTGAAGACCACCCTGATGAAGACGAGGACCCCGAAGACGACTACCCTGAACACGAGGACCCTGAAGACCACCCCGAAGAAGACGAGGACCCCGAAGACGACCCTGAAGACAAGGACCCTGAAGACCACCCCGAAGAAGACGAGGACCCTGAAGACGACGACCCTGAAGACCACCCCGAAGAAGACCAAGAAGATGACCCTGAAGAAGTTGACCAAGAGGACAAAGAACAAGAAGACAACCACCAAGATACAGAAGAACAAGAGACAGAAAACCACGAAGCAGAAGTACAAGAAGCTGCAGAACAAAAGGCGGAAGAACATTAAGCATAAGACTAAAAATCAAAGCAAAAGATATTATCTAAATTATAAGCAGAAGATGACTAAGCAGTGTATGGGGGTGAGTCCATTCCTCCTCGTGGTGCCCCTGGAAAAGACCTGCTGCTGCAGGCCAAACTGAAAGCGGACAAATCCTGTTGTAAAGTGCGACAAAGAAGGTCCAAGACAAGATACTTGGAAGGGAGGTAAGAAAATTTCTAACACAATCCACAGGGAGAAGATTGGAACAAAACAAAATCGTGTAAACTGCGTGCTAGCAAATGCCAGAAGCCTGACAAACAAGATGGATGAACTGGAAACAGAAATATCTACAGGTAACTATGACATAGTGGGAATAACCGAGACATGGTTAGATGAAAGCTATGACTGGGCAGTTAACTTACAGGGTTACAGTCTGTTTAGAAGGGATCGAAGAAATCGGAAAGGGGGTGGAGTCTGTCTATATGTAAAGACGTGTCTAAAGCCTACAATACGGGAGGATGTATGGGAGGGAAATGAGGAGGTCGAGTCCTTATGGGTGGAGATACATGGGGCAAAAAACAATAATAAAATTATCATAGGAGTCTGTTATAAACCACCAAATATAGCAGAAGCCACGGAAAGTCTATTAATGAGACAAATAGACGAAGTAGCAAAAAATAACGAGGTTATTATTATGGGGGACTTCAACTACCCCGATATAGACTGGGAAACCGAAAGCTGTAGATCTCAGAAAGGAAGCAGGTTTCTGTCAATTATCAAAGACAATTATTTGTCACAACTTGTGCAGGAACCAACTAGAGGGACGGTCATTTTAGACTTAATATTAACTAACAGGCCAGACAGAATAACTGTGGTGCAGGTCGGGGGGCACCTGGGAAATAGTGACCACAACATTATACAATTCCACATGTGCTTCAGTAGGGTGCCCAGAAAGGGAGTAACAAAAACACTAAACTTCAGGAGGGCAAAGTTTGATCAGCTAAGAGATGCCCTTCACCTTATAGACTGGGATAGTATCTTTAGTAATAGGAGCACGGATAGAAAATGGGAAATTTTCAAAACAGTCCTACATAGTCACTGTAGAAGGTACATACCTTATGGGAATAAAACGGCTAGGAATAGGAGGAAGCCAATGTGGCTAAATAAGGAAGTCAAGAGGGCAAGGAAAAACCAAAAAAGGGCTTTCAGTAAACTTAAACAAGAAGGCAGCGAGGAAGCGCTAATATCTTATAGGGAAAAAAACAAAATCTGTAAGAAACAAATAAGAATAGCAAAAGAGGAGACAGAGAGACTAATTGCCAAGAAAAGTAAAACGAATCCCAAACTGTTCTTTAACTATATAAACAGTAAAAGGATTAAAACTGATGGAGTTGGCCCATTGAAAAATAACCTGGGTAAAATCATAGAGGGCGATGAGGGTAAAGCAAACCTACTCAATAGCTTCTTCTCCACTGTTTTCACAAAAGAAAACAATTTATCGGAGGAAATGCAGAGTGATAAAGTAAACCCTCCGCTAAAATATCACCCACCTAACCCAGGAGGAAGTTCAGAAACGCCTAAATAATATCAAAATAGACAAGTCACCAGGCCCAGATGGCATACACCCCCGGGTACTAAAAGAATTAAGTAATGTGATAGACAGACCGCTGTATCTTATATTCAAGCACTCTTTATCGACAGGGACTGTCCCAATAGACTGGCGCCAAGCAAATGTGGTACCAATATTCAAAAAGGGGTCTAAAAGTGACCCTGGGAACTATAGACCAGTCAGCTTAACGTCTGTTGTGGGTAAATTGTTTGAAGGATTTCTTAGAGATGCTATTGTAGAATATCTTAATGATAATAACTGTCTAACTCCATATCAACATGGATTCATGAGGGATCGCTCCTGCCAAACAAACCTGATCGCCTTCTACGAGGAGGTGAGCTCGCAGCTGGACCGGGGAGAGTCAGTGGATGTTGTATACCTGGACTTCTCCAAAGCGTTTGATACCGTGCCACACAAAAGGTTGGTATATAAAATGAGAATGCTTGGTCTGGGGGATAATGTGTGCAAGTGGGTAAATAGCTGGCTGAGTGAACGAAAGCAGAGGGTGGTTATCAATGGAGTAAGCTCAGGGTGTGTCAGGGTTACTAGCGGGGTGCCTCAAGGGTCTGTCTTGGCCCCTATATTATTTAATATATTTATTAATGATCTAGTGGAAGAGTTGCATAGTAAAATAGCAATATTTGCAGATGATACTAAACTTTGTAAAGTAGTTAATACAGATGAGGATAGGGCACAGCTACAGGAGGATTTAGATAAATTGGGGAGTTGGGCCAAAAAATGGCAAATGGGGTTCAATGCCGATAAATGTAAGGTCATGCACATGGGAAAGAAAAACAGCAGTCACCCATACATATTAAATGGGAAACCGTTGGGGAAATCTGACATGGAGAAGGACCTGGGCGTCTTGGTTAATAGCAAATTAAATTGGAGTGCCCAGTGTCAGGCAGCAGCTGCGAAGGCAAATAGAGTCATGGCATGCATCAGAAGAGGAATAGGGGCATATGATGAGAACATTGTTCTTCCTCTGTATAAAGCGCTGGTAAGGCCGCACTTAGAATATTGTGCACAGTTCTGGGCTCCGGTGCTCAGGAAAGACATATTGGAGCTAGAGAGGGTACAAAGGAGGGGGACTAAGGTAATAAAGGGCATGGAGGGACTAGAATACCCAGAGAGGTTGTCAAAATTAGGCCTATTTACATTGGAAAAGAGAAGGCTTAGGGGAGACCTCATAAACATGTATAAATACATCAGGGGGCAGTACAGAGATCTCTCCCATGACCTGTTTATACCAAGGATGGTGACAAAGACGAGGGGGCACACTATGCGCCTGGAGGAAAGGAGGTTCCTGCACCAGCATAGAAGGGGATTCTTTACGGTCAGAGCCGTGAGACTCTGGAACTCTCTGGGAGAGGAAGTGGTGATGTCCAACTCACTTAATGAGTTCAAGAGAGGCCTGGACGCCTTTCTTGAGAACAATAAAATTACATCTTATGCTTAGTGATAGTTAATTAATCCAGGGATTTAATCTGACTGCCAGATTGGTGTCGGGAAGTGAATTTTTCCTCAGTGATGTAAATTGGCCTATACCGCATGTTTTTTTTTTTGCCTTCCCCTCAACGCTGCGGAATAGCTGCAGTGCACAAGAAATAGGCTGAACTGGATGGACGCTTGTCTTTTTTCGGCCTTATAAACTATGTAACTATGTAACTATGTAAATCTTTTGTGACGGGCAGAACGAAAGGTGTAATGTTCAAACTTTTATAGATAACAACTACAGGAATGCCTGTCACAAATAAGAATATGATGAAGAAGAAGAAGAAGATGAAGAAGTAGAATATGAAGAAGAATAATAGTTGAATAAGAAGAATATGAAGAATGTAAAAAAAAAGAATAATACGAAGAAGGTGAAGAAGAAGAAGATGAAGAAGGTGAAGAAGAAGTTGATGAAAAAGATGCTGATGCTGAGGATGATGAAGGAGAAAGTGTGAGAGAAGTAAAAAAGAAGGTGAAGAGCATGGAAGTAGTGAAACATAAATATCTGACAAAATATAAAAAAATTTAACATAGTCAATATTTCCGTAACTCAGAACGTCTTAAAAAAATATTAATTCCTGCTATTCCATTTGATTGGGTTAAACCTCTATGCCTTTATTGTCTCCCCCACCTCCCCCAATACATTCTACATTATTCTTAGTTGTTTTCCTTCATGTAGAATTAACCTACAAGGAAAGAAAGGGTTTATTTTTATTTCGATATTTCTGTCCCATTGACTTGCATTGGGTTCCGGTATCGGAATCGGCGATATCCAATACTTTTTGGGTATCGGTCCGATCCAATCCGATCCAATATTTCCCGATATCGGAAGGTATCGCTCACCACTACTCTTTACAGTTGTTGTAGAGATGTGTCTGCTGCTAGAACTCTGTGTGGCATTGACCTGGTCTCTAATCTGAGCTGCTGTTAACCTGCGATTTCTGAGGCTGGTGACTCGGATAAACTTATCCTCAGAAGCAGAGGTGACTCTTGGTCTTCCTTTCCTGAGGCGGTTCTCATGTGAGCCAGTTTCTTTGTAGCGCTTGATGGTTTTTGCAGCTGCACTTGGGGACACTTTCAAAGTTTGCCCAATTTTTCGGACTGACTGACCTTCATTTCTTAAAGTAATGATGGCCACTCGTTTTTCTTTACTTAGCTGCTTTTTTATTGCCATAATACAAATTCTAACAGTCTATTCAGTAGGACTGTCAGCTGTGTATCCACCTGACTTCTGCACAACAAGACTGATGGTCCCAACCCCATTTATAAGGCAAGAAATCCCACTTATTAAACCTGACAGGGTACACCTGTGAAGTGAAAACCATTTCCAGTGACTACCTCTTGAAGCTCATCAAGAGAATGCCAAGAGTGTGCAAAGCAATCAAAGCAAAAGGTGGCTACTTTGAAGGACCTAGAATATAAGACATATTTTCAGTTGTTTCACACTTTTTTGTTAAGTATATAATTGCACATGTGATAATTCATAGTTTTGATGCCTTCAGTGTGAATGTACAATTTGCATAGTCATGAAAATACAGAAAAATCTTTAAATGAGAAGGTGTGTCCAAACTTTTGGTCTGTACTGTATTTCTAAGGGGTATAGGCGATAGACAATTATAAATAAGTCAGAGAAGTTAATTGACCATGACAAAACAAATAAACTATATCTTTAAGAAAAGCATGATGTATAACATGATTATATGAGATTATAGTATAAATGCATAATCAGATATAAGAAAATATCGATCTATAAATGCGAAATATATACAATAATAACTGTATGGACAAAAAATGCGCACACAGAAAATAGTTACAGATCTTGAGAGACAATGCAGCGCCAGCAATTATGTCCATGTTATCAAATAGCAGAATGGAAGTCATCAACGTCATTGACTTATAGAAATGGAGATATCACCTATACAAACATGTCAATCACCATGTAATGCCTTTATGAAAATTTGGTAGAAAAAGACGGCGAACTCTCATGGAGGAACACTAAAGAAATAGAAAAAAGTTAAAATACAAAAAAAACTACCCAACCATACTAGATAAAAAGGTAAGACAAAATAGCTAAAACAATGTGGATATAGGTGAGCAGAGAAATGGGGCATAACTAATATTTTCGTTCAAGCCCAATGGATGGAGTGTTTTTAAAGTCCACATCCATCTGCTCTCTTTCTGGGCGAATAGTTGGCTCACTCTACTTTCCCTAATATTAGTGGTGATCATGTCAATATCCCGAACTTTAAGTTTAGATGCGTCACACTTATGGTGTATTCTAAAATGCTTGGGAATAGTTTATAACGTAGAAATATCAGTTTCATTTACCGCCGCTTCAATACCTAGGACGTGTTCACGTATTCTTGTCCTAAGTTGTCTAGTTGTGAGCCTTACATAGACTTTAGGACACAGGCATGTTGCATAATAGACCATAGCTTTAGAGGTACAAGTTATCGGTTTGGTGATATAATAGGTCCTAGAGCCCTGGGAATACGTGAAAGAGTTAGCATGTTCAACATTAGGACACGCCACACATCTACTACATGGTACACATCCATTTACTGGAGGTAGTCTTTTCATAAAATTAGGGGGAGTGGTAGGATAATAGTGGCTTCTCATAAGATGATCACAGAGATTTTTTGCCTTTCTGAAGGTGATTTGCTGCCTCTCTGGTAGATATTTTGCCAATATGGGGTCAGCCATTAAGATGGGCCACGATTTAATAAGATAGTCACGTAATTCTGTCGCTTTAGAGTGGAATGTTGTAATGAACTGCTCTTGTGACACTTTCCGGGGTTGCTCGGTGGGAGTTTGGGTCCCCACCCTGCATATTTGGCGCTCTTTAGAACGCCAATCAACATGCAGGGATTTTCGGCCACACACTGTAATGCCGCAGCCATGTTGGTTGTGGCATTACAGTGATTGGCTGGCCGCACAGTGTCATCAGGTCTATATCAGACCTGGCGCCGCCATGCTAGGCAGGCAGGCAGGGTATATAGCAGACTGCAGTGCACATAGCAAGAGGATCCATTCAAGTTCTGTCTGCTGGTGCTTTTACAGGCAGCACGGTGGCACAGTGGTTAGCAATGCAGCCTTGCAGCGCTGGGGTCCTGGGTTCAAATCCCACCAAGGACAACATCTGCTAGGAGTTTGTATGTTCTCCCCGTGTTTGTGTGGGTTTCCTCCAGGTTCTCCAGTTTCCTCCCACACTCCAAAGACATACTGATAGGGAATGTAGATTGTGAGCCCCGATGGGGACAGCAACAATAATGTATGTAAAGCGCTGCGGAATATGTTAGCGCTATATAAAAATAAAGATTATTATTTGTAGAAATAGGCCCAGGTATCAGGGGCCAGGAATAATTTATTTTTTATCTTAATCCTGATTATTTGCTTAAAAAGCAATCCAGAGAACACCGTTTATCTGCGCCATTTGCTTCTTGGCACTGCAGAATACAGCCAGGTCCTTTCCATATTAAAGCGCTAAAAATCCAGCTATTTAAAACTGTGGTTTGTCCGTCACACGGATCACATATAATTGTGCTGAAAATACTGCCATTTCTGGCCTCCATTGAAATGTTGTTGCAGTGTGTCAGTGAACTTATTGACACGAGGTCGATGCTGTTAAAAATAGTTACCTACAGGCCGGCTATTTTAAACTGTGGTTTGTCCGTCACACGGATCACATTTAAGTTTGCTCCAAATTCAGCCATTTGTAGTGAGCGTGGAAGATATTGTCCTCCATTTAAAATGGGCAAGGCACGTGACAAGGGACGGGGAACTGGATGTGATGGTGCATGCCGAGGCCGTGGGCAAGCTGAAATTGTGCCACAACAAACACCCACATCTTCTCGCTCGACCTTCCTGTCCCAATTAATAGGGGACTGCAATACACCACTATTGAACACAGAGCAGTGTGAAAAGGCTATTGGTTGGATAGCAGATAATGCTTCCGTCACTTAGCCACCACCACCACCGTGTCTTCCACACGGTCAAGTCTCAGTAGCTGTGAGTCTGGACCGCATATTCCTCACCCTGAACCTCCTTCCTCCCACCATGCCGAGTGCCCAGAGACAACTGATCCCACACTTGGACACGCTGAAGAGCTGTTCACTTTTCCATTTATAAATTCGGACGTCTCGCCTGGTCCACTTGAAGCGGGGCAAGAGGAGATCGCATGTAGCGATGCCCAAATATTTGAGCAGCCACGGTCATACGAAGGTGACGGTGGGAAAGTGTCACAAGAGGTGGACGATGATGAGGCACAATTGCCAGAAAGTCAGAAGGAAAACCAGGGTGCGGAAGTGGAAGACAAGGTGGTGAATGATATAGTAACTGACCTAACCTGGCAGGAGGACATGCAGAGCAAGGACAGCAGCACACAGGAGGCGGGAGGCAGAGCACCCCAACAGGCAGGAAGAAGCAGTGTGGTGGCCACAGACAGAAGGCGGGCAACCGTTCCCCGTAACACTAACACGACTGAAGTTGCCAGTACAACTGTTACGTCTTCCCGAGTCTGGTTGTTTTTTAAATACTCTTCCGATAACCCCAAAAAGGCCATTTGCACCACCTGCCTGGCCAGCATCAGCAGGGGTAGCAAAACTACCAGCCTGACCACCACCAGCATGATCAGGCACATGGCAGCAAAGCACCCGACTTTGTGGACCGAATCCCAGGGTCCAGGAACAGTGTCTGCGGGTGACACCGCTGCTTCTTCTGCTGTTGTGCATGCAAACCAATCCCCTGCCCATGGCGCATGCCATGCGAAGATGCCTCCTGCCCTGCACCTCTCGTTGCACACTCTTAACTAGCACCATCAGCAAGCATGTCCTTGTCCCAGCGCAGCGTTCAGTTGTCCATACCCCAGTCTTTGGAATGTAAGTGCAAATACGCAGCCGACGCCCCACAGGCCACACTATTAAATTCCCACATTTCACGACTGCTTGCGCTCTAAATGTTGCCTTTTAGGCTCATGGAGACGGAAGCTTTCCGCAACCTGATTGCAGTAGCCATCCCTCTGTACTCGGTCCCCAGCCCCCACTATTTTTCCTGGTGTGCCGTCCCCACATCACACAAGCATGTGTCCCACAACATCAGCAGTGCCCTCAACAATGCAGATACAGGGAAAGTCCACCTAACCACGGACACGTGGAAAAGTGCTTGTGGGCAGGGACAGTACATGTCACTGACGGCACACTGGGTTAATATAGTGGAAGCCGGGACCCAGCCAGATCTTGGGACGGAACACATCCTCCCAATGCCGAGGATTGTGGGCCCTAGGTCAATCAGGGTTGCCCCCACAGTCTACAGCTCCTGCATCTCATCCTCCTCCTACTCTTCAGCCTCCATCTCCGAAATGACCACATCAGTCACAAGCTGGAAGCACTGCCTCGGCCAAGCGGTAACAGGCTGTGCTGAAGCTAATATGCTTAGGTAAGAAACCACACAATGCTGAAGAGTTGTGGACAGCTCTGAAAGAGCAGGCAGATCTGTGGCTGACACCGGTGAACCTACAGCGAAGCATGGTCGAGTGTGACAATGGCCTGAACCTGGAGGCGGCTCTGAGGCAAGGCGAGCTCACACATGTGCCATGCCTGGCCCATGTGCTTAACCTCGTGTTTCAGCGGTTTTTCAAAAGCTACCCAGAGCTGCCGGATCTGCTTGTCAAAATACACCGCCTGTGTGCGCATTTTAGAAAGTCAGCTACCGCTTCTGACGCCCTTGCCATGCTTCAGCAGCGTTTGCAGCTTCCGGCTCACTGATTGGTGTGTGATGTCCCAACGCGTTGGAACTCTACACTGCAGATGTTGGGAACGATTTGTGAGAAGAAGGCAATTGTTGACTACCTGCATCAACAAGGCCGTCGGTATTCAGTTCAGACTCCACACATAAGGCCTCAGGAGTGGATCCCGCTTCTCTGTCTTCTGAAACGCTCTCTGCTCACAATCAAAGAGGATGCATTGCAGGCGGAGCACGATAAGATGGAGCAAGGAACCATACAGGGTGATTACACACAGCCCAGCCTCATCTCATCCCAACGTGGATTGGGTGACAATGAGGAAGAGGAGGAGGAAGAACAGGAGCTAGTTTCATGCGCTATAGATGGTACTACCTGTACAACTGTCATACTGTCTGTTCAGCATGGATTGCCTGAAGACAGGGAGGAGGAGGAGGAGAGCATGGTCAGTCGTCCTCTTGGTGAGGACATGGAAGTCTTGCCTGTTAGCAATCTGGCACGCATGGCTGAGTTTATGTTATGCTGCCTTTCCCATGACCCTCGCGTTCTCAAAATTTTGAGTGACAGTCATTACTGGTTGGTGACACTTCTAGACCCAAGCTACAAGGAGAACTTTATATCTCTTATTCTTGAGGCGGACAGGTCTACAAAAATGGGGCAATACAAGAAGGCCCTTGTTGCGGAACTATTAAAAAAATTCCCATCTGAAAATGCTGGCGGCAGAGGTCACAGTTCGTTGGACAACCAAGGAGTACAGTCGAGAGAGACACAACTCCAACAGAGGCAGGGGAACACTGTCAAAGTTCTGGGAGAGTTTTCTCAGCCCCTCCCATCGCACAGGCCCTGAAGCGCTGGTTACTCTCAGAAGGAGTGCAAAGTTTGGGAAGATGCTGAGGAAGTAACTTGCTGACTGTACCAACGTCCTCCATGATTCCTCTGTGCCTTATAATTATTGGGTATCCAAGCTGGACACATGGAATGAACTGGCTCTCTATGCCTTGGAGGTCCTGGCCTACCTGCCGTTAGCGTTTTATCAGGGCGGGTTTTTAGTGCCCCTGGTGGAATTATAACTGATAAGCGCATCCGCCTGTCAACTGAAAATGCTGACAGGCTGACTCTTATAAAAATGAACAAGGGCTGGATTGGGCCAGACCTCTCAACACCACTGAACGATAGCAGGGTAACATAAACTCAAATCCAGTGTCTTTTTTTGGGAGGTGTATTCCCATGCACCTTTTCACACCCACACATGGGTATAAGATTCCTGATTTTGGCTATTTGCTCTTGTCCTCCTCCTTCTCCTCATCCTTCACCACATATCACCAGGGTGACCATGGTCTGTGATGCAACACCCACCCAATTCTTTTAAAGGGTGTTTATGATGCCCGTAAAAAAAAATTTTTTATACAGTATGTTCATGTATACCCCCTAGGGGTAAATGTTTGTCAGCCCATACACTCATACACTTAGTACATGGGCATTACAAGTATAGGAGACCCACTCCATTCTAATGGGAGCATTTTTTTATGAGGCCCTCCTCCGCATCTCTTCCAAGAGGCATTGGCGTGCCTCCCAATTTTTGTCAGCCCTTGCATTCACTGCATAGGCAAACACAATGGGAGACCCACTTCCTAATAATGGGAACATTGTTTTCAGGAGGCCCTCTGACCTCCACGTCTCTTCCAAGAGGCATTGGAGTGCCTCCAAATTTTTGACAACCCTTGCATTCACTGCATAGGTAAACAGTATGGGAGACACACTTCCTAATAATGGGAACATTGTTTTCAGGAGGCTCTCCTCTAAGTCGTCTCAAAGGGGTATTGGGGTGCATCCAAATTTTCAAAGGGGTATTGGGGTGCATCCAAATTTGGGGCAGCCCTGCCACTCACTGCATAAACAATAACAGTATAGGAGACCCACTCTTTAGTAATGGGAACAACAAAGCATAGCCGGCTGCTGGCCCTTTAAGAATAGTAAAGGCCGCCTGATGGCCCTATAAAAATAGGCTTTGTGACTTTCAGAGTCCCTCCTTCATAAATGAAAAAGGATGTGTCTGATCATGACTCACACACCACATGGCCAGATAATGTTGTAAAATGTTAAAATGACATTTACTGGTGAATGCATATATCAAGGTTGAAAGCAATACAAAAGTGCAAAACCGCATCAAAAACGCTAAGTGTGAACATAGCCTATGGTGTGGAGGAGTATTTTTGTTTATGGTTATTTATTTTGCCTTATATACAAGTCATTACCCTGGAAAGGATGTTCCTTAACATATTTCCCAGGAAAATCCATTTTGTTTTTGTATGTTTTATTGTGAGTCCGTAAAAGTGGCGTAATACCTCTGACAACATTGTTGACAGCAGTGACCTGGGAGTCAGAAATGCTTCCAGGGGTCTTCCCCATGCTGTTCCCATGCCATTTGAGCACTGTTCCCATCGATATGGCCAATTTTTAGGCCCTCTGCAGACCGCTGGGGGGAGCCGCCTAAAAAATTATCAAGTTTCCCATAGACTTACATTGGGCTCGTTGCTCGGGTCGAGAACCCGAGTGTTCCAATGTGCTCGACCCGAGCAACGAGCACCCGAGCATTTTAGTGCTCGCCCATCACTATTATTCATGTCTATTAATTTCCACTAAATTTTAATTTTAAAGGGAACCGGTCAGGATCTCCAATCTGTAACCACGTATTTATTGATCCCTTTATACCTTTCTTACAAGGCTTTTTTTGGACTTATTAATTGCTGCCTATGCATAAAATCAGTTTTATAACAGGGTTTGCAATTTGATAAGTAGTGGGGGACTAGTTGTGGGGGTGTTGTTTTCCCAGACTAATTGTCCCACTAATCACGTTATTGCCCTCTTTGAGCATGAGTCACATTAGTTACAAGAGCATTGTTACCACTGGCTCTTTGACATTGCGCAGTAAGTCAGGCGTATGCACCCCAACTTTATTGGGGCACTGTGTATTAACTGCAGGCAATGATGACAGGACACAGCCAGCCTTCACAGACGGTTCTCTGTAAATTCCGCAGCTGGCTGTGTCCTGCGTCCGTGCTGCATACCCAGCATGCTCAGTGTTCCGATGAAGCCAAGGTGCACACCTGGCTTATTGTGCACTATCAGAGATACTGAAATTTACAAAGAGTTGTTGGTGGCACCGCTCTTGCAAATAATGTCACTTAAACCCAAAGGGCATGATAACATGATTAGTGGGACTGTGGAACAATTAGTCTAAGGAAAACAACGCCCACCAGACCAGTCACCCATTAGTTATCATATTTCAAGTCCAGTTACAAAACTGATTTCTTGGGTATGCAGCAGCAGATAAAAGATATAAAGGTGTCATTGGATTTAGATTTCAAGGACCTGCATGTCTATATATGTGGTTTTGGCCAGGTTCATATTATTAAATGATTCCCTTTAAAGAGGAACTAGTTACTTTACATTCAAGTGGCTGAAGATATGAATAAAACATGGTTTCTTTCATTTCTCATCTCCATTGAAGAGATATTTACTTGTAAACTTTACGCCAATTTTCCCTTCAACTAAGGGGGCGTTTACTTTTCCCCTGTATGACGTTGTCCAATAATATGCAAGAGGTGTCAGGCAGAGGATAATGAGCACACCCCCAGAGAATATCAGAACTGGCTTTCTCTGTATCTGATATAATACACGTCTAACTATTTAAAAAAAATCTCACTTCCAGCGATTACTATGCAGAGATGTGAGATTCCATATACTGCTCTGCATCCATCCCAGGCTTTGGGGAATAACTTCCCGGTACCTGGGATAAATGCTGATCGCACACCACAGCTCTAGTCTCACAGCAGCAGGACAGGGCTGAGATGAGAGCTGCAGTGTCCGATCAGCACATGTCACATACAGCGCTCAGCGTTTACCCCAGGTCCCAGGACATTACTCCACACAGCCTGGGATAGATCCAGAGCAGTACATGGAATCACACTCCTCCGCTCTCCTCCCCTGCACAGTAATCACCGCTAGTGAGAGTTTTGTCACCTGGTTAAAGCTACGGTCTAGTGTTTTGTTTTTATTTCAGTGCTGGAATGGTGCAACTAAACGAAGTTCCTGGAGTGGTGCTTCAAACACGAGTCTTCTATTACACAGAAAAGGTCAGGTCTTACCTAATCTGGGGGTGTTTTCTTTTTCCCTCCATGTTGCCTCCAGTTTATGATTGGTCAGCATCATACAGGGGAAAAGGGTAACGCTTCCAGAGACAAATCTCTACTAAGTCCCCTTGGTTGAAGGTCAAATTAACCTATAAAATGTAACAAGTAACAAACCCCAAACTATCTGCTGTGCTTGAGCTTAGGCTTAGTGAGAGGACACTTTCTACAGTTTATGGTCCTGGCAGCTTTATGAAATATATATAGATTTATTTTACATTATACATTTGACACTTTATTATTGGTATAATGACTGATGTTTCTATTATAATGGAAATGTGATAGTGTAAATGTTTTCTACAGTATTCTGTGTTTGTGCTGCACTATCGAGATGAAAAGCTTGTGACAATTGGAAAGAGACTTGTTACATATTACAATTGGTCTGTTCAATACTATGGCTTAAACACTCTCTTAACTGTAGGTAAATTTTATATTAATTGATGGGTTTTTTTTGGTTATAGTTTCACTCAGCAGCTATTTTTTTTAAGAAATAATCTGTTTCAGGTATATGATGACCCGTCACATGACCCCTCGGGGGTCCACACAGTCTGAACTGCCCGGGGCCTGGCTATCCTTAACCCACCCCTGGATATATACATTTGAAACCAAAAGTTTACATACACTATATAAAAAGACACATCTGCATGTTTTACTCAATATCTGACATGAAATCAGAATAAACCTTTCCCGTTTTAGGTCAATTAGAATTAACATCATTTTTAATATTTGCCAAATGCCAGAATAATGAGAGAGAGAGAATGTTTTAAGGCATTTTTATTACTTACTGCAAAGTCAAAAGTTTATATACACTAAGATCCTTATGCCTTTAAACAATTCTGGACTGCCCATATGATGATGTCAAGCGTTTGGAAGCTTCTTTTTTTTTTTGGCAACATCTGAGTTAATTAGAGACACACCTATTGATGTTTTTAAAAGCACACCTGAAACACACTGCTTCTTTGTGTAACATCATGGGAAAGTCTAAAGCAATCAGCCAAGATATCAGGAAGAGAATTGTGGACTTGCACAAGTCTGGCACATCCTTGGGTACAATTTCAAGATACCTGAAGGTGCCTCGTTCATCTGTACAAACAATTATACATAAGTACAAAAAAGATGGGAATGTCCAGCCATTATACCGCTGAGGAAGAAGATGGGTTCTATGTCCCAGATATGAACATGCTTTTTTCCGATATTTGCATATCAACATAAGGACAAAAGTAAAAGACATTGTGAAAATGATGGCGGAATCTGTTAAGATTGTGTCAATATCCACAGTGAAATGAGTAGTGTATCAACATGGGCTGAAAGGCCACTCTGCCAGGAAGAAGTCATTACTCTAAAAGAAACATAAAAAAGACAGATTAATGTTTGCAAATGCACACAGGAACATAGACCTTAATTTTTGGAGACATGTCCTGTTGTCTGCTGAAACTAAAATTTAACTTTTTGGGCATAATGACTATAGGTACGTTTGGAGGAGAAAGGGAGAAGCTTGTAAGCCTAAAACACCATCCTAACTGTGAAACACGGGGGTGGAAGCATCATGTTGTGGGGTTGTTTTGCTGCAGGAGGGACTGGTGTACTTCACAAAATAGATGGTCGTGAAGACCCGGGGTCTTCTGTGGGCGTAACTGTTATGATCTGCTACAGAGACTAAGGAAAGGTAGGAGATCTGTCCCTACAATAGAACTAAACTTGATCCCTACGATGTAACGGGGAACCTGATCCTGCGATCAGACCCGCTAAAGTCCTCGGCTAGTCTGAACGCAGACCTATAGATGTGGGGGAGGGATCCCTACAAGATCTAAGGACTGGGATTTAGTTGGACACCTCCTAGCAGAGATAGTAGCAGTCAAAGACAAACACACAACAAAAAGCAAAGAGGTCATAAGACCTAGCAAAACTAACAGAGTACGGCAATACAGCAACAAGCTAGCTCAACAGTAGTAAATACAAATGAAGTCCAGCAAAGCCAGGAGGGCGGAGCCGGATTAAATAGGCAAAATGGTCATGTGACCAGCAAACTAAAAAAAAACTAACAGGAGAGTTGTAACAGTACCCCCTCTTCTAAGAGGATCCTCCGGATCCCCTAGGCCCAGGCTTACCAGGAAACCTCCTGTGAAACGCTCGGACAAGTCTGGGGGCAGAAACATCATCCGCCCTCACCCATGAGTTATCCTCAGGTCCGAAACCCTTCTAAGCGACGAGATACTGCAAACTCCCTCTATACCGTCTAGAATTTAGGATGCGGGAAATTTCATATTCCCCGTCCTCCACCACCGGAGGAACAGTGGCAGAGGCGTCACCATCCGACACATCAGCTTTTTTCAACAGAGAAACATGAAACGCCGGATTAATCCTCCAGGACGTAGGAACCTCCAGCCTAACAGCAGATTGGTTAACTATCTGAAGTACCTTAAAAGGCCCTACGAACTTGGGACCCAATTTTTTAGAAGGAATCCTCAATCGCAGATTCTTAGAGGACAACCAAACCATGTCACCAACAGCAAACAAAACCTCTTGCCGTTTCCTATCAAAGTACCTCTTAGATTTTTTGTTAGCCTCCTGAAGATAACCACGCACATCCGTCCAAACTCTCTCCAAATCACCGGAAAAACTCTCCTCCTCAGGCACAGCCGAAACCAATTTGGAAAATGACCCAAAAGACGGATGTCTCCCAGAACAACAAAAAAAAGGCGAACACCCAGCAGAAGAGGATGTATGGTTGTTAAGAGCAAATTCAGCAAGTGGCAGAAACTCAAACCACCCCTCTTGATTGTCTGCCACAAAACAACGCTGCATAGTCCATAGCCAGATGTGTCCAAGGTGCACTAGGAACCTCCAGAGGGCAAAGCAACCCCGCAGCAGGAGCATGTGAAGACTTGGATCTTGCACACACAGTACATTGGCGCACCCACTTAATGACTTCCTTCTGCCATCCAGGCCACCAAAAACTGCGACCCACAAGTCTCTTGGTCTCAGAAATTCCTGGATGACCTGCCAACCGAGACTCATGATACTCAACAAACAAATCTCTCCTAAAAGTCTTAGGCACAAACAACCTCCCATGGGGAGTGTTAGATGGGGCATTCTCCTGTGCTTTAAGAATCTCATCCTCCAAAACGGAGTCCAAAGCAGCAATCACAACACCTTCTTGTAAAATGGTCTCCTCCTCCTCCTCAACACCGACCATGGGAGAAAAGCTGCGAGACAAAGCATCCGCTTTAACATTCTTGGTACCCGGGATGTAAGTAACAGAAAAATTAAACCGCGAGAAAAAAAGTGCCCACCTAGCCTGACGGGCATTCAAGCGCTTGGCAGCATCAAGATAGATCAGATTTTTATGATCAGTGAAAACCTGAACGGGAAATTCAGCACCTTCCAAGAGGTGGCGCCAGTGTTCAAATGCGAGTTTAATCGCCAGCAATTCCCGATTACCAATATCGTAATTAAGTTCAGTCTCGGAAAATTTTTTTGAAAAAAAGGCACAGGGATGTACTCCATCCTTGTTTTCCTGAGACAACACCGCACCAACCCCCACCGAAGAAGCATCAACCTCAACCAAAAACGGCTTAGTCACATCAGGCTGCATAAGGATGGGAGCAGAGGTGAACCTCTCCTTTAGAAACACAAAAGCTTCAATGGCCTCAGAAGTCCACTGAACCGCATTAGCACCTTTCCTGGTGAGATCGGTCAGCGGTTTGACAATAATAGAAAATTTTTTTATGAATTTTCTGTAATAATTGGCGAAACCCAAAAACCTCTGTATCGATTTCAAAACAATAGGCCTAGGCCATTCCTGCACAGCTTGAACTTTAACCGGGTCCATCTCAAAACCCTCACTGGAGACAATGTAGCCCAAAAAACTAATTCTCTGTACAGCGAACTCACATTTCTCCAGCTTAGCAAAAAGTGAATTGTCCATTAATAACTGTAATACCTCACGTACGCTCCGCCAATGAGACTCCAGATCAGGCGAATAAATCAAAATGTCATCCAAATACACAACCACATTTTTGCCGATTAAAGGTCTAAGGATATCATTAATAAGATTCTGAAAAAATGCTGGAGCATTGGTGAGACCAAAAGGCATAACCAGATTCTCAAAATGACCCACAGGAGTGTTAAAAGCAGTCTTCCATTCATCACCCTCCTTCATGCGCAACAAATTGTAAGCCCCCCGGAGATCAATTTTAGAGAACCACTTGGCCCCCACTAACTGGTTAAATAAATCGGGAATCAATGGCAGTGGGTAAGGATTGCGTACAGTAATTTTATTAATCTCACGAAAGTCCAGACAAGGACGTAAACCGCCATCTTTTTTTTTTACAAAAAAAAAACCAACAGCCACAGTAGACTTGGAAGGCCTAATGTGACCGGCGGCCAAGCTTGTCTGTATGTATTCCTCCAAAGCCTTTCTCTCAGGAATAGTAAGATTAAATAAACGACTCTTAGGAAGAGTCGCTCCAGGGACAAATTCAATGGTACAATCATAGTCTCTATGGGGAGGCAAAACCTGCGACTCCTCCTCAGAAAAGACTCTCCAAAAATCCTGAATAGGTACAGGCAATTCCCCCCTATCCACAGCAGCAATGCGCCCGTTACAACACTTGTCATAACACTTAGGGCTCCAGGACTTAATTTCATTGGTAGACCAATCCAGCACAGGATTGTGCAATTTCAACCAGGGTAACCCCAATATTACTGGAGAAGGCAAATTATCCAATACCACCAAATCCAAATTCTCTTGATGAATACCATTAATAGTGAGGGGAAATTCACAGACCTTATGAGTAACACTCTTCAAGGGAGAGCCATCAACAGAAACCACAGCAATAGGGGATGACAAAGTTTTAGGTTCTAATCTAAGTTTTTCCAAGAATCCCCCATCAATCACATTCAGAGTAGAACCACAATCCACAAATACCCGAAATTCAACTAATTCATCCTGAGCAGCAGTAGTGGCAGATAGGAATACTCCCTTAGAATTTAAACAGGCAATACGGGCATGACTGACCATTTTTTTTTCTTTGTTCATACGAAGCACACAGTTCTTAATAAAATGACCAGAATTTCCGCAATAGAAGCACAAGCCTTCAGAAAGCCTGCGATCTTTTTCCTGAGAGCGGGGTGTCATCGCTCCAATCTCCATCGGCTCTCCATTCTCAGCACAGACCCTCTCAAGACTCGGAGCTGACATAGCAGAGGATTTGCTCTCATTAACCCTTGCACGCAGTCTCCTGTCCACCCGTATAGCTAATTGCATAGCCTCCTGCAAGTTTCCAGGTGTGGGATAAGCAATCAGTAAATCCTTAACCCTTTCACCTAGCCCTGCAAGAAACAAGCTTTTCAAAGCTGAATCGTTCCACCCCACCTGGGCAGACCACCGACGGAAATGAGTACAATATTTTTCCACATTACCTGATCCCTGCCTCAAACGTCTTAATTCAGACTCAGCAGATGAGACATGATCAGGATCATCGTACAACAAACCCAAAGCAGAAAAAAAACTATCCACTGATCTAAAGCACGGATCACTAGGTTGGAGAGAGAAGGCCCATCCCTGAGGATCTTTGCGCAAAAGTGACATTATGAACCCTATGCGCTGTGATTCATCACCAGAGGATCCGGGTCTCAAACGAAAATACAATAAACAAGCATTTTTAAAAGAAAAAAAATCTTGTTGTTCGCCAAAAAATAAATCAGGCAGACGTACCTTTGGTTCCACAAAATGTGCTCCAGAACAGCTACTCACGTGTTGTTGGAGCTTGGCCACCTCCAGAGAGAGTCCCTGCAAGCGTTGAGCCAAATCTTGAACCGAGACCATGATGGAAAACTGGAGGTCTTTCCTTAGAGAAAATTTTTTTTTTTTTTCTTTTAGGGCTGGACTTATTGTTATGATCTGCTACAGGGACTAAGGAAAGACAGGAGAACTGTCCCTACAATAGAACTAAACTAGATCCCTACGATGTAACGGGGAACCTGATCCTGCGATCAGATCCGCTAAAGTCCTCGGCTAGTCTGAACGAAGACCTATAGATGTGAGGGAGGGATCCCTACAAGAACTAGGGACTGGGATAAGTTGGACACCTCCTAGCAGAAATAGTAGCAGTCAAAGACAAACACACAACAAAAAGCATAGAGGTCAGAAGACCTAGCAAAACTAACAGAGAACGGCAACAGATCACCAAGCTAGCTCAAGAGTAGTAAATACAATGAAGTTCAGCAAGACCAGGAGGGCGGAGCCGGATTAAATAGGCAAAAATGGTCATGTGACCAGCAAACTAAAAAAAAAATAACAGGAGAGTTCTAACAGTGGCTACTTTGAAGAACCTAGAATATAAGACATATTTTCAGTTGTTTCACACTTTTTTGTTAAGTATATAATTCCACATGTGTTAATTCATAGTTTTGATGCCTTCAGTGTGAATGTACAATTTTCTTAGTCATGAAAATACAGATAAATCTTTAAATGAGAAGGTGTGTCCACCTTTTGGTCTGTACTGTATATATACACTGCTCAAAAAAATAAAGGGAACACTTAAACAACAGAATATAACTCCAAGTAGATCAAACTGTCCACTTAGGAAATGACACTGATTGACAATCAATTTCACATGCTGTTGTGCAAATGGAATAGACAATAGATGGAAATTATTGGCAATTATCAAGACACCCTCAAAGGATTGATTCTGCAGGTGGGGACCACAGACCACATCTCAGTACCAATGCTTTCTGGCAGATGTTTTGGTCACTTTTGAATGTTGGTTATGCTTTCACACTCGTGGTAGCATGAGACGGACTCTACAACCCACAGAAGTTGCTCAGGTAGTGCAGCTCATCCAGGATGGCACATCAGTGCGAGCTGTAGCAAGAAGGTTTGCTGTGTCTGTCAGCGTAGTGTCCAGAGGCTGGAGGTGCTACCAGTAGACAGGCCAGTACACCAGGAGACAAGAAGGGGGCCGTAGGAGGGCAACAACCCAGCAGCAGTACCGCTACCTCCACCTTTGTGCAAGGAGGAACAAGGGGAGCACTGACAGAGCCCTGCAAAATGACCTCCAGCAGGCCACAAATGTTCATGTGTCTGCACAAACGGTTAGAAACCGACTCCATGAGGGTGGTATGAAGGCCCGACGTCCACAGATGGGGGTTATGATCACATCCCAAAATTGTGCAGGACGCTTGCCATTTGCCACGGAACACCAGGATTGGCAAAGTCGCCACTGGCGCCCTGTGCTCTTCACAGATGAAAACAGGTTCACACTGAGCACATGTGACAGACATGACAGAGTCTGGAGACGCCGCGGAGAGCGATCTGCTGCCTGCAACATCCTTCAGCATGACCGGTTTGGCAGTGGGTCAGTAATGGTGTGGAGTGGCATTTCTTTGGAGGGCCGCACAGCCCTCCATGTGCTCGCCAGAGGTAGCCTGACTGCCATTAGGTACCGAGATGAGATCCTCAGACCCCTTGTGAGACCATATGCTGGTGAGGTTGGCCCTGGGTTCCTCCTAATGCAGGACAATGCCAGACCTCATGTGGCTGGAGTGTGTCAGCAGTTCCTGCAAGATGAAGGCATTGAAGCTATGGACTGTCCCGCCCGTTCCCCAGACCTGAATCCGATTGAGCACATCTGGGACATCATGTCTCGCTCCATCCACCAACGTCACGTTGCACCACAGACTGTCCAGGAGTTGGCGGATGCTTTAGTCCAGGTCTGGGAGGATATCGCACAGGAGACCATCCGCAACCTCATCAGGAGCATGCCCAGGCGTTGTAGGGAGGTCATACAGGCACGTGGAGGCCACACACAATACTGAACCTCATTTTGACTTGTTTTAAGGACATTACATCAAAGTTGGATCAGCCTGTAGTGTGTTTTTCCACTTTAATTTTGGGGGTGACTCCAAATCCAGGCCTCCATTAGTTAATAAATCTGATTTCCATTGAGGATTTTTGTGATTTTGTTGTCAGCACATTCAACTTTGTACAGAACAAAGTATTCAATGAGAATATTTCATTCATTCAGATCTAGGATGTGTTATTTGAGTGTTCCCTTTATTTTTTTGAGCAGTGTATATCAGGGTTATCTAGGGCTTCTGAGGGACAGCCAATGGTGTGTGGGGATGCTATTGTCGTCTCTTAGGGTGCCAAACTCTGCACTTAGGCTGTAACAGCTTTGTTTAGGTACAGTATAGGGTAAGCCATTCAGCTTGTAGTTTTGCTAGTTTTAAGCATATATACAGTTATATGAAAAAGTTTGGGCACCCCTATTAATCTTAAGCTTAATGTTTTATAAAAATTGGTGTTTTTGCAACAGCTATTTCAGTTTGATATATGTAATAACTGTTGGACACAGTAATGTTTCTGCCTTGAAATGAGGTTTATTGTACTAACAGAAAATGTGCAATCTGCATTCAAACAAAATTTGACAGGTGCATAAGTATGGGCACCCTTATCATTTTCTTGTTTTAAATACTCCTACCTACTTTTTACTGACTTACTAAAGCACTTTTTTTGGTTTTGTAACCTCATTGAGCTTTGAACTTCATAGCCAGGTGTATGCAATCATGAGAAAAGCTACTTCAAGTGGCCACTTGCAAGTTGTTCTCCTGTTTGAATCTCCTCTGTAGAGTGGCATCATGGGCTCCTCAAAACAACTGTCAAATGATCTGAAAACAAAGATTATTCAACATAGTTGTTCAGGGGAACGATACAAAAAGCTGTCTCAGAGATTTAACCTGTCAGTTTCCACTGAGAGGAACATAGTAAGGAAATGGAAGAACACAGGGACAGTTCTTGTTAAGGCCAGAAGTGGCAGGCCAAGAAAAACATCAGAAAGGCAGAGAAGAAGAATGGTGAGATCAGTCAAGGACAATCCTCAGACCACCTCCAGAGAGCTGCAGCATCAACTTGCTGCAGATGGTGTCACTGTGCATCGGTCAACTATACAACGCACTTTGCACAAGGAGAAGCTGTATGGGAGAGTGATGCGAAAGAAGCCGCTTCTGCAAGCACGCCACAAACAGAGTCGGCTGAGGTATGCAAAAGCACATTTGGGGAAGCCAATTTCTTTTTGGAAGAAGGTCCTGTGGACTGATGAAACCAATATTGAATTGTTTGGTCATACAAAAAGGTGTTATGCATGGCGGCAAAAAAACACAGCATTCCAAGAAAAACACTTGCTACCCACAGTAAAATTTGGTGGAGGTTCCATCATGCTTTGGGGCTGTGTGGCCAATGCCGGCACCGGGAATCTTGTTAAAGTTGAGGGACGCATGGATTCTACTCAGTATCAGCAGATTCTTGACAATAATGTTCAAGAATCAGTGATAACGTTGAAGTTACGCAGGGGATGGATCTTTCAGCAAGACAATGATCCAAAACACCGCTCCAAATCTACTCAGGCATTCATGCAGAGGAACAATTACAATGTTCTGGAATGGCCATCCCAGTCCCCAGACCTGAATATCATTGAACATCTGTGGGATCATTTGAAGAAGGCTGTCCATGCTCGGCGACCATCAAACTTAACTGAACTGGAATTGTTTTGTAAAGAGTAATGGTCAAAAATACCTTCATCCAGGATCCAGGAACTCATTAAAAGCTACAGGAAGCGACTAGAGGCTGTTATTTTTGCAAAAGGAGGATCTACTAAATATTAATGTCACTTTTCTGGTGAGGTGCCCATACTTGTGCACCTGTCAAATTTTGTTTGAATGCAGATTGCACATTTTCTGTTAGTACAATAAACCTCATTTCAAGGCAGAAACATTACTGTGTCCAACAGTTATTACATATATCAAACTGAAATAGCTGTTGCAAAAACACCAATTTTTATAAAACATTAAGCTTAAGATTAATAGGGGTGCCCAAACTTTTTCATATAACTGTATGTTGTTAGTCCAGTTTTTAGTGCATATATTTTAATTTGGGGGGCGGAGGTTTCCCACAGTACTGCTCATTAGACACACAATTTTGTACCACCCATCTCACCGACTACCCCACGGCAATTAATAAAAACTCAGCACCATTCTTGGTGCAGATACTAATGAACCCAGAACCTCTGAGATATTTACCACACAATAGTTGGATAGGCAAAGGCATATCATCCATAGTGGCAGCCCATGTAGCCACTATAATGCCTGTGAATTGAGAGGGCTCGGTGTGGGTCAGCAACGGGCACCCTCTCCTTCCCAATCATCAAAATTTCAGCTATATACACATTCCCGTGACGGTAATACATTGAATAGGTAAATGAATCAGGAAGTCGAAAGCTCACTGATTCATCATTCAGCCTTCGCCTGTGAATCTGAGTCTCTGTGCACTGCAGGCACAATGATGTCACTACATCACACCTGTAGTATGGAGCCTCAGTACTCACACTGCACAGACCGGAGCAGTGCACCCGGGAACGGGGTTGGTTGAGTAGAGTGTGTGTGTGTTTTTTTTCTTAATATCAAGAATTATGGGGGCATCATATTAAGTGAAGGGCCTTTGGGGCTTTCATACTGAGTGGGCGGCCATTAAACTGTGTTGGGTGCTTTGATGGACTTTAATGGCCTCCATATTGAGTGCGTGTCCTCATTTTGTTTAGCAGGCTTTTGTGGCCATAATACTCTGAGGGGCTGTGGGGGCCATCATACTTTGTGGGTGCCATTATACTGTGTTGGAGCCTAATTCTGATCTATATGGGCATACAGGAGAACCATTTCCTGGTGATGAGTCAGATAGGGATAATTAAGTGAGAAATACAAATTTTTGGTCTACCTGGTGACTTGAATTGATATGGTGTTTTGTGACCAAAGGTAGACATCAGATGGTACGTTCTGAAGGAAAGCAAAGATATAATAGCAGTGGGAATTCAGATTCCAAGGTGAGATCATAGCAGAGACAAAGAGCAGAGAGTGGAGTAGAGAATGAGATCTTCTGAGGATCGGAGGTTGTGTGTAGGCAAGTACTGGGAGACTAGGTCACAGATGTATGGAGGAGACAGGTTGTGGGTGGCTTTGTATGTCATAGGTAGGGCTTTATACTGGAGTCTCTGGGTAATGGGTAACCAGTGAAGGGATTGCCAGAGGGGAGAGGCTGGGGAATAGCCAGGGACCAGGTGGATTAGTCAGGCAGCAGAGTTTAGTATAAATTGGAGAGGTGCGAGAGTGTTAGAACGGAGGCCACACAGAGCAGGAGTCGAGGCTGGATATGATGAGGGCATGCACTATGGATTTTTGCAGATTATTGAGTAAGGAATGTACGGATCCGGGAAATATTTTTGAGTTGGATTCGGCAGGAAGTGGAAAGGGCTTGGATATGTGGTTTGAAGGAGAGATCAGAGTCCAAGGTTACCCCGGGAAAGCTAGCTTGTGGGACTAGGGAGAATGAGCAGTCATTATGGTGAGATGTGATCTTGAGAGTAGAGCGGAAAGTTGATCTTCTTTGATGGCGGAGAAGCTGGTTTTGGAGGAGGAGGGCTGAGTAGATATGAGCAGGTGCTGGGGGGGTTGTCGGCCAAAGCTTTCTCTGATGTTATCAATCTTCTGCTTGAAGAATGAGGCAAATTCTTCAGCTGAGATGATGGGAGAGGGAGGATGTGCAGGGGGATGGAGGAGAGAATTGGAAGTGTTGAATAGCTGTTTAGGGTTGTGAGACAGGGAAGCTATGACAGATGAGAAGTATGTTTTTTTTGCTGCCGTGTGGACTTGAAAGTAGTGAGGGACTGTTTGATTGCGATGAAGTGGTCTTTGGAGTGGGATCTTTTCCATCTCCGCTAAGCAACTCTGGAAGCCCGCCTCAGTTCTTTAGTCAGGCTAGTGTACCAGGGTTGCCTGTTAATTTTGTGAGCTTTGGTATGTCTGAGAGGGGAAGCCGATTTGAGAGATGCAGATATAGTGGTTTACATAAAGCGGCAGCATCTGCATTGTGTAAGGAACTTATGTTTGCAAGATTTGCAAGAGGGAGAAGAGACTCGGAAAGTGAATGTAGATCAAGGTGTTTAAGATTTCTGCGAGGCTGTGCAGGTTTGTGGAGTGGGGATTGTGCACCTGGAGAGGAGAGGGAAGAAAATGTAAGTAGGTTGTGGTCAGAAGGAAGAAGAGGTGAGATAGGGAGGTTAGATAGGGAACAGAGGCGGGTGAAGATGAGGTCCAGAGTGTGGACATCTTTGTGCGTGTCTGTGGAGGACCATTGAGAGAGGCCGAAAGAGGAAGTGAGAGATAGAAGCTTAGAGGCAGCTGAGAGGGAAGTGTCAATGGGGATGTTGAAGTCACCCATGATGATAGTGGGGATGTCAGTGGAAGGGAAATGATAAGGACGATTCCTTATCTTAAACTAACAGGATTTAAGCAAGCAACTGTCTGGAGAGGAACTGGGACATGAGTTCTCCTACGAAGAACTGAA